>NW_028277034.1:50400000-51115000 GCF_059951505.1 Python bivittatus | reverse complement strand
TCTTTTTTTTCTATTTCATTTTTTTAATCACTAGTAAGGAAGTGCAGGTTAACAATTAAAGCACAGGTAACAAGTAAAGCATATTCTTTGCACGCAAACATTTCTGAGTTCAGGTGGGATTTGGCATTTCTCATTAGATGGGAAAATTCTCTGTGCAAGACCGCGGTTGACAATGCTAGGATAGCTGTGCAGTACTGTGACAATAACAAAAAATAGTTTCTCATGCTCTGATATGAAAACAGAGCCTGCACAAACAAATGGAGGTCAACACATCCTCCAGTTATGTCTGCTTGTTTCAGACGTTCTGCTTTTGGAAGTTCGTGTTTCACCATCTGGAAGTGAAGATGTTTGGCAAATGAATCAGAACAATCAGAGCTGTTTCACTGTTATCTTTGCATTGCCTAAACTTTCTGCTATTTAGTTTGACAGCTGGACTGAATGGTGCATGCACTCTTGACCTCATGATGCTGTTGCTGGGCTAAAATGCCATGCAAGGAGATCCTTTCCTGGGTCTACTGGATGCATTTTATGCTTTTATTTCTCTCTCTCTCCTTCTCTTGGAAAGAAAGGGAGGGAGGGAGGGAAAGAAGGGAGGGAGGGAAGAGAAGAGAAGAGAAGGGAGAGGGAGGGAGGGAGGGAGGAGGGAGGAAGGGAAGGAGGAAGAGGAAGGAAGGTAGAAAGGAGGAAAGAGGAGGGAGCGAGGGAGGAAGGAGAGGGAGGGAGGGAGGGAAGAAGATATGTATAAACATTTTACATAGCAGCTTCAATAAAGAGTGGCCATATTTCACCATAGTTACCCGTACGTAGCCTCTGTCTATGAGCAGCTCCTTGCATTTCATGAAAAAAACTCTATTGCTGAACATGGTCGCGCGCCTGCCCCGGTTTCAAGCCCTGGGACTTTCCATTGATGGTCCGAGGACACGTGCACGGCTCATAAAAAACAATCGTCAGACAAGCAATAACGGCGCAAGCAGCCCCCACCGCAACGGCCGTTAACGCATCACCACATTTGGACCGAGGGGCTGGGAATGACCTCTGCCATCCAGCAGCTTTTACTGGGCTGCTGTCATCCGCTGGCCATCCCGTCCTGAATGGAGGCGTTTGTACGGCGTGCCTTTTGTTTCCATTCTCTCTATATGGCCCCTGGCTTTATGAGAGGGCTGGTAAAGAAAGGCCTCTCTTCTCAGCTCTCAGAAGTGCTCTCGGTTCTCCAAAGGCAGTTCTTTCAAGGCAGCCGGTTGCAGTTTTCAACCCTGGGCCATCCGTCCTCCCTTGATTTTTTTCCCTATCCCTTTTTTACCATTTAGATTTTTAAATGTAAAGTCGCTTTCTTTCATCTAGGGATGGGCTAGATATGTTCGTCAAAGGGGACCTGACTCCTTGGCAGTGTTATCACAGGGGGAGGGGGATCAATTTGGTGGCCACGATGGTGTGATCAAAGCCCTGCCCCTTTTCTCCGTGCACTGCACATGCGACACAGAAAAAGGTGTGGCTTTCACCACGCGGCTGCCATCTTGATCACACAGCAGCCATCTTGACTTTTTTGCAGGGGTGTCTGCACAGTAGGGTCATAAAAAATCAAGCTGGCAGACATGACAGTGAGGTCAAAGCCTCACCCATTTTTATGTGCATTGCGTGGACGGAGCTCGATGACATCACTGTGGCTACCCCCTTGACCTTTGTGACCACACCTTGCAGACACTGCTTCCCCCCCAGCATGTCCCTGCCTCCTGGTTTCTCCATGCTGAATTCCATGCCTTGGGAATTTTGAATAAATTTAACCAAAGCAGACACCTTCTCAGTTTCAAAACCACTTCTGTAGGCTTTGTTTGGGGTTTTTCCCTGGCTTGGCTCTCAGGAAGGCCTCCAACACAAGGAGAGGACGCTTATCTCTCGGGGCAGGCGGGGGGGGGGGGGAACAGAGGAAAAAAATCTTCCTGTTACTCCTTGTTCTTTCAGATAATACTTTGTAGCCTGGTGGTGCATAGAAGCTGAAGCTGGCCATTTGGCACAGGTGGCAGAACAGCAAGCACTTCCTCATGGCAGGAAAAATGCAATGACAATAAATGAGATAATTAACCATTTGCTGTGATTACGCAACACTCAGCACCATTGCTTGGCTGAAGGGGTCAAAATCTCCTGATGACTTCATGAGCACCTTCCTCTTGTTTTCCTACCAACAGTGCAGAAAGTGTTCGCTATTTGTCTACTTCTGATATGTTATTTTGATTTCCTGGTCCATTTTACAGTCCTGGGATTCCCTAGTAGTCTTCATTCCCAGTAACCCTAACCAGGTAGTTTTCAAGATGCACCCATCCTGCCTTAATGTGGCCACCTAGCTGGGCACATAGAGATGAAAAATATATTTTTGTTATCCTATATAGATATTGAAGATTTGGGTTTCTCTTCGCTTCTCATTTTTGTGAATTTGTCCCGTTTGGATTTCTGGGTGTCCCATTTTTACTGTTTTTCTGTGAACCAGTCAAAATTGGTGTATAAACCTTGAGAATTTTTTTAGAAGGTGCTTCCACTACAAATTGTGTCATGTCAGTGAACGTTTCTCCAAACGTGCATTTTTGTTCAACTTTTGCCCAACAGTTTCCCCAAAGCAACGCATAAAGATGTGCTTATTTTCCCTGAAGTTGTTACACTTAAAAACATGAACTGCGTTGGAAATTTCAGAAATTTGGATGAGAACCAACTTTCAGTTAATGTATTGGTCCAAAATGCAGGAGGAGATATGTTCTGTTCACATTCTAAAGAGAAATATGTGAAGTTATACTAGTTCCAAATACAGGGGAGAGGCGTTAGAACTGAACTTTGAAAACGACAAAGCCAAAGGTTTAATGGATGTGCATGAAACCAGCTGAATGATGTTTTGCACAATGATCCCTGTTTGTTTGAGGAACGGACATGGAACACCCACACAGCCTCTCACCATTCCATAGTTAATATGGCTTTGTTGTTATTGCCTTCCTAAAGGCTAGCCTTGCAAAATTGGGTGCACAAATACTTTCTGCTCTAAGATACCAGGCAGATGCCAAAGTTAATAGGCACAAATAATAATAATATAATAATCCCAAAACATCTGGAGCACCACTTGAAGACCATCGGCATTGACAAAATCACCATCAGTCAATTGCAAAAGGCTGTTTTACTTGGAACAGCTTCCATCCTGCGACGATACCTTTAACACCATCAAACAACAACATCTGCCTATCCCAGGTCCTTGGGAAGGACTCGATAGGTGGAGAAAAATGCCAAATCCACTCTAAACATCTGGCTGATTGTGCGACCAACAACAACAATGGGTGGAAGCTTTATAGTGAGAGAACCAAACTTGAACTAAGGGAGAATTTCCTGACTGTAAGACCTATTAAGCAAAAGATCAGCCTGTCTCCTGAAGCTGTGGGTACTCCATCGCTAGAGGGTTTCAAGAAAAGACTGCACAGGGGTTGGGTTAGGATTCTATGATTCTATGAATAACAATAATTCTGATTCTCTGATATCTATTCCTGGGAGGGCATTTTCCTTCTATATCGATGTTTCTCAACCTCGGCAACTTTAAGCTGCTGACTGGAGAATTCTGGGGAGTTGAAGTTCACACATCTTACAGTTGCCGAGGTTGAGAAACACCGTTCTATATCTTTGTATTCTAGGAGTGCTTTTTCGTATCTGTGCTACGACTCAGGGTGCTTCTTGAGATAAGGAAATATTGCTGAATGTGATTTGGATTGCAGTTCTATCAAAAGTACAGCCAGATCCGTGATCAGATGCAAGATCTGATTACACTGCCTTGGGTTGTTTACAGAGTGTAACTCCTGGGTCATTAATGGGCTATTGTACAGGCGATGAAAACCCCAGGTAGGCCTTGGTGATTGCTTCTCAAACCCAGCAGAAAATAGCGTTCATATCTTTCGCTTTCTTTGTTGGAGCATTCAAGGAAACAGAAATAAAACCAGGGTCAAATACCAGACATCCTTTCAGACCTAAATGCCTTGTTCTGAGAAGGGTGCTCAGCACTGAAAAATAGGGGTTGACAGGTATCAAAATCAGGGGTGTCTGCAGAGGGTTGGGGGGATCAGAACATCAAGATGGCAGCTGTGACCATGTAATTGAAGCCCCACCCTTTTATTATGCACCCCACACATCCACATATGCGCATGTGATGCATGTAAAAATGGGTAGGGTTATGGTTGCAGTGGCCATCTTGACTTTTTTGACCTCCTGCCTGCAGACACGCCTGGCAGGGAGGAGTGATTGGTGGTAGATGAGGTGGCACAGTATGGAGCAGTGGTGTGTGGCTTTTCTCTTTCAACCCTCCTGCACTACCCCATCTCTGCATCTGTTGAAACAAATCACTCTACAAATGGAGGTTAAATAAGGAGTGGGATTTCCATTCTCCCCCCCCCCTTCTCTTCTGTGTGATGATTATTTTTAATTCCAACACTGAAAAAATAGTTAAGGGTGAGTTGTAAAATTAATCTCAAAATGGGTGTTGTGGTATCTTGCAAGTCCAGAATCCTTTTTTTCCTAATATTAATGCTAATGCAAGGCACTCTTTTGAACTACCTTCCTATCAAATGGAAATTGGTATCTGGACAAAGAAAATGGATTCTCTGTGCCTTACGTAGAGCTAAAAGATTTATTCTTTAGCACTGGAAAATTAAACAAGTGCCCCAGCTTCTCAATAGTCTGCAGAATTGATGATATTAACAATTCATGAATGAAATGCTTACTAATGTGGATTAGTTATGGATAAGTTTAATGAAACATGGCTACCATTCACTGCAAGGTAAACCTTTATCTTTGTGTATGTACCCAAAAACATACAGTATGCCCTACATGTCTTTCCTTCCTTCCTTCCTTCCTTCCTTCCTTCCTTCCTTCCTTCCTTCCTTCCTTCCTTCCTTCCTTCCTTCCTTCCTTCTTTCCTTCTTTCCTTCCTTTCTCTTTCTCTCTTCTTTTTCTTTCTTCTTTCTTTTTCATTACGTCATTACTTTGTATATTGTTCCTTTTTTTATTCCATCAATAAAGCAAAACTTTTTTTTAATTGCAATGCTATCAGTGGACAAAATACCAGGCACAGGTTCAATGGAATTAGTAGGAGAGGGGATGGACAGGCCGTGTGATTCCTGAATCAGCCCATCTGCCAGGAGTGTCCAGAGGGTATGGTCAAAAGAGACAAGGGGTGCCCACAATGGTGCAATCGCAGTTCCGTCTGGTTTTTATGTGCATCATGTGTGTGACGCACCTAAAAACCAGGTGGAGCTTTGATCACACTGTAGCAGACGCCATCTTGACTTTTGGACCACACCCTGTGGATGGCCCTGCTGCCTACTCCCCCCTGTCATGGAAACTAAGCACTCTGTCTTTCTTTCCTGATCTTTCCTACCTATATGGATTAAGATTAATGGATTTTCTTCTATTAAGAGGGAAAAGGGAATATGAAAGGCTGGATGGTGAGTTGTTCCAGATGTTCCATACATTACCTTAATGAACTGATGACATGGCATATTAAAAGCTCCACTTGGAAGTAACCTGATACTTTAGGACTTTGAATAGTCTCACAACTGGTGCTTGTTCTGCTCAGCAAGCTCTGGACACCTTCCAGAACATCATGTCCTGATTGCTTTGAGCTTCTCTTTTAAGAGGTGTCCCTCTGAGTACTTTATTTACCTGTACTGCACTATGATTCCAGAGACTTCATGTTTCCAATGGAACATTTCAATGCTGAACATTTGTGAAAATTCACTCTTCGTGCTTTCAGATCCCCAATGAAATGAAGCACCTTGAAAGCCCCGAGGACTGCACATGGTAGTTTTTTCTACAACTAGACTTCTCTTTGCTTGCCCCCAGTGGACTCTGGCTTCTCTTCCAGATTCTGCAAATGACTCCAGATTTTCAGTAGTATGCTAGATGAATTCTGCTGTATCAGTATTTTCCAGGGAGGAGTCAAAGGATTTGATTTATGGATCTTGGTACTACAGGTAGTCCCCAGTTTAAGAACGAATTCCGTTCCCAAGGTCTGTCCTTAAGTCGAATTTGTATGGAAGCTGGAACAGTATTATTGTATAATACTGTATAAGTAGTATTGTGTCATGAACTTGAACCATTGTATATTTAACTGGAATCATTGTGTATTTAACTCAAATTTTGCTACAGTAGGCTCTGTTCTTAACTATGGATCGTCTGTAAACCAGGCATTCTTAACCAGGAACTACCTGTACAGTAATGTCACTGTAGTTATTCCTTGCTGAAGTTTTATAACATTTTTGCAAACATTTGAGTTCCAAAAACACTTCATCAAGCAAGTAGGTTTGGGGGAAAAAGGCAGTGGGGTGGAGAAATGTGGCTCTGGATATGGTGGAAGCAAGGATGGTTTGCCAAGGATAGCAAGGCATGGTGTTGGTATAAACTAGATATACCAATCATTTTCTTACCTTTTGCTTTAATAATTTTGCTTTATTTTTTCTTACTCATTTTCTATTCTTTGCATAATATTACTTACCTGAAAGGGAGGAGTGTGATGGGTGTGTACGCATGAATGTATCTTGCTTGCAATTTCTCTTTTTTGGGACAACATACAATGGCTGGAAACATTCTAGGGCTAATGTCAAAATTGTTTCCATCCTTTGTGAGATAAACATCCTTTGGCTGACTGATAAGAGAAAGAAGCCAACTCGGCAATTGTAATATTTTGAAAGCTGGATATAATTGAGGTGTTGAAGAAGGTAACAAAAGTCAGATTTGGAAGGATTGTCCATGACAGCTACTAAATCCTGCAATCTTTGCTATCGATGGCATCCTTGGGGGTTAACTACTTATGGAGGAAACCACCCCACTTCATAGAAAAACAGGAACAGCAAGTTGCATCTCTCAGATCCAGTTACAGTTCTAGCCAACTTTGATTTTGAACAGCTTCTTTCCATTGTCCATTTGAGTGAAGTCAATGACAGCCCCAGATTTTGAATTCCTGAGACCAAACGTCTGATCCTGACTCCTTCCCTCTAGTTCAGGGTTTCTCAACCTTATCAACTTTAAGATGTGTGGACTTCAACTTCCAGAATTCCCCAGCCAGCCATGCTGGCTGGGGAATTCTGAGAGTTGAAGTCCACACATCTTAAAGTTGCTGAGGATGAGAAACTCTGCCCTAGTTTCTTACAACATCTTAGGTTGCCATGAAAGTTCCTTGCTTCCTGGTTTCACACTCCTCCCACCTGTCTTTAGAAACAGATCCTCAGGTATAATATTTGTCTTTCCATCATTTTATTGGCTGATGACAATACTGAGTCTCATACAGGATTCTGGTTTCTGCTGTCTTTTGCAGGATTCCTACCACACCTAAAAGGCAAATATTTCATCCAGGTGCATTTTCACAACACGTGCATTTTCTTTAAAACGTAATGCCGGATGAATAGTTCAACATGGGCAGGTCTAATTAACCCAATAAAATTCTTCAGAGGCAAGCTCTTTGAAACAATAGCAGCAGCTTTATTTTTTTCCCCCCGGGCAGATAAGAATAGCTAATTCATCTACATCAAAGGGATATGATGCATTATATACAGCTACTTTATTAAACATATGGACTTTTCCAAACACAGTTCCTCTTCTCCAGGAGCTTTTGAATATTGAACAACTTAAATGAAAATTAAAAAAAAAACCCTGCACAAATAACTAGAATTATGCAAAGAAATTCAGGCCCAACACTAGGCTGAAAAGGCCAGATATATGAACAGAAGCTGACAACTGAACCTTACTTCAACATTGGTTCTCCAGCATAACTAAAACAGCAAGTTAATTTCTGGTGGCCAGAACATTGATAGCATCCAAAACACTCTCCTCCAAAGAAGAAACAAACAGTAAGTCCAGGAAAAACCAGCTAAGAGGTTGCTTATCTAATATGAGGGCCGTTGCCTTATTCTCCTTAACAGTAGGGCCAGCCCTGAATTTCAACCCCCAAACACAAAATGAATGAGCGAGAATTAAACAAGTTAATAATTAAAAAAAAAAAAATTCTGGATTTCTGGGAATATGTCAGCACGGGGGTCTTTGCAAGGGGTGGAGGGATGTCAAAAAAGTCAAAATGGCAGCTGAAACTCTTGCCTCTTTTTGCATGTGATAACCCTTTCCATCTTGACTTTTTTGATTTCCCCCACTCTGCTCGTTCCTGCTAATTCAGTATCACAGCAAGCAAGTGCTGGAAAAACTGAATATATTGTCTGAACAAGCTGTCTCCAAGGAGACTGTTTCAAACATCACAATATTCCTAAATGCTCAGAAGATCCTTTCTATACCATATATTTAAATTTTCTTTCCGTTATATGTCCATAGTGGGAAAAGTATAGTCACCATGGGTTTATATGACATGTATTAACAGGGGTTAGGCTCACTACGGGGCACCGGGAGGCATTGCACGACTGGTTTTGCTCTTGTTGGAACCCAGAAAGGCCAGGAAGCCCCCATTGGTTGGGTCTTATACATGGCACGTTCAACCTTTTATCAGGATTTGAACTCACCAGCCTTGCACTTTGATTACAATGCAATGTTTTTACTCTTTAGAGCTATCTCTGGTCTTTCTCTGTAATTACATCAAGGCTTCCTTTAATCTTGTATGAATTCATGGGAACCCTATATACATGTTTGATGCACGTGTATATGTGTACATCTTGATCATGCCTGGGTGACCTGATGTTTATGTGTAGAGCAAAAGATCTGCACACAGGGCATGCAACTTTGGAAATGAGCCACACAACCGTTACACTATCACGCCAAACCCTATGCATAGTTTTGTTGTTTTAGTAGGGTAGCCTGCTTAGGAAAACTGATGATATGATGCAACATAGTAAGAGCATAATATTTGCGAGAATGGCTGTGTGTTTTATGTTAGTTAGTTTACTGTTACAGAAAAACAATGCAACTATAAGAAAGAATTCCTGGGAACATCCCCAACCATTGATTAAAATGAACCGATATATACATTGTGGGAAAAGAAAGACCGGAGCACCGGTATGATTTTCCACCTTCAAGACTGTGTTCCCCAAATGGTTTTCAGTTGACTGCTCCTTCACAATAAGAACAATTTAGCGTTTCTTTTTAAAGAAACAGCCTTAGGAAGCTGTGATACCGCCTTTCTGGAAGTTTGCAAGAACTCTGGTGCCTGTAAGTGAGACACATTCACCAGAGCTGAAAAAGCAGTATTGTGATATGTTTCCAATGGGAAAATGTGAATGCGTCTGAAGGCAATAACCTAGGGCCATATTTTCTTCAAGGTGAGGAGATGTAAGTAGCAAAAAGCATGTTGAAACCATCTCTCTGATTTGTCTCTTTTCTCTCCACCTGTCCTCTCCTAGATTGAAAAAGGAGGGAAAGCAGATTTCCTGAATGCCCAGCTGCAACCAGGAGATGAATTGGTTCTTATCAATGAAGTCTATCTAAGCAGTTCCAGGCAGAAAGCGATCTCCTTAGTGAAAGGCTCTTGCAAAACCCTGAAGCTAGTTGTCCGCAGGTAGGTAAACACAAGCCATGCTGGAAGTGTAATGAGTAGTTGTACCCCATGCCTTTAATTCTGGCATTGTCCTTCACCAAGAAGTGAAGCTGACATATATAATACAATATTTTATGACCAGTGTGTGTATGTGTGTGTGTATTGTATGCAAGCATCTGCAGACACATATTAAGAAGCATGTAAATTGCAGCGTCCAAACTTTAAAAACTCTAAAATCCCTGGATCAAAACTGGAGAAAGGTTTTGTAAGAACTGGAGCTGATGGTGTTCCTTGGCTGTGGGTGGGGGGCAGTAGCCCTTGACCAACCTTTTGCCCCATGCAGCTCCTGAATATTTTGCAAATGGATTTCATAACTTGATTATTTCTGTTAGCTTCTTCCAGCCCATGCCAGAAAAAGTATGATTGCGCCTAACATACTGTACTCATGACGGTATATTATTGTCTGTAGTAGACTTTTGTTTATTCAAGATGATAGATACTATAACGCAGTTGTGTAGGTCGGTAAGGGTGTATGTTCTAAAGATATTCTGTCACTGGGTTCTATATGAAGTCTTAGTATTTTGAGACAAAAGAGTGTTTCTCGTTCACTGTTTGTTCCTCAGTTCTTAAAGGCCACAGATATTACATCTGAGGGGATTGGTCTGTGAGCTTCTTCTCTCTTGTTCCCCCTTCTCTTTTAATTGAGTCTGTTTTTAAATCCAAACTTTCTTCTGACTATCCTTCTGTATTTCAAAGCTGGAGTTCTGCCCATGGAAAGTGGGCTCTGAGCTGGAGCGCAATGCTTCCTGAACACTTTATCAGACTTCAGAATCAGGTCAAAAAACAAAGTCAGATCCATGGCATTGCAATCTGAGGCATTCAGGCAGCATCCAGCCAGGGATGGGACCTATTCCAGACTCTCTCTTTCTTTCTTTCTTTCTTTCTTTCTTTCTTTCTTTCTTTCTTTCTTTCTTTCTTTCTTTCTTTCTTTCTTTCTTTCTTTCTTTCTTTCTTTCTTTCTTTCTTTCTTTCTTGGAAACCTCTTTTAAATGAAAGCAACTAGAGAGAAGAGATATTTGGAAGTCCTGTTTAGCTCTGTGAAAACATTGGAGAAACATAGAATGTGGTATCTGTTCCCAAGAACTGTAGTTTTAACCACTGGTGTCTGAGTGGAAGTGGTCAAAAAAGATGGTGGCCATAACCATGCAATTAAACCCTTTCTCCTTTTGGGGGGTTTCAAATGCATGCCTGTGGCCACCATCTTGTTATTTTTGACCCTCCCTGACATCCTTGAATTTAATTTTGTTTGAAAAGGCAAGTTCCCATCCGTAATGACTATGAAAAATAGGGTTAAAAAGCATATTGGTAATTTACTAAATCTTAGGAGCCAAATAGAATAAGGCAGTGTTTCTCAATCTTGTCAACTTTAAGATGTATGAGCTTTGATTCCCAGAATTCCCCAGCCAGCATGTCTTCCAGAGTCGAAGTCCACACATCTTAAAGTTGACAAGTTTGATAAACACTGAAATAAGGGATAACATTTTCAATTGCCCATGCCAAGTGTAACTTCTTGTCCTTTGTGACAGGGTCAGTTCATATAACAAGTTTAAGGAATTTGTTTAACATATTGAAAGACCTAGCAGCTGCCTTCCCACAAGGCGAAACTTCATTCATTTTAATGTTTATTTGGCTTTTTGTAGCTCACTGTGTTATGCAAACCCAGTTCATTTGATCAGTTGATGATTCAGAACCCAGAAAATAGGTTAATCCAATAACAAGAGGACACCTATTTATTTTATTTATTTGCAGATGAATTGACAGCATCTGTAAACTGCCCCAATCATGTAGACTCTGGATGTGGGGAGGACCCAGCCACAAAACTATTAAATAATAATGGAAACAGAGAAATTTTACAGCTTTATCAATTGTTGGTGTTATACAGTTAATGTAGACCCATAGCTGGTATGGTTTCAGCAGTCCAGAGAGAGAAAGAGATAAAAAGTTAGGTGCAACTATTTTGCATTTATAGCCTGGATGTATAAAACCAATTAAACATCTTAATCTTTGTACACCCACTCAGAGTCACTGCTCTGAGATGGGCAGCCATATAAATTAGTCAAATAAATATGGATGTGAAAATGGTACTATACTGGGAACACTGAACCCATAGGATGAAAGGCAAGTGGTCTCAATCCCCCTCTCTCCAAAGCCCTCTAAGGGTACACAGTCTAGCACCCCCTCCTTCCTTGGTATATACCTTGGTAGTTACCCCCATCTTCCAGGATAAGCCCTTTACCTGATGTCATTCCCGCTGCAACCAATGGTAAGAAAACAAATGATAAAAAGGAAATACATTTTGTAACCACCTCTGGGTCTGTAGCATTGAAGCATGCAGCCAGGAAATTCAACCTCTCCTTCTCCCTTCCCATTTATGGAAAGAGAAATCAATCTCACAAGAGACAAACAGAATCAATTTTTTTAAAGAAAAGTGTTGGGAGGAGGGAGTATAAACATTATTTTAAAACTTTACATCAGTGGTAGAGGAGGTTATTCAAATCATAGTCAACATCTTAGAGAAAGATAGAAGAAAAGATACCGTATTTTTCTGTCAATAAGACGCCCCCATGTACAAGATGACCCCCACTTTTCCAACCCAAAATTAAGAAATCAATATTTTAAAGATAGTGCAGAACACATTTTTATTTAGTAATTAGTTAACATTTACCTGATACACTCGGTGGGAGGAGGTCCAAACCGTCTCTCTGCAGCTCTATTTCCAGTCTCTTTTGCATAACTGATTACATTCAATCACGAGTGAAACTGCCGATAGCTGGTCTCTGCAAACAGACTTCCTCTAATTGGTTTGTTCAGCATCAGCTGACATCAGTTACATAAGGCTCGTGATTGGAGGAAGTCTGTTTGGGAGACAAGCTATTTCACTCGTGATTGGAGGCTAGCAATAGGAGGAGGCCTGTCTGCAGAGACAAAGTATGGGCAGTTTTGCAACCACGCGGTTCTCTCCTCAGCTGACTTCCTTGAATAAGACGCCCTTCAATTTTTAGCGTAAGGATTTTAGAAAAAGTATCGTCTTATAGTCGGAAAAATACGGTAAGTCTTTGAGCAGTTCCCAAGATGCTGCTTCTCTGCTCCTATTTAGAAGCAAATCTGATGGAGAGAAGAGCCAATTGGCATAAAGCAAACAAGAACTAAGCTGATAGAGATTCCTGGGGAAGAAATCCCAGACTGAAGATGGCTCCGCAAAAAGCGGAGCCAATGACCACAGTGAAATGAAGAGCCGGTGAGTAGACCAGCTCTTCGATAATTCATCTCCAGACAAGGAGAGGACTTGAGATTGCCCACAAGTGCTCCAGACAGTCGCTCTTCATAAGGAGGTGCAAGGCAGTGGTCTTCAGTGGATTTAGAGCTCTGGGAGATGAGGAATAGCCATCTTGCTCAAAGTGCAGTTAGCCCCTTTGAAAGGACACTAAGTTTGCATACTTCCTTTTCTAATCACATTTCGAAATTGCTTGTTACCTGCCTTTCACCTATTAGGAACCTTTGGATTGACAAGTTTTACAGCACCAGCTGAATTTCCTTCAATCCTTAGCAAAGATATTTTAAATATAAGTTTAAGGATTAAAATTTTTTGGGGGGGAATAAACAGCAAAAGAGTGATTAAGACTTTGATTTTAGAAAGTTACAAATGAACTAAGGGTCCAGATAAATTTGAAATAAGATTTTGGAATTAATTATAAAGAATCCTTCCTGTGGGAAATGCTTTTGTTTTGAATTCTTAAAAAAAAAGAAAAAAAGATAAGACTTTAAAAATTGGACACTAGGGGGAACTAGAAGGAACTAAAGATTATAACTAAACAAGAACACTTAAACTCGACTTACAAATACAAAATGAAGCAAAATATTTTAAGATTGGACACATTGAAGGGTATTTTTGAACAATGGACCCAGAAGTTAATTTTAAAAATGTCTGCCTCTATAGATAGACTGTGTTTAAAAGATGTATTGGAAGAGGAACAAGTTTTACCAGACAAGATTGAGACTGATTTGAAAGTGGATTTAAAAATGACAGGCTATAAAAATGAAATGGAAAAAGATGTTCCTGGACATACAAAAGAAACTGGCTGATGTCTTAATAATTAATAGGGATATACAAATAACAAACCAAGAGAGCGACCTGGATAATTTTCCTACATTGGATTTAACAAAAGAGGTTTGTTAAAGCTTTGAAGAATTTTGTGAGAAGGGACAAAGAAAAAATGAAAAGAAATCAAGTTCTAGGACATTATTTGGAGAGACTCAAGATCAAGGTTGTTAGAAGTAAAAGGAAGGAATATAAAATTGGTTTATTTGATCAAGGTTAAAATAGATATGTTTTTATCTCTGGTAAACCTTAATGGACTTTTGCTGACATCAGGCCTGAACCACAAGGCTTTAAGGATTTGTTTATGGATAAGAGATGAGATATGGGAAGCAGAGATATTTGTTGTATTTTAAGAGAAGGTGATAAATTCCCAAAATTGTTTGTACTTGTGATAAGGGGGGAAGTCATTTCTTTATATATCTCTTTTCTTTTTCTTTACTATATTCTTATTTTTTCTTTCTTTTCTATTTTCTCTATTTTTTCTTTTCTGTGCCTTTTATTTTGTTAATCTTTTAATTTTTTTAGTTTGTATCAGTTCTTATTATTGTAATTGTAATTTTTCATACAATTACTATTTTAAAAAAGAACCAAGCTTATAGAGAAACAATATTCACCAGATACAAAAGATTAGACTTAAAGCACCCACCAAAAAAGTTATTTTTCCTATTCCCTTAGAAAATAGATGATCCTTGAAGTAGATATTACCTCTGTAATGATTTCGTACTTTAAAAATCCTTCTTGCAAATTTTTTGGAGGAGAATCTTAGTTCTCTTTTTTCCTTCCATTGCTATCTCAGCACACGGCTTCTTGTTTATTTATTTATTAAACCAATTTATATAGCTGCCCATCTCACCACAGGCAACTCTGGGCAGCGTACACTAAAGCTAAAAACAATCAATAAATACATTAAAAATATATATATATATATAAAAAAGGATGTTAAAAATAAGGGAACCACCTCACTAATTCCACCATCCCCTATGCTGGCATAATCAGGTCTTAAGGGACCTCCGAAGTTCAACAATGATGAGGCCAACCTCACTTCAATGGGGAGAAGATTCCACAGCGCAGACACCACAGCAGAAAAGGCCCACCACCTAGAGCCTGCCGAATGTAGCTCCCTAGGTGATGGAAGCCCTCTCTGCTGGATCTGGAAGGACAGGCAGATGAAAGTTTCCCAAAGGATGAAATGTTTTCCATCTGGGGAGGGAGAAGTTGTGGAGCATCTCTCCTGTGGCTATGTGCTAAAGTAGGCATCTCTCCTCAAGAAGATTCTGCTGAGATGGGTGGATGTATATTCCCATGTCCAGGAGACAGTTATCAATCTTGTGAATGCTGGTACCACAGGTACACACCACAGGTACACTGGATTTCAAGAAATAATTCCATGGACAATGAACAAAATTTCCATTGGAAATGCATGCACACTGGACCGTACATGCATTGACGTTCATGCAATATCCTTTAGAAATTCAGTCTGTATGTGAAGAAGCAGTTCATTCACCCTGGTTTCTAGAACAGGCACTCTGATTTGTTTCTACTAACAAGGGTTTGTCATTAGGACCACAGAGAAACACCTAAACTAAATCCATTCAATGGTCAATTTATGTAAAGTTGTAGCCTGTAGGTAAACTCTTAAGGAAATGCTCATCATCTCTTATAGTGTATAGAATTTCTTAGGTTAATCAGGATTTCCACAATTTAGCATGATGCAAGGGTATTTCTTTCCAACTATCTGAATATCATTATATTGTTTAGTCCTTCAGACGCTAAAGAAGTCATGAGAACTGAAGTTATCATAGTAGTGAGATGGTTGTTGTCTGAAAAGATTGGCTAAATTCACACATACAGTGCTAAGCCATTATTCTTAACCATGGCTTGTAGAAGAGTCAGATCCACACAGAACAGTAAGCCATTGTGGATGAATTCATACTGGGTCAGCAGAAGGTCGCCTCTTCTTGGTTTAATGTGATGAATCTACAGTGGAGACGCTTCCTTAATAAATATCAGGATTTTTCAATTTGAATAAAACATATCTTTATATATGTTTCTTTAAGTAGGCAACAGCCCTAATATAAACTTGCCTGCCATTGCAGTATTAGAGTGGATACTTTAAGATACTTTTTCCTTAATTTCTCTACAGATTTTTAGCAGATTTTTCCTCCAATAAAAGCCAAAGGTAATACTAGAAGCTTTCCTTTCCCTTCCCTTCCCTTCCCTTTGGGGAAAAAATACTGTAGCTGATAATATTAGGATTGGATTTGAGATCTTATGCCTGTAGAGTGTGTGCTCTTATATTTATTTATTTAAAATCTTTCTAGCCCACCCACTATCCAGAAAAGCCTGTGATGGGTAACAATTTTAGCTTTTTAAACAGTGAATACACTATAGGCAGTATTTACAGTTTTTTATTTTATTTATATTTATTTATTATATAAATACTGTAAATACTGCCTATAGTATATTCACTTTTTATATTAACAATGTTAATTACCATATATTAACATATAATGCGCTCTACATGGGGCTACCCTTGAAGAGTATCCGGAAGCTTCAGCTGGTCCAGAATGCAGCCGCGTGAGCAATTTTTGGGGCCCGAAGAAGGACCCATATAACACCTTTGCTCCGTGAGCTGCATTGGGTACCAGTTTGCTTCAGGATCCAATTCAAGGTGTTGGTTATCACCTTTAAAGCCCTACATGGCGTGGGGCCAGGTTACCTGAAGGACCGCCTCTCCCCCACGATTTCAACCCGTCCCACCCGATCTCACAGAGAGGGCATGCTCCGGATCCCCGCGGTAAAAGAACTTCGATTAGTGGGGTCCAGAAGACGGGCCTTCTCTGCTGTAGCCCCCACCCTTTGGAACATCTTGCCCCCGGGGATGAGACAGGCCCCCTCACTCCAGGCCTTTCGGAGGGATTTGAAGACCTGGCTCTGCCATTTGGCCTGGGGCGGGGAGGGAGGATATCAGAAATGGGATTGGCTGGCCCCTTAGCAGCCTGGTGTGGCCTCTACCGGCCTCTTGGACTTTTTAGCCTTTTTATCTTGGTAAGTCTGG
Source organism: Python bivittatus (assembly GCF_059951505.1). Classification (NCBI taxonomy): domain Eukaryota; kingdom Metazoa; phylum Chordata; class Lepidosauria; order Squamata; family Pythonidae; genus Python; species Python bivittatus. Next base: position 51,098,296 of record NW_028277034.1, on the reverse strand, counting down.
TTTTTATAACTTTTAATTATGTATTTTTGATTTTAGTTTGTTGTTAGCCGCCCAGAGTCCCCCATTGTGAGGAGATGGGCGGGGACAAGTCTATTCAAATAAATAAATAAATAAATAAATAAATAAATAAAATTAACAGAAAAGTAGGGAATTGATGGGAAATCAAGATTGTAGCAGTCTCCTCATCTGGAGTCTCCCTGAGCCACGAAGTTAACTTCTTCAGTATCAATCTTTAGAAGGCTGATAAAAAGGTGAACGATTCCACTTAACTTTTAAGTTATTTCCTGTGTTTTTATGCACGTGTTTTAGTGCCGTGTTAATGCATGGGTTTTGAACCCCTTCGTTTTATAACTGTTAGAAGTTGTAGCTTTCTTCGTCAAGATTTATTCATTTCTAACATTCAGAGAAGGGATGATTACAATGTTTTAATACAGCAGAATGCATTTAAAAATGACAGTGAAAACTCAGATGTATGCAATAAAGGTAGACAATCCTTTATTTTAAAGAAGAACAAGATGTCTAGGTCAGGAAGACATTTTTCGTACATCCTAAGCCAGTGCTTCTCAACCTCAGCAACTTTAGGATGGGTGGACTTTGACTCCCAGAATTCCCCAGCCAGCATGGCTGGCTGGGGAATTCTGGGAGTCGAAGTCCACCCATCCTAAAGTTGCTGAGGTTGAGAAACACTGTCCTAAGCTAATGAATGCTATGATAATGGGGCTGTCACAGAAAAAAAATTGCATACGTCTCTTTTTGCACCTAAAATCCACACCCTGCAACATGTTTTTCTGCCCAGTCCGCTTGAGGCTACCTTCACCTTGCTCCCAGGCCAGGAGTGAAACCATCTTAAATCATCTTTAATTTTACCAATATACAGTAATACCTCGGTTCACAAACACTTCTGTTCACGAACAATTCGGTTCGCGAACAGCAGCGTTTGCAAAATTTTGCTTCCATTCGCAAACTCCGCATCGGGTGACGAACACAACCCGCGGCCATCTTCCCTGCTCTGACACGTGGTCGTGGCTTCCTCTAGGCGAGATCACGGTCGCAGACAGACACTTGCTGTGAAGCTTTTTGGTGTCGCCTCAAGCAAGGTTAGTGTTCTCTCTCTTCATACTGTACTGTACTGTGTTTCATATTTTCGTGGTTAAAAAAAATACATATGGTTCAGAACAGATTAACCTTATTTACACTGAACCTGATGGGGAAATTTGATTCGGCTCGCAACCAGAATTGTGGAACGAATTAAGTTCGTGAACCAAGGTACCACTGTAATAATGTGTTCCCCTTAAAAGGAGGAAACAACTGGTTTGGGTGTACCCACTGTCCTTCTAGTGACTTCCCACTTCTGTCACAGATAGCACCCTACCCCCTGATCTTCTCAGCATCTTCCCACCAGCCCACCCACCCCAAGCTTCCCAGCTTCTTCCTGCTACCACCTCGGATATTCTTCGCTGCTCCAGCAAGTCTCTGGTCTGTGCATATCGCCGGTGGTGTGGGGGGAAATCCTTGGTTTATTCCATTACAATGCACCTGGCTTTCATCAACCCTTTTATGACCTGAGAGCCAAATATAATTCTGCAATATAAAGCTGATCAAACAGTTTCAGCCTTGAGCCACATGTTTCCGTAGACAGAAAATTGTAAATGTGACTCAGGTGCCTTCTGGGGACAAATGAGGGCCTTGGTTCCTGCAAGTAAAGTCAACTGAAAGAGAAAGCTGAGAAGAACAGGTGTGTGTAAGGCTGTTACCTCTCTGACTAATGAGCTAAGGATGTTCAGTTCCTTAATGCTCCCAAGCGTTACAGGGAGGTACAGTCAGCTCCCTGATCCTTTTTTCAGTGCCTCCACAAATTGCCATCTTCTTGCAATGTTGCCCTTTGGACCTCCTTGCCAAGAACCAAGGAGAATTTGAGTTTTTTAAGCACCTACATGCTCCCAAAGAAATCAGGATGTCCAAGGACTCCATGTACTATGAATGAATGCTGAGGGACTAGTTATCTGGCTGCATCTTAACACAGTATGTATGTAAATGTTTGGTAAACTAGACGTCTCTGTCTGGGCTGTACCTATTTAGATTTCTGCAGGAAAGCTCACACATTCAATATAATACACCATTCACTGATCTTTCTGTCTGCCTACCTATCTACTTTTTTACCCACTCGTTTGAATCAGAGAATGTAAGAGTTGGAAGGAGCCTTGACGTTCATTTAATTCATCCCTGCTTCCCAGCACAAGAACCTACCACATCCCCAATAAATGGCTACCCAACCCCTGTTTAACCCACCTCCAGTTAAGAAAAGTCCAGCACCTCCTAAGGCAATCTGGCTGATTTTCAACAGGCCTTGTCGTTAGGAAATCTTTCCTGATGTGCAACAAAACTATATTTCGGTGTCATTTAAACCCCTTGTTCCTTGTGCTTGTCTTCTGGAACATCTCTGAACAATTTTGCTCCATCTTCAGGTAACTTGAAGAGGGGTGATGGCAACGTGTTGAGTGGTTAAGAACAAACAGAAGCCTAAATCTGAAAGCAAATGTTTTAGTTTCTAATTCTGAGATAGGATGCAGTTGTTAACATGGCTGATGGAAGGGAGCATCCTAAGCCCTAGATGGAACCTATGGAAAGCCACTGTACACCTTGCCCTTTTATCATGTCACTGAGACAGCCATTTTGTGAGTGCTATTATTTATCATTCAGTTTGTAAGGCCACCTGACTCCACAGTGACTCTAGGCAGCATACAATATTCAAAACAAATGAACAACAGTTCAACAAGAAAAGAAAATGGTGGACATTTGGAAGGAAGAAACCCAACACCACCTCAAGCATCCCCACCAAGGGCCCACCACCCAACCTAACCCAAGACCTGGGGGGATACCCAGGTTTTAAAGGCTAGTGGAACGAAGCCAGCTAGGGGGCCAACTCCTATTCCATAGAGGCCAACCACTTCGCATGGCAGCCACTTTGTTCTTAGGAGTTCCAATTGTTCACTGGCCAAACGAGGTACCTAATTCTGGCCTTTTTAGTTTTCTAAACAGGGTTTCCTAAATAGTGCCAGGGAAAGACTTTTCAGAAAGTCTTTAGGAGAGCTTCTCTCCAAATCAAAGGAAATGTCCCTGCTACTTTTTAACACTCTTTAGCCAGGTATGGGCTCTCCCCTTTCATTACTAGGAGCTAATGTATTGTGCTTCAAAAGCCACAAAGCCACTGGTGGGTTTTTTTATTTTTTAAAAATCAATAATTCTTAAACCATATTCTTGTCTCTGCCCCTCCCTCCTCCCCCACCACTCCATTTCTTACCGCATTAATGTTATTTCATGCAAGCTTTGGCCCAGAGCATCCAGAAATTAAATCCAGTAAATCCTGCTTTTGTGAATGAAATCAATTAGCAGATGGATTTGGTTCCAGTGATTATGAATAAAATCACTGCGGTGAACAACTTGCTTAAGCAGCAGTTGCTAATGTTTTGCTCGAGATAGGTTTGTGCAATATTAATCATCTTTTTTCTTTAGATAGGGCTAAAGGCAAAACGAATCAGGCCAAAGGCATTTGAGATAGGCTTTTAGACAAAGGAGCCTGACCTTGTCAGGTCTGGTGTGAATCATTTTTTCTTATCTTTTTTTTTTTTTTCCTTCTTCCATGGAAGATTTAGATGGATCGATGTAAAGTGAGCTTGTATCAGGAAGCTTTTAGCCCAGGCCAATCTATCCAGATGATACAGCCTTTCCACAAAAGCAAACTGGAAGACACACAAGAATCAAGCAGATGAAAAATGCAATACAATGAAATCAAAACATTTAAGTTTTCAAAATACATCATTAGACGTTGTTAAAAGCCAGTTTAGAAACGTGGTGGTGGGTGTAATTGTCAAGTTCGTTGGCAGCTGTTTTAAACTGAAAAAGAATCTTCCCAAGGATGATGATCGTATATATATATTTTTTTGAGATGAAAGGGAGAGAGTTAGAAGGACTCCAGCAATTGAAAATTCCCATTTAGAACCAATTTATCCCCTAATGCAGTGTTTCTAAACCTTGACCACTTGAAGATGGGTGGACTTCAACTCCCAGAATTCCCCACCCAGCCATGCTGGCTAGGGAATTCTGGGAGTTGAAGTCCACCCATCTTCAAGTGGCCAAGGTTAAGAAACACTGCTCTAATACATCAGAGTGGAATTTTTAAAATTTCTTTTCTAAGAGTCTTCCGGTGGTCCAGGGAAGAGCTAGGTCTTTTCATGGATAACCACAAAGTTTGCAGCTAGTTCTTTACAAAGCTGTCTTCTGAATCTTTGTCCATTATGGTGGTTTTAAAACTCTTAAAGGCCAATGGGAAGCAAGTTCACAAATGGAGCCCTACCCAAGGATATCTTTGCAGAGGGGGGAGACAAAAAAAAAATCAAGATGCAGTTGCAACTGTATGGTCAAAACCTTGCCCTTTCTTATTTGTGTTGTGCATGACACACATTAAAAAAAAATTAAGCTTTGATCATGAGGTCATGACCACTCTCTTGATTTTTTTTGACCAACCTCAAGAGTCAGCTAGATAAACCATCTGCCTCCAGATGTAGGCTTCTCTAAAGGCCTTATTTTTTATTCATTGATATGTCCCCTTTTAGTTTTAGAAACTGAGGCCATCCTGGACCTACAGAAAATAAGGGAAAAAGTGGCGTGAGAAAAATTATTCTTTATTATACCCAATGTCTTTATTATGATATATAATATCCGTCCCAATGCATTTCAAAGGGCTACCTCTTTGTCACGGGACTGATCAAGCAAATGAAATAATGCCTTTATAAACCAGTATATGAAACAAAATTCAAACTGATGCAAAACATACATTCATACATTCAGAGAAAATATGTGTAACTTACTGTATCTCAAAAGAATGGGGGAAAACAATACAGGCAGCTTAAAATGTAAAACATAAAAGTCGAAGAAGGAAGGAAAGAAGGAAGGAAGGAAAGAGAAAGACAGGGAAAGAAAATGGCAGGCAGGCAGGCAGGCAGGAAGGGATGAAAGAAGGGAGGAGAGGGAGGAAGAAATTAAAAAAGAAAGAACCATGAAACTTGAATCACAACTGCAAAACTGCAAACAATAAGGTGGCGTAGAAAAATAAACAGTGTTACCGTAGTATTAAAAATCATATAAATTCCAGCTATTTGGTTGGCATGTTTTTGCCATCAACGCTACACCCTAGTCATGTACTTCAGTCCAATTTACCACCATCTTTTGACTGGTGCTAGCTCTTTATCTTCTTTAGAAACACTATTTATAAATCTACTAATATTTTTAATATCTGAATAGACAGTACGGGTTCAGTCTTCAAAACACCAACTCTATTGCTTGTCCTCTATCCTTCTCTGCTCGGACCCTGCCTCCCTTACTGTAAACACAGGATTCTTAGTCCTGAAGGTGGGAATTTCCATGCGTGCAAAACCCACGCGCTACCAGGCTTCCACTGCCGGGCTTCCTTTTTTCAAGGGATTGGTATAGGACTACAATCCCCAGAATTCCAGCCGGGTTCACTCACAATTCTGGGTGTTTCAGTCCAAAATATTTGAAGGGCGTCATCTACCCATGGGAGAATATAATTGATAATTTTGGTGCTACTGTGTTGCATCGAGGGATTGAATCCGACATCACTAGGGAAAAAATGTTGGGATTTCTCTAGACTGATTTCTTCGTTAGAAAACTGATGCGCGACTTCCTTAACAGCTCTGGGGGGGCTTTCAAAAACGCAGTTCAAAACCATAGCGAGGATGTCATTAAACGCAACGCATCGGGAAACGATGCAACAGCAAACCAGGAAAGTCTTCGCCTTCCTTCGCTAAAAGTTTAACGGGTTACGCTCTTGTGAGGTCTGCTGCTGCTGCTGCTGTTAGAAAGTGCCTCCATCTTCCTTCTCGGGGGTGATGCGAGTGACTTCCCCCAACTCAGCGGCAGAGAGTGACTCGCCCTGCTTTCTGCTTCTCCCTCTGCTTCCCCCTGACATCACCGCCACCGCAGCCTTGGTCGGCCGAGGCTTGCCGGCAATTGGCAGGTGAAAGAAGCGTAATTTGAGCCCTGAGCTATGCGAGTCTCCAGCTTGGCGGCCCTCCAAGCGCGGAGCGCCTGCACGAATCCACCTGCCTCTTCGGGCTGCGGGCTGTTGAAGGAAGCAGCCGCCGAGCTAAGCTTTTTCCTCCCCCCTTTTTTTGGGGGGGGGCCGTAAACATGCCTGAAACGACCACCGCTACGGCGGGGATCTTTCCCCTCTTTCAAGAACGCTGCTAAGCGCGCTAGGATGTGACCAAGGAATTTGCAAGGTGAGCAAACTTTGATTCAGGGAGCAGCTATGGGGAGAGGCAGAGAGAGGGGGAGAGGATTTGGTTGACACCTGTTCAAACTGCTTAAAGTTTTAAAGTGAGAAGGAAGAATGGTAAAACATCCTGGGCTTCCAAATAGCCCTTGAGCTCATATCCAGGTGAGGTTTCAAAAGCCGTTCCGGCTGCACGGGAGGCGTTTCCGTCCCAGGGAGACCGAAACAGGCTTGGTTCAGACGTTGCAGCTGTTGGAAGGGCTGCCTGAGAGAGGAAGTTCGGCCTGAGTCGTGGGCTGTGTGTCTTAAAGCGAAAAGCAGAAAGCCTAGAGCAGTGTTGTCCAAACTTGGCCACTTTAAGATGAGTGGACTTCAACTCCCAGAATTCCCCAGCCAGCATAGCTGGCTGGGGAATTCTGGGAGTTGAAGTCCACTCATCTTAAAGTGGCCAAGTTTGGACAACACTGGCCTAGAGGGTTAACAAAAGGTGGACTGCCTGGGCGGCCACAGACCTAACTCTTAATATGCACATTCTTTTATTTCCCCTGTGAGTCACACGTCGGCAGATCAGCTGTGTCAGGGTCTGTTAGCTTAGCAGCTAACTTGTAGGTTCAAAATTAGGAGTCTTCACATTCCCTTTTCTCCTCTGGACTCTTTCTAACGCGGCCGAGCAGCGATGGAGAGGCTCGCCTGCTTATACGTGAATTAGCTTTTCAAGGCAGCCAAAACAGAGGCAAATTAGCAGATACAATTAGTAGATTCGATCACGTCTGGGCTGTGGTGGATTTTACCATCACTGTGGCCGGCAGGTAAGAGGAGATGAACGGGTTCAAGTCCTGCCTGGCCACGACTGGTGGTTCAAAATATTTTGTTCCCTTATCTGGAAATAATGGGTGGATGGGAGTGAAATATGGCTGTTGGGGTGGGGGCTTTACTGTTCCCCCACCTTTGTATAGGATCAAAGCTATTAAATTAATAATGGCTGCTTCTCAATTTTAATGTTTACACTTTTCATTTCAACCGATAGGTCCACAAAGTCCTTAATCATATCAGGCAAAATAAGGTTATGAAAGCCAGACTTACATTTTCATTTGCTCCCCCCCCCGCCTCCCCCCCGCCTCCCCCCCCCCCCGCCTTTTGTTCTCTTTTTTCTGGTTTAATGTATTTTTAAAGAGGGAGAGAACCTGGAAGTTCAACATGTATTATAGTTGTAGTACAAGTTGTATTCCAAAGAGCATAAAGTGTTGGTTGTAGTTACTCAGGGAGAAACGGAGTCTAAATTTGCATGTGCTCAGAAGCACTCTTGCCTTTGTTGTGTCTCATTATCCAGAAATGACATTACGACTGAAAATGACTTACAGGTAAAGCTCTGAGTGTACAAATTAATAATGTTGCTAAAATAGGAGTATGGTATTAAATTATCTCTTGTGTGTGTGATAAAAGGAAAGCAGTTAGGCTGAACAGATTAGTATGAATGTAAGAGACTTAAACACATAGTATTTGACAGTTGCCCTCAATAGGGGGCAGAACCTCTCTGATGTTGGCTGATCTCAAAAAGGCTAGGCAGGGTTGAACCTAGTTAGGATTTGGATGGAACACCATCAGGAAATCTCAGGGCTGTGGACTAGTTTGGGAAGTCAGACAAAAATCTTGGAAGAAAACCATAGCAAAACTCTTCTGCATTTTGTCAGAAAACAAATAATACTTCATATGATTACTAAAAATTGAAGTTGACTTGAAGGTGGCGTTATTTTTACCATGTGATACAAAGATGTTTGCAAATCTTATTTTGGAGTTTAATGGTGCTGATTTGTGAGTGGGTGCCATGCTTCAGAGGCTTAAAATGCCAATAAAGATGATATTGATCTGTTCATAAAAAGAGTAACTAACTTTGAACATTACAGCCTTGATGTTAAGGTTAGTGGGATGTTATGGTGCAATTAATAGGTGGGTTATACATGATAGAAGAATACAACATATGCTTTCATAACTCTTAAAAACATGTTTTTGTTTTAAAATGAGAGAAGGTAAGTTAGCTGAACCGCAGGTTTCATATAATGAGGAAAATGTGGATATTTAGGGAGTAATCCTGTGAACCAACCTTCCTCAATCTAATGTCTTCCTGATATATTAGGACTATAATTCCCAGAATTCCAAGATACTATGTCCTACACTGCATGGGCATTCTGGGAATTATGGTCCAAGCACATATAGTATATAGCTGTGGATGTCGCTACAGAATTTATCTAATAGCTGTCTACCTTCAGGGTTCATATAAACACAAAATTGGGCATAAATTCAATAATAAATCAGATAACATTGTTTAAAAAAAACCATTTCTAAGTACAAATAATAGGATTACAGTGACAGCCTTTTTTTTCCTTGAGATTTTGAAAGCCAACAGTAGCTATAGCTAAATGCCTTCAACAATTTTATTTTTTAATAACTGACAATTAAGAGAGTTAAAATTCTATGCACATGTATCACATATGTGAATAACTGCTGGAATGTCAGATCAGGGTAATATAGGTTCATGTCCCCACTTGACTGTGACTGTGACTTAAACCAGGGTTTCTCAACCTCAGCAACTTTAAGACGTGTGGACTTCGATTCCCAGAATTCTCCAGAATAGATAAATATGTTTACCTGATTCTCTACCTTTCTGAAATTGCTAAAATGTACAGGCCTCCCAAAACATATCTGATGCTGCTTAACACACTTTACTAGACATAGTAAAGTGGTTAACAAGCGTCGGTCCTTTGAGGTGGCCCACTTCAGGAAACAGACACTACAAGAAGTAGTAGAATTTTACTTTATTGATTTAGGCTCTAGTAACAGAATCTTGAAAGCCTGACAGAGTTTCTCTGTCCTTCCTTCCTCTTGACAGTCAAGGTGGACCAATCTTGAGTTTCTTCCTCACCCCTTCCTGTCTTTCGAGGCTACATTGGTGTTTTTGTAACTGCTGCTGCATATCTTCTTCAAGGCCATCTCTGTCCTCCTCTACAAGTGAATGCCTATCTGCATATGATAACGGTTCTGACCCCTTTCGTTTTTTTTTAATCACTTCTGCACTCTATCTTTCACCAAAGGAACTCCATGAGGTTGTCTTCTAGTTGAGATTCACTCCTGGTGACCACCTGGGGCACACCCATGCTGTTTTTTTACCGGCAGTACAGAAGTGGTTGGCCACAGCCTTCTCCTGGGTTTGTTGACTTTGGGTTTGCTGACTTCCCATCAAATCAAAACTTTATGACGGTTAAAGACTAGCATGTTGACTTCCCGGTCTAGGCTACCTCCCTGGAGTTCCCATTGGTCTTCCATGCAAGTCCTAACCAGCTTCTGAGCCTAGATAAAATAATGCCCTCTTCTGAGAACTCCCCTATTTTACCTTTGCAATAATCCTGGGGGCAAGATAAGATGACCCGGGCAAAGTTGTCTAGTGAGCAAGAATTGATTATTCTGCTGGAAGATACTGGCATCTTTTTGGAATTGCCTAGGAGTTGTTCTATCTGAATTAATCAGGATTAGAAGCCTTGTCTTCTAAGATACAAGAAGTCAAGGATGGAAATTAGCTGGCTAAGAAAGAACAATGCCGCCTATTTCTCTACTTTCCTGGAGCCCAATGTTTTTTCAGTGGGCATGGGTAGACTCAGCTCTGCTCCAGCTGTACCATCCCACCTCCACCCTGATTTACACTCAGGGAGATTATGCCCTGTATCACATATACAAGCTCCTTATCAAGCTAGGTGACTCTGGACTTTGAATCATGACTTAATTTATGGGTTAGGCTTTCCGTTACCATAGTGAAAGGGTTTTCCTCGATTACGTAGTATGCTTTGAATATGGACATCCCAAATGTTAGATGCTAGCAATTCCTGTATAAAAGGGGTTCATGAAGGGGTGATGGTAAAGTCTATTTTTCCTGAGAAATTAGAGTTAATGTAAACCATAACCCTAGTATTAATTGGTACGGGCTCTTCCTCAGTCAGGTGAAAAAATTAGTCCTTTGTCTTTGAGATGGCAAAGAAGTATGCTGGCATAACTAGTATTGTCCTTAGTTATTGCGAGTCAAGTTAAGGAAAGGGATTGGTGGTTTCCTTAGCTTTCTCTCCCACCCTGCAAATGTCACCTGCCAGCAGGAAGAACAAACACCAATGACTCTTCCTAACATGGAGTGGGGTGAGTTTGGGCAGATTCTTAGGTGGGTTTGGCCATCTGTCAAGTTGCATGACTAACACGTAGCAGGTATGAAAGTGGAAGCATGGGATGAATCAGGAGGAAGTTCTCCAGATGCTTGTCACAATCCCTTCTTTGTGCCTGTTACCTGTTGATATTTTTGAACAAAGTTATCACACCTTTCTGGAAAATTACTAAACGCATGTTCAGAAATAGCCTACCTGACATCCACTGGGTATGGAAAAGAGGCATAGGATGAAACAGGAACCCATAATGCATCCAACGGTGATGGAATTAGCAAGATTTACCTAGCAGAATCTGGATCTCTGTCCTGGATTCTTGACCTTCTATGCAACACAGGACTAGTGCACATTCAAAAAAGTGCTACATTGTTGTTTAATAAATAGGTTGGGTGGTGTTTCAAAAAAGGGCTAAAGCCATGTGTATAAAGAACATACTTAAGACCTGACAAGCAGTGGCACAAATATCGCACCTGTCTGCAACTCATTAAAGCAGCTGCATCTTCTCTCAGGATCTCACAGCTGCTTTCAAGTGTACCTGGGAAAAGTTATGTTTGCTTCAAGGAGTTGGAGATAGATGCTATGTTCATTTGCCTTTGAATTTGAATTGCTGCAGTGCCCTGATTTCAAATGCTACAGTTTTATCCGTATTCTCTGTGTTGGATGACATGATACTTTGGTTGCTTCAGTGTATTAAAGTATAACTATTCCCCTAGCAAATGTATTGGACTTCAGATCCCCTTGCTCCCACTCAGTATAAATGATGAATATGCCCCTGGTCTTCTCTTTACTACTGATTAATTATAGAGGTCCCACGGATTGGGGAGTCCAAAGAAGGACTTTCAGAATATATGGTGGCATTTCTAGACAGAAGCATATTTATAGAAGGGATGCACATGACAAGTGATGATGATTATGGGTCATTAGAGTCCTTTTCAAGGTCTTCTCTCTGCACTGTTTCATATCTTCAGTTCTGTGAGAGAGCACAGCCAAGCTGTAGTCTGCACCACCACTGTAGATACATATATGCAAACTGGTTGATGGATGAGGTTGATCAGTAGTTGGATTAATGTTATATGTGTTCATTCATGGCATCATCCCAAATCCTGCCGCCATTGCTTGCTCAAGACATGCCATTTATAAACCTCCTCATGACTTGATACCTCTTCTTATCCATCTGGTGTCACCTTCATGTCATCCCCAGACCCTGAATGAGACAGCCTTCAGTCATCCTTAACTGACTGATATATAAAATAGTTTCTCCTTATTCCAACACCATCTCAAGAGGAATGAAATCTGTTTGGCTTTGTCACCCGTGATCTTGGAGAAGTCAAGAGACTGCAGGGACTTAAAACAGTAGCTGTAGAGGCAGGACAGGAATCAAGCAGTGGGGATAGCAAATTTCACGCTGGTATAGTTTTGCACTGACTCAGCTGTGGAGAAAGGCCCAGAGTGGGGGGATGAACCTGGTTCTATCAAGTTCTAATTTAGTTGTCTAACCGCTATATCAAACTGGTTTTCTTTCTACTATTACACCAGGCTTCCTTTTGCCCTGCTTCCATTTCTCTCAAAGCAAACCCTGTGAAAGTTTCAGCGTGCATTCCAGTTTACTTAAGTGGAACTGGTTAGTGGTCAGATCCACAAAACATTCCTTGTTGAATTGACAGCCTGAATAATAGCCAATCGTCTGCTGAGCCCTCCAGTTGGTGAGACTCTTCCTCTGTGCCTGAATATCTGGCCCACCCCCACCTAAAATCTTTATTTCCCCCACTCCCACCTGATGGGGAATCCAAAACGGACAAAGGCTCTGCTCCAGGAGACCTAGGAGTAAGCCCTGTCTGGGGTTTGTCTAGAGGGGCGTTGCTGCCCTGAACTGCCAAAGTCAGAGGAATTTGAAGAATGCTAGCGGTATGCTTGAATGGACAGCTTTAGAGTCCGGCAGTAGGAACAGCACTCAATGCCATCTCTCTTCAACAGCAGAGTTCCATAGCAACCGTTTGTCAAGAATAAACTTCTTTTTTATTAAAAACTCTCATCCCCTCTATCCTGTGCCCACACACAGTCTGGAATAAAGAAGTCTGAATCCAAACTCAGGGAGATGTAGGTGACGTTTTCTAGTTTGGGGACCGTTTCCATGGGGTTGTTCGTTTGATTTCTCCCTCCTGCATAATTGCCCTTATACATGTGCACACCTCTCTGTGTGCACAAGAATAGTTTGTTGGGGGGGTGGGGGAAATCAGTTTAGCCTTTTTTTTCTAAATTGGAATGTGGGCATTTGGGTAAGAAGATTCAACCCTGTCCCTTGTAATCAAGGTTGGTGTTCTTCTCTTTCTGTTTGAGCAAAGCAGCTAGCATGTTTGGATAAATGGCGTTTGTTTTTCAGAGTAACTTTTCCTAGTTGGATTGTATGAGTTTCTTTTTATAAACTGCTTTGAGTAGTTTTTTTCATTAGAAGATGGGACAGACCCTTTAGAAGGAATAAATTAAATGTAATATATGTATGGATTTTTAATATTTATTTTATTTATTTATTAAATTTTCAACCGCCCATCTCCCCCCGATGGGGGAACTCTGGGCGATTCACAACAAACATTAAAAACATACAATATATAAATACATAAAACCTTAATTAAAAACATTACTAAAAAGGAGAAGGAGAGTCCAAGAGGATGAAAAATCTGAGGCTGAAGGCAGAAGGCCTCTATGGGGCTAGCCATCCCCATGCTTGAGGTATTCCCACCCCACTCCAGGCCAGGTGGCAGAACCAGGTCTTCAAAGCCTTACGGAAGGCCAGGAGTGTGGGAGCCAATCGCACCTCCAGGGGCAGAATGTTCCAAAGAGCGGGAGCTACCGCAGAGAAGGCGGTATATTTAAGTTATGCAGTCTATTAATATCCCACCTTTGGATTCTAAAAGGAACCACCTAAGGCAGCTCATAATGTGAAAATCTAGAAGGACAAAATGAGCAGCTTTAAAATATACTGAAATTTAGGTACAAGCAGTCCTCGACTTATGACCATTTGAAGTTACGATGGCACTGAAGAAAGTGACTTATGATCAATCCTCGTACTTACAACCGTTTCAGTGTCCCCATGGTCACGTGATCAAAATTCGGGTGCTTTGCAACTGGCATGTATTTACGATAGTTGCAGCATCCCAGGGGTTATGTGATTGCCATTTGCGACCTTCCCAGGGGGCTTCCAACAAGCAAAGTCAATAGAGGAAGCTGGATTTGCTTAATGACCGCATGATTTGTTTAATGACCGTGGTTATTTGCTTAATGACTGTGGCGAGAAAGGTCATAAAATCGAGCATGACTCACTTAACAACCGCATTGCTTAGTGATGGAAGTTCCGGTCCCAATTGTGGTCATAAGTCAAGGACTACCTGTAGTCCAGAAGTCTACTTTCATTCAATAGACTGTTTATATTTGCTTGAACCACCCTGCCCTTTCTTAGATTATATCTACAAGAAATTGCTGAATAGATTCATATATTCTGGTTACTAGAAATTTCAGAGGAGTCCCTCGTTCAAAGGTCTCCCTGAGAAATACCTTTCTGATGCAAGGACTAAAGCTGGATCTTGTGGTTTTCAGCTGGACAGAACCATTATGAAAACATTGAGCAGATGTCTCTGACTCTCCACACTAGGAAGAGAATGATTGAAAGTCTGTTGACTTGAAAAGGAGGAAAAGACCTAGCACTTATATTCTGGAGCAGAGAGAGAGAGATGGATAGATAGATGGATGGCTTGATTTTGGTGTTCTGCTGGAGACAGATGCTCCAGGAATCTATGGCTTCTTTTTTGTTGTCAATAAAGCAACTAATCATTGTTGTGTCTGTGAGTTCTTCTGTAAGCATGATCCTAAGAGGTGGAATGTCTGGCGAACTGAAATGCATTGCTATGCCTTGTGTGAAGTCTGCAAAGGGTGGTAGGAATCAAGATGACTCTGTACTGCAGGAAATTCTTGTTATAAAACTTAAGGCAAACATGTTGAATTATAATAGTCCTCATTCTCTGCTAGTTGTTACCTTTTAGGATACTCTTTTACAAATACCACTTGAACAATTATTACTTGATATATTCTCTATTTTATTCTCCAAGAACTGTGGATCTTTTTGTTAATGTTGTCCTCACAACAATCCTGTGAGACACATTATTTTTTTATTCATTCATTTATTCAATTTGTATGGGTGCCCAGTTTTCTGGGAGGTATAGAAACAATCATAAAAAGAAGACAATACATATCAACATAACAGGATGAATTAGCAACCAAAGATGCTACCTCATATACTACCATGCTTCTAGAGATCGGCTCACTCAACAGTCTGGCCCAACATCCAAGGGAAAAGTCAAGTCTTAAGAGCCTTATGAAAGGCCAATACGGTCAAGGCCATTGAAATCTCAAGGGACAAGCCATGTTGAGATATAGTAAGGACAGCCAATGTTCTTTACTGTTGAATAATAATTTGAACCTCATCAAATCAACATACTGAGTTCTATACCATTTGGGGCTCTTATGAAATTATTGACTGAGGTGGAACATCATGACTCACAGATTATGCTATCAACTGTTATAATACTTCAGTCTAGCCAGCTTTAAGCAGTTTACAAGTCAGCAAATATACCCTGAAACAATATAAATTTGACAAATAAATACATAAAATAAATACCATGGCAGAGTAATAAAGATATCCTTCTACAATAAACATGTCATTCTACAAGATAACACTCATGGTGCAACATCTCACTCAGGTCAATAACATTACCCCATCTGGTCTCTGAAGATGTTCTGCAATGGCCAGTCTTAATGGGTTTTTGGAAGACCATGGGGAGCTACTCTTGTCTCTGAGGGCAAACTAGGAAGGAAGCCCATGTAGAGAATGTCTGCTTCCAAGCCCCCACCCTGTCCAATATCCTGACAGAGGACAACCCACATAGACATACTCTTTCTAAGCATGGGTGAGGTATAGAGGGCAAGGGAGATAACAGAAATATGCAAGAACTGTCACCTAAGCAAAGACAGCCAAAATGTCCTCTAAGTCTTGGGAAAGAAGATAATATTTGGACGTGGTTCAGGCAAATGCCTCCCTGATTTGCTGGGCTATAAGAAGGAGAGGAGGTAAAACACAATCAGGATTGCAAAGATTCTGTTATTATAGCCTATCTCAATAAGGTATAGTTTTGGTCTTCCTGTGGAGTTGATTTTCTAGTCTGGTCTACCTAGTGGGGCTGGCATGAGGAGCTTTTACTCAGAATTGGTGGTTTCAAAATATTCAGGTCCCAAGCCATACAGGGCTTTATAGACATCTTGAAAAAAAACTAGTAGCCAATGCAGCTCTCCCTAAAAGTGGTGTAGCATGACAATAATGGTTGTGGCCTGGATCAGGCAGACAGCAGCGTTCTGCTCCTGTTGAAGTTTCTGAATGGTCTTCCTATAAGCAGAGGAGGGAGGGCTATGCACCCTGCCTTCAGCTGCTGAACAAAAAAGGCAGGATAGAAATCTAATAAATAATAAAGTGAATGACAGTAATCCAGACAAGAAGCAAGCAGGGCTTCCAGAAATGGCACATCAGCTACAGGTGGGCAAAGACCTTCCTGGTCACAGCCTGTACCTGTTCTTCCAGAAGAAGCCATGAGTCCAGGAAGACCCCCAGTTGGCAGTCTTGTTCTTTTGGGGGGAGCAGAGCTCTGTCCAGAGTCAAAGTTGATATGATCCTAGAATTAGCTGCCATCTGGATTAATAGCATCTTGGTTGGGTTGAACCTGTTTCTCCTTATCTAAGCCCTGTAAAAAGAGAGACCTGTTGGATGGGGCCAGAGGCCTTCTGGTTCAGCATTCTGCAGTGTATTTTGGAAGCTCATGAACCTGGAGGGAGGACAAGTAGCTCTTCTGCACTGATGCTTCCTAACAGCTGGTCTTCAGTGCCTGTCACCTGTGATTTGGGACGTAATAAACAGCCATCAAAGACTAGTATTCACTGACAGCTTGATTTTCCAGTAATGTTATCTACCTCCCCTTGAAAACACCCTAAGTTGGCAGCTATTAGAGCTGTGTATTTCTTTGAATACGAAGACAAAAGGATGAATCAGAGCATGTGGCAGACCAAACAGCCTTTTTCCCAGGATCCCGTGACAGCTCCAGAGGGCAACTGTGTGGTCCCAGGAAAAGATGTAGCTGTTTTAAGGAGTTGCAGAAAGGTGCTGCTTTCATGCTCCCATGTGATCCATTAGACATTTTTGTTTTTGATGCCAAAGTATTGCACAATGCAGGAGGCTATTACCAAGTTACACCAGCTAGACAAGAACAAGGGAGAACAGCAAACCAGACATGTTCATACCCCTTGTTTGAGCAGAAGTTAGGAAATGCTGTGAGAGCAAATCAGTGGGAAGAATAAGGAGGCCTCAGGGACTGGATCAGACCCAAAGGCTCACCTAGTCTAGCAGCTGAATCACACAGTGGTCAACCTGATGCACTTTTAAACACTACCAGTGGAAGATAGCACAGGTTACAGTGGCTGTGATTCAGGAAGTTGCAAATAGCAGTCAGAACAATGGAGGATGAGGATGAGTCTCATTTTCCATTACTTCTCCAATTTCTTTTTAAAGTCATTTAAGCTAATGGCCATCACCATGCCAGACAATAACAATTTTCATAAATTTAAGTCTATTACATGACATACTTCTCTTTATCAATCTTGAATCTCCTGCATTTAATTTCAGTGGCTAGAACTATTTCCTACGTTCTTCTACTTTTAGGATACACTTCTTCCATGCTGTCTTACAACCGACATTAGCAGATAGCAGGAGTATCATTACAAACAAATATTCAGAATCTTTTCCATAGGGCATATGGGATTAGTGGCACTGAAGAACGAGAAGAATGTCTCTCTCTCTCTATTGCTTCCTATAAGATAGGTATCTGTCTTTCAAGTGGTCTTAAGAAGGCAGTTATGTTAGCGCCGACGCCATATGCCCTCTGTCTGCCTCTCTTTCCCCTTTTCCTTCCTACAGGGCAGTAAATGTAAAGTAGCTGTATGAAAAGGAACAGACCATGTAACTGAAATAGGAGCAGCTTCACGTGGTCATCTTTTGAATGAGTATGCCCTGCCTACTCGCTTCTTCTTGCTAATGTCAGCTCAAACTGCATATTAAAAATAAGTAATTATTACAAAAGGCACACTTCATGTTTGAGAAGAATGCAATAAAATGCTCCACACGTGGGAAGAGTGGCATGATCTAGGACATATGTGCTCAGAGCAATAGTATATAAAGGGGCCTCCTGAAGACCTTTTGTACAACCCTGAAAAAATGTGCTCCTTTTTAAAGCGTGTGCATCAAATGTCCTAGAAGTGAGCACTGCAAAGGATTGTTATTCCCGGTTAAGACTTCAACGGATCTGGTATTAAAATATATTCTTTCCATATAAATAAGTGCTGATAGGAAGGAAGGAAGGAAGGAAGGAAGGAAGGAAGGAAGGAAGGAAGGAAGGAAGGAAGGAAGGAAGGAAGGAAGGAAGGAAGGAAGGAAGGAAGGAAGGATGATTATAAAACAATGCTGGAAATGTTTCTCCATTTATTGGCTGACTTTTGAAAGATCTCTCACATTTGAAGTTTGAGAAGCCCCAGACATCAAAGGATCATCTGGAATTGCAGATATTGAACGAAATCTGCTTTGGTCATCAGAAAGCACAGCAGATAATTTTAGTGCAAGATGATATTGCTGTAAGGAAGATATCGGAGATACCTTCTCTAATCGAAAGGTAATCATTATCACCCAAGGGCTGTCAAGTTTCCAGAAGGCAAATGGCTGCTGTCTCAGGTTCCTGAGAATAATTTGGCCTGCAGGCAGTTGGGAAAGTAAAGTAAATTGGTTGTTGCTTTCAACGTGCAGGTATCATTTACCTGTCATAGGCAACATGTGAAAGAATGTCGTCTTTGCAGAGAAATGGGTGTGGAATCCGTCTTCTCAGCCCCAGCAGACAAGAGTCACAATTAAGCCACTTTTTTATTGAAAGAAAACATCCTTTGAATAAAGAGTTGGTCAGCTGACAAGGTTAGTACTCCCAGGAGCAAAAATCAGGCTTCAGTTATAGCACTACCTTGCCTTTCTCCACAAGGAGTGAGCTTCAGTCCCTGGTAGAGACATTCAGTTTTTGTTCAGACCCATCCTTCATCCTTTCTGTCCTTACCTCCACTACTCAGTGAAGCAAAGAAGGAGCCTCACCTAATAAATAAAAAAGAAATCTGCTTTTGGGAAGGTCTGCCTGACATGCACGCGGAAGCAGATCTACCTATAATTGATAATTATTTCTCCATCTTATAAGACTAGGTAAGCAGAATTTTTCAGTGTGCAAAAGGGTAGAAGTGGCTCCAGAACATTTGGCATAAAGAAAAGTTAATTTTGCTAAGTTAGGAAAGGAGGCTGTTCTAGTGAAAGCCAGCCTGATGTTGTTAATGTGCTTATTAAATAAATGTATCTTTTATTTACTTACATTTATTAAATACATTTATATGTATTTGAAGATACCTAGCTAGTTCTGAAAACCATGCATTCTGTTTTAAAATTGATGCACTCAAATCATACTTGCTTGCAATATTTATGTGCTTCCCCTTCCTCTACAACTGCACGAAGCACACTCGAAATGCCAAGTCCTGGGATGATTAAGTTCCACTTTTCCCCATGACATGTAGAAACAGGATTCATAATGATAATTACTGAAGGAAGTATATGCCACATGTAACATTGGGGAGTATAAGTAATGACCTTGGTTCACTGCTGCCACTCTGACGAATCCTACCTCTATCACGCACACATGCAATTCCCATTAAAAATCTTGAAGCTCTTCATAAGAAAAGTCAAACAATAAACGCAATAGGTTAAAAGAATTGAGATCTTAAAAGCAGCTATAGCAAAGGCACTGAATCAAATAGACAATAAACAGATGTGGATACTGGGCGTTTGCACAACTGTTACCACCACCTCCCCAAAAGTAGTCTCAGCATTACCCAGATGGACTGGAGGGTGGGAGAGAGGACTTCCTTGGACTGTAAAGGCAAAGGGAGAGAGATGCACTTTCAGACTTGCAAGATTCTGTTAATGTAACCTTACAATAAAGATAGAGCTAGTACTCCTGGGTGTGATGCTTGTTTGGATTACCACAGAAGGCTGACACCTCCTTTCTGTGCTAGGTGAATGTTGTGTCTTTTAAGGAGATTGATGGTGTTATGAATTAGCCGGGTAGAAATGCAATCATTTTGGGGTGCTCTTCCATTAAAGGGGGTCAGCCCCCATGCTGCAAAAACAAAAACAAAATCCCCACCACCTCAGGGTTGTATTGTAACTCTTTGAACATGTCCTACTAAGCTTGCTTTTAAGTTTTTATATCCCTTTATCTCTGTGTTTCTCAACCTCAGCAACTTTAAGTTGCGAGGACATCAACTCGGAGGTTGAGAAACACTGCTCTAGCTGATAAGAGCTCTTTTTAAGGTCAGCAGGACTGGTGCTCCACTAAGGGCAAAGGGAAAATTAAGATCTCCAAGGGCTGAAACCAGTACCCCTGCCCTTTGCTCAGAAGTTGCATATACCAGTCACGTACCTTTAATCCAGCCAAAAGACAAAACAGAACAAGATCATGATTACTATAGAGTAGTGTTCTCCAATCTGGAGTTCTCCAGATAAGCTGGGGGTATATCTCCTAGAATTTCTACCAGACAACAACCATTTTCAACACAAATAGTGCATGCAGTGGGTACACGGGAAACTGGCTTTGATCAGCTTAGACCAGTGTTTCTCAACCTTAGCAACTCTCAGAAGGGTGGACTTCAACTCCCAGAATTCCCCACCCAGCATGCTGTGCCATAGTTCCTTTCCTGAACCGAAGACCGTAGACATCCGAAAGTTGCTGTTCCCATTGGTTGGAAAACTATGATGTTATGGTTTTGAAACCTTGATCCGTGTTGGCTGTCCTTGTTGTAACATAATGCCACTAGAGGGGTTAGCTCTGTGCTCATTCATTCACTGTTGTACTTACAAACCTTATTTGAAGTTGCAAATAAATCATAATCTCCTGGGTCAGAGGGTACTTTTTCGGCGCAGATTTGTGACCGTACTGTTATGAAGTAACCCGGGGGGGGGGGAGGGATGTGGGAGAAATCTTTTTTATTTTAGAGGTGACTGGCTGTTGAGGTCTCTGTATTTTTCTGGGCACAGATTCAGAAGAGCAAAAGGGAGTTTATTTTTAAATGCTTTTATCTGTCCTAGATTAATGCTGTTCATTAGAAAAGTGTTTTTAACTGGGATGGAATGGTGTCTCAACTAAAAGTTGTGTAAAAAAGACCATGCACATGCCTTTCTCTCTCTCTTTTATTATCTGCTTTCTCTCTTTTTTATTATCTGCTTTCTGCTCACAGTTAGAGATATAGCTGACTGATGAATTTAAATTGTTCTGGAGTATAAACCAGGGCCTGTTTCTGGGAGCATTAAATTAGTTGCTTGATACAGCTAAGAGACATTTTGCATCTGAGAATGTTGGGTGACCCAACAGGCTGCTATGGTCAAGGATTAATGTATTGCTCTGCAGCATGACCACATTATACCATGTCAATTTTGATACTGAGCAAAATGTAAAACATCCTGGTAACCTTAGCTTTGGGGCAATGGGTGGATTGGATATTGTTAAAAGCAGATTTCTAGCCTGTGTGGATGTAGAGAGAGCAGAGGGGATTTCCCAGAAAATATTAATATGTGGGGGGGGGGATGATGATGACAATGATGATGACGATGATGATGATGATTTAGGGAGAGACCTTTTGTGGTTTGCATAAAAGATTTGCAGTCCTAGTTAGCAGATAGAAAAGATTTATCGCAAAACCACAAATACCCATTGAATAAACTGGTATAATATCCATAAACTATTAAGCTTCATGCTATTTTTCTTGCAGTTTTGTTTCCTTGATAACAACATTCCAGTTTTAAATGGATGGTGTTTTAAGGAGAAAGGTCCTTGTTCAGTGGTAGAGCAAAGGATGTGCAAGTCAAAGAGCTCAGTTCAGCCTTTGAGCAACAGTTAAGCCTTTGAGCATCAGGAACCAGGAAGAGTTGTTTCTGGAATCATAGAGATACACAATTGTCTGAGAGTAGCTAAAGGCACAACTGGGTTGTCCCAGCACAAGCAGGGGCCACAACTATTTCTCAGAAACAGGGATGCATGACATTGTCCTCTACCCAAAGGTGTCTGCAGCAGGGGGTAGAGGACAATGTCAAGATGTCAAAAGTCAAGATGGCAGCCCCAATCTACAGTCAAAGCCCTGGATTATGGTTGGCATCCTGACCTTTTTGACCCCCACTGCAGATTCTGGGAATTAAAGTCCACATATCTTAAAGTTGCAGAGTCTGACAAACACTGCTCTAGGGGTTAGGATGAGTCTGCATTTCTGGCTTGTGGCTGTATTCTTTACTAGAAGTATTCTCTGTCATAATGTCTGTCCTCTGAAACAATACTTCTCAAACTCAGCAATTTTAAAAAATTCACCTGCTGACTATAATGCCTGTTTTCCAGTCCGTGTTTTCTACATCTAAGTTTGTTCCATCTGGTTTGGTGAGTTCTGCCTACAACAAAAGCCCCCTAATGCTGGGAATGGGGGGGGGGGGAGGCTGAGTTTTCTTTCAGTCAACTTTCTGTGGTTTTTAATAGAATTTAAATTTTGGGACCAGGCCCTGGGGTGAATGATACCTTAATCTCTTAGTAGGACTTAGTGGTTCTGTCTCATGAGTGTTTTATAGGTACAAGCTAAGCAATTAAGAACAGAAAAATAAAGCTAGTTCCAGTTAGGTTCTGAAGGCCACCATAGATGTCCTCCCCTGATCATAAGGAATTATAAACAATAAATCTGGTCAGCCTAAATCATGTAGCATGTTTTAGAACTGCTGTTTCCTGCTTGTCAATTATTCTGATTATCTCATCAAAAATATCTCTGATGAATGCTGCATCATCAGAGACAACAGATCTAACCTTGCATTGAATAATTCTCTCTGGAAGATGTCCAAGGTTATATCCTCCCAAATTCCTATACTGAGATTTAACATAATAATTGGTGGCAGAGAAACAGTTTTATAGGATCCAACATCTCTTCCACTGCTGTATTCACAATCCAGTGAGATTGTGTTAACCTTAAAGTATTTAAAGCAGAGAGCAAAATGAATTTTAAAAAATATATAAAGAAGAGAAATTACAGCAGTGTTTTTCAAATTTGGCAACCTGAAGACGTGTGGACTTCAACAGTTGAAATACACACATCTTCAAGTTGCCAAGTTTGAAAAACACGGGATTAGAGCATGAAAAGATTTTAGAAAACAGTGCTTTTCATTATTGCAAATCTAGGTTGACACTGTTTTACTGATGCCAGTTCTTCTGCAGAACTACTGAGATAGTGGCAGTGGCAGCGTGAAATACTTATCTAATAAAACTCACACAATACTCATAGGTTATTGGTACTGTGCAGCCCCAAGATGGATAGAGATGATTTTGGCTAACAACTGCCTTTGAGTTCATCATCTGACACGAGCAACAGACACCATCTGTACAATAATCTCAGTTCCAAAACCTAAGTTAAGTCAGGGAGAACATTGCACACGTCCATATGGCCGTTCTAATCCAACAAGGGATAGCAGCGAGTCCCCTAATCAAGCAGATGACGTTGCCGCTGGTGCCGTGTGAATGTAAACTTTTGTCATTCAGAGAACGAAGCAGAGCTGGCAAACGAAATATTTTGGTTGTGCTTCTTGCCACTAGGAGATGCAATCTGTGCTCTCAGTGGTGGGAATCCAGCTTGCTCTGGTTCTCGGCTTTCCATCCTAGTGAAACGCGCTGGCTTTCAGAGGAGCTCCGAGACAGTCCTCTTGGCATGCCAGCTCCAGTATTGCACAAGGATGGAAAAATGCCCCACCGAGGGGAATTCCAGATGCACAAAATTGTTTTTCTCTGAAGACAAAGACCAGTTTTCTGCATGTAAATATGCCCATCGTAGCATCTTGGTTTCTGCAATATTGCCTGAGATTTAAATCTGAATGGTTTATGGATGAAAAGTCATGTTGTTCTATGCCCAAAAAGAATGACAACCCCATGTACTCCTCTGTCTCATTGTCCAGTCCTTTGGTATCAACTATGGGATTTACACTGGAGTTGGATTGCGATGAATGATTTTTATTTAAAATCTTCTATTATATGAAGTTCTGTGTTAACCTTGCCCATCTTTTATCAGTTTGGATTCATATTTGATCTTGGGGCAAGGGCCTGCTCTTTCTGTATGTACACAGTCACTATCCCAACATTGTGAAAGACTTCAACCACCATTACAATGTCTTGGTGCAAATATGTTATGCTTTGGCCTGAAATTAGCACAGAGGGCACAGAGCATGTACCATCAAATTGCCCTAGAAATTGTCTGGCAGTTGAACAATCTTAGTACAAGCTCCTAGCTTCTTCCCAAACAGAGCTAGTCAGAGGTAATTGCAAGAACAGGATACTGAAAAGTAAGGGTTACAAGGTAGTAAGTCCTACTCAGGCCTTCAAGTCAGTCTCCTTGGCAACATTTTCAGAAGTGGATTGTTCTTGCTTTCTTCCTCCTAGGGCTGAGAGAGGGGGACTGGTCCATGTTCATCCAGTTGGCTTCAGATCTACAGTGGGACCAGAACTAACGGTCTTCTGGTTTCTAGCCTGTACTTTCTAGCCTCTCTGCTCCTATATAATCCATTTCTCCCAAGTAGACTACTATTCCCAAAGTGTTCTTCCAAGCAGACTCTACCTCAAGACACAGCTTAAATGGTTCCACCAAAGAATATAATCATGTTTGTCCAAACTGGGACTGATCTGATTTTTGAATCAGTATGAAAGACGAGATTGCTCTAAGGCTTTGAATCTGCAAGTCAGTCCAGAAGTTTGAATGTCTTTGAGTCATTTGTCCATACGAATGTCAGTTTAACATGAACAAAGTGAGCACTGGGTTGGGGAGAAAAAAGGTTCAACCAGAAAAAGTCTCTGTTCAGTCCAAATCAACACATCTAATTATCCAAGTTTCATCACATTAGAGTGATGAAAATAGGCACAGCCCTCGGAATCATATGTCTTTAATCAGCTTGCTTAAAGCTGTCCATACCGGAAGCATCCAGCTGCTATTTCAATGCCGTCCCGGAATGTATACCTTTTTCTCATATAAAAGTGCTGATAGCATTTCCTATTTCCTGTCGAGGCAGTCTGGAAAGCAACAGAGGCCGTCTTGTTCCTCAAGAGACTGCAACAGTTTTCGTTTCCCTTCTCCCAGTCATTAACATTTTTTCCACTTGTAATGAATCCAAAAGGTATGTAGGTCCCCATTTGGGTTGACCCTCCTGGGTGTGTATGTGTGTGTGTAAAACAGCATGTGTGGTTATTAAAGAAAACAATAAATGGTTTGAAGAGTTGAGGGGTATTAGCTGCTCTCAGCTCCCAAAGTATCCTGGGCGATCTTATCTTTTTAATGAAAATGATTCAGCTTCACCCTCTTTCCAGTCTGCGAGCAGTCTGTCTACATTTTTTATGTTCCGGCTGTGGTATTTGCTCTGAGTGATTAACTATAAGGATGGAATTCCACCCACGCCATTCTCCGAACAGTCCAAATTCTGTGAAATTCTATTGCACCTATATTTCACCACAACCGCCACTGAATATTTCCCTCAGGGCTCGCCATACGAGAGTCACTCTTTTGCCGAAGTCTGCTTTCCCCCAAGAAGGCGGAGAGGAGGATTTTAAAAGGGGAAATTGCACGGGCAGAAGCGTTCACCCTCTCCCCCAGCAGAACTTCTGGGATCTTCCCATGGAGCATCTGCAAGGGGGTCAAAAAAAGTCAAGTTGGTGGTCACAACCATGCAATTGAAGCCATGCCTGTTTTCAGTGGGTGCCACAAATGTGATGCATATTTTAAAAAGGAGTGAGGTTTCGAATGCATGGTTGGTGGCTCCTATGTTGACCCTCCATGTGGATGCCCTTGGTGTTACGGCTTTGAACTGGGGAAAAAAACTAGTGGGAGATGAGGCCACAAATCTCCCAAGCATCATGTAGTTTTGAAGACTCCCTTGAGCTAAGCTCAAGTTTTGGGGCAGCAGTGCAGAAGTGGATTGCCCTTGTCTTCTTCTGGGCTGCACCCTGGGATTTATGGTGGTCCCAGTTGGTCGCTCCTGGTTGAGGATTAAAGTTGCAGGGACGTCCAGTTCCAACATGCCTCTCAGATTTACACCACGTGTTTGCAAGGCCCTTTATAGCAGCTCATGCAGAGGAAAGCAAAAAGCTGCATTTTAGGCTTTTGTCTCGGTTTTCCTTAGGATGAAGTTGTGCTAAAGCCTCTGAGACAGCCTTGTAAGAAAGTCTGAGCAGGATGGTGGCTGCAATTCCTTAAATTTCCTCAGGCAGAGGGGCAAAGATATTCCAGACTGCCCATGTCTCCTTGCATCTTCCCAGTGTACGCCTTTTCCTTTTGGAACTTGGCCACCTGCTTGTGTGCTGTGTTTAAAGAAGCTTTCTTTTCAGCTCTGTGTGTGTGTGTGCGCCCTTGGTCTTGTCGCTTTGACACTGGGGCCTTGTTGCCTGTGAAGAGACCGTAGGTTACCGTTCGCCAGCTATTTCCCTGCTCCTTGCTTTGCTTCTCTAACTTCATTC
The DNA here is from genome assembly GCF_059951505.1 of Python bivittatus. Lineage (NCBI taxonomy): Eukaryota > Metazoa > Chordata > Lepidosauria > Squamata > Pythonidae > Python > Python bivittatus. The sequence goes on along the minus strand of NW_028277034.1, from coordinate 51,072,116 downwards.
TTGGAAAGTTTCTGCGTTTCCTGGGAGATAAAACACGAGCAACATTTGCTCTGACCTGAATAACTTCTGAAACCATTCAGGATGGTTTTGTGATGAAGGTTGCCAAGGGCTGAGAGGGGAGCATGAGAATTGTCTGCAAGGGCTTCACTTTGTGCAAACTGGCGTCGAAGACGAAAAAAACCAGGCAGCAAATATATTATGTACATTGGTCAGATTTAGGTGTACACAACATGCATAAAGCGATAAAAATATCAGTGGGTACTGTAGGATTCACCTCCCTGTTTTTCATAGTTAAAAGAGAAAAGCGGTATAGACAGTGACTTTATGAGCTGGTGTTATTACCGTGTAACAACGGGGTTCCTTGTAATATTGGGAAATCTGAGCAAATACCTTTCGGTCTTGCTGGATTTTGTGTGCTAAAGGTAAACATAATAAAATAAATGGGAAGATGAAACAGTTCTTCCTTATTTTACACCCTTGTCTTGATACTCCCTGGCGTAGTAGTTAACTAACGATCAATCATCTCCAACTAACCAGGGCAGTTCTGACAATAATAATTAGGGCTGAAACTAGCAAATAGACAATTTGTGTATAAAGTGGTTTACTGAAATAGCATAACAAAAGGAGACAACGCATATATTGACATAGCATGTTTTCTTTTTTACTCTCTGTCTTCTGTTTCAGTTGATTTTATATATATATATATATATTGTGAATGCTCGTGGATATCCTTAGTGGGCCCTTTCTAAAAGAAATAAAAATAAATAAGTAACAAATCAGTTCTTAACCAGCAATAAGCAATGACAAGCATAATAGCAGAAGAAACAGTTGATTAAAACGGGCAGGTTAAAAACAATGACCCCTTCCCACTTTTATTTTTCAGCTCCTAAAATGCCTGTGAGAAAATATGGGTCTTGAACCCTTGATGAAAAGGTAACAGAGGCCCCATTGATTAATCTCCCCGGGGGACTATTATGGGGGAAAGGGCTACCCTTCTACCTCCGTTCTAACCCTCTGATAATGGGCTTTTGAGTATGTCCCTTCTTAAAGGTCTTAATTGTGGGTGCTGCAATGGGACTTTGTGTAAAAAATAAAAAGAAGGAGGCCCTGTTAAATAGAAATAATCTATTTGGTGTTCTTCCACTTATCAAGCTGATTGCTACAATATGAGAATTGCTTAAGCGAGGACAAATGTCCTACCATCATATCAACCGTCCAGAGTCACTTTTTTGTGAGATGGGCAGTATCCAAATTTGAAATATAAATAAATAAATACATACATACATATCTACCCAGGAACCCCTTAAAAATGCAGATTGTACAGAATGGCAAGGTTTAGGTCCTTGGTCTCAATCATCATTCGCTCTGCGTCCAATGTCCACTAGGCTAGCACCAATCATTATGGACCAGGAGGTACCAACTATTCATAAATACAGGTTTCAGAAGATTGAGGGGATGGGGAACCCAACTTTTGTAGAAATGTAAACCCAACTTTTGTAGAAATGTATACTCTCTCTCTCTCCCTCCCTCCCTCCCTCTCTCTCTCACCGAAAGTAGGAGGTAATTTCCAGGACCTTTGTGTTCAGCCAGATGTCTTCAGTTGGAGTAATAATGATTTTAGCTGTGGTTTTTCTTATTAGTTTTTAACTGTTTTATATTTTACTTTGGTTTTCCCTGTTAGCAGCCTGAAGTGCTCGTAAATAGGATGGTGGTGTATGAATGGAAGTAACACTAAAACATCTATTATGTCGTAAGGCTTCATGGACTAGAGACTATCTCACCAGAGCATGTGGTGTTATTTTGAGGAGGGGGGTTGTATGTCTGCGTGAGCCAAACTGGCAGTGTCATCAGCTTATACCACCTGCCTGAGATCTCATACAATTCAACTACAGGACCAACAGAAATACTGTGGGACCAGACATGTAGTTATGAAGAACCATTTTTATTTCTTCTCATGAATCATCAGGAGTTTTGGTGCTGTCTACTTTTTGTGATCAACACCATTAATACAGTTTTGGGGATTTGTTCTTCCTGTAGGCATCTGGATAGCCACTGTGGGAAACAAGATGCTTTGGTCTGATCCAGCAGGACTCTTCCTAATTTTGCTTTACATTGTGAGCCCATTATTTACAGTTTCTTTTCATTTCATCCCTGGCTTTATTTTTGTTGGAGAATTTGAAAGGCAGGAGACTCTGCCAAATTCACAGCTTGAGACATACAAGTAGGAAGAAGAGAGTGAGTTCTGAGGGTGTAAATTGGGGAAGATTCATCTGGATGTGAATAAAAAGGAAAATCACAAGAGAATCTTGACTGCTGAGGCTGAGGCACATGTTTTATGTGAAATACTTTAATGTCTGCCTTCAGAACTAAAAAGGTCTCAAAGTAGCTCATAATCAGCAAGTGATAAACAATAACACAACACATTTTTCCATCATTAAAACCAAAAGCAACCTTAACATAATCCATGATGTTTATGGATTAAAAGTCATAAGTAAATAAGATATCAGAACTTCAGTGTAGACTAGACTTCTCTAATCTAGCAACTTCTAGATTTGTTGTCACTGCATGTCGCATAATTATAATTCCAGTCAGTATGATCTTTGAGTTGATGATTTAGCCACCATTTACTCCAAAATAAGAACAAACGTTACTGTTAAATCTATCCTGTATAAAAGCTAGATTGAAGCAAAAATATCTTCAGGAGCTCCTTGATGGAAAACAAAAATAAACCCAGCTCTCTCTCTCTCTCTCTCTCTCTCTCTCTCTCTCTCTCTCTCTCTCATCTTTTTGCATAATTCACGCAGCCCATCCATATTCACCTTTTTTAGGCAAAACTTCATTGCTATTGATAGATTAAACAAAGTATAATTTACAGCCACCTGAAAGGGCATCCACTCCTTTTTAATGGGCATCGCATGTGCTGAGTTTTGATTGTGTGGTTTTAGTCATCTTGATTTTTTTTTTTTTTTTTGGTGCCCCCTGCAAATATCCCTGGCTTAATCTGATATGTGATTTTGAGATAAAATTACATACTATTATACACCTCAAGCTCTTAATTCTTACATAGGGCAGTGTATAAACTGAATCTTCATTAAAAAAATCAATTTTTATACCTCCTTGCTTTGGGCATACCTCATGAAGACAAACTTGCTGATACAGACATAGTTGCTATCTCTGCAGGGCTCTCTTAAAAATGGCTTTCCTTTTACATTTGTAAAATATTCATCTGCTGATGGCAAAAAAAGTGAGAAGCCAATGGATACGTTCTTTAGGGTATGCCAGTTTCTTATCGTGTAACAGAGGTAGGGAAACCGGAACAATCGGGCCTAGCAGACGTTGGGAGGGTCTGTTTTCAAAGATGCACCATTAGGGAGATATTCCAGAATTACATGTAGCCAACTCCTTTATCCTGTGGGGAAGCATGGAATGGCCTGCCAGAATGTATGATTAGGATGAAGGCGTAGCTGCTGAACAGCATACCAGAAAAGCAAAATTAAATGAGTCATTAGGAATTGGCAGCCCATATAGTTCAAAGAAGTTTCTGAAATGATGCTCAGGTAGATAACCGTTCCTCTGAGTATGCACAGATCCTTAAAACACTGTCCCGTAAATGAATTGGCTCCTCATCTATGAATCACCCAAATCAGATGTTATTTCTATTTAAAACCAGTGTGATGTTGGCACAGAGACCCAGGTTCTAGTTAATCCTCAGTAACGGAAGCTCCCTGGGTGAGTTTGAACCGGCTGTTTTCTCTCAGCCAACCTACCTCACAGAGGCTCCTGTGGGACAGAAATGGGAGGCAGAAGCACCATGTCCGCTGCTCTGAGGTCCTGAAGGAAAGATGGGATATAAATCTAACCACCCAATACATTTATGGCAGTGAAGCCTACTGATTGAGTTTCCCAACAGTCAAAGGGTTTTTTTTTTCCTATTTGTTGACAGATGTAAGTTGTCTTTCTCTTTAGTGATAGAACATACATAAAACTTATATTCTTCCTTAAACTGAACCCAGCTCCTGGAAATTTTGTGGAAGTGCTCAGCAAATTTCTTAGCAACAGTACCAAAATGGTTTGCTGTTGCTTCTTCTAGGAGTCTTGTCAACTTGCCAGACTAACCCATGGTCCTGGGATTTTCTGGTGGACCCTCAGCCCAACACTAATTATGTCCAATCCTGCTTAACTTTTTCAAGATCAGCAAAGCTTGGCTAGGTGCCTTTACCCATCTATCTTGCTCACCCACATTTTACCAATTTAAATTTGTGACTGGAACATTTTGCAAACCATCTATTTTCTGATTTTGCATTACTTAAAAATGAGGAAGGGCAAAGAACTATGCAGGTGCTTAATCCTGAACATCTAGAAGGTATTTTGATATCCTTTTGTGAAGTTACAAAATACACTAAAAATGATGTCAAAGGTATTCTTTAAAAGTGTTATAAGATCTAGAGAATCTTGACTGTATGATTAATGCTCAGGGTGCCATATCTGGTTTTGCTTATGCTTGCTTGTTTGTTTGTTTACACTTACATTTTATTCATTACACTTGTCATACCAGCAAATCCTGAAAGACTCATAGGATTTGAGAGCCCAGGGCCCTCTCTCAGCTATATGGTGCACCATGTGATTTTAGCCTTGTCATAACCTACTGTACGTGGGTGTCTCCAAGGGAAGGGGAAGCAAGGGACATCACTGACACCATGGCATAATTACACCTGTGACATAAATTATTTAATTTGTGTCAGTTGCACCATACCTGTGATGTCATCATGGCTTATACCAGACACCTGTACTGCCCCATACAGGCCCTTCACGGATAGATTGTAGACTTCTTGAATGAGCCTAACAAGGAAGTCCAGGAGAAACCTATGTTATTTGACATTTCCAAGTCTTTCAACTTTCTTGAAAAAAATCATTTTGCTTTGCATGCCTTTGTACCTTTGGAATCCAGGTGGTTTTGGGGTGTGGCCCTTCACAAAAGATCAAGATAGAAAATAATTGCTGATGGATTAGCAAGCTCTCAGATGAGAGGAGTCCATGGCAATGGATAACATGAGATCCAACTGTTCGCTAATCCCTTGAGAATGCTTTGCCATTTGGTGAAGAACAGTATTGGTTTAATTAGTGGAAAAAAGATGAAAAAGAGTCCTTTGACAAGATATTTCTAGAAAATTAATGCCCTGTATTTCCACAACCAGAGATAGCTTTGATCACTTCTACACATTCCACTCAGTATTGGGAGTTTAATACAAATCTAAGCTCTTACCGTGTCCATAGCAAGGCTAATGCGGAATTTAAAATATGTATGACATGGGGAAAATGTCTTTGTACATTGTTAAATTGTAATCAGCCTTCGAGGTCAAAATTATAACATCAATTTGTGGCCAAAAAAGAGCTTAAGACTCTAGACTTGAGGGAGTGTTGGGGCTAGGACCCTTCTCATGGAGGCCTTATCTAGAAGTGGTGGAACTGAAAGCAACAGGGTGCCGAGAGCGTATTCAGCTGTCAGTTTGGTTCCCCATAATCCCTGAAACGACAGTATGTTAGCGTACGCGGCTGGGGTAGTGACAAGGAATTAAAGAGAGCAGAGGCATCCACAGGGCGGGATCAAAAAGTCAAGATAGCGTTCATGCAGTTGAAGCCCTTTATACGTGTTGTACGTATGGTACACATTAAAAAGGGCAAGATTTTGACAGCTCAGTTACAACCGCCTTCTTCGTTTTTTGACCCACCCTGTGGGTGGCCCTGAAAGAGAGTGAACATCAGTGGGGCCTCTGATGATCCTGGCTGCCATGCACTTGCTCAAGGATGTCAGGCACTGATGCCAATTCTAGCCTTGGTCCTCGCATTACGACAGCCGTCAATGGTTAGAGTAGAGTGTGGGCTAGAAAGAGGGAGACTGTGAATCCGAGTCCTGCCTTAGGCACAAAAGTCAACTGGGTGATTTGGGCCATTCACTTCTCTCAGTCCTATGAAGGAGGCCATGCAAACCACTCCCAAAAAATCTTGCCAAGAAAACTGCAGGGAAAAGTCCAGGCAGTCACCAGGAGTCAAAGGCACTCACATGGACAGAATCATGCACCCCAGAAAAGGTGGGAGGGGCGGGATTAGCAGAGATCCTGACTACAACAGGCAAGAAGTACTGTTTTGCACTTATAAGTTTATGGCATTTGGTTAAATATATATAAAGACATCTAATTCTATGAATATTGAAATACCCTTGAGCCATTCCAGAATGTGTGAACTGCAGTAAAAGAAGTGGCCTCTGGCCAATATTACGCCACCGTAAATGTTGTCCAGAGAGGCGTACTCATCCACTGAGAAGCATAAAAGCAAAAGACTTAAACAAAAAGAAGTCACTGGCCCTTGGAAGCGGCATTTTGTGGTTAACTAAATAAAGTTAACTTCCTTATGCTCTGCTTACAGAACTGTGTTTGATCAACATACTTGCCCCTTGTTTATCAAGAGTTTCATTTGTTCCTAAAGTGCTTCTGGCTGATACTGCTCGTACTTGGCTTCCACTTTTATCACGTCATCGTGCTGAAATCGTCTTCGCCGGATTGGTTTCTTCCTGGAATGCTTTATCCATGCGGCACGTCCTACTGTGTCATGCCCCACCATTTGAGGAGATGCAAAACATCCTTTTTAGATATAGTGCAAAATCAAAGGGCAGGAAAGAAAAGCTTTTGGCTATTTACTTATATATTATTATATTATTAAATTTATATGCCACCCATCTCCCCCAAAGGGGAATATTTACATCCAGAACATATTCTGGTGATACCGAGATGAACCTGTCGCCTACTTGGCAGATTGCAGAATAACTCTAAAAACAAAGAAGAGTCAAGATCCTGCTCTGGGAATTTATGCAGTCTGAATTCTGTTAGTCGAAAGAGACAATGAAGAAAATTAAGCACTAAGAGTTAAATATGAATGAACCCCATGACAGGGATCAGGTAACATGGATCTGTTTGACTGTTTAAAACCCAGTGCCTTTGAACCAACCTCTGTGCTTGATTTGGAGCAAAAATAGATCCCAGGTACCCTTTTTCTGCAGATAAAGCTTTTAAGGAAATTTCCCATCTTGCGTGATTAATTGGCGGGCATGCCAGGCGCAAGGAATCCAGTGTTCCTGGAACAACAACATGTAACATTACATTTAGTTTTGGGGGGGATGGGAGAAGTTTAAGAGCTAAAGATTTAACCCCAAATGATATGGAAAATGTGGGCTTTCAGGAAGGGGGTTGAAGGAAAAAAAAAATCAAAATCCTGGGGGAAGTTACAGGCATAACAAGCATGGATCCTGCAGAATTTGGAGGAGGGTGAGACTCAGTGAATAGCAGAATTCTAATCGACCCAGTTGTCAACATTCAGGTTGATTCATACTGAAAAATGTGAGATTGAAATGTTTCTTGGTGGCATCTTTATGATTGATGCTTGCAGCTTTTATGCATCTACTTTTATATTGTGTAAAGATATGAGCTTGACCTGATCTGAATTGAAATTGTTGCCTGAGATTAACTGCTGTTGAGGAAAAGCTGTCAGAAGAAGAAAACCACCCATTTGTAAGGGCATTGTTTGTTTCCACAATGGTGTGGCTGTGATTTTACAGGGAGCTTCAACAGCAATAGCTATGAAGTAGACCAGTTTGGCAAAGTGGCATCAGCCACTTGGTGTAATTAAATTTTTCCATTCTTCTCCAACCAGAAATCTGGTTGATATTTTCTGAGGTCCTAATGAATCCCTGAACAGGAAACTGAGCCTTGCCAGTTTGTGTCACCATTTGATTGTTGGCAACAAAGAGGGATATTGCCATCAGATGGCAAGCACGTTGGTGGGAAATTGTTTGGTCAGTCAAATGATGAAAAAAAATGTTCTGTAATGTAGCCTCCATAAACTCTGCAGAGCTGGGGAGAAGGTGTTTGGATTTCAGAAGGATGTCCTGTTGATAAAGTGGGCCTGTTCACTAACAGGATGAGCTTTTATATGTTTACTTAGAAGTTCATTCCCTAGCAGACTGCAGCCTATGCTTATAACATTCGTTAAATTGTAGTGGATGAAGTGGTGGACTAGGACTAGTGAAACTTAAGTTCACATCCATCTTCTTCAGCCATTGAAGGTCTGGGAGTAAAGTTGGGTCAGTCAGCCTCTCTTAGCCCAAACTCCTTCAGAAAGTTGTTGTGGTAGGAAAAATGGAGAAAGTAATATATGCTACTTTGAGGAAAGGTAGAATATAATCTAAACACTAATAGTTCTGGCAATTGCAGATGGGTTTTGGAATACACCCCCATTGAAACCATATTGTAAATTCAAATGACATTTGGCCGTTCATCACAGAGGATACTTCCAACAATACCTTACATATTACTGAGTGAGCATTTCTAATGAGAATGAAGATCAGATGTGAAAACATGTAGGCCTGGAATCACTAGGCTATAAAAGTCATTTATCCAGAGGCTCCACTGAGGTCAACAGCACACCAGTCATCATTACCAACTTCATTGAAGTTTCTCCTCCCCTTCTTGGTCACGTTAGTTTTTCCTCCTATGGCTTCAGAGTCTCCTCATTGTTGAGTGCCTGGAGCCAAGTGGCAATGATTGCAGAATAGCACTGCACAGCCTGTAAGAGCAGTCTTGACCTTAGTAGGACACGGCTACTTAAAAAAAACCAAGCTGGATTCTTTCTCTTCTCAATGGTGGATTGCATTCCTGAGAGTAGTTTCACTCCCAGGGAGGAAGCTACAGGACTGATGCTAAAATTACAAAAGTTTGTATTTTGGGCTCCTGGAGACAATCAGCATGCCATCCAACCTGCACTATATCCTGAAGTTCCTGGTCTGCTGGATTTCCAAGCCAAGGTCTGTAAATTAACTTGGAAGGGATACAATCTAATGTCTGTGGTTGATGTAGAAGTCTTAGAATGATAGTCACATGTTGATTGAATAGAATAATCCTATGGCAGACCCAATGAAAGTAGCATTTATTGGTATGGCTGCCAACATGTCAGGATGAGAAATAGAAATATGGCAGTGTACAAAACTAAGTAACTAACTTAATTATGTATGCATTTATTTATGTTGTGTATCCCACCCCATCCCAATGGACATTCTGCCTCTCCAGCTCTAAAAGGATAGATTCAACCAGTGGCATCAGTAGGAGGGGGCAGATGATGAAAGCAGCATTGTGATGCAAGCCCTGCCTCTTTTGAAATGTGTTGTGAGGTTGCCCACCCACTCAAAAGGGGACAGAGCCTGCAGACACTCATGGACCCTGCTGAACAACACCTTAGTATCTGGGCTGAAATTGTCTTCGCTATTGCTATTGCTATTGCTATCACAGTAGCCTTCCCCCAACCCCAAACCAAGAAATGCGTTCAAATAATGAGTGAGAGATCTTTGCCTATCAATTAACTGCTATTGTCATTCACTGCAAATGGCAAATTACGCTGCAATAAAAACCCTAGAAAAAGTAGTTCTCTGCTCACTGCTCTGTTACTGGGTTGGGCTCAGAGTTCATAATCAGCTGGAACAACCCTATCAGATGAGGCTTCACATGGAGTTGTAAAGCACAGTTTGAAAATGAAGATTCCATTCCAAATCAGGATGTTGTAGGGCCCTCTCCTATTGCTGAATTAGTGTTATCTGCCCATTGCTAAATTGGCAGAAAACTGTTTTGGCATGAAATTTGCCATCCCCATTATGGATCCTTATCTTGCCTCTGCTGGTGGTCATTGCCAGCCCCTGGCCTTCCCTCCAAGGCAGTATATGGTAAACAGATTGGACACACCTTGTGGATGTCATTGGATAGGTTCAGAGTAAGGAGGGAAGTACCACTTTATAGAGAAGGTAAAGCTAAGGATGACTTAAGGCTCTCCCTCTCATGGTGTGGTGACAAAATGAAGGCAACGTCATGAGGATTGATTCAGAAAAAAGTGGTTGCTGGGGCATGTTAATGGCTGTAGCTAAGTGCTAGTGGAGAAGAGCTCCTAGTCTGGAGAAGTCAGTAGTATCTGAAAAGAAAATACTTGGACTTCATTCTTCAGCTAACCACAACCCAAACTCCAGACTACCCAATAACTTCTGGTACCTCTTGGTCATGAGCACATTTTGTATCCAAGCCCCTTCGTTCTACCTTCTTCCTCTGATGAGTAGACTCGTGAGACCCAGCATGGATGAGCTCTGGTGAATTGCATGGACTAAGCAGTGGTGTTATCCAAAATTAAACCACACATTTCCTGAGCAAGTAAGGGACGGGGCAATTTGAGCAGAAGATGGAAGGGCCCTAGATCTACCCCTGTGTTAAATCCAACCAGGTGGATGTATTGGGGAACAGACAGAGGTGGTGGAGAAGAGAGAGGATTGTTCACTCCCCAGGCAGAGCACTGTCCTTCTAAATATGCCTCACAAATCCTTTTTAAATGACATGCCCCCATGACATTAACTTTCTCCTACTTAGCTCACAGTGGAGGCAGCTTAAAGTCATATTTAGCTGATCTCATTTTAAAGTAGTGTTGTCTCCCTGCTCTTGACGCAAATTTTGGCTGTATCTTCATTACTTCCTCAACTATGTGGCAGATGATGCAGCTGAGCTGGAATCTTTGTGGTTGTTGGTGGAATGTCAGGGGTGTCCACAGGGTGTGGTCCCAAAAGTCAAGATGGCAGCTGTGATGATGCTATTGAAGCTCCAGGGTTTTTTTTTCTGATTTTATTAATTGGGAGAGGCATCAAGTAATATCCATGTATCACGGGCTGCTTCTAGGTGCTCCTTCTAGGTACTACCAGGATCTGATCTGAACTCCTTGGTCACTCACCACCAGCAAGGGGCAGAATAAATAAAATACATTCAATGACTTGTTCAGTCTCACATTCACATTCCTGCCAATGTAAATAAGTACTGAATTCACCTGTATATGTCTTTGCTCCAGACGCAAAAGATCACAGCTGCAGACCGGTTTCACAGGGCTGTATTTTTACTATTATTAATTCTGAGGACTGACATCAGGCGTGGCATGAAACAAGAGGGTTTTCTCCTTCTGCTCCTGTTCCGTGCGACTATTCCTCTGCAACTTCAACTTGGACCAGGCTATTTTTGAAAATGTGTTTAGCATTATATCGGAAGAATGCTAGACCCACGTTCAGAAATAGCCTGATTGACAGATCACAGACATAGTGGAGGAACACTGAATGAAGTGGGAAGGAGTGCTCCTTAAATGCCAGCAGGCTCTCTTCAACTTCTCTCATGCTTCTCCTTCATTCCTACCTGCCCACCAAGATATTTTGGGACACAAGACAACTTTAATGCTCTCCCCAAGGAGCACTAGACTTGTGTTCTGAAATAGGTCGCCTGTCAATCAGGGATTCTGAAGGGTGGCTAACACCCATCTCCCCAGTTCCAGGCACCCATGTACAATAGTCCAACCCTGCTTTGTTAAGGAGAAAGATCAGGAGGAAAGACCTGATCTTTCCTGCCTGCACTTTAGGCTGGGTGGGAGGGCAAAACCAGGAGAATCCACCAATCGCTGCCCTTAAACCAATCACTGTATTAAACCTGTAAGGACTTTACCACTTCCTAAATTCATCATTGTAGCAGAACCAAGCTCAGCAGATGGGGCAATGCAATGCTGGCAGACTTTTCTACTAACTCAAGGACTAGAGAAATGTACATTGAGGCAACCATGAGGAAGAACCCATATATTCCCACTGGCAGTTGCTAATATAAAATCTCAATGTCGGCCTTCTGGAGCAATAGGCCCAATATGGTTTTAGATCTGTGGGTAGGAATCATGGGAATTATAGTTCAGTACTGATATAATGGTATGTGGGAATGGCCTTGGGAGACAGGAGGAAGAGCCGCAGACTAGGCAGCAGACAGATAAGAGGCAGCTGACCCCGCAGAAGGAATGGGGGCGTGGCAAACATCTCAGAAAGGACCCTCTCTAGTTTCTTGGACTATAAAGGTGAAGGGGGGGAGAGCTGCACTTTCAGACTTGCAAGATTCTGTCAATTTAACCTTACAATAAAGTTAGAGTTAGTACTCATGGTTGTGCTTCTTGTCTGGACTACCTCGCAAGGCTGACAACATCTGGCAGAGCATCTAACTGGGGAACCCTGTCCTAATTAAGCCACCTTAATGCCAGCTGCCAAGGAAACCAAACAGTGGGCAGGGGAAGGAAACCTGAACCCAGGGCGTCCTGCTGTCCAAAGCAACGTCATCTTCAGTAGGCCTATACCAATGGCAATAATCTGTCCTACAAGATTGTCTTTCCTTCTACAAACATGGAGTTTGCTGCCATGAAACATCCAGGCGTGATTGACTCCACTCAGCTGAGTTCTGCAGAGAAGCCACCCTTATCATTCAGCAGTTCCACTCTGCCCTTTAGAAATGGGCGGGCGCTTTGCTTCCTACATTGCTTCAAAGACATGTCGCTCCAACTGATGCTCCCCTCCAAAGATCTGCACAGCGTTCAGCCTTTACGGCCTTCCATCCACTTCACGTTGCGTTGTCTGCTGCTGCGCTCACGCAAGCCACGCGTGCAGTGAATTGGAGAATTCTGCTCCGCAGTGCCAGGATAATCAGGAAATAATGGGAGTGTTTCTGCTCTGCTGCTTACCAAAACATGAATTCATGGAGCAAAAAAATTCTAGTAGAGGAAGAAGGAGGAAGCTGGAACGCTCAAGGAGGGGAAAACAAACTTCCTTTAATAAATGACACATAAATTAGCAAGACTAGATTCGGTAGATGGCTGAGACGTTAGGCCCTTTCTCACGGTGAAAGGGAGCTGGGTTTTTTCAAAACGGTTTACATCTAAATGGGCTGATTAAAGAGAACAAAGATTTCATTAAAAGTGCCCTTTGTCAGCTATTAATACATGACCTGACAATTCTCATCCTCTGCTTCTTATTCATCTAGTAAATTCTTAGGATCCTGCTCTGGCTGCAGGTCCATCAACCCTATCATATATGCCATGGTGTGATTGTCTGCATTGTTTTGCATCCACTTTGGTCACGGTAGAAGAACTTCAGCAATCCATCAGCTCTCATTGTTTAGAAGGTGGCATCCATATGCTAGGGACTGGGGTCTCAGATGGAGACTGGAAGAAGAATGTAGATGTTTTTCCTGCAGGACCACTCCAGTTGTCAGAAGTGAGAGCTGCTGTCCATTAGCACAAAGGTAGAACTTTATATTGTCCCAGAGAACAGCAATGGAGAATCACTTCGGCATTGTTTCCCAGAAAGCGTCACAAACCTGTCCATGAAGTCACCAGGGGTCAAGTTCAACTTGGTGACTTCATCTTTACCTTTTGCCCAAATGATTATCAATGATCCCATCTGGGCTTTGTCAGTCTGTTCTCCCGTTGTCTAGCTGACGGTTTGGCATGCTTCTTCTTGAGCACAACTATCTGCTGTTTTGATACCTTTGGGCTGACAGTAACACAAAGTAACATACATAAAAATGAAGGCGCTCCAAGAAACAGACCTTCTAAATAGCCACAGAGAGACAATGAAGGGCATGGCAGAGAGATACCTTGGTAGTAAACAAGAGAAGAGGAAGGAAAGAGATGGGGCAAACTCTTCGGGAAGGACCAGAAACTGTGCATGAAATCTATTATGCTTTCCATTTTGCATTCATGTCAGAGGTACTTCTACCAGAAGACTTAAGTTCTTGGTTTCTGCTCAGTGTTTGGTTCTACACATGCAGATGGTGATGTGGGGTATGAGTCCTGACCAGAAACAAAGAATGGGATGTCCTGTGTTTTTACTGACTAGTATGGAAAGGTGGTGCCTAGAGGAAGGGAGACGTGGTGAGTTTTCACTCAGCCCCATCTCTCCTCCTTCCTTTGTAACTTGTGTTTAAGACTTTAAAGGGTTTCTATTCCAGAAACACAGTCATCCGAGACCGTCTGCATAATGGGCATATCAAAAAGATGAGTGATGTTTTAATTGGCTAATTGAAAGACACTTAGTAATATCCTGCATGAAACTTTATAAGCTCTTTAAAAGATTAATTCTTTCTGGTTGCCATTGTTTCCCAGCAATTACATTTGACAGATCTCCCACAATCCATCGGAGAGTTTAATCTCCAGGATTCCTCATCGCAAAAATGCAAGGAGCGAAGGGGCCAGATGGATAAAACAAAAAAGAAAAAAACCCTTCCCCAGTAGAAACTACCAACACGGTAATAATTATCTTAGGCACCTGCTTGGCTGCCTGAAAAGAAGTGTCAGGGAAAAAAATAATAATTTGTAGACACACCCCAAGCAACTAACCTACGAAGAACTGCCACAACAGAGAAGTTCAGAGAGCTCTTTGTGAGAAATCCGTGCTTGAATCTTGAATGGCAGTAAGGCTGCGCGCTGTCAAACCCCTCTCTGATATAAATCCTGTGCCTTTAAATCCGTTCACACAAACTTTTAGTGCTACGAGTTCGATAACGTTGTTAATCAAAATGCATAGGCTTCACCCACTGCACCAAGCTGTGGTTGATTTCAACATAGTTTACCGAACAGTCATTGCTAGGTGGTTTTAGATGGTAGGTCACACACTATCGATTACAAACCACAAGGATTGCCACATCTGAGTGAAACAGGCACGGGAACGTTCACCCATGGGGAGCGGGTTCACCCCTATCTCCCAACTCCCAAGCTACCTATGGCTGAACCGACTCTTCCCAGCATTGACGTCACAAGGGATTAAAAATAGGTTTGTGAATTGCATATTTGCTTCCTACTGTGGGATTCTGCTCTAGTTGTTCAAGCAGCTGGAGGATGCAGGCAGGTTGCTGGCTTCTGAGTGTAAACAAGCTAATTAGGGAAAGCTGGCCATGTCAGCCTTCTGCAGAAAAGATGCAAAGATAGGCGGGCATGCACAGTTTAGTTGCAGCCTCAGCTGATTTGGGTGCAAATGGAACTAGAGAAGAATTGATACTCCCTTGTGTTGATGTCTTAGATAAGTGAGGCAGTTAGATGGGCTGGGGGCGGGGGGAAGAAGAGGTATTTATTTATTAAATATCTATTTCTGCAATTAGCTTTTACTTTTGACTCATTTAAAACCTCAGTATCCATAAAAGAGCCAGTTTCATACACTTGTGGTGGGCACTCAGATGTTCCAGATGCAAAGAAGTTTGTTTCCTCTCATCTTTGGATGCCCCCTGTGGAAAAGGCAGAGCCCCATCTTGCGAGGAACGGTAATAACTATGGTCCCAGAGTTTTATGACTTCTCTGTAGGTATGGCTTCCCCCAGCTTCAGGTCAGTGGATTTAATGTGTTTGTTTTGTTTTAAGTAATGAACCATTACCAGCGGACAGAACAGTTTTGAGAAATTAGTGCTCCTGGAACTAGCGTGGACTGGTTCTCCCACCTGCTTTTGCTGCTTGGCACATCAACTGTTCTTCCTTTAGCAGTGAAACAGTCTTTCTACGCGGAGTGACTTTGCTTTCCATTCTAAGAGTCCAGCCAGATTCTCATCATATAAACATCACATTCTATAGCTCTCTGCGAAAAAGCTCCACCATAAAAATAATTGCTTCTCATATCATTAAAAAAAAAAAAGTCTTAGACTGAGTCATAAGAATAAGGAAAGATCATAAAATCTTACAGCTGGAAGAGGCAGTTTTTGATATCAGTTTCACACCCCGGCTTGGTGCAGGAACTGGTGACCCATCATCTGGTTAGGTTTTCCAAGACTATGAATGGAAAACAGGAAAGCTGTAGATCATACTTGAGAAATGTCTTAGATGCATGTATGTGCTTTAGACAACCTCTTGTGGGATTTGTTAATGCAAATGAGATACCATATGTTGCAGCCAAACAGCAGTATAAGGGGCTCGCTCAGATCTTTTTTTCTTGTACAAGAAAACTTGTCCTTGTGTAGTTAAGCCCAGACTGATATATTAGCAAGCCAAGGCTGTTTGGCTTCCTCATGTGACTTTTCTTTCAAAAACAACCAGTTCCAAAAGGCCTTGTGCATAGGCAGGTGGGAAAAGGAATCCAAAATAAATGGGGATGTTGATCTATGGTATATGGGGGGTGGGGGGGCAGAATTGCTTTCAAAATAAAAATTACAAACTAGTCCTCAGGTTCTGTAAGTTGCTTCTTCCAGAAACAAAAGCAAGGTAGCGTTTTTGAGCCAGTTAGAAAATTCTCAAGTTGGTGCCCTGTCAATAACAATGCAATAAATTTTGTTTCAGAAATAAAACCACTCATAAAGTTGTGGGTCTGGATAGGATTACGGCAGATGGCTGAGCACTGTGAGTCTGTGTAGCAAAGTCAGGTTTATGTCAGCATTCTTCAGCTTTGTGGAGGCAGTTGGGTTAGATCAGTGTTGTCCAAACCTGGCCACTTTAAGATGAGTGGACTTCAACTCCCAGAATTCCCCAGCCAGCATGGCTGGCTGGGGAATTCTGGGAGTTGAAGTCCACTCATCTTAAAGTGGCCAAGTTTGGACAACACTGGGTTAGATGATGACTCCCATCTTGCATAGGTAGCTTGGGATGATGGAAGTTGAAGTCCAACGTTTGGATGATGCACAGCGTTCCATTATATTTACACCTTATGCTGCTCCTGTAAGAAATACTGGGGTGGGTGTATGTGTGTATATGTGTGTTTCTAATCACAAACACAAGAATAGGTTGCATTCTTCATGCCCTGCCATTGCACTGAAGGTGGAATCATTCCAGCATTACTAATTAAGTCAGCATATCGGATACCAACAAGGGGCTGTGCCAGTTTAAATAAAGCAGAGGGGGTTTGGAGCAGGCAACGCTCAGGAGATGCAGAGTTCCACCCCTCCGTTTATTCGCACCTCTTTCTAGACCTTCGTTTTTCTCCCCTGACCTTCTCTTTTGCACGAATGGTGAGAAATCGCTGCTTCGGAGCCTGCATTTGCAGAGGGACTTGCAGTAGCTCAGTGACAAAACTTCAGCCAATTCCTGGCACAACCCTTGTTCGACTTTCATTGTGTACCAAGGTGCACTTGAGCTCCGACTGGCTGATAATTAGCAAAGAAGGCAGAGAGCCGAGATTTCAACATGGTTAAGGGGCCCAAAGAAAGCCAGAGAGATGAGGGATTGCTTGTGGAAGTGGAACAATGCGCTCTGTCTACAAGGAAGGGCCTTGTAGAAAGTTGGGGTCACTTTGGAGGGTCCTAGAACCGGGGAGTGGCAAAGCTCAGCGGAAGAAGCACAACCGAAGAGCATTTCCTTTTCCTGCACTTTTGGGTGCTATAGGGTGGAGCAGGGCGAAACCGAGTGGATTTTCCTGATCAAAATATAGCACCTAAGCTGAGTGGGATTGGCTTTTATGCTTTCTTGTTCCCTACCTCAACTGAGCTGGTCCCTTCCTCCAGGGGGAAGTCATTGCTCCAGTTAGCCCATTTCCATTCCTTTTGACCTATTCCTTGTCATGTTTGTTAAACCTGGTTTGTGATTTAGCTGCCTCTGGACGTTGCTGCTGAATGCACAAGTATCTTATTCCGAGAAAGAAGCCTTCATAAATAAATAAATAAATCCACACACACTCGCACTCAACTATATTACACTCGCACATTGCTTTGAGGCTCAGCTATTCAGAGTTTTATTGATGTGCAGGAGCGGAGCTCAGTAATCAGCTCTCATTAACTGGTGGAATTTCCGCAAGCTGTTTACTCATTCGATGGTGACGGAGTTCCCTTTGCCTCCCTTCCCGGCCTAGCGGTATTTCATTTCACAGAAAGTGGCTATTTGTGGCTGGCAAGATTCTCATCCCTTTTGCAGGTGGCTGAAAGAAGGGGGGTTGCCTGAAGGAGCAAAGGGTCCTTGCTGAAAGGGGGTTATAAAATGCACATTTCCATTCAGACATTTTCAGTGTTTCTCTCCGTCTGCAAAGGGCACAGAACTTTTGAGGGAAGGGAAATGGAGACCAAGCTGGAAGTCAATGGGACGATTTTGTATGGGATTGTACTGGATTCAGTGGGATTAAGCTTCATTGACTCCCTCTGGATGGAGCTCCACGATTTTGAGCTATTATAATTCATTTTTATACAGATATACATAGAAAGGAAGGAAAAGACCACACGTAGAGGCTATATTTGCCCAACACACTTAATTGTGTTAGTTACATCTGTAATGGTTACATTTATACAACATGCTAAACTTGATTAGTTTTATGCTTGTTTAGTTTCAGGTGCCTTATAGTGAGGTCTGCGCTGAAACCATTTCATGGGTTTATGGTTTATTTTGGAATCCCAGAAAAGGGTTTGATTTAATAACCAGTACAGTGTGGTAGGTGAACACAGCCAGGTTTTATTGTGATGAAAATGGCAAAACAAATATTTATATGTAAAATGATTTGCAAAGTCCTGCGTACCCTATATAATACCCATTGGTCTTCTTTTACTTGATGCCTCTCATAGATGTTGGTTTTCCACTCTCCATCTAGTTTTCTTGACAACAGTCTTGAAAGGATTTGCCGTTGCCTTCTTCCAGGACATTTTTAATTCCCCAGTCTATTCTCCAGTCATATGATTCCCCCATCCAAGTGTTAACCCAGGCTGACCCTGCTTAGTTGATTTGGAGATTAGCAAAGATTAGCTTGGGCACCATAACTTGCTTTTTAATACTGAGGACAGCTTTCGTCAACCTGGTCCTCTCCACACGCATTAGACTTCCATTCCTATTATTCTGATCTAGCGTGGCTGTTTGAAATAACAGGAGTTGTATAATCAACTACATCAAGAAAGCGCCAGGATGGAGAAGAAACATAGACATACTAATACATTGTTTATAAATTTCTCCCAATTATTATCTTTAATTACACAGATTGATTATGTGCCATCCAGTCTCTGTCAGCTCCTAGTGAGCAGATAGATAGATTTGCTCCATGATTATCTGTCCCTAACCTGATCTTCCAGGTCTTCCAACAGTGCACCCATCACTACTGTAACTGAGTCCATCCACCTTGCTACGGGTTGCTTTCTTCTTTTCTTTCCTTCTACCTTTCCCAGCACTAGAGCCTTCTCTAGGGAGCTAATAATTTGAGCCTGGTCATTTATGCGTCAAGTGAGAACTTGGGATTGATTTGTTCATTGATCCATCAGTAAGTTTTCTTGGCTGTCCATGGTCTTCTCAGGAGTCTTCTCCAACACCAAAGTTCAAAAGTATCAATATTCTTCTTATTCTGCTTCTTCAAAGTCCATACAGAGATTAGAAAGTAGTAAATACTTTTGCTTACATATGATTCAAAACAGTCTGATTCAAAATTCTTTTAGAGACTTCTGCCAACTTGATTTTCCAAACAAATATTTGTACCAAATGTGTCACTTCTCACTATGGACCATTTGATAATTGCTTTCTTAATCCCATACTCCAAAAATATAGATTTCGATATTTTACAAAGAACTGTGGTCCAGGCAGGTCAGGATCAGCTGCAAGAATGATTCGATGCAGGTGAAAATAAGAAACAGTTGTTTAAGAGGGGATACAAGAGATGTGTTCTTTGTAGATTTTTGAAATGATTTATATTGTAGAAATGATGGTGCAGTATCCCTCTAGATGGTCTAGTAATATTAGTTTAATATTTTTATTTTGGTACTCATTATATCTAAGCAGAGTACAAAACCCACTCTCCCCATATGCTGAAGGACTGAGAGTTGTATATGAATATCATATGGATCTCTTTCTTCTTTTTAAATTTTAGTTTATTTTTATTACAATTATATGTGTCTGTGTGTGTTTTCCTCCTCTTGTTTTGATGGTACCATCACTATTGTCTCGTTTTTAATTTTTGTTTTTTAGCTCCAGGCTAGAAACCTGGACTGAGAGTTCTAGTCCTACCTTAGGCACAAAAGCTGCCTGGGTGACGTTGGGCCAGTCGCTCTCTCTCAGCCCACAATGTCGGTTAATTCCTGTTGCAACATTCAGTTGATCCAACCAAAAAAAAAAAAAAAGACCCTGCACATGTGGGAAAAACCCTAGGAAGGAAAAAAAATTAACTAATCAAAAAGAGAGAGAGAAAAAATCCCACCCCTTTGGAATATTATCCCATTTTTTAAAAATCCAGAAGCCAGGATTTTTTAAAGGGCAGGATGGAAACTGGAGAAACTGGTGAAATATGTTTCATTCATTTTAGTAATATTCCAAAAAGAGACCAATCCGTGTCTCCTATTTGTATAATCCTAACTGGAAAAAATAATCTACTTTTTTGCTTTAAAGAATATCACCAGGTTCTGGTTGTGACATAGTTGGTTCTTTTTGATTGTTCAGTCTACAGCACCCCATGTAATTTCCGCATAATTGACTTATCACTAGTAAATAATGCTGATCTAATAAGCATAGCCAGGCCCATTATAAGATTAATTACTCAGTGGCGTATGCGTTCTTTTTAAAGTGTTAGTGTTAACACTCAAACCCCTTTTTGCTTCATACGCATAGGCAGAAAGAAAGGTTTTGCTGCTTTCCCTCCCAGTCCATCTATAGAAACCAATACGTCAAAAGATAAACTCTCCTTCTAGCTGAGTTTGACCCCTAGTAACTACATGGACACATCTAGATGGTCCTTCTCCTTCTCCTTCTCCTTCTCCTTGGAAACAGAATAGAAGTAGTTTTCCATTGCTTTCTTCCTGGATGTGTTTCCAAATTCCCAGTCCAAACTAGAGTCCTGAGCTTCTCTGGTGGCCTCTCACCTGAGTACTAACCAGGAGCTATACCTCACTTCAGCACTGGTGATGAAATTAGGTCCTTCCTAATAGCTGAAGAGACATCTGATTTAGGGAGTTCAGTCTGTGCAACACATAGAGTCCAAATTCTCCATTAGGGTTCCCTTGGGTGGGCATGACACTCTTAACAACATTTTATGAGCTGCTGATGTAAGCTGTATTATTACGCATGAAGTTCCAACATGGTCTTGGGTCCTGACCCTGCGAACAGCTCAGCAAGAGAGTTGGCTATTGGTTCTCCTTGGGAGGAAGGGCTGTAAAGATTTCCTGCTGAGGCTGGGGTCTTGTCTAGGAGCTCTTGTCTTTCCCGATCCTGTTTTTCTTAGCTGCTAATCAATGCTTTCCTGCAGCTCTGCTCAATTCTAATAAGTCCTCTCATCAAATCCTGTCCATTCTGATCAACCGTGGCTTTGAAATGTCTCCCTTTCCATTGCTACCCAAAATTCTTTTAAATGGAAAGTGTTGGGATCGAAGTGTGCGATTGCTAAATATCAGATGAATCTACAGAGGAGTTACAGAGGCTGGGTGGATTCAGACCACACGCTAAACCCTAAAGCTAGGTTAGCCAGATCCAATTGCTGTGCACACATAACATGCTATGCCAAACAAATAAACTGCATTATGGAATTAATGTGATAGCCTGGTTCATACAACATGCTAAACGCATAGCTGGATCCCCACAACATGTTTAAGCACAAAGCAATCCCATTTTATCCCTGATTAGCAGGGTGTGTAAGACTACAGGTATACCTAACGTGATGTTTGGGCGTGGGGGGAGGGTTCCAGCCTGGCTGCCTGAAATCCTTTCATCTGGACATGCCAAGGATTGAATTGGAGATGTTTAGCATGCAAAGCATGGGTACTGCCTTGAGCTACGGCCCCTCCCTGGCACGAGATATAAATTTCATGAAATAAATCTGAAATGCGCAGGAGGACGTGCAATTCTCCTGTCCCCACACATGCCACATTGAAATAAATCAGAAAGCCGGGTGAAAGCGGCTCGGCTTGGTGAGCTGGAGCCAAAGGTGTGCAAATCATCATCTGGAATGAAGTGAGCTGGCAAGGAGAGAAGGAGACCGAGGGACGCTTTTTCGCCTTGGCGCTTTCCCATTTATCACCAGGCACTGAACAGAGGCGGGTTATTCTCAGTTCACAGGAACGGAGCATCAATAAGAACAACAAGGGGGAAAAAAAGATTTGATCTGTCTTACAAAAGACACTGTCAGATCCCTTTGAAAGGAAAACTGCCTTATGGACCTTATTTATATTTCTCTTGGCTTCCCGGCTGGTGAAGTTGCCCGGCCACCGTAAATTTGGGTGAAGTCGTGCAGCAGCTCTTGGCATGGGATGCGAAATGCATGGCTTGGCAGACTCGCGTAGGAATGGCCAGGCCGGAGAAGGGAAAGAGGAAATTAGTTTGGGGATAAGGTAGAGGCTGCTTTAAGATGGATGATTTCCTTAGAGGTGGGCCATTTCTAACAGTAACTCTTCCATTGGGCTAAACACACAGAGGGGCTGGGGAGGGTGGAATGCCAAGGGAGTCTACAAAATGTGTGAAAAGCTAGAAAGGGAAGAATGAAAATCTAGCTGGTGCTTTTCTGCAGTTGGCCACAAAACCTTGAAATCGTTCAGAGAAAGTGTACAATTCCAGTTTGTAGTTCCTCTGAAGGGCGGTTCCATTTAAGCCCATCTTCGGATATAAGAAGATGCTAAAATTGTGTGGCATCGTCAGGCAGGCACCCCTCAAAGAATGTGGGGGACCTGGAATGATGTCAGGGCTGCAGGGAGAGAAAGGGGAAGGGGCAGAGACCCATTTTCCCAGCCAGCCAAGGCCTTACTGGATGGGTTGAATGGTCTCTGGGAGAGGTTTTTCACTGGTCTGTACTGGGTTAGCAGTGGCAAGGTCCCCGCTATCCCATGTGATGCTCTTGAAGGGGTCGAAACAGGATTGCCTTCTCCCTGTTCTGCGAAAGGGGCTGGTCTGTTCATGCACAGCCCTGCAAACAGCAACGGATCATTGTACGCAAGGCACCGGTGGCACAAGGTGTGGGGTGGGCACAAGAAATCCATGAAGATGGAAGCCTTCATGAATGGAGCCTATTCCCTCAATTCTCTCACCCCCTTTTCCAAAGAGGAAGAATGGAAAAGATTTAAGCCCATAAAATGCCTGAAATTAAGGGGGTTTTAGGGTGCTGCGGGACACCAGGCGGTGCCCATTATCCACAGGACAAAAAAGGAAGGCATGCCACTTCTGAAATCCTCCTTAGCAGACCGCACCTACCATCAGCAAGGTTTACAACTAGGATTTAATTTTTTAAAAAAACGGCAGTGGGCTAACAAACCAAAGATCACTGCTCCTCCTTACAGTACTCTATTTCAGTGTTCCTCAACCTCGGCTGGGGAATTCTGGGAGTTGAAGTCCACCCATCATAAAGTTGCCAAGGTCAAGGAACACTGCTCTATATGTTTTCTGCTCCTGCTCCTGCTCCTTTTCCTGCTCCTTTTCCTGCTCCTTTTCCTTTGTTTGCCATCCAGTAACCCAGTGACATTATCAAAAGAGATGGAGTCTGGGAAAAGGGCAGTGCCAGGCTAATTTCAGGCCTTTTTTTTTTTCTTTTCAGAATTTGATAGATATCCTTCCTTGATTTTGGAAAAAAGAAAAATGGTACTACTGTTATTCAGCCATTTTCCCCCTGAGTACAAGTGTAAGGTTCAGGAGAATGCAGGGGGGCACAAACAGAGCAGAAGGAGGGCGGCTTTCCACGGTGCGACGTTCCTGCAGTGGGTGGCTGGGATTTTAAAGGTGAAGAAAAGAGCAAACCAGTTTGAACATCAAACTCCCTCCCCCCAAATAAATAGATAAGCCCTGAGACAACAAGAGCAGAAATGTTGATAGAGGCTGAAGCTGAAATGTCTGCGATTCCTAATAAATTTCATTTATGGAACTCTTCATGGCTTTTTTTTTTAAATTGTCCTTGATTCAGTGTGCCAAGAATCAAGTTTTGTCTTCACTGAGGGTTGTTCACTAGGTTTCGTTGTTAGAGGCAGGGGTGCCTCCTGGGTGTGGTCAAAAAAGTCAAGATGGTGACCATAACAGCACAATTGAACTGCCACCTATTTTTAGATAAGACACATACAGTATAAGTTTATCTTGCAGACACCCCTAGTTAGAGGTGCTATAAATAATTAAAGCAGTATTTCTCAACCTTGACAACTTTAAGACGTGTGGACTTGAACTCCCAGAATTCCCCAGCCAGCATGGCTGGCTGGGGAATTCTGGGAGTTGAAGTCCACACGTCTTAAAGTTGCCAAGGTTAAGAAATACTTCCTCCAAAGAGTCAAGATATAATCACAGCCATCTAATGCATGTAATAAAGAGCAAGGGTTCAATCACATGGATGCACTGCCATGTTGATTTTTTTGACCTCTCACAGATTCCCCTGAGGAGTGCCATGCTTTCTGTAGGAGTTAGTGAGGCAGAAAAGGTATTTTGCTGCAAAATTAAAGATTGTGCCTCCCCTTGGACCATCTGTCCAAGATGGTCAGTGCTTTCCTCTGATTGGTGGTGATTCTCCGGGAAGAGGAAGTTTATCTCCTCTGTTTGGCTATTGGATCAATCCTCTTATCTGGAGATGAAAAGGCTTGAACTTGAGGACACAAGACAGATGCTCCACCTCTGTGCTAAGGTGATAAAATACACGCAAAGCCCTCCTGGATCATCCAGCCGATCTACTCCAATTTCTGGGTTACCTAGTAGACAACCAGATGCTTTGAGGAAGCTCACAAACCCAGGTGAAAGGTCGATAGCCGTCTTCCACTGCCGCTCTTCCCCACCAGTTGGTTATCAAAAGCATAACATCATAGAATCGGAAAGAGACATTTATGCTACTGAATCGAATCTCCTGTTTAATTCAGGACTCCAAATTAAAGCACCACAACAGAGCTGCTCAACCCTGCTTGAAGACATCCAGGGCGGTATCCAGAATGATTCTGGTCAGCATCATTCTTTACTGCTGAAGTGGCCTTATTATTTAGGAGTAATTTTTAAAGCATTTCATCAGAATCTGTTCTGGGGCAACTTAAATGTATTATTCCATGTCTCCCATTGTGGAATAACAGAAAACAGAGCTTGTCCTTCTGTGTAACAAGTCTTCAGGCTTCCAAAGAATGCTACTTAAGAGCACTCCTCTTTTCTCAAGTCTTCTCAATTCCTTCCATCTGTCTTCATGGGATTTAGTTTCGAGTCCCTCGATCGTGTTTCTTGCCCTTTTGTAAACCCGGCCCAGTGCATCTGAATACTTCTCAAAGGGTGGTCCCCAGAATTGGATACGATACTTGAGGTGGGGTCTAACCAATGCAACACAGAACAATCACTTCTTGTGATTTAGAAGTTGCTCTTCTCTTAATGCCGCCTAAAGTTGCAATGACCTTTTTTATAGTCCCGTCATACTGCCAACTCATATTTGGTTCATAACTCACTATTA
The DNA here is from genome assembly GCF_059951505.1 of Python bivittatus. Classification (NCBI taxonomy): domain Eukaryota; kingdom Metazoa; phylum Chordata; class Lepidosauria; order Squamata; family Pythonidae; genus Python; species Python bivittatus. The sequence goes on along the minus strand of NW_028277034.1, from coordinate 51,046,949 downwards.
TTCCAAGATCTGTTCACAAGCCAAAAAGCTCCCATCCTCTGCGTATGCATTTAATTTCTGCTTTCTAAGCATTGGCTTTGTTTTCAACATGATTTCTGTCTTCTAGGGCAGGAACCATTGACAAACATGCTCTGAGTAGAGTTTTTGAAGCAGCTATGCCTTCATTTAATTATCGTAACATGCTGCCGCCCACACCTAACTAGCTTGCTAATCAGAATATTTTAGAACGCTTTGCAGAATTCAAGATACATTACGGTTACAGCATTTCCACAATCCAGTTAGGAAATTAAGCAATTTAAAAACAAGATAAGGCTGAATTGGGCGAGACTCGTTCTTCACAAATCCATGTTGACTTCTGATAATTACGTCCTTGTTTTCAAGGTGCTTACAAGTCCATTTCTTTATGATCTGTTTTTGAATCTTCCCAGAGTTTCCAACATCTTTCCTTCCCTCTTTTTGAAAATAGGGACAGGATAGACTCTTTTCCAGTCATCTGGCACTTTACCAATTCTCCAGGATTTCTCAAAAGATAATACTGTATGTCAGTGTTTCTCAACCTTAGCAACTTTAAGATATGTGGACTTCAACTCCCAGAATTCCCCAGCCATGGCTGGCTGGGGAATTCTGGGAGTTCAAGTCCACATATCTTAAAGTTGCTAAGGTTGAGAAACACTGCTGTATCTAAATCCATATAGACCACCACCTGGATCTGGAGACTTAAGCTCATTAAGAGATGTTTCCTGAACATGTTTGTATCGGTTTCAAACTTCAATCCCACCTCATTCCCAGTTGCTTTGTGGCTTCTTGTGGAAGAAGCCTTTGCTTTTTCTTTGTCCCCTACTAGCATTACTAGCTTCACTTATCTCTTCCTTTTATTTTGGATAGATAGATATATACAGAAGCCTTTTGTTCTTCTTAGCATTCTTCATCAATCTCGGCTCATTCTGAATTTAGCTTTCATGTAGCACGTCTAAAGTTTTGGCCCACACACCTATATTCTTCTTCAGAGATCTGTCTGTCTTTTTGACCTTTCACCCAGGTCTTTTTTGTTTTCTGATCTTCATTAAACTTTTTTGGGTAGCTATGTATTTATTTTTTCACTGAAATTGTTTGCAAGTCCTTTTGGGGGGAACCTACTCTGAAGTTCTTCTACTATTACCTTCTCCTGCCAGAGTCCTACTTCTTATTGCTCTGAGCTTATTAAAATCCTCTTTTTTGAAGTCTAATCTTAGACTACACCCAGTTTTGATTTTCAAGAAGACCAGCATCATTTCCCCTCAATGTTCTGCTACTATCATTTCCTCTACTGCATTTTCTTTACTGGTCAAATCAAGGATAACTGATCGTCTTCTATTGTTTCTACTCTTTGAAGAAGAAAGCTACCGACATGTTAGGAACATTTTCTGGAAATACCATGCTTGCCAAAATTTGTTTCCCCAATAGCTGAAGTCTCCCCTAACTATTCTCTTGCTTCTTTGCAAAACATGTCTTTTATTCACAGTGTGCCACGGCATAAGCACCTAATGGAGGCTGTGATGATATCCAAATGAAGCTGTGCTCTTCAATAAGCACACACATTACTTGCCCCTCCTGCCCTCCCCTGCCCCCTGGATGCCCACGACAAGTATAATTCCAGACCTAACTTGTTCTTCATCACAGTACTGAATTCACTTGTGAGTATCTCTCACAACCATCCATTTGCAACCATCCAGGAAGAACCCAACCAAGTAGAGTTTGAGGGCAAAGGAGAAGGCCTACTTAGGGACACAAAGTTTTTAGAGGGGGTGGGTGGGTGGCCTGGATCAGATAGAGTCACATAACATAAAAGGAAGCATTTTTCCCATTATTGAGGTACAAGGATAAATAAAACCTGCCTTTGTTCATTCAGACTTAATGTTGGGGCAGTGTGCAACATTCCTACTTGTAAAAGAAAGCAATAGCCAGAGATTAATTTTTTTTCTTTTCAATCATGGCTCTTTTATCTTGGCCAAATTTAACAGAAGTAGGATAGGCTGATATCCAACAGCTTGGTTCTTTCTCACCCAGAAGTGGTACAGGGGGATAGGCATTGTTTGTTACTGTTTAAGGCAATTAAGATAATAAAAAATGAGAATGATATCATTGTAATGATCAGCATTTATTTATCTTCTTAACTTCGGTCATAAAGCTTTGTCACTGAGTTTAGCAGAAGACTGCAGGGATTTGGGGGGGGCAGGTACTGGATTTCAATAAAGCCCCCCCCCCTTTTCCCCCTGCTTCCATAATTTGAGCATGAGGTGGCCAGAAGCAAATAACAGAAACCTCTCTTGATGATTTGAAGTTGGCTGCTATTAGTTCAACACAGTGTTTTTCAAACGTGGCAACTTTAAGATGTGTGGACTTCAGCTCCCAGACTTCCCCAGCCAGCATTTTTAAGTCCACACATCTTAAAGTTGCCACGTTTGAAAAACACTGGTGTAACAGGAGCAAATAAAGTTGCAAGTCAAAATTAATGTATACTGTGGTAAGCGCTCTCTCTCAAACTTCATTTTCTTCCCTGTAAAATTGTGGGTTGACGCTGAAAAGTCTTTGCGGCCCTGTGAGTTTTGTGTTGGAGTATTGAAGCTGTACTTATTCAGTCTAATTCAGATGTTAGATGTGTATGCATAGATAGTTCCAATCAATCAATTGATCCACAGACAGAGCACGCCAAGATATGGCCAATGAGATACAGAATGTAACTGACTCTATCCTTAAGCCATCATTTTGTAATTGATGCACCCTGGACTTTGAAGAAATAAACACAGCAAATCCCATAACCCTAAAGTCAAACCATGGTAAACATGACACACCGTTCACGCAATTAACAATACTGTGATTCTAAAAGCCAAATCAGAAAATCTCCTTGTATATTTAGGGCCAGTTGGGAAGCAAAGGGTAAGGCCTTCTTATCACCTGCTGCCCTCACAATCTGGAGTGGACTTTTTGAGATGGCTGTTTATTGCTGTTTACTTTTCTTGAATTCCCACAATTGCTAATTGCAGAACACCTAGTTTATTCCTTAGGGCTCTTTCACGCTACAACCTTAAGCTGCTTGACTCCCGTGGGGAAACCGGCTGGAACTGAAGCCAGATTAAGAAATGCCTTGTCGGATTTCAGCCCTTCAGCCCTCTCCTGCTCCGTTTTGGCCACAGTGATGGCCTGGTGTTCTATCTGGACTTACCACGGTCCCCAACTGGCGCATCTGTTGCCCCTCCCACCTTTGCCTTCCTTTCTGTGGGCAATTCTTTGTGATTGTGCAGTTTACACTGATAAACCTTTTGTATGAGTCATGAGTTTGTTGACTCTACTTTGTACTTACCTTCCAATCTAGTGTGTGCACAGGTAAGCTGAAAAGAAAGAAAAAAGAGGGAGGGAGGGAAGAAGGAGAGGAGGGAGAGAGAGAGAAAAGAGGAAGGAAGAAGAGGGAGGGAGGGAGGGAGGGAGGGAGGGAGGGAAGGAAGGAAGGAAGGAAGGAGGTCCATGTTACCCTTCTATCAGTGAATTTCTTAAAAAAAAAAAAAAAAAGGACAGCTTCATCTTTTCTCTGTTCCACTGTTCCGTTCAAGTGGGATATAAATGTAAATAAATACACAAGTATTATAGAAAAAGAAGAAAAAGTCCAACATTTCTCCATTTTACTCATGAACTTGTTAAAAAAAATACAGTCATGAAGGTCAGCGGCCAAGGACTAGAAAGGACACACCTGTCACAACCCAAAGGAGCCTGTTGGAGTAGGGAGACTTTACCTACAATGAAATGAAGGGCAGGAAATGAACCAGGCAACCCTCCTTGTTCCAGCAGAAGCCAGGAAAGACCACAAAGCAGGAAAAGATGGGAAGAGGATGGGTCAGGGGTGGATAGAGGATGATGCTGTGTATCCTGCCCTCCGGAATTGGTTAGTGGCCTGGGCTCACATCGGGGCAACCTGGTGGTTCAGACCAGCCCTGAGATTAGGTGTTGCTCCTTTGCCTGCACATACATTAGAACCTGCGCTTTCTTCTCTCATGTCCCAGTCAACCAACAAAACATTAAATGCATTTCCTAGATTTTCCAAAAATGCAATATAAACTCGAAGTGAGGATAACGGTTTTGCAGAAACAGGTACCAGGGAATAAGGAGGCCTCTTGTAGATATCCAGCAGTGCAAGAGAGGGGAACGTGGCTGTTCCTCTCTAGATGTTGATAAAACAGCTCCCCGGAGCCTCAGACGGAGATGAGCCTTGCCCATCCTTACCCAGACACGCTAACCTTTTGCACGCATCGCATACATTTTTTTCACACTGAGCCAAGATCCGTCATCAGAGTCTCAAGGCTAAGAGTTAATAGCACAGCAAGCCTGCCAGAAATGAATTGGCAGCCGTGTTGGGGTGCAAAAGGAGAAATTTAGGTTATGAGTCAGCTATGCAAAACACCTCTAGCAAATTATTTCTGTATTATCTAGCTTCAAGGAAGTAGATAAGTACTTCTGCACAATATTTCACTCAGCTTATAATTTGACTTTAAGCAAACAGACCAAATAGCCATAGGGGCATAGAAAAATCCAGGTCTAGTTTCTTCATCTTCCGTTTTGAGCTTATATCAAGGCATGTTTTCAAAGGAGGAAAATGTATGGCAAAATACTGCAGAGAATACGCGATTTGATTTCTCCTGATCTGGCCAAAAGGCGTCATGCTTTAAATCTGTAGGTCAAAGTAGTTGGTTATGTTGCTACCAAAACAAAAACAACCCTATTAAATTTAAAACTAGGATTTTGATGTAGCAAAAACAGCTCCAGATGTGGTGATCTACAACGTTCATCTTCCTAGCCTTCATGATCACTATTGTTGGACATGGTAAAGTCCAATGCATCTCAGTTTGGGGAGGACTGAGAATTGGGCTTAGATTGAGAGGCCAAAATTCAAATTCAGTTATGGGGAATCCTTGGCTAGCTATAGATCTGAGAATAAAATGGCAGATTGTATCACGGGCAAGCATCTTGATATCTTTGGAGGGAAACCTGAAAATAGAGTGATTAATGAAGAAACTTTGCCAAGCTTCACAGCTGAACTTCCATGAATCCACGAAGGTCTGCTTGCAAAACATGGGGTCTGAGCTACTTAAATGCCAAAGATTTGGTAGAGTTATATCTATTTGGCATCTCATAACAATTGTCCAAATGGCCTCAAACTGAGCCAAACTCTCCTACAATTGCCAAGGATAGCAATTGATAGAAAAACCAGTATCTGGCACATCAGAGCTAGGAAGAGAAAGATGTAACAGCCCTGCCAGGAAAAGCTATCAGCCAACTTCACATTGCCACGATCGGTAATCCCAGTGTGTAACCTACTTGCCCGCTTCCCCTCTCCTCCTGCACGAGCAACATTTACCCAGATTCAGGTACATTCACACCGGGGCTAAAAGAAACGTTGTGTGCTAAACGTGGGGAAACGACAACCCACATACCTTAGAGCTGTTAAGTGCAACCGCCATTGCTCCGGATAAACAATTCCCAACAGGCTAGTAATTCGGTGCAGAGCGGAGATCTCACCACATCTGGTGGATGCCAGATAGCAAATGTGATGGCCAGAACTAAATGTTTCCCTCCCCTCAAAGTTCCTATGGTCAATAAACTGGGGTTGGAATGATGTGCTTGACGTTCATTTGAAAGGTCTCAAAGCCCCATGCAAGGTGTTTTCTTCCCCCTCCCACCCCCCAATTACCTGTTATTGGGGACCAAAACATTCCTGATGAAGCCCCAGCATTTGAGGAATTCAGCACAATGCATAGAGCAAGTAATGCGACTTCCTAGTAGGACTGCTGCAAGTTTCTTCATCAAAAAGACCTGCTTGTTATAATCTTTATTAGATCATTCAGGACAGAAAGGACCATGGTATGTCTTGTTCTTGATTGCCTGAAGATGTAGCCATTTTGTCATTGCTAGAGAATGTTTAAACAAACACTTGCTGGTTTAAGCCAGTTTTACAGAGTAGGTGACATTTGTTAGACTTTGTTGAACGACAACAGTTGCACAGTGCCTGTGTTTTTACATCAGGCGGGAGGCTTTTGTTCACACTAACAAACTCCCTGTTTGCAGATCAGGTCCTGCTGTTAAAAACTGAGAGAGTCTCCTTTTTTGAAAAGCCATGATGGAGAGTTAAGGACCTGCACAACCTCTGCAGGTTTGAAACGGCATTGACATCTTGGGAAGTGTTCTGGGAATGGAAATAAATCATGCTTCTCCGATCTGGGATCCTCTAGATCAGGATTTTTTCAAACCATGTTCTGTGAGACGTTGATGAGATTGCAAATGCAAAAAAAAACCAAGGGTTCACTCCAATGCAACCAATTTTCTATCCCTTAGAGCAGTGTTTCTCCACCTTGGCCACTTGAAGATGCGTGGACCTCAACTCCCAGAATTCCCCAGCCAGCATGGCTGGCTGAAGAATTCTGGGAGTTGAAGTCCACGCACCTTCAAGTGGCCAAGGTGGAGAAACACTGATTTAAGAGTGTTGCCTCTTGATGGGGGATCCAGGAATTATTTTTTTCAAATAAAAGGTTCCCTGGGCTGAAAAAGTTTGCAAACCCCTGTTCTAAAAGAGCTGGGGCTGTGTTTCTCTGCCGCTATTGGGAAATTAATCTGAGAATTTAAATCTGAAGCCTCAGGAGTGAAAATCAGCTTTCTGTACTGCTCACATTTTTCTTCAACTGCCCAGCTTCTGAGATTTCTTACACATTCCTCAGTTACTCAACAATCTGCAGCGCTAAAGGCTAGAAATTTCCAAAATGCTGAATTCCTGGCCATGCTCCACCTGCAAGAATCCCCACAGCCATTTCTGTCATCTAGAACACCTTTTCCAACCTGACTAGTTAGGACTTCAACTCCCAACCAGGAATTTTTGGAATTGTTTCAGTCCCACATCCCTGGAGGGTCCCCCATGGGAAGTTTGTCCTAGAACAGTGTTCAGACTGAAACATCTGGAAAGTGGGCTAGAAATAGTTGCATGTTTTTTCTTCTAAGATAGCCTTCTTAAGATGCTAAATTAATCTTAATTATTTCGCTGATGTATTAATAGCCCACTTTATGGGCTCCAAGGCTGTGCGTCAGGCTTGTCTTTTTAATGTTTATGGGTGGGTGAGGACTGAATAATACTAAGCTTTAGAAACCGACATGCATACTAAACCAAGGCCTGCAAATAACATGCATTCTGCTTCTGAACCTCTTCCTTGGTTGCATTTAAATTGCAAAAATATATATAAATCAAACCCTAGCGCCTTAGCCTGATCCCAAACTAAGAGACAGGAGTTGCATTCTGACCTCTCCTGATTAAAGGGGCAATTTCATTCACCAGCCCTTCTCTGATAAAGCCAGAATCTTAAATTATAATGAATTATTTTGTCACAGATCTGTTTTCTGTTTATGAGGCTTCTCGTTCCAGAAAGATCTCGAGAGAAAGGAGAACTGAGATACTAGTCCTGTGTCTGGTACCTTGGGAGCCAAACTCTTGCAGGGAAATTGGATAATTAAAGCCAATCAATAGAGAAAATAATATCAGCAATTGCCACCGCAATAAATTAAACCCTGTCATGGCAAATGGAAACAGCCAAACAAGAATTCAAATGGGGAATGAACTTTGTGACCCCGGCGAGCTGTTCTAGCTTTGTGCTTGATCAGGACTCCATGATTAAACGCCAAGGACGGTGCATGAAACTTACTTGTACCCCCCACGAGCAAACACAAAGGAAAACCCGTAAATTGAGTTCAGAGCGGTCAGAAGAGCTCACCCCCTTGCTGCATTTACTCATGTCCTTACTCAGCTTCTCGCCTGACCTATTTGAATACACACCAGCTGCGTCCTCCAGCTCAGAATCCAGCCATTTGCCCATGTCCGCCCTGGGACCTGGGCATTTTCCTTCTCTGCATTGTTCCACACATCTGCTTTCATGACCTCCTCCTCCTGAACCTGCATCCAGACATTTCTCCACTCATAAAGGTCCTTGGTATGGGTTATTGATGCATCCAAACGGAATGCTTTAGGTTACAACATCTTTTTACTGATACAACAGAAAGATGGGGAAGACAGAAGAGGAGGAGGAAAATAAAATTATACAGTTGGAAGGGACCGCAAGGATCTGGTGCAACCTTCTGCAATGTATAGGGAACCAATAAAATTATCCTTGAGAGGCTGCTGAGGCTCCAGAGACGGAGAACCCACCACCTCCTTAGATAGACAGGTCTATTCTTCTACATATCTTGCCATCAGGAAGGTTTTCCTTAAACAAAATCTAGGGAGGTGCAACTCTGGTCTTGGTTCCTATAGCCCTGGAAAAGAGTTCATCTTCCATGTAGCTCCCTTTATGAACTGGACATGGCTATCATGTCTCCCCTCAGTCTTTTCTCCGAACGGAACATCTCAAATTCCTTCAGTCTGTGCTCACAGGACGTGTTCTGAAGTCCCTACGGCATCTTTGTTCCATCCTTGAACCCTCTCCAACTTGTCAGTAGCCTTCTGGAAATGTAGTGCCCAGAACAAAGCATTTCTGTCTTCATTCCATGTGAACACATCTCAAAGGAGTTTACAGGTAAAAAAGTGAACACACAAAAGGACCATCCATACAATCTAATCCACAGAATTCTTAACTGATAGGTCCATGAGAGCCAAGTCTACTAAGCCCTTTTTTCACTGGGGATATCTTGCTTGATAGGCAGGGGTTTAATGTTCTGGTGGGTTATCCAGAAGCCTAAGGATGACCACTTTCTCCTACCTTTCTTTAATACTCTACTTTGGGGAAAAGTTATTCCAGTCTACTGTTTGGTTATCATACAAGAAGGACAATTTGAGGGTGAAATGATCTGGTTTTGCAATTCCCTTGGTATTAAAGGAATTCAGGGGTGTGACGAATTGGGAAGACAGCTGCTTCCCTTTTAGTGCAACATAACTTTTTATGAGCAATGAGCTTTTTACCCCCAATCATCAATGTTGGATTTGACCTGCTGGGTTTCATTTGGTGGTGGCTGGAATAAAAGGGAAACATAAGGATTTCCATTCTCCCCAAAAGGAAAGTAAATCCATCTGTTTCAAATGATACATTTCACACGTCATAAAATTAATCTAGGCAGGTTATTTGTCTCCTACTAAGTTGGACCACATTGGTCCATCATGGGAACACACTTGTTCATTTGCAAGAAGGCAGAATAATCCAAGATTACGTCCTTTGGAGGGATAGTGTTTATTTTTACAGAGTTAAGTTAGTTATACTTCTGGTTAGTTGTATTTTCTCTCTGAGGGATGCTGTGTAGATTTTTGGTGATCCTTGCGGGGGTCTTACCATAGTATTTTGATGAAATTTAGTGACAACAGTAATACTTCAGTAATTTCAGTGGGATGATTAAGAACATACTTAACATGCCAATTAAAATGCCAGTCCAGCTTCAGTAGTCATCTCATGATGGAACCTTCCAGTGGCATCCATGGGGGTGGTCAAAATCAGTAAGATGGTGGGAGTGGCAGGATCAGGGCTTCAATCACAATGCCACACCCTCTATTTTGCAGATGTTGACAGCCACCCACAGCTCCCTTTGGAATCTTCATAGGCAAATGTTTTCCTTTTGTGATGTCCCCCACCCAGGCCCTTCACTCCCTACTTGTCTTTAAACATGTGTGCACACCTATATGTGCTTGTGAGTGCATTTGTGAAGGTGCCTGTGTTTTCTTATGTGCATATCCAAGCATGCTAAAGTGTGTGGATAGGGGAGAGAGAGAGAGAGAGAGAGAGAGAGTTGAAAGCATATATATAGGTAAGAGAAATGCGAAGTACAGGTAGTCCCCAGTTTAAGAACGAGTTCCGTTCCCAAGGTCTGTCCTTAAGTTGAATTTGTATGTAAGTCGGAACAGTGTTATTGTATAATACTGTATAAGTAGCATTGTGTAATGAACTTGAATCATTGTGTATTTAACTCTAATTTTGCTACAGAACCTACCATTCTTAACTATGGGTTGTCTGTAAACCGGGCATGCTTAACCCAGGGGTTACCTGTATATATGAAAACAGGTTCAAATAATAAAGCACGGGTGGATAAACAACAGATATAAGATATCATAGAAATTAGTTTATATGTATGTTTTTATGAGAATATGAATACAGTATATGGGGTACAGGTAGTCCTCGTTTACCGACCATTCGTTCAGTAACTGTTCAAAGTTGCAACGGTGCTGAATAATGAGACTTACGACTGATCCTCAAAGTTGTGGTCACAGCATCCCCACAGTCACATGATTACAATTGGGCGTTTGGCAACTGGCACACATTTACGAGTTGTAGCATCCCGCAGTCACATGATCACCATTTGCAACCTTCACAGCCAGCTTCCGACAAGCAAAGTCAGTGGGGAAGCTGGCAGCGAGTTGTGATCACGTGATTCACTTAACAACCACAGCCAGAACTGATGAACTGCCTTCGTAAGTCAGGCACAGTCATGTCATTTTTTCACTTTACGACAGCATCACTTAGTGATGAAGTTGCCGGTCCCAACTGCAGTTGGTAAGTGAGGACTACCTGTATGTGTTCATATGTATGCCCGTGGACTTGCAATTTTAAAAATATTTATCTTAAATTTGCATGGCCTTGCTTGCTATTTAAAAGACCTCATCTGTTTTGGACATGAACCCATCTTTGAGGGAATGCATGTGATATCTGCAGCCAGGTGTGGCTCCAGATATACCTTCAGATAGACCTTCTCTGCACTGAACTATTTGAACATGACAACTTAGAAGAAATATGCCAAGGTCTTTGGGGCAGAATTGCTGTAGCCCGGCCAAATAATGCAGGCTTCTTGCGTTCCCTATCCAAAGGCAGCCAACATTTTTCCTCCAGACTGGATTTGGGTGATAAGAAAAACGCTGGCAGATATGGTCAGAGGTTAATCCCAGGAAAAGAGCATTACTGGATCCCTTCTGGAAGTCGGTGTCTGAAGCAGGGTAATTGGGTCCTGAACTTCGCCACTAGAATCATCCTGCCTTGGGGGCCCAACTATGCAGCAGCACCTCCCTGGCCTGGGCTAATTTCAAAAAATAGAGCAAGGAGGATCAGGCCCAGTTTGCTTTTGGATGGGAGACCACTAGGAAATCACAGGGCTGTGGGCTAGACTGGAAAAACATCTCGGAAGAAAGCATTGACAAACTGCTTCCATACAGTATTGTTGCCCCAGAAAATTGCATGGAAGTCACCGGCTCACCCCGTAGAAGACTTTACCCTTTTCTTGTCTACTTGAGAAATGTTTGAACAGTGCTGCACTGAGTGATTAACATCTGTAATTGTGAAACTACCCAACTAAGCCGTTGTGCTTCTTTTCCCCACCTTACCTGGCCAGCAAACCTTGCCAGTGTCCATTGGAGTTGCATCCCAATCAATCAATAAATTGCAGGTGATATTTCCTTGGGGCACCCCTAAGCCGCCGGGGGTCGGTCCCCACCCTGTGCCCGGTCCCCACGTGCTGACTCGGCCACCAGCCACCAGTTCATCTCCTTTGCTCAACGAATCCGCCCTCCCTGCATTCCAGCGCCCAGGAGCCGGGCTCGCACCAGCCCCTTAAGCCTCCGGGAGGCCGGCAGGCGCAAGGCGAGCTGCGTGGACCAGGTCGGGGGCAGATCTCAAGTGCACCCGCCAGGCGGTCAAGGTTACCCTGGCTTGCTCCTTGAGAAACGCCGGCTTGGGCGATGGAGCCACGCACACACGCACGCACCCACCCACCCGGTACTGCTTGTGCAAGGAAGGCGCGCAACTGCCGGTGGCTAGCGCCGAATGCGTCTCTCCTCCAGGTGTTCCAAACGGTCCAGGATTCATTCGGCACCCGAAACAAAAACACGCAAAAAAGTCAGCAGATGTGCCGGTCCCCCCTCCCCTCCCCTCCCCTCCCCTCCCCGGCGGCTTCCACAAGCCTGCGCAGCCACAACCCAACGCGGAAGGCGCGCCGGAGCCTCTCCCGGGCGCGCGCGCGCCGCCGCCGCCGCCTGCCCGGCGCTGCAAACTTGGCTGGCGCGCTGGCATTGAGATGCAAATCCCGCCGCCGGGAGCCAATCCGCCGTCCGGCCGCCCGAGGCGGGATTACCTGGACGGAGGGCGGCCTGCCCGCCTCCCCTGCGCTCCCGTCCCGCTCGGCTCCCCGCGGGCGAGCCCGGGGCCCTCGTCTTCCCCGCCGCGCTCTCCCCCCGCGGCGGCTGCAAAGCGGGGCGAGGCGGCCGCCGCTTGAGCCCGCCGGAGCATCGTGGCTGCAGCCGCGCCGCCGCCGGCCTGGCGCCTCGCGGGATGCGGGGAAAGTGCTGAACTTGGGCTGCGGCGGAGCGAGGGCGGCCCGTGCGCCCCGGACGGACTGGTGAGTGGCGCCGCCACGGACGCGCCGGCTCTCCCTTCCCGGGGACGGAGCGGCGGGAGGAAAAGCGGCGCGCCGGGCTTTGCGCTTCCCCTTCTCCTCTGCCCTTCCTCCTCCCCTCCCCAGTTCACTCGCTGCTTCAACTTTGCGGCCTCTTCTTCCTCGCCTCCCCTTCCTCCTCCTCCTCCTCCTCCTGCTGCTGCCTTTCCCCTTTGCCCAGCCCGACCTTTCCCACCCCTCCAACACGGACCCCTCGACGGCAGCGCCCGCCCGCCGGTGCAGAAAAGAAGGACGGGGCTTCCCGGGGACTCTCTCGCCGCCTCTGTGTCGGCTCCCTGGGCTAAGGCTGCACTTTCCGCCCTGGTCGAGGTCTCTGCGGAGGGGCCCGGGTGGTCTTCCCGTCGCAGCAGGGCTGCCTCGGGCTCTGTGGCTGAGAGCGCGGGGCACACCGTCAGGAGCCCGGCAGCCCCTTTTCCCGCTAACAGGTCTTATTAAAAGGCAGCTTTGTTCGTCGGAAAAGGGGCTGCCAGAGTCCTTCGGCTTTGGGGAGGGGGCTCTCTCGGAGTAATTCATGATACCAACCCGGTCTGGAGGGCAGATCTTTTTCTTTTTCCGGGCACGCTCTTATTCCGCAATTAAAAAGGAGCTCGTAAAAGTCGCGAAGCAGAGCGCTTGATCCCTGCAAGATTCCTTTTCCGGGTGCCATCAGGGATCTTTGTCAAAGGGAAAAAACGAACAAATTGTCACCAACCCTAAACATGTTGACCAGCTGTCCTTTATTTTGTTTGCTTGCTTGCTTGAGCTTTTAAAAATGGGGCTGTTTAATGAGAGGATGCAAATTCAACGTCTTCCCCACGCCCCGCTGGGCCACCCCAATGTGACTATTTATTTGTTTTAGCAGATATTGAAAAACAGTCAAGAAAAAAAGGCATTTAAAAAAAAAAGTGGAAAAGGTGTACGGGCATTGACAAATGCGACTTTAAAATCGCAGCCCAGTGTAGCAAAGATGGCAGAATGGAAAAGAATGAAAAGGCTGCGGGAAGGTTGTATGAACTGTCCTGGGCAGGGGGTTCAGCCAAGCGAACCCCAAGATCCCCTTGATTCTTACCATCTGCGATTCTACAGCTGTAACAATACGTAGGATAATAAACCTTCTCGGAGGTTAGCTAGCTGTTAAATGTGCGGGATGATGTGTCTAGCATGCGTCCAGGCTGCAGATGGCATGACGTGCTACATGCCTCCTGCAGGTGCCAGACCTGGATTAGAGTTGGAGAGATGGACTTTAGCACAGGGAAAGCATGTTACCTGCTAGATTGGTTGGACTTCAGCGGGCTGCCTTGGCAAGCGGGGTGGGAATAGCAGCCCAGCCCCGCTTGCCATGCTCTGCGTTTGATATATGGCCCAGTTGTTTATTGCCTAAGCTGTAGGGGGTTGGAGGTGGGGTATTTGTTCCATCTCTGCCCAGCAATTAAGCTTGGAAAGTCGCCCCAGACAAGCGCTTCGTCCTGGGGATGACCATCTTGGGACATGGTCATGGCGGAAAAAAAAAGATCCAGATTTAGGTATTGATTTGATTGTTATTCCAGCTTTGGTTCAGGAGCTCAAGCTTGTGAGATTGTCATGGCGGAAAAAAGAAGATCCAGATTTAGGTATTGATTAGATTGTTATTTCAGCTTTGGTTCAGGAGCTCAAGCTTGTGAGATTGTCATGGTGGAAAAAAGAAGATCCAGATTTAGGTATTGATTAGATTGTTATTCCAGCTTTGGTTCAGGAGCTCAAGCTTATGAGATTGTCATGGTGGAAAAAAGAAGATCCAGATTTAGGTATTGATTAGATTGTTATTCCAGCTTTGGTTCAGGAGCTCAAGCTTGTGAGATGGTCATGGCAGAAAAAAGAAGATCCAGATTTAGGTATTGATTAGATTTTTTTTCAGCTTTTAGTTCAGGAGCTCAAGCTTGTGAGATGGTCATGGCGGAAAAAAGAAGATCCAGATTTAGGTATTGATTAGATTGTTATTCCAGCTTTGGTTCAAGAGCTCAAGCTTATGAGATTGTCATGGTGGAAAAAAGAAGATCCAGATTTAGGTATTGATTAGATTGTTATCTCAGCTTTGGTTCAGGTCCTCCCATTTTCCCCCAGAACAGCAACCTGGAGAGGTTGGTTGGGCTGACAGAGACTGGTCCAGAGTCACCCAGGGAACACCTGTGGGTAAAGGGGGACTAGAACTGGGTCTCCCCACTCCTAGTCCAGCATCTTCCCCACTACTTCCCCACTGGCTCATGGGCAGAGAAGGAAGGACTATCCCAAAGTATCCCAGGGAACACCTGTGGCTGAAGATGGACTAGAACTGGATCTCTCCAATGCTAACCCAAATCCTTTACTATTGCACCACACTGGTTCTTTTATGAATAGGTGTATATGTAAGTGTATATATATATGTGGGGTAACCATCTGTGTGGGGCACACCACACATAACGAAGCAGTCTTAAGTCACCCCAACCAGCCAGCCAGCCAATATCTTTATTAGGCCACTGAAGTTCTACAGAATCATTGCAACTTCAGGATGGGACTGTTCTCTTGCAGTGAGGATGCTTTTGGGGACCCCCTCCCCAGCTGCAGTGTGGGTGTTATTAGGGATTTGCTCACTTCTCAGCAAAAGCAGCTGTACTCATGACCTGTTCTCAGCTGCTCTTTGGGCAGGTGGCAGTTTTAATAGACGGTGACTGCCATTCACCAGGAGTCACGCTTGACTCGAAGGAGTCTCTACCTTAATACAAATTTATTGAAATGGAGAAAGTAACGGCTGTAAAATGCTAAGAAAGAAAAGTGGAAACCTCTCAGAGCATCTTCTGCGGAAGGGAAGAAATCAAGCAGCGTCCATGTCTATTTTTGCTCGCTTGTATTTGATGCATCTTCATTTAAGAGATTTCTTTATAGCCCAAATGGATTATTCTGATTAGCAGTAATCTCTTCATGACCTCAAGCAGAGTTGCAGCTGAAATTGAGGGGCGATCGAGATCCAGTCTGAATCCTTCCTCGTACAAAGGACGTGCTTTGACACCAAGGGAAGGCCCTTTTGTATCTTGCTTTGCCTGCCTGCCCCCCATCAGAAATTCCGGATTTTTCACCAATTCCGATCTGGCTAACAGCACAAATTAATGCAGTTCAGACAAATTAGTTTCATTTGAATAAATGTAAACATAGATATTGATTTTTCCTGGCAGGCACATACAGGGCGCATGACAATGGTATAGACAAAACTGCCTGTGATTGTTTAACAAGCACTGTGCAAGGGAACACTGTCAAGATTAAGCTTTTAATTAAAATCTTTCTAGTGGATTTGCATCTGAAAGGGTGGCTAATGAGATACAGTTTTCTCAGATGTGATTGAATACTTTTCCTTTTGTTTTCCTGACACTTCTGTCTTTCAATTCTTTGGGATGGCTGGGTTAGCTGTAAACAACTGCGTCACAAGAACAGCCAGGGTTGTCCGTTCTGATGTTTCACTTGGCTCCGGAGTGTACAAGAGTGACTACGGAAGGGGCTTGTCCCGTCTGTTTGATGAACGCTTGGCCCAGGCACTCCGCCTGCAGAAGATGCCAAGTTGTGGTTGTTGGGAAAAAAGCATTTGGGGAGGAGAAGGTGCGACGTTGCCTGGATTTCAACAGATGAGAGAGTCTCTGGATCCCTAAAATGGGGCAGGGGGGATAGACAAGAGCAGGACAGGAAGAAAATAGAAAACTGTTCAGGAAGACGAAGCTGGTCTGGTTTCTGAAACAGGTGGAAACAGAAGGAACGGCCTTCTCATGGGGTACACATTGCTTCCTAAATCTGTATGAAGCTGCTACTCGTGATTCATGTTGAAGGTTCAGGCAATTTAAGAGTACATCAAGGCTCCTTTATTATTGTGAAAGCTCCAAATGTTATGTTAGGCTACTAAACCGTACAACAATCCCTTTGGGATATTCCCGTGAAAATAAAATTAATTCACATTTTAAGGACAACTCGTTTGTTTGTTTCTCATAGCCTTACACAAATAAAAGGTCACATTATCTGTCTGTTATTTTTCTGTATTTTATCTGTGGTGGTTCATCCAAGATTTTCTTGTTTATTTTTATTTGATTCAATGACAGCCTTTCCTTTTAAAAGAGCTCAAAGCTGTTTTAATTCATGGCTAAAAAACTGCCAGATTGCTTTCAACAGTCTTCCTCAATCCACTGTGTTAACAACTACAATTCCCATCTTTACTCACGCTGGCTGTGGATGAAGAGATTTGTCCACAGCACATTGGAGGGCACTACATTTTTGAAGGCTGGCTTACTTTTAAATTAAATTAAAATTAAAAGAGAAATGCCAGCACACCCAACACATTTCTTTATCTGTTTATTGTATTGTATGCCACCAAACTGAACCAACTCTCAACCATTTACAGTACAGATAAAACTAAAAAATGGAATACGATCATAAAAATTATGAAACTCTAACCAAACAATAACCCATCAAAGAAGAATAATGGATTTTTTTTTTAATCCATGGTTTACTTAGTTAAAAAATGCGATCCTTTTGCTGATTATCGGTTAACTATTGGATGAAATCCCCATACAGTTGTGTATTGTCAAAAGCTAGCTATATCAGAGAGGAAGAGAGATTGGAAGGAACCAGGAGATAATTAGCAATTTAATTAACCCTAGATGATGGTTAAGAGGAAAGACTAGTTTTATGTTTTCTCTCCCAAGCCTTGTTCTTTTGACACCTGTGCCACCAGGGCTGTGCAAGGAGCTCATCTGTTTGTATTTCGGCACGCTTACAGGCAGGAAATTGGGAGACACAACGGCAAACTTTTCCACGTTGTCTTCCCATTTTCCTCCCTTGCTCTAGAAAGCGTGCGTCACCTGGATTTGGATTTCTATCCGCTTGCTGGCTTGGGTACTGTAATCCTTCAACATTTTGGAACGATTGTGATCATTTGGATATCGATCCTTGGACTGCTTGAAACCACCCGATTGCCCTGGATTTCGTGGAAATGTATGTCCTCTTGTTGAGCTTACAGAATCAGTGAACCTACTGCTTAACACAGAGCAGCCAGATGTGAGCAGGAAATGAGAAGATAACAACACATCTGTCCTGGGTGCACAGGCTGGGTGCTAACTAATTATCTCCTTGCCTGCTTTGCAGTTCTCCTGTCTCTGTTGGCTCTTCTGCTCTCTGATTCTTAAGAAACCCGCCTTGCTCTTTGGCTAGAAATTGATGATGATGGGTGCTTAATCGGATTTGGCTGGCCGGTTGCAAAGCCAGGACGGGGGATCACTTCAGAGAAGAAACTTTGACATTCAGCCCACCCAGCAAGAAGATATTTCATTTTTACTGAATCCTTACCAGCCTCCCCTGAAACCACGAAAGAGCTCATTTATATTGCAGGCTTACTCTCGGCTATAAAGAGAGATTTGCTGAAAGGGACTGTGACATTTGCAGAGATCCAAATTTCAGGCTATTTATCACAAAAATCCCTGCCAGCACCGGTCTTTGCAAAGGCTATCTGGCCCAGCTGACGAGATTAATGGTTCCATCTTGTCCGTTGTATTTTTGGAGATGAGGAATTCCGTTCCTTGCATTTCTGGTCCCCGTTAATCCATGGCGGTGGCTGTGATAGCGTGGTATCAGTGAGCGTGATATCTGGATTTGTGTTTGGGGTGGCTTAACGGGGTTTTGCAGCCAGTTCCTTGCCCTCAGGAGAAGATGGGGAAAGCATGATGAATAACACGGGGATGAAGATCTACTCAGCTACATGTGTGTGGAGTCAGAATGGGAATGAGTCCCCTTTAAGGACTTGTAGTTGCTGTGATGAGTTCTGTCTTTTTGCTAACTGTGTTTGTGTTCCAACTTGCTTTTTGTTTCAATGATGTGAACATTTTCCCTTCCTAGACCCAATATAAAGTAGACCAGTGTTCCTCAGTCTTGACAACTTGAAGATGTGTGGACTTCAACTCCCAGAATTGGAGTTCAGTTCCAGAACTGGAAATAGATCGGAATAACCTACCCCCTAGACCAGTATTCCTCAACCTTGACAACTTGAAGATGTGTGGACTTCAACGCCCAGAACCATAGCTGGCTGGGGAATTCTAGAAGTTGAAGTCCACACATCTTAAAGTTGCCAAGGTTGAAAAACACTGAAGACGAGCAGCAGCTTCTTCTGCTCTATGCTTCTACTTTTTCTTTCTAAATTATCTTCTTTTTTGGGAGTGGGGGGTCAACTCCTGTTATTATAATGGTGGAAAAAGGAAATGCTCCCTAGCAAAAACTGGGTCTGAGCAGACCATTCACATCTTGTTGGAATTGCATCAGACTGTTAAGTTGTTAAGTCATTCTACTTGAAGAGAATGGGGTCATTTTTCCATTTGTTTCTAGAATGGCAGAGGGAGGTAGAGCATTGATCCTTGTCTCCTGATGCCCAGAATATGGGGCCCCAGGACTCTCACGCTATGGAGGAAATCCGAAGCAATTTCTCTTCTGCAGTCTGCAAATTTCTCTTAGTCTCTTTTCCTGTCTTTTGGAGATATTTCTGCTTTTGGTTTGAAACATGGAATAAACAAATGCTAAAAGCTAACATGGAAAGGACTGAAGATCCCTGTGGGAGAGTGAGTGAGATTGGAAGAATTGTTTTGTATCTGTCTCAGAAATGGAAAAACAAGCTGAAACCAGGAACTAGAGAAATATAGTTTGGGGAAACAAGTAACAAGACAGATTTTTAGGTCCATGAGAAAGTCGGAGTTGGTGTGAAAATATTAATGGTAGTAAGCAGAAAATACAAGTAAAAATAATCAGGAAAGTGGGCATCTTACTATCACAGCATCTAGACTGAACAGCAAATTTTATTTTAACAGCAGAATTCCTTCAGAAGGGACTTACATCTTGACAATGCTGAAAACTGAAGACAGGATTGAATTAAATGTAGTTCACTCCCAAAATCTTGTCTGATGCGTTGCGGTCCACCATGTTTTTTGCTGAGTTTGTTCTGCTGGTGGAAGGATCAAGAATGATTTCTTACGTTTTTATTCTTACAGTGTTTTAACTTTTGGGTACGACCAACTTGCAATCTAGTGAGAAATTTATACAAAAGAGTTAAAACAGATTTATTCTCTTTCCCCTGAGCCGTTGCATAAGAATTGCTGATGCTTCTTGAGTGGGAGCAAAGCATGCATAAATATCTGCCGCCTTTAGTAAATCATGATATTGGAGAAGTGACAGTTCAAATGGGAATGAACTTAAAACTATTGCCGATCAGTTTGGAAAACGGAATTCCACCTCTTCTTTCTTCTTTTGAGGTTCTAATGTTTGAGTTTTATGAGTCTTGAAATTGGGGAAATACAGGTTAAAGGAGTAATTAAGATCAAGAAACATAATCCTGCCTCATATTTAATAATGATAAAAAATCAGATGGATACAATACAAATATGTGTTGACTATTCCAGTAATATTTGCAGCAACATTGCACAATTGGGTTCATCTGTGTGTCTCCAGATTGCCAACAGAGAGGTTAAATGAATATTTTGCTGAGATTAAAGTAAAAATGAAGTTGCCATCAAGTCAAATGAGTTTGTGGACCCATCCATGTAATTTTCTGGACAGCAGTACCGAAGTGGCACTGCTATCTCCCAGAATCAACTGCCCTATCCAGGCTAAGCTTTGATATTACCTTGTGGTCTCCCATCCAAGTAATAACTAAGCTTGATTATACTTAATTTCTGAGCCCAGATAAGAGTAGCATGACCATGCATGCTTATATATGTCTCTTTCATTATTGTTTTATGCATTCTTGGGTCAACAGTGCATAAAACAGCACACACACACACATCAGATATACAAATTAGAGTAGTGCAAGGTGCATATTGATCAAGCGCACTTTGGACAACTTTTTTTTGATCTTCCTCTGCTCTGACATTGATTTTTCCAACCATGACTGATTCCACGGTTAGGGTAGGTCATAATGAGGAAATAGGAAATAACGAAAATAATAAGGAAAGAGACAGAAGTTAGGCAAGGTTGCCAGGAGGCAATAAAAATTATGTGGCAATGAAATAACTACTCTGAAAACATGGGAGGAAACATGGCAAGACTATTTCCTTTTTATTTCATTAAGTTCTTAGGGTGTATCATGATTAGAGTATCCTTCAAGAATCAGTTGAATTAGCAGAAGCATGCACCAGTTTTAAAAAAGGCAGTGCATTTTGGTTGAGTGAGAATTTCAGGATTTGGCTCCAAAGAATGTGAGGGATGGGATTAAAATTAGCATGACTGGAGTTCAACTCCCAAGCGAGCTAGAGAAGTGTGAGGCCATTACACTTCAGCCTGCTGATAAACCCACTTCCTTCCCACCCACTTAACACTCCCCCCCACAATAAAGCAATCATCACCTCCAGTTTGACTGCAGTTCCAGATTATGCATACGTGAGAAAGAGTGGCAGAAGGAAAAAACCAGAAGGATCTTTTAAAAAGCCTACCACCTTTTCAAGAGAAACACCCACCACCTAATTTATATGATTTGCTCTTTGGTCTGAATTTGGTCTACATTTGGTCTGAAACCATTGGTCACATCAGATAGATAGATAGATAGATAGATAGATAGATAGATAGATAGATAGATAGATAGATAGATAGATAGATACACACACACACACACACACACACACACAGAGTAGTCTCTCGTTTAACCGACCTTCGGTTATCCGACATTCCGTCTTATCCGACACCCCTAAAAAAAACACAACACGCATAAATCGGTGACGAGAAAAGTGTGCCGCTTGTTTGCAAGCGTGAGTGTACTCTTTCTTGTTGCTCCTGACGGTGCGGCGCAGCGGATCGTTTTTTTTTTTTACCGCACTCAATCATTACTGTGTGTTATCTGACATTTTCGCTTATCCGACGT
The DNA here is from genome assembly GCF_059951505.1 of Python bivittatus. Classification (NCBI taxonomy): domain Eukaryota; kingdom Metazoa; phylum Chordata; class Lepidosauria; order Squamata; family Pythonidae; genus Python; species Python bivittatus. The sequence continues at coordinate 51,025,660 of NW_028277034.1, read as the reverse complement.
TCTGCCGGCCCGTTTATGTCAGATAAGCGAGACTCTACTGTGTGTGTGTGTGTGTGTATACACACACACACACACACACACTTATTAAATGATCTGAACCTTTTTTCTTTTTAAAACTATCAGTATCAAAAAACTGATTGGAAAAAAAAACCTTGACCTGTTCGCTAGGGAAGATGGAAATAGTAATCCAAAACAACTGGAGAGTACTAGGTTGAAGAAGATTGCTTTAGTACTTAACAGGCAACTTCCCCACCAACTTCCTTTTTAAACTGGATTTTGAAAGCAAAAAAAAGGTTACTTGCTTTGACCATTTTAAGGATTCCCTCTATTTGTGCAGAATATTGACTACTACTGCTTTTTTATTTCACTGGGTTTGTGTCTGAAAGAATTGTGTAGTTATTTAATAGTAGCAGCTGTGTTTACCAGCCGGATTGACCAGTGTTCCAGATTTGGATCAAGCCATTTTTTCTCCCTACTTGTGGGATGGAAGAAATTCTTGTACTGGACTTCTGCCTATACAGGTAGTCCTCACTTAAGGACCATTTGTTTAGCAACCATCCACAGTTATGATGGTGCTAAAAAGTGACATGATTGGAGCCTGAAGTTACAGCCTTTGCAGTGCCCCCCGGAATCACATGATCACAATCCGGGCTCTTGGCAACCAGCTTGCACTTACGACAGTTCATCCCAGGGTCATGTGATACCATTTACGACCTTCTCAGCCAGCTTCTGGCAAGCAAAATCAATGGGGAACTGCGTGTTTTGCTTAATGACCACACAATTCACTTAATTACCATGTGATTCACTTAGCAACCACAGTGATTCACTTAAGGACCACCACAAAAAAGGACATAAAATCAGGTCCGGTCATGTGATGATTCGCTTAATGACTGCATTACTTAGCAAGCTAAATTCCGGTCCCAATTGTGGTCATTAAGCAAGGACTACCTGTACCTACTTTTTACCTCCGGCATTATTGCCCTGTTGTCATGTAATTGTGAATAGCTGCTGCCCATCGTTCTCCTTGACACAGAACTCAGGAGGGAAATGCTCAGTGAGTAAGGACATTTTCTTCTTGGTGTTCTTTCTGTGCTTCAGGACTTCTCCTGGTGTTTGAAATCTGTTCTCACATCTACATTTGGCTCTAATTTCTGGCCTATCTCCTTCACCACTACATAGTACTCCTTGTAGACATGGATGGCCACCAGTTTCTTGTCAAAGGCTACCTTTTTCCACTAGAAGGAATTCACTGGGGGCTGGATCTCAGTGGTGGGAAAGACGGCAGCAAGCCGCGAATGAGAGCAGAGGTAAAGGCGCCCAGTCCTCTAACTCTTCCTGCAGTCTCTGTTTTGTTCTTTCCAACCCAGCAGAACATTGGAAAGAAATGACACAAAGGGGGTCAGGCCTGTGTCCGCCTGCCCGTCAATGCAGTAGCTGATTTCTGGGTTTCTGCTAATACCTGGGTTTACCCGGAAGGGTTAAAAGCTTGGGGTAGAAGGTCTATGGCTGTCTTTAAATGCCTTGGAATGTCTATTCCCTCTTGACTAAAGAACAAAATGAAGTGTGGCTCGTAGCTTAAACACGCTTGGCACAAGCTAAAAATGCACATGTGAGTGATTCTCTTAAGCACCCCTAATCCTCCAGTGCAGAGAGAAGTTTAGCGGGTCTCCTGCAAGAAACAAGAGTTCTTTTTCTTAAAGATCCTTTTCCTAGGGCCATATTAGCGAAGAAACAATCTGTTCCTGTCACTACCACCCACAGCATCGAAAGAAATCCTTGGATAAGAAGGGCAGAATATCTCCTGTTCATTGGTGACTGCCCGTAAGGGTCGAGGTAGAGGTTGAGTCTGTGTGTTGGTGCCTAAGAGACAGGGAGAGTGATTCCAATCAAATAGAGTATATATAAAATATTCTCTCTCTTACTCTTCTTATACTCTTCCAGGATTCACTTGAGAGAAGACAGGATCTTCCTGCTTTCATGTTTGATCCGAAGGTGACAGAAGATCTTATTTATTTATTTATTTATTTATTTAAAAGATTTATATGGATGCCCATCTTAAGCAACTCTGGGCGGCTCCCAACAACGATAAAACTAATAAAACAATCATAAAACAGTGAAACAATAAAACAAAAACTCTGTGCCTTAATTGTCCCCTTGGGATGTCTCACAGCAGGCTCAGCTGCTCTCTTTCCATACTATCTGCCTATATCATTGTTTCTCAACCTTGGCCATTTTAAGATGTGTGGCCTTCAACTCCCAGAATCCCCCAGCCCCATGCTGGCTGGGGAATTATGGGAGCTGAAGTCCACACATCTTAAAATGGCCAAGGTTGAGAAACACTGGCCTATACAATCCTCTCCCAGCACCTCAGTAACAAGGCAGGTCTTGATGGCCTTCTGGAAGGCTAGAAGGGTGGGGGCCTGTCAAATTGCCGGCAGGAGGGTGTTCCACAAGGTAGGGGCAGCCATGGAAAAGCCACGTTTCCGAGGCCCCCCTGGATTGCAAAAATTCAGGGAGGGGACCTGGAGCATGCCCACCCTATCTGATCTAGTGGGACAGGCAGATATTCTTAGGGAGAGGCGGTCCTGCAAATAACTAGGTCCCATGCCATGTAGGGCTTCAAAGGTGATATCCAGCACCTTGAATTGCACCTGGAAGAAAACTCACAGCCAGTGCAGCTCACACAATAGAGGTGTAATATTCTCAAGCCTACGGGCACCCAGTAATCTGCTAGCTGCTACAGTCTGGACCAGCTGTAACTTCCAAGTGGTCTTCAAGGGGAGCCCCGTGTAAAGCACATTGCAGCGATTCAACTGGGAGGTGACTAAGGTGTGAGTGACCGTGACCAGGAAATCTATAAATTTATATTTACATTCATTTATAACTTAAAAAAGAAAATGCTGCATTGCTGGAAATACTCAGACCCACCCTTATCTCAATTCCAAAGGAGTTCTTTCAAGGAATTGAATTTGGAGTTTAGTGTGGGAATTACTGTCCTAGGATATCAGCATTTCTCTCTCTTGTTCCCCCGTTCCCCCCCCCCCATCCAATTTCTATTATAGTTGGCCTACATTTTGGAAAGACTAACTCATTGGTAGATGACATGCCTGCAGAATCTCCAGTGTGATTATTATTGGCTTTTCCAGTTAAAAAGAACAAAACTATTTAAATAAAAACTTAGCTCAGCCCAGGGATGTCCATAGGGAGGGGGGGATCAAAATGTCAGGATTGCAGTCAGAACTGCTATCTTAACTTTTTGAATCCCTCCTCTGCAGTTGCTACTTGCTTAGCCTTCCACAACCTGATGTCAACCTGAGCCAATGTGGTGTAGTGGTGAAAATATTGGATTAGGACCAGGGAGACCCATGTTCAGGTCCACTGTCACCCATGGAAGTTCACCAGGGAATTTGGGCCAGTCACACACACTCGTTCCAGTCTACCACACAGGATTGTGGTTGTGAGGATGAAGACAGGAGTGCTACCATAGGCCATCTTGAGCTCCTGGAAGAAAAGTGGAATATAAATTTAATGCATGAAAAAAATCAACCACGGGAGTTGTTGCTTTTGGAGGACACCAGGTTTGGTAGACTGGCCAGGAATAAAGGCATGAATAAAAAACTTGGATGCTTGATTACTGATTTCACACAGTGTCTGCATTCACACAGTACAGGGACCATAACTGAGTGGTTATGGTGGTTGTAGCCAACTGGTTTGATTGATGTTTGTATTGTTTTAGATTTGTAAGTCCCCTGAGACTGATTGCACAGGTGGCATACAAATAATTTTAAGTAAAGCAACTAACTACATCAACAGTTAACATAATTTTCATACAACATGCTGAGCCACAAAATACCGCATGTTCTGCAAAGCCAAACTTGATGTCTAAGACTTACATGGCTTTTCCTGTAGAAGCATAGATAGCTTTACTTTCTAGGTTATGTTATTGGTTCTTTATTAAACCTTGGTTTGCTTCCCCCTCCCCTTTTCTACCTGCCCATTTTCTCTGACTATTCCCTGTCTTTTTGAATCTCCTTATCTAGGTGTTCATATGTTGGTTTCTCTTGAGGTTTTCCAGATTGGCTTTGTTTTCTGTTTGGATTCAGTTTCACTTCGTTCCCTTTTCTTCTGGGTCATGCTTGGTAGGCTCTCAACCTACAGACAGGATTTTTTCCCCCTTATTGTTGTAAATCACTTAGGACTTTAATTAGCAAGCAATAACTATAATGCTAAAGAGGCATTCAATCAACTGTATTAGAAGATGAGGTGGAAGAGTGAGAAAGAATATTGGTTTCTTTTTCCTATCAGGGATATATTATGCAACACATTATATGTTTTTGACATAATCATGGTCTGCTTTGTGAGAATTTCTGAGATGATTTACCTTTAATGTGCTAGCTTGCACCGTTTCAGATGCAGACAAAGAAGCGTTTATCTAAAATTGCACCTGGGTTAAAACTGCCCCTGTATTAATTGCAAGCCTTACCTTTAAAACCCCTCAAAGTTTTAAAGTAGTCTGTGGGCAATCTTTTTAAGCAGCACCACAAAACAAATCAAATCAAATCCCATAAATTATTATATTATAAATTAAAATGTGATAGTAGTCAACTCTGGACTGCGTCTTAAAGTCTGATCTGTTGCAGATATAACCAAGGTCATAAACTAAAATTCTCCCTTAGGGAAAGAGATCATCACACAACTGTCTGTTGTGGCACAAAATATCCTGGAAAGATGGCCTGAAGAAAGGAAGAAAGCAAGCTTTACGCATCTGTTGTCCTCTATTCTTAAGAGCTTGCTTACTCCTGATCAGGGTTTCTCAACCTTGACAACTTTCAGATGGATGGACTTCAGCTCCCAGAATTCCCTAGCCAGCCTTGCTGGCTAGGCAATTCTGGGAGCTGAAGTCCATCCATCTGAAAGCTGCCAAGGTTGAGAAACACTGCTCTTGATACTTGAGGAAAATAAAAATGAAACCAAGACTGCTGTCCTATTACTCACTTAGATCCAAATCTGATCTGACAGATGTTTTCCAGACAGTGTATGATATTGTGCAATGTATAGTGAAGGCAGGGGAAGCAGTGCCTTGGGGTCTGCAGGCACAGGAGCCCACTGGATTCCTCCTTACCACCCAGTCCAACTCCTTGCTCCATGCCTTCAACAAACCTGGGCATTTGGGATCAGGCCACTCTATCTGGGCTGCAAAGATCTGGGTGATTCGTCAACAAAGCATTGAGTCTTCTGTATGTCTTGGCTGGTCAATAGGAGACTCATTGGAGTGGCATAGAAGGAAGGAATTGGGGAGGACCCCTTGCCGCTGTTGTACAGCGAGATGATCTTTCACACTCTTAAGCTGTAAATAGATGCTCCATATTTTAGATTCCCATAGGGAGTTTTTTCATTCATGTTGTCCTATTCTAGTTGAAGGTTCTCCATTGCTGGCTTGTAATCGCAGGAAACTCTGAAGTCCTTACTAGTATGGAGTCTCTTTATTTTCCTCCCTCCCCACTAATCTACTCTGTCTGCCCCTAATGTCCTATATGCCCAAAAACAAAACTGCAAGATGCAACAGAGACTTGTGTGTTCAGGGGATGAACCAACAGAATAAAAATTCCAAGAAACTAAATGCAGCAAATAAGGAATGTTGAGTGGTAGGGAGGTTTAGCAGCAAAGGTCTCTTATCATGTTTTGCTGGTCAATGACCGAAATAAAGAAATTTGACCAGACTCTTATCATGCGGGGTGAAGAGTGGGAAATGGTATCTTCCAGCTGCTAAGCATTTGCAATGTCTAGAAGGGCATCATTCTCAGTGTCCATAGGATGTTTTCATTTTAAAGTATATCAACAAATGTCTTATCCAAAATAAATCTCTATAGCAAAAAGCACATTCCCCATGCTGGCTGGGGAATTCTGGGAGTTGAAATCCACTCATCTTAAAGTGGCCAAGTTTGGACAACACTGACATAGAGGGACAAACATAACCTCAGCCATCATACTTTGAAAGAGTATGGAGCAAAAATTACATTCATTAACTTAAAATGGCTGATATTCCATACTATATATTTACTTCTTTTTTTTCCTCCTTCTGGAAGATTAAAAATGACAAATTTGGCAAAAGGAGGTTGCATCCAAGGCTTTGAGTCTATGTGCAGAATATATACTTCTCCCCTATTAGAAATAGAAGATATTGGGAGGGGGGGTAGTGTTTTTTTTACTTTAATGATGTGGAAATGACCAAGTTAAAAAACTACCATGGTGAGAATTTGAAAATTCAAAGCAAGTGCCATAGTGTTAGTAATAAGTGGGTGTGGGTCTGTGTGTGTGTGTGTGATGTGACCTTGTGATAGCGAAGGAGCTTGACTCTGTCTTTAGCAATTGCTCTGTTATATTTCTTGCATTAAAGGTTTCAGTGCCTGTTTGGGACATGTTGGGTAGAGGTATAATTTTGCTCCTTATTCACAAGACAAATGTATACTTCTGAGACAATCCCATTTTCAAAATGTACATCTTTTAGGGGAAGTCATGGGCAAGTAGGAATATTCATACCATAAATCAGCTTATTGCCAGTCAAGGTTTTAAACCATTTGAATTAATGCCAGAGGAATTTGAATTGCCTGAAGCTGTGAAACGACAGTATGTTCAGTTGAAACAGCTCTTGATTTCACAGTTGGGTCCAGATGCATTCGCCACATCTAAAACACCCAAATTACTATCATATTGGAATGTGTTTTGGATGACTTTAAGTCTGCAGATTTTTTTAAAAAATAAGCAATTAAGGTGTATCACTAAGATGGGTTATTAGTTACAGTATATGCAGGAGCTTTGAAATAAAGAGTTGGAATGTCCCATACTAACAACTTGTTGGTCAAGAGCCTTACAGAATATTAAGTATGTTATCTTCAGACGAGACTAATTCAACAAAATATTATTTTTTAGGCTTATTAGACACCCCAGAGAATGTTTCAAAAGGGTTGCTTGTCAATCTCATTATGTTGGAACTGTAATACAATTAGACACTTAACTTAGATGTTGTGCTCTTGTTTCGGTGTTGTCCCGTTCGGACTATAATAGTCATACATTTTTTAATATGGTGTGAAGAATTTTGAATGTACTTTGAATTACATATGAGGAATTTAGGATTTATCAGTATATATAGATTTATGGATTTTTTGAGCACTGGGCACAGCAAAAGAGATTATTCTTCAATGCTGGAAAGACAACGTAAGCCCAGAAAGTTGGTTTATCTATTGATTTAACAGGGAGGCTGATCAATATTACTTTGTGGAGGTCAACATTTAATGAGGTGTTTAAAAATTGGGCTGAATGTGAATTATCTTCTCTGTAGATCACATAATACATTTTTTGATGTTTCCTTTTTTCAGTTTGTTTTTTGTATCCCCCCCCTTTTTTTTTTCTTTTTTTTTCTGCTTTTTAATCAGTATTGAGTCCTGGTGACTGCCTGGACAAGTCCCTGCAGTTTTCTTGGCAGATTTTGGAAAGCCATTGCCCGCTTCCTAGGGCTGAGAGAGAGGGACTGGCCTAAGGTCACCCAGCTTAGGCTGACTTTGTGCCTAAGGCAGGACTAGATCTCACAGTCTCTCAGATTCTAACCTGGTGCCTTCACCACTATACCAACTGGTGCTCTTTTTATAGTTTTAGTTCTTTTTTACTTCTGGCTGGGGAATTCTGGGAGTTGAAGTCCACACATCTTAAAGTTGCCAAACACTGATCTAGAAAGCAAAAATTATACAGATTTCAGTAAGGAGTTTCAATGCAAGGACTTGAGGTAAAATCCAGAATCTTGAAATTGTGATAGGACCTCTAGACGGTATGCATTACTGAATTTTTTAGATGGAGTTTAAAACATTTAGTCTGAATATTCTGAGTCTCTTGTTCCCAGGACCTTCACAGCCTGGACAGAACCACCATTTATGTGATAAGCTTCTAACAAGCTCTTCTCCTATCTGTTGCTTATTTATGTTTAATCTTCCCCTTGCTACTTTCCCAGCCTCCTTACAATCTCTCACACTCATGCATTACTATGGATGTTGCCTTCTTGGCCTGATCTCAACAGCTTTAGCACTCAAGGTGTAAAGAGTTCTGCTTGTTGGCTATGCCTGATTTGGGGAACACCAGAAACAGAGTCACTAGTAACAACAGCCTTTCCCTGTAATATACAATCACTGGTTAATTATCATCAACCACGGACAAGAACGAGGGGTTGTCAGCCCAGGACAAGTTCAGAAGTAAATAACAGTTAAACAGTAAGAGGTTAGTTACCAGCTCTCCTGTTGCATTCCTGCACAGACAACAGCTGGCCACAGACTCATTTCAAAGCCCTTGTTCACAGAGAGATACCTTTGGGGTGTCCTTTGTAGGCTGCTGTTGAGTATTTAAGGTGGTCAGGTTTTAAGTTTTCAAGCTGGTGACCCCTTTTAATAGGAAGAAACTTCCAATTCCATAAGGAAAGACAGCGGCTCGAGAGAGTTAGCAAGGCATGAGAGAGAAATCATGGAGAGCGCCTTGGGCAGTCAAGGACAACTTATCTCAAAATAAGGATTCTGAGGAGCGAGTTTTGGATCGTGATTATGTAAGTAAGGCTTTTGATCCCGAGTTCTTTAGAAGTTTTAGTTATAGAGCAAGGGTGGAAAGACATGGTTAATGCAGTTTCCCCGTGTGTCCTGCGCACACACATAAACTCTGAATTTCCTAAGTTGGCAGGACTGATATTTTTTTTTGACAGTCTTTTAATGTTTTTCATGGAAGCTTAGGACCCCCATTTTGCATATTAAAAACTCTGTCACATATACGCTCTTCTATGAGCTGATTTTTTTTAGTCTCTTAACCAGAGAGCACAGCTGCTAAAGCTGCATTGGGACTCCAGAAACAGTAACTGGGCCCAAAAGATGGGATAACGGTGATTTGGCTGGAGATATGTAGAAGAAGGAGGAGGAGAAGAAGAAGAAGGAGAAGATTTGCCTGGAGAAGCAATGCATTCCTAGGATGCAGTGGGCATAGTGCAGTGTTGTCCAAACTTGGCCACTTTAAGATGAGTGGACTTCAACGCCCAGAATTCCCCAGCCAGCCATGAAGTCCACTCATCTTAAAGTGGCCAAGTTTGGACAACACTGGCATAGTGCTTTCAAATGCAGGCTCTGTATTGACTGTGCTTGCATGACATACTGCTATTAAGAGTAGTTTCCTTCAAGTTGAGGTTAGCTCCTGGTTTCTTCCTGAACATCCGTGCCATTTTCTTAAGAACAGGATGGAACTGGCTTGGTTGCCTTCTTCCAGGTTGTTTTTTCTAACTTCCCAGCATAGTCTGGTGGTCTCCCATCCAGATGCTTACCTGCCATTATCCTTTTTAGCTTCAGAACCCAGACAAAGTGCTTCCTCCAGTTGAGATGAACATGAAACTAGGAAACTACAATTAACCCAGCATGTTGTCCCCCAACCAGTATGGTCTATTTCCAGTTCAGTGTGTTGCACGACCCCAAGAAATTGGGATCATTCCAGGGTATGTTGTTGAACTCAGCCACTCTTAATAGCTCTTTTGTCTAGCTCTGAGAGGATCTCAGCTTTCTGAAGGCTGGATTTAAAGCCATCATAATAAAAATTAATTATTTATGGAGAAGAACCATCTCCTTCCTGAATTTAATCATATTAAGTCACCTTTGCACTTTCCACACAATCCCATTAGTATTTCTCTGCTAGTAGTTTTAAAATGGATTCAGATCCAGGAAGCACTTGTTTTTCAGACCCTTTTGCCTCACCAAATTATATTGAACGCATTATCTGAGCACACTCAATGTACAGGAAGGTCGCGATCAATGTGAATTCGAATAATGCCATATTCAATTTAGTGCAAGTTGTAAATTGATACCAGGTCACATTTAATGTGACCCAAAATTTAGTTAATGTGAGGCAACTGTGTATGCAATTGAGGCTAGCCCGTGCACGGTTGCAGTTGGGGTTTTAGACGCTGCTAATATTTGTGTGTGCAAAATGGAGAAAAGGAAGTTTCCATCAGAGTACAAGTTTAATGCTGTGACTTTGTGAACAGTACATTTAAATTATAAGTCTATTCTTTTTATCCTTTACTGTAATACTTAAAGAATAGGCATATACAAAATTATGTTTTAAATTTTTCATTGCCTGTTTCCCTTGAGTGGGAACCGATTACCACGTTTTCTATACAAATATCATTTCAAATGGTGCAAATTCAAATGATGCAACCATTTCGTGGGATTCATGAACCGCACTAATTGAGACCTCCCTGTATTGTTGGTGTCCATTACGTGTGCACTCTTTCTCTGATGTTACCTCACAGAATGTGATATCAGCAGAATTGTTCTGAGCTAACTATTGTTTTTGCTCTAGATTAATGTTTCTCAACCTTGGCAACTTTAAGATGAGTGGACTTCAACTCCCAGAATTCCCCAGCCAGCATGGCTGGCTGGGGAATTCTGGGAGTTGAAGTCCACTCATCTTAAAGTTGTCAAGGTTGAGAAACACTGATCTAGATTTTTGTAATTATAGGATTGGCTGGAATATGGAGTTGTTTTTTGCCCTCCACAGACGCCATTTATGCATTTAGTCACACATGGGATTCACTCAGCTGAAGCTGACCTGCTCCATCTGAGCTCTTTCAGAAAGAGTGAGAATGTGTATTTATGTAAGTAGAAGTTCTCTTTTCACCCTCTTGCACGACATGAATAAAGAATCTTCAGGGTTAGGCTATCACAGTTTATATTGCTCGTCGCTGAGTTCCAGCTGAGAGAAATATTAGGTATTGATGTAATTTAAGATTTAAACTTTCAGAAATAGACTTGGCTGTCAGATTAAGAGTGTGCAAAGGGACTGAGGCCTTTTGGGCCATATTTGGGACTTTGGGACTTTCCTTGGGTACAACCAGCCACCACGTCGGTGGGGTGGGAACATGGGAAGACAGAAACTGCATGTGCTGGAATGTCCAGGTAATGGCAGGAAGGCATACCTTGTATATACCAATAAAAGAGGGAGATGCTGAAAGGAAAAGAGACCAAACTTACAGTGAACGGTGAGTTAGCAAGCAGTTGTTCCTATATACAGTAATACCTCGGTTCACGAACGCTTCTGTTCATGAACAATTCGGTTCACGAACAGCACCGTTCACAAAATTTTGCTTCTGTTCGCGAACTCCGCATCGGGTGACGAACACGACCCGTGGCCATTTTCCCTGCTGTGACACATGGTCATGGCTTCCTGTAGGCGAGGGGGACTCTCCCTCCAAACAATAACTGCCTCCCCACCTGCCTTCCTGTCCTCCATGCCAAAGTTGCCTCAAGCAAGGTTAGTGTTCTCTCTCTTCATAGTGTACTGTACTGTACTTTGTTTCATATTTTTGTGGTTTAAAAAAAAATTACATATGGTTCAGAATGGATTAACTGTATTTACATTGAATCTTATGGGAAAATTTGATTCGGTTCGCAACCAATTCGGTTCGCGACCAGAGTCGTGGAATGAATTAAGTTCGTGAACCGAGGTACCACTGTATAACTTCCCAAGGTCGCTGGGAGTCGTGGCATATAAATTTAATAAATTACTATTATTACTATTAGTGTTATATTCATTCTGACGAAGAGTTGGAGTAATGTGTGGTAAGGAAGAGGGATGGATGGATGGATGGCCATCAAGTCATTGTCGACTCTTAGCGACCACCTAGATAGATTTTCTCCAGGACAATCTAACCCTAACTTGGTCTTTCAGGTCTTCCAGCGGTGCACCCATCACCGCTGTAACTGAGTCCATCCCCCTCGCTGCTGGCCGTCCTGTTCTCTTTCCTTCCACCTTTCCCAGCATCAGAGTCTAAGTATAAATTATTTCAGGGCATTGATGCAGAAAAGGAAGCGCTTGCGAGGGCTGTGAGAAATCAGATACTGAGATTGCATCTGGATGCCCACAGGAATTTTCTCAGGGCGCTTTATTATAATCATTTTTCATCTTCCCTACAACTGCAATCCTATATATAGAGAGCTAGGTAGATCAGTTATAGATATAGGTATTCCCAACATACATATGTAGTTGGGCATAAGAATCTATTGAACGAATACATCTCAATAGAAGATGTGCAAATTCAATGCATACATATTAGGCCATTATTCCTGTGGAACTCCATCCTTCTGTTGAAGATTAGATTATTTGTATGTAGGCAGACATCCTGCGTAAGTCTTCTTGGATGCATATTTGCATCAAGAATAAAAAGTAAGAAAAAGAACAAATTTAACAGATTAATTGCTTGGGACACAGAGAAATCACTCAGCCAAACACAGCATGCAAAGATCTGTTTTAACTGACTTGGATTGCAAAGTGTCTATTTATTTCTACTGAAACCTGTTTCTTTGCTCAGAAACGTGACATGAGAATTTGGGTTCTCTCTTCGTAGTCTGATAATTATCAGATGTAGCACTGAAAAACAGCTGGAAGTATCTAAGCATTATTGATCCTTAGACTTATTGAATCCGCGGTAACCTGGGCCGTTAATTTTCTCTGTTGTCTTCTCTGCTCAGAACCTTATGGCAGTTTTTTAAATTGGAGGAAATCAAGATTTATGTAGCACCACTCAGCTCTTTTTCCTCTTGTATATTTTCCTGTGGTAATCTAAAACCATACTTGAATACATACCATTCATTTGTCTGCTTATCCTTTGTCTCCCCTCCGCCTTCAGGCACACCACAGAATGAAAGGTTGCAGAACTGGGACTTCTTCCCCCCCCCTTTCTATTGTTGTGCATTTTCTCTTTGCAACAGAAATCTCTTCTTCGCTGCACATCTGGCCCCTCTGCAGCCTTCTAGAGTTTTCCATGACTTTCAGCTGCAGAGATTGTGATCCTTTCTCTTGGCATGAATAGCAGGTGCAAGATCTCACTTTCCATAGATCACAGTGCCTCCTGGCTGGAGTTCAAGGCATGTATGCGCCTAAGCAGGAAATGATGACTAGGTTTGGGTTAAGCGGGGCTTTAATAAATATAGCTGTATGCAATGCGTGAGAATGCAAAAATTGCCTTGCAGGATCAAGGGATTGTCTTGTCTAGAAATGTGTTTTCAGAACTATAGAATCATAGAATGTTGCAGGTGGCTTACAGGTCCTGTAGTCCAGCCTCCTGTTCAGTGCAGGATTTCACTAATCCATTCCAGAGAGAGCTACAAGTAATCCATTCCGCTTTTGAAAACAGCAAATGGTTCTACTGCTTAACAGCTCTTAGCAACAGGAGGCTCTGAATCTTCTTTCTTTTAATTTAATGCCTTGTCCTGCCATCATTTTCCACAGAGAAGAGATCCACCTCCTCTTGCAGGTGACAGTCTTCCTTTTTTTAATTTGCGGATCACTATTATATCTCCCCTCCGTCTTCTCTTTTGCAACCCAGATGTGCTAAGCTCCTTTAACTGTTCCTTGTTCGGTTTGCTTTCCAGACCCATTATCTTCCTGGTACCATTGTATGACATTTTGTAATCGCTTACTTAAATCACACTGTGTTTTTAGTCTGTTCTTCTTCTCAAGAGCTCAAAATAGCTTACAGGTCTGTTCCTCTTTCCATGTTGTTCTTCACAAGAGCTCTGGAAGGCTTTAGGAAAGTTAGAGAACTGAAAACATGGCACCCAGTGATATAATGAAGATACCTAATGATTCGGATGAACCTGGAGAGATTTCTTTGTGAATGAATGTGGTATGTTGGGCTTAAATCTCACTGAAGAAATTAAGGGGTTAAGGGTTTTAATTGGGTTCAATAGAATTTAGGCTAAATTGCCTTAAGCAACATTGTAGGATATTGTTAAGCCCAAGAGAACATCTGCAGAATGTATTTGTACAATATAGTAATGTGGTAAATGTGTGTGGCATGAAATTCCAAAGACACAGGGGGAACAGCAGTATAAATAACAGCAAAGAGCTAGAAATTATTTCTGTAAAGAGACAAAACATTTCAAACATTGAGAGAGTGAATTGTTCTGTAGGATATAACTCGGACTGAAATAATCTTGTAAAGTCCTTATTTTGTGTCTTACAAGGAAGGATGAATAGTCTGTTCTTTTCAGGGCTGAACACTTGTCATCACTATGAATAGGGGCTGTGTGTCCATGGATGTCATGTGCCATTTGTTCATGAACTCTGATGCAAAGTTAGGAATCCTTTCATTTATTTTTATATAAAATCTCATATGGTCTAAGTAAAATTTATTTCAGATATTGAGCAGAATATAACAGGAGCAATTCTGAGAAAGCCTAATTCAATGTATTTACTGGTTGGTTAGTTCTTTATTCAGCAATACTTATACAACACCCCAATCAAATTCCCCCAGACAAATGAGATTTGACCTAGACAGGCAACTGCCCAAGGGAGCAGAAATCCAGGAGCTCCAAACTAAAGCAGACTCTTACTCTGTCAAAGCTTACTCACTTCAATCTTCACAAAGAGTTTGTCCTTGAGAAAATTGGAGGAAACACAGAACATTTTCAGCCCTGCAACATGAACACCTGACTTCCCCAGGCTGGTGCCATCAATTTACCTCTATATAGTACATCCTGTGGCAAAGCTGAGTCACCTGAATTTGAGCAGGCCAAATTGGTTTTTCCATCAGGATTTTAGCTACACAAGTTTGGACAGTGAGAGAATTGTTGACATAACAATAACTACTGTAGGTAGTAGAATAAGTATCTCTTGAGTCAAGTTTGATTCTTGGTCACTTCAAGGACACGTCCAAGTACTCTGCTTGGCAACAGTGCAGTGTCTTCTTCGGGGGTGCCTTTTCCACTTCCTAGTTTGGCCCCCAGCCTTGGCTTTTCTTGGTGATCTCCCATCCAAGTACTAACCAGATCTCTCCCTGCTTAGCTTGTGGAGATCAGCACCAGCCAGGTGCCACCTACTACTATCAGCTAGTAAGGAAGAAGACTTGTTGGAATACTTAATTGAATAAAACCCTACTAATTGATTAATGAGGAGCCTCAAGTATAAAATGGCAAATAGCGGCTGTTATTATGGAAGAGACATTTTTGTGGTGCTTGCTATTGCATATACATCATCTAAAAAACTGCTGAATAAAGCTGAATAAACACTTTTTATTTGAACAGCTGTTTAATTCATATGCAAATATATGTGGGTTTAAATCAATCAATTAATTATTACATGCACAATCAACAGAGATTTCTGTTATTGGCTGATATCCCTAGTAATTAGTAAAAACACTAGTTGCAGTCAATATTTAGTGTTCTAGAAGACTAGAAGCTACCTATTTACTGACAGGTTTTGCAAAATGAGGTATTTGGCACTGCAGATTAAAACAGCACTATTATTCAGGTAGATGCTAGACAGTAGTTTTATTGGGAAATATGTAATAAATACCCAAATGCGATTTAGATTTATCTTGAATGTTTTCAAATGTTTAAAATGCTGCACTTATCTCAATCATCCTTACAAGAAATTTGTAAAATAAATTAGTATAATCTGCCTAAGAGTATGCAAATAGCCATGGGACATAGTTGCTGTGGGGAAGCCATTTAGAAGAATTGGGGATTTCTGGATATGCTATTAAATGTTCACTCTGGGAAAAGGTCAAGTCTCCTTTCCAAAATGCACAAGGAAATTCCCCCGCCCCTGAATTTTCAGTTCATTAGAAACTAATGGGCTCCCTCCATGTCAATTCAACCATAAAAAAGGCACAATTCCAATAAGTCTACAAAATAAATTTTCAAATGATGAATTGTTGAATGGAATATAGTTGCGAGTATTGAACACAGAAAAAAATCAATATAGAACTTAAGTTAATGAAAGGGGAGACAGCTGGAACTCAAGTACCACTTTGAAGATTGGATTTAGTTTCTTCAGACACTACATTTTCTTTGAAAATGCAGAGATGATAATTTCCTTTAATTCTTAACATCTGTTGTGAATATTAAATAGAAGTTTTGGGGGGGGAAATTCTGGATTCCAACTGCAGTAACCAGTACTCGGTTGTTTATAGAATTTACCCCTGATTCAGTTCTTAATAGACTTTAGGTGCTTATAAATTATTATTATGAATAGTTCAAGTTTACATTAATAACAAAATTATAATGATAATTAAAACTAATGCTGGCATCAATCATTCAGCCAATCCTCGATGGCTTCCAGAAGAACCAGATTTGTTCAGACTAGAGCAAAGGAGAAGTAAGAACTAACAGTTTTTAGAACTAAAAACCTTTAAGAGTTTTGTCTGGAAAACATATTGAAATAATGTGCAAGCGTAGTTATCAGGGCACCTTTCAGTTTCTTGGTTTTTATAAAATAAGATTTTTCTACATATTTTATACTTTAATATACCCCAAATCTTACAGACAACCACTGGACTGCAGAAACTTAGTTGACCTGTTTCTACACTCCAGTGTTTTTCTGTAAGATTTTGCAAAACTAGGTCATTTGGCCCAATGAATTGAGTTACACATTCTTAGGATTTTCCGGTTTACTTTTTGAAAGCATAGGTGGTAGATTACAGAAATTCTCTTGATGTTTTGCTTGATGTCCCACATCTTTTAGTGAGTTTCTGCTAAGAATGCAAGTTTTAATTAGACATCTTCTAATTACTCCTGGTATTAGTCTAATTACTTGTAGCTGTGGCCTGAAGAATATCTATTGTTCAACATTCCAAACAATTCCTAAAGTGAGACAGAGAACAAGACCAGCATTTAAATAAATGGTGTTTAACAATTAAAAACAGGTCTCCTTTCCCTTCCTGCTAATCAGGAACACAATCAGTCTTTCTGAAGAACTAGATCATGATCCCTCAGGTCTGTTAAGTGAACAGAATAATTGCTTGTGTGAGAAGAGCAAAAATTTTCTTCCTAGTAATGTGGAGTTGCTGCTTCGCTAGGCTAGGCTAAGTTAACTTTGGCTTAGTATGCATTTGAACTGTTGCTTTATGCAGAAAGAGGACTTGTAGGCGCTGTTTGTGGAAATTTCTGTGTTGTAAGCACAGAGATCTTCAGGGAAGCACAGGAAAAGCTGAATGACATGTGTCAGTGATGCAAAAGATGTGACTTACATACCTGCATCAAGTTCTAACCTGCATCCTTTGTGCAAAGATGTCATGGTTCGCATGTCAGTTTTGACCTCATCATTGCTTGCTAAACATCCCATTGATTCCAATGCATCAGTAAAACTGAATAATTCAGTACTTTACTCAAAACTGCACGGTGCAAAACTGCACTGTAGTCGTTCTCCTCTGAAACTGGAAAAGCTGGCAAATAATCTTGCCTATGTTGACAAACAAGAATTACAACTGAAGTGTCTTCCTTAAAGTTAGGGACATAGCAGAAGAGTTGAACTCTAAAATGTGCTGAAACAAGAGCTGATAATAGAGACCGGTTCTCTATTACAAATGTGCAGATCCTTCAGAAAAGGTATTTGGGACATCCTGGAGGAGCTCCAAAGCAGCTCTTTTCAAGTTTGTAAACCAGCCACCTATTTTCAAGCTTGCATGGCTGATTCAGGAAGTGCTCTTAGGTTCCTCTGCATGCTGGCTGCCGAAACAGCCCCACCAGCCCAGAAAATTTGCAGCTGTTTTAATGGTTCAAGAAGAAGTACTTGGCTGCTCTCCCGCACATCACAAAGCACCTCCTTTGAAGGATTGGCACAGCCTTAGTCTCTGTGATAGAGATCTCTGTCTCATATTAACATTATGTCGCACTAATCCATACAAAAGTCCTGCATGGAACTGGGAAATACTGATACATACACAGAGGCTCATATGTAGACATCTTGCCCTTCCTCCCTGGGTTATAAAAGATTATCCCTTTCTATCTTCTCAATACCTTGTGAAGTAGATTAGGCTTATACTTGCAGAAAGGTGTTCATTTTCGCTTTAAAGCTGAGCAGAAATTGGAATGCCATTCTATTCCTGGCCCAAACTAACAGTTTTTTGAAGAGCTCTCATGATTTCATGATTGAGATAAGATTTGAAGCAGAGATTCCCAGGTCATAGCCAAAGCTTTGACCTCACCCAGGCTTCCCCAAGCCCCTAAACGCACTGGACTAGACTTAAATTCTGAACTAAGGTGGCCAACACACCTGGAAGGTGCTAGGTTGGAGAAAGCTGTTTTAACCGTTCTGCTTATGTTCATCATCCCCTTGGTAGCTGAGAAGAGACCTCCCCTCTTTGCACCATGCAAGAATGCCAGGCAGATCCAAGAACAGCTGGTAGAGAAAAGGGCCAAGTATAGAGCAAAGAGCCAAATGGGGTGGGATTTAGAGGATGGGGTAAGCCGGCGACAGAGGATCTGGAGTTCAACCAGCTTGTGCAAGAATGTCATTCAGATGCTGAAATCCACACTCCCCAGGGGTGAAAGTATTCTTGGGGCTGCTTGTACTTCCCCAGTAATGCTTCAGCGTAAGCAATGCAGGGGCTTAACATTCTTGTCCTGAGGGGGAGGACAAAGGTTAGCACCCACAATGGAGGTGTCCTTCACGGCAATGGAATCTCAGCCATCCAAACCATCTTAGGCTTTCAACCCACCAAATATGCAACGTGCTTTTTTTTTTTTTCCCTCTCCAGACTTGACAGTAGCAGAAGTTTGGAACATTTCCCTTTCTCACAGCATTCTGTTTCTTCTTTCTCTGAGATTGGAAAGTTGGACTCTTGAGATGATCCCCTTTGGCTGGTGTGCGCACGTGCGCAAAGAATTAGTCCCCCACTAATATGGAAGGAAGGCAGTTTTCGAACTGTGGTCTGAGAACGGCTCTAAGGTTCCTTCATAAAAAGAAAAATAATGGGGGATATCTTGACTAATGCTGCTCAAAACCACACTGGGAGGGGGACTGAGGATGCCCTAAGATTGCCAGGGGGGCAACGCTTTGGTGAGCTGTGCGTGTTTTTGAAAGTGGCAATAGTATATAAAAAGAGGCAGAGCCATTGAAATTGAATGACAAAAAGCATAAAAAAAACTTCAACACACACTTCACATTTATCTAGATTGCACTATGGCCCATGAGCCTTAGCCAGACATTTATGTAGAGCCCCTTAATTTGTGTCCAAATAATTAGCAAGTAAAAAGGTAAAGGGTTCCTTGAGTTAAGCTCAACCCATGTAACAACATGGATGCAGCCATAGGGCTTCTGTGGCAACAAAATGGAAATGGTGCGCCATTGTTTTCTTCCATGATTTTTCTTTTGACCTTCTAATTAGGCTCAAGCTCTGAGATTTCCTGGTTGTCTCCCATCCAAGTCCTAACCAGATCTAAACCTGCTTAGTTTCTTCAAGATCAGCCAAGATTGGTTTGCTTCTGTCAACTGCTGGCTCCCTCAACAACGAGCCAGAAACGTTGGCAGACAATGGATTGAAGTTTAAATCCACTCAAAAGCCACTTGTAGAAGATAAGATGACCTCCTGTGGATAGGGTCACAGACTTTCATGCCCCTCAGCTTATGGGATCCACAAGGATCCAGAAATATCAAAAATTGGGCCAGTGGTGTTCACCATTCCAGCGATTACTTGTACAGAAGGAAGTTCTGGCATCTCCAGTTAAAAGTGATTAAAATCAGATCTCTCACAGGCTAGGTACTTTCCACAACATCACACTCAAATCAGTTACACCTAGTTATGAGTAAACCACTATATATTTATAAAGTAATCACTTTTCCATCTATTGATTTTTCAGGACTCCACCAGACATAGCAAGGTTCATGGTGCTAGGCCCTATGCTTATTATTATTACATTCTTCCTGTGGATAACAACAAGGAAAGTGGAGTTGTTTTAAAGCAAAATTTAAGAAGTTAGGCTTAGCTTCAGCTTCAGCAATATTGACTTCCTTGATTTGATTCTGCAACTGACAATTTTAAGTGGTCTTCTGTTGCAGTCTTGTTCTGGTTGCGTGCATTACTTCTGGCTTCCTGGCTTCCCATAAACTGAGTAGATTTTCAGTTCTTATCTAACTGATAGTTCTTCCATTCTGAAGACAGCGGAAAAATTAAAATCCTCTAATAATGGATTTCAGATGTTTCCCTTCTCAAAGCATATTTCTTTGAGACAAAATCGTGCCAACCACATGCATGCAATTGGGAGAGAAAGGGCTGGTTTGGTGATAAATTTTGATAATCTGCTTGTAAATACAGGTGGTATGGTGGAGAAATTATTAAGTGAGCAAATAATGCAAGCATGAGAGAGTTTTATTTTACTTTCATATGAAGGGCATGGGAAGAAACCCCACCATCTCTCCATCAGCTATAATAGCTGCAATATGTAACAGTTATGTAGAATTTAATTTGCAGTTTTCAATGTGACACAGGCAAAATGCAGACAAAACAGATGTTATTTTTTGTAATAATATATAAATATTGAGTTAGCTTGCAATTTCTGCTTAAAAACTATTTGTTATAGCAGACAGTAATGGACTAAGCAGGTAAGTGAGTGAGTGAGTGAGTGAGTGAGTGAGTAAGTAAGTAAGTAAGTAAGTAAATAAATAAATAAATAAATAAGGCATAAATCAATTTCCTCTCCTTTGAGGTACATTTGCTTGGGAATAATAACCTTGAATTTAGTGGGCCTTGTTCTCAAGCAAACATACATGAGTGGAGATAACACCCCTGCCATCCTGCGTGTGGATGAAATTCAGTGAGATTTAAATGGCAGAATTAAGGAACAACTGCAACCTTTACAAGGGAAAAAAAAGGTCAAGTTACAATGTTAAGCACTTGAATTTTATTTCACTTGGCTCCTTTCTTTTTGAATTGTGTTAGATCATGGATGTACTGCTTATATTAATTGTTAATTTAGACTGTAGTTTTTGTATGGTCTTGTTTCAGGTTTCTTTATTATTATTTCTTTATTTAATAAAATGCACATCTACACACCCACATATGCAGAGCTCAGTAGAATTGGCGTTTGAGTAGACATACTCTCATTGTACGCTCTACGGTCCTTTCAGATGATACTATTCTGAAACCCATGGATCAAGTTTGATAATTTTATATCTTGTGATTGATAGAAATATATCAGTGTGTGTGTGTGTGTGTGTGAGAGAAAGATACCTCCATCCATTCATCCATCCATCCATCCATCCATCCATCCATCCATCCATCCATCCATCCATCCATATTTTTATATAATGTGGTAATTCTTTTAAACACATTTCTTACAGTTGTGTTGTGATGGCATGTTTTAATCTCTTAACCTTGAGATATGTCGAAGCACAGTTCCCATAAGTCTCAGCCTTAAGTCATGCTGGCTCGCAATTCAAGGAGCTGCAGTCCCGATGCACTTGGAGGTTACCAACTTGAACAAGGTTGTCCTGAAAGCTATTTTAGAGAACTTCAGACTGAAACATGGAATGGAAATGCTTTAATAGATAATTATTTGAACTATGCTAATGTGTTTGATTTAAAAGGAATGTTTTATCTTTATAAATGTCTGAGTAGGGTCTCAAATCTTTGTTTTTGGGTCTACAGAGATACATTGGCAGCCGAGGGGCATTCTGGCATCACCACTGCCCGTTCCCTCAGTTCGGAGTGTCTCAAGTCCAACTCTCAATTCAGCAAAACATCGTGGTTGAATGAAGTTAAACTGCGATTGAAGAACAGGTGAGGAAGGGGGGTTAGTTCTGCAGAATAAAGATCTTGTTATGCTGTGTGTCTTAGGATACCCTCTTTTCTTTCTGTGTCTGTTGGACACAGTATGCACAAAATTTGGGAAACATAAATCTAAAAAGAGGAAAGATCCAGATTAGAAAGCCTCCAATAACAGAGCAGTTTTATATGATGTATGTTTATTCTTGCTGATACAGCAGTTAAGATGTTGAACTAGGATGGAGAAGTCCCAGGGTCAGGTCCACCTTCGGCCATTGGGTGGGTGACTTTGGGCCAGTTCATTCTTCTCAGCCCAACCTCCTTCACAGGGTTGCTGTGGGGATCCTGGTGGAGGTAGGACTGCTGTGTAGGTTGCCTTGAACAGCTGGAGGAGAAAGTAAAATGAATCTAAAATGAGGAGCCGTCTCGCCCCAGTTACTTCAGCCCGCCCCACTCGGTCCAGCAGAAGGGGCATGTTGCAGACCCCACCAGTCAAGGAATTTCAACTGGTGGGGTCTAGGCAGAGGGCCTTTTCTGCTGTGGCCCCCGCCCTATGGAACAATCTGCCTCCCGAGGTCTGGTGTGCCCCCACTCTCATAGCCTTCAGGAAAAGGGTGAAATCCTGGCTGTGGGGGCTTGCACCAGTAGACATGGCTTGTGGGGTGACTGACCTTGCCCCCCCCCAGTCATCTTGAATGTTTTTAGTATTTATGTACAGGGTTTGTTTTTTATACTTGATTTTTAATGCATTAATTTATTTTAATTATTTATGGGGTATTTTTAATTGTTGATGGGGTTTCTGATTTTAACTGTGAGCCTCCCAGAGTCACCCGTTGGGGGGAGATGGGCGGCATACAAATTTAATCTTCATCATCATCATCTAACAAACAGAATATATTTGCAGGCAGCTCCTGGGTTATGCAAGATATGACTCATGAATTTCACTTTCTGGAAGAAACATTAAACACCATTGATGGTAATTTTGTGCATGCACAGAATGATGGCCAGCTGCCCACAGATGTACAGAAACAGTAACCAGCTGTTTGCGCATGTGCAGAAATGGCAGACCATCTGTGTGAAAATTAACTTGCTCAAGGGGTCCAGCAATGGAGTAGTGGCATAAGTCAAGGACTACTCTGTATGTGTGTGTGAGATACAGGTATAATACACACACACACACACACACACAACTAAAATGCACCCAAAGCAGACAACAGATATAATTTGAAATAGTTTCCGTTGGTATCACGAGAGAGAGTTTTCATGCCTCATTGCAGCGCAAGAAAACACATTGGGAGCCACATACATCTAGTGGGGTTGACTTGCCTTCTTTGTACCATGTCCGTTCTTGGCACATAACATCCACTTGGCCCATCCATCCTCAGATATCAGCTTAGGTTATGGATAGCGTGCCAACGTTGTCTTCAAATATGCCTGGACTTCATAAATTCTGTTACC
This sequence comes from Python bivittatus, assembly GCF_059951505.1. Taxonomy (NCBI): domain Eukaryota; kingdom Metazoa; phylum Chordata; class Lepidosauria; order Squamata; family Pythonidae; genus Python; species Python bivittatus. The sequence continues at coordinate 51,002,643 of NW_028277034.1, read as the reverse complement.
TTGTAGTTTGGATCTTTTCATATTCTGCATTTACTTACTGTACATCTTTCAAGAATAAAATGCTGTAGGAAAAATTAGATGGCTTTGCCCTTTGTAACAGAGGCAGTGAATTTTTGGCCCTCTAGACGCTGCGTCATACTTCCCAGCAGCCCTCACTGGGAGTAGGACCTATATTCAGCAATATCTGGAACGCTACAAGTGTCTCATTCCTGATCACCAAACTTTTAAAACACTACATGGAAACACATACACCTAAACTTATTGATAAGACTAAAAAGTAGGCATAAAATGCAATAAAATTATATAACAATAAATGTAATATAATAACAATAATATAAATATCAGTGGCAGTCACCAAGATTAGCACAAATCTTCAGTCATAGGTGGGACAAATAGAACAAATAAAGGAACGAAACAGGGCAAACATGAAAAGATACATCAGAGTCCTGGTCAGATAGAAGTGACCGATAAGCATCATGTTCTCTACCAGGGTAGGTCTTTAAAATGGAATAAATGAATGTCTTCCAAGATTCCCTGTAAAGAGAGCAACAAAGAGCAGATGGCTTTGGGACTCCACAGAGCTATCTCCACATGGGTGTATGTGCTGCTGAGGAAGGATGTTTTTATAAGACCCCCACAGGGTGAAGAGGGTAGCGTGTCCAACCAGGCCAAGGTGAAGGCCCAACAAAAATTCAAGAATGGAGGAGAGATAGGATGGTGGCACATGCCCATTTGAAAAAAAAAACATGGACTTGGATGCTAGGCTGAGACTGGTTTGGAAATCAATAACCCAGATAATCTGCTTAAGAGGACTCCTGACTTCTTCAAACCCTAATGGGTGGAGGCTGTACAAAGAGAGTCCTAAAGACTGGAATTTGCTACCAGCTCTTTTTAGCCAGGTTGATTGAAAATAGCCTCTGAGAACCCGTGGAGCCAGACCCACAGGGGAAAAAAAATTAAACTAGAAGTTAATAAGATAGTACCAGGCTCTAGCACGCATGGAAACCAAGCGAATCCCTGATCTGTACTATTGTACCTGTGGACTAGCTCAATCTGATTATGAAGGAGATTGTATTTATCTTTCCTGTCCTGTTGACCTAAAACAACACCATGCTATCAAGATCTGTCTCTTCAGGAGGAGGAGAGCATAATCAGCAAGATGTTGGTCATGCCCAGGCAATTCTGTCACTTCCTGAAAGGTCTTTCCCAGGCCTTACTCCCTCAGGATAGTGCTGGAGAGAGGAGAAAGATTCCTCAACTTGGAATCATTGAGAGGGAAGCAGAACTTCTGTTTATGGCTGATGCTTCTTTGGAGTTGTCTTGGTAAAGAAACAGGTGGATACAGACTCAATGAGATGCAATGACCAATGTTCCTAACAAAAGATTGGCTCATAGGTTTGGCTAGTGTTCTTTTTTTTTTTACCCCCAGTTTTTTCCCCATGTTTTCTGCTTCTTTTCTCTTTATCCTCTTCATTTCCTCCTCAACCCTGCAAAGAACAAAGGTGATTCAGTTCTGGTGCCTTGATTCAAAGATGTATATTACTATATTTGAGAGGGTGCTGAACTTGCTTCTAAAGATTCCTGTGGCTGCTAAGGAGGCCTGTGCTTTTTGAACTGTATTGTAGATTGCTTCTTCGGTGGTGTGAACTAGAAAGAAAGCTTCAAAAACCCATAAGTGACAAAAACACCCTCCCTGTGGTTATATTTGGGGCATCACACAGGTGTCTTTAGGAATCTTAGATTGTTGCTGGGGCTTTTGCTAAGGGAGAGCTTTAAAGTCAAAAGGTAAATTACAAACTGCCTACTTCATTTCTATGCCTCCTGTCCACTGCAGGATATCCTGGTTTGGCCTTTGTTTTCTTTCACCGATTCCCCTGCCTTTTCTTTTCCCGTGTCTTAACGTGACTACCAGAACAATCAGTCTCCGTGATTGGAGTTCCTTTCTTCTGTCATAACACTTTCAGAACTCATATTTATCTTTCCTCCTCCCTTGCTTTACTTCACAGAGCAGTAGAATAGCTCAGAAGTAGGTTTTCCGAACGCCAAATCAGAAAAACTCCCTGAAGCAGGAGAGAAAACAATGCATATTCTTTAGGGATGTGGAGGGCTTCAAAGCTAAAGGCCGAAAGGTGTTTTGGGCATATCAAGTTTCCTCTTGTAGAGAAGGCAGGTCTTTTTCTGGACTCACATGGTTGCCACTTGATCCCAGGAAAGGTCATGTTTGTGTTCAACTGTGTGTCCATGCTCATTCTGAAGCACCTTTTCACACCTCCTTGACACCTCTTTAACTTGGAGATGGCAACCACCCAAACCCAGAGAAAGGTGTGTCTTCTTTAAGGGGACACCAACAGTTGAGCCAGTCATGCCCATACCAGCTCTGAAGCACCTCTACATCTGGGGGTGGGTTGCAGATAGATGTCCTGAATTGGTACAATTTGATATTATCATGATGAGGAACTAAGGAGCTTGAAGTTGGGCATACATTATGGTATTCATGCAGTGCAAAAATACTCCGGTCTGCAATATACCGTTGAGAAACATGTTTTTATTGTTGAGTTCAAAGCAAAGCTTTGGAATTTACTTACCCCTTTTATTTGGTAGTTTATTTGGTGAGCTAGTTTGGTCTAGTGGTTAAGGCACCAGGCTAGAACGCAGGAGACAGTGAGTTCTAGTCCCGCCTTAGGCATGAAAGCCGGCTGGGTGACTTTGGGCCAGTCCCTCTCTCTCAGCCCAACTCACCTCACAGGGTGGTTGTTGTGGGGAAAATAGGAGGAGGAAGGAGTATAGGTATGTTCTCCGCCTTGAGTTATTTCTAAAAATAATAAAGGTGGATAAAAAAATCTAAAAAAAAAAATCCAAGATCCACACAATAAATTAACTGCATCCAGAAGGTGCTTATCCTTATATTAATAGAGGTGAATATCTCTTATCCTTATATTTTCCTAGTAGCTGACCCTTCCTACCATGTGACAACTGAGGAAACTTTCAAAAGGAATCCATGATATACAGTAGGATGGTGGGTTCTGCAGCACAAGGGGAATTAAAGTTGAGTCCCCAAATATATCTCAAGTAGCTTTTTCTATGCTCGCCTCGAGGTGCATTTAAGTCTGTCATAGATAACCTGTTAAACACTGTTTGTAACTGTGACCTGGATCTTTTTTGCAGGCATACTGTAGTATGACCGTTGGCAATCAAATGTTGACATTAGAGGAGACAAAAATCTCTACAGAACTGAAAGGTTGAGTTTTACTTGTGGCCATTTCTTGATTATTTTACTTCAAGTTCACACAGGGAATAGGTGTTTTAGAACAGTGTTCCTCAACCTTTGCAACTTTAAGATATGTGGACTTCAACTCCCAGAATTCCCCAGCCAGGCTGGCTGGGGAATTCTGGGAGCTGAAGTCCACATAACTTAAAGTTGCAAAGGTTGAGGAACACTGTTTTAGAATATTCAAGCAGAACAAATAGCTAATATAGCAATGTGAGTTTTTCAGCAAAGATAAATTTTCTCCCTTTTGTACAGATGTAGCATCAAGGATATAAGAGTTTCATGCCGCAAAGGATTGAAAGAAACAGCCCTTTTGATTCCGTTTTTCCTTAGCCATAACTTGCTCCCTACTTTTTTCTCTCTCTTTTTTGCACATGTATTTATAGCACTTCTAAATTGCTTTGCAGGTTTTAATTATTATTATTATTCAATGCTACCCAAAAGATAATTTTGAAAAGAATGCGATAAATAAAAAGGTAGGAATTAAAAGTATGTGTAGATTTCCTTTTAATCGTGCTTGAAGGTCACAAGACAATTAAACACATAGCCAGCAATGAAAGTGTCAAATTTTCATCTTAGGTCCAACCTCTGTACCTTAGAATCCAGTGGAAAAGCCTTCCACAATCTGACGCCTTTGACTGAATTTCCAAAACATTGGGGAAGCGTTAGATAGAAAAACAAGAGGAAAAAATAAGGAAATTGAAAGTATTTCTATGTTTTCCTTTGGGGGAGTAGCATTCATTGTGAACATACTAGATAACTGAACATAGACTTCTTGGGTGGTGGGGCAAAAGTTGTCCTCACAACCAGAGAGAAAATGATGATTTAAATGATCTTGCCCTAGAATCCAGAGCAGTATATTAACTGGCTCTGGAAGATGGAAGCAGGTGGAGAATAGGGCTACTAGATCTGGGTTGCAAAAATCTAAGTAGTAGCAGAGAATTAGGAAAAACTCTTTGTGTTGCCATCGGATAGCTGCCAGGATTTTTGCAATCCAGATCTTGTAGCCCTAGACAGGCTTCTGCATTCAGACATGTCTTTTTAATACCAAAACAATTCCTGATAAGTCACTTTCTAGTGAGATGGGCGGTGACCAAATCTGAAATATAAATAAATAAATAAATAAATAAATAAATAAATAAATAAAAGACTTCTCTTCCAAAGAAAAGCTTATTTACTTGTTTATTATGGGATTTATAACTAAGCTTTCTGCTTATTCCAACTCTCAAGGCAAGATACAGCATTAAACATGCAAAGTACTGTGTGTAATAAAACAGAATTAATGCAACTAAATTCAGAATCAAAATTAAAATCTGTAATACCTGCCAGGCCAGAGCCTTCCACCAGAATTAAATCCTGGGTAATAGATATTTACCAGCAACTGATCTGGTATTTAAAAAGCAGGACCTTCAGATTGGAGAGTCTACCGCAGTGTTTCTCAACCTTGGCTACTTGAAGATGAGTGGACTTCTAGCCCCAGAATTCCCCAGCCAGCCATGCTGGCTGGGGAATTCTGGGAGTGGAAGTCCACACACCTTACGAGTTCCCAAGGTTGAGAAACACTGGTCTACCATCTCTGCTGCTTTGGTTAAATTGCAACTGGAGAAGAAGTAAGGCCAACCCCCAACATATCCTTTTTTCTCTACAGTAGCCACATTGCAGGTTTCCAACAAATCTCCCCCAGCAGTTACTACTTCAAGGCCAAACTCTGTTCCCAACTTTCCTGCTATCTTCATAACACACACCATAATGCCAAGCAATAGTTAACAAAAAACAATGAAAAGAAGCAGCAGTTCTTCCTCTGTTAGAACCCAAGCTCCCATTTATTTTATTTTATTTTATTTTATTTTATCTTATTTTAAGGACAGACAGGTTAGCCCACTCTAAGGGACTCTCAGACTAGTAAACTTACCACCTTTAGCCCATGGAGCAGAAGTGATGAAATCTCTATCCAGAGGAGTTCTGGCTGGGAAGTCCTTCTGAAAGCAGATACTATCTTCTGCCCTTCTCCCCTAGCAGGTGCTATATATAGAGGGAAAAGGCCGTGTCTCACTGTATGTGAAACTATTACCCATATAAAAGAATGTCAAACTCCATGGTGGGATAATGCTTTTATGACTGCAGCTCAAGACCATAAAATGCCATGCAGCCTTTCAAGTTCTCCAAACTCTGTTTACGTGCTCGTTTACTGTCTTGACCTGCCAAATAAAGGTGCGGGCCTCACATGCATATAACGTGTAAATACAGTGCTATTTAGTAGAATAATGAAATGCCAAATGCATTTCGGTGGGAAAATGTTGCCTGGCTGTATCGGAAGAATCAAGGTCTCGTGACCCTGAAGAAAGCTGTGTGTTTAGGTAGATGTACATCTCTGAGGCTTTCTCCTTTTTCATCTCTCTCGTATGTGTAGAGCCCTGTGTCTTTAGAAGCTCCCTAGAATGCAGCCCTGCTCTTCAACTAAAGGTAGAATATGTTGATGAGAACTTTGCTTGCAGACAGGAAGAAGCCTTGCTAGAGAAGAATGTCTGAATGGGAGAGAATTCAAATACAGGTAGTCCTTGCTTAACAACCACAATTGGGACCAGCAACTCCATCACTAAGCAATGTAGTGTGATGGAATGGAATTATGAAGGCCAGGCTCAGGGAGATAAACATTTTCTTAGCTCGCCAGAGGAGCATGGGAGATACAAGAGGATGAGACTGGCACCTCCCTGAGGAATTCACACTGTTGTGCTGGCTGACTTGGGAGATGGGGTTTCAGTCTGGGAAGATTCTTGCTAGAGGTTGTAGCTAATAAACATAGCTGAACTGAATTTGCATTGTCTCTTGGAGTTCCTTGGGCTAGGCCTGACATCAATCTTCCCAATTCAGTTCAGCTTTGTTTATTAGCTACAACCTCTAGCAAGAATCTTCCCAGACTGAAACCCCATCTCCCAAGTCAGCCAGCACAACAGTGTGAATTCCTCAGGGAGGTGCCAGTCTCATCCTCTTGTATCTCCCATGCTCCTCTGGCGAGCTAAGGAAATGTTTATCTCCCTGAGCCTGGCCTTCATAATTCCATTCCATCACATGTAGTCATTGAGTGAGACATCACATGACTGTGGCTTCAGTTTTACTGCCAGTTTCTCCACTGACTCTGCTTGTCAGAAGCCAGCTGTGAAGGTCACAATTGGTGATAACGTGACCATGGGACGCTGCAACAGTTGTAAACGCCTGTTGGTTGTGAAGCGCCCGAATCTCAATCACGTGACCCCGGGGACGCTGCGAATGTCATAAGTGTGAGGACCAGTCCTAAAGTTACTTTTTCAGAGTTGACATAACTTTGAATGATCTCTAAAAGGGCAACCATTAAGTGAGAACTACCTGTATCTGCCGCCTTTATCATTGGTTGCAGATATGACTTTTATTTAGTTGTATAAACATGGAAAGATGAACAATGTGGCATATTGCATGAAACTGAGTGAAGATCAGTAAGTCTTTCAGGTCTTCTAGGAAATTGAGTTTATGACTGGATGATGACACAACAAAATCTGGAAATTTAGAACTGATAAATATATATGTACATAAAGAGAAAAATAAATCCAGTATGGATTTATTTAATTTCACCTTGCCTTATATTCTGATTTTGACCCTTTTTAACATTCATCAATAGACTAGGAGTTCTATTTGTTTTAATTCAGAATGTTAATAACTACAGGGCAGCACCTAGCCAACTTTGGCTGGTCCCAGAATGCTCAGCAGGGTCTATCCTGGTTTGTAGTTGGATGGGAAATCACCAGTGATCCCACAACTGCAGACTAGATTGAGGAGTTGAAAAAACACACCAAAGGAAGAGAATAACAAAGTACTTTTACAGTGCTGTCAAGACAACTACCGGAACATGTCCATGAAGTCATCAAGAGTCAAAAGAAACATCTTCTATGAATAATATGGCCATTTATTGCAGGGATAAATTTCTGAGCACTGGGGTTGCAACATTCTGTACTCCTGGCAAGGACAATACTGGTCAGCTTTGGTAACACATCTCCAGAAGGCTGAAATATAATTTGAGTACACCCTCTATCAAACTAGTCCAGTGTTTCTCGACCTTGGCAACTTTAAGACGTGTGGAGTTCCAGAATTCCCCAGCCAGCCAGTTGAGGGAGAAATAAATATGGGTGTGTATGGTTTTTACTTAGAGATGGCCAGTTTTTATTTTGACCATCACTACCTTCACCTTTCCTTACTCACATCCTGCCCCCAACACACCCACATTACAACTCACAGCTTAGAAAAGATTGCGAGCCGCAATATATAGACAAGCACCTTTTTATCATCATCATCATCATGTTCCAGTTGTCTCACAGCAGTTTGATTTCTCTCAAACCAGCCCAAGAAATTATTGGGAATTATTACAGTAATTCATCCAGGGAATAGACTGTAATTTTTTCCTGCTGCCTAATGGACATCTGGAGTTTTCCAGCCTGGATGTGGAATATTTATCAGTAGGAATCTAGGGAATTTTTAAAAAGGAATCGGTGAAAAGATGTCCTTTCTAATAATCTAATATAGAGAGACATCTTCTAAATCTGGGAGCTGTTTCTATTTTTTTTTTAACCATATATGTTCATTTTTCTCCTCTGGCTAGCATGATCAGATGCAGAGCTCTTCTGTATTTAATCATTGTGAAGATCAGAGAATATGGATAGGTACAATTTGTCTTGCCAGCATGACATAAGCTACATCTACCAGCATAGAGATTATGAAAGAAGTATTACTCATCAGTTCACTTTGTTGTGTGTATGTAGCAGGGCCAGGAGCTCATTTTAAATCAGGTCTGGGTCAGGAGGGTAGGCAGTCAGGTATTAATCTATTCTGTCAAGTTTTTTCCAAAAAAAATATAATAATAAGCAATGTCAGAATAGTTACATGTCACTTTTCTCCCATACTCATTTTTGTATGCATCTTTCTCTAATATATTCATGACTGCATGCAATTTTCCACATTTACGTTGCACTTATTCAGCATCCCCAAATACAGCATGTCTATTTTGGATGCTGGAAAACATTTTTAGACAGAAGCTTGTGGACTTCTCGAATTATTTGCCCAGCTGTGTCAGAGTAGGTTTGACATCACTTTAGGAAATCTGTGGATTTTTTTGGCATTTGGTAGTACGCAACCCAGAAATAGTGAATATGAGTTGCAGCTACCTACATTTCATTGAAATATAAGGAAGAAGTTTCTGATAAAATCTGTACCAAAGCGGAACAGGCTATCAAGGGAAATGGTGGGTTCTCCATATCTGGAAGCTTTTAAGAAGAGGCTAGACATTCACTTCTCATTAATTGGTTTTCCTGCACATTGCAGAAGATGGGAGTAGATGATCCTGGTGATCCACCAAGCTCTACAATTCTATGTTTTGAGCTGTTATTGTCAGCAGCAAGACATGGGCCCATCCCTGAATTACATAAATTCTACAGAAATTGTCTGCTACACTTTTCGTGGATTTGCTTCCCATTGAAATCATTTAATTTACGTAGTATGGAGACAGATGTTTTCCTGTATAGGTTTTACTCCAATATCTCTGTTGTTCTGTACTCTGGGTCTCCTATAATCTACTCAATTTATAGGACTTGTAGCCAGTCACAGATAATAGGCTTATTTGTGAATTTGAAACCACCACCTAAAGGCCACATTGCCCTTAACATTGATAAATTGCAGCTGCCAAAATGGGAGATGAAATTAACAGCATGCAGTATTTTGTTTGCTTAGTTCTCAGATCATCACAATTAGAACATCCATCTCCAGTTAAATAAATAATTGGTTTTCCAGCAGGGTGATCTTTTCATCCCTGACTAGTAGAAGAGCAGAATGTAATAAAAAAATCAGAGAGCAGAGACTGTGGCATGTTTAAATTCTGGACAGTGTCACATTTTTGGCACACGGTAAATGCTGAATAACGATTGTAATTGTGCTATACGTACCAGGGTACCTGAGCAAATGGACAACTCTAATAATGTTACCTGTTCCTCACAGGCAAAGTGATCCTGTGGGCCGATCACACTCCTGGCATTCAGCCAAGTTCCCAGAGACCCCAGCCGATCTCAGTATGATGCAAGTATCTCCAGGGATGATTAGCAGTCCTTGGCATCAAGCCTACCATCCAAGGTAAGTCTTTCAACATCTTGACCACAGATCAGCTCCTGAGAAGTAGTATGAGGTGGTGTGGTCTGTCCTTTCTCCTCCAGAAAGAACCTCGTCTTTTCTGCTGGAAGCAGACCATCCCACTCTTAGGGACAATTCACTGCACTAACTCTCAAATGCTACACTACCTTTATGGATTTAGAACCACTGTGTGCAGGCACATGGCCCCAACAGTTTTGCAAAACGTTGGAGATTTATCTAGCATTGAGATTCGTTCAGAGCTCTAATTGCATCATCTCGCGAGCCTTGTTTGACTCCTGGCTCAAACTTTTGGAAGTTTTATGAGCAAGGCTATGAATACTGTGCACCAGAAACAAACACAAAAATAAATCAAACTCCTTCAGAAAGTTCCAGCCAACTATCTATGACTTGATTTTGCACATGGCAAAGAATTATTTTGCTTTTATGAATAATTATAAAAACCTAGATTTAGATATGTATCATACAGTTTAAGCAAAAGTATGGTGAACTTTTAAGAGGATTATTATGATTATTTGCCATCAAGTCATTTTTGACTCCTAGAGACCACATAGATAGATTTTCTTTAGGAAGGTTTGTCCCCAACCTGGTCTTTCAAGTCTCTCAACTCATCGTCACTGTAACTGAGTCCATCCACCTTGCTGCTGGTTGTCCTCTTCTCTTTCTTTCCGCCTTTCCCAGCATTAGAGCCTTTTCCAGAGAGCTGGATAATTTGAGCCTGGTCATTTGTTCCTCGAGTGAGAACTCTAGATTGATTAGTTTGATGATTCATCAGTTTGTTTTCTTGGATGTCCGTATTATTCTCAGGAGTCTTCTCCAACACCAAAGTTCAAAGGCATCAACACTCTTCCTACATAATTCAGACATAGCTATGGGTCATAATTCTGAATTATGTGATAACTCAGACTATCAGGGAAATAGTATTCCTTACAAATATTTAAACCTTTGTATCTGCTAGCAGAAATCCATCTTGAAAACTTATCTTAGATGTTTGAAAAAGAGGTAAATAAATTCTAGCTGGTGATCATCCTCATTTTCTCCTATTGCTTGATCACTTCAGTATTTATACACAGACAAAATAGTTCTGGACATGGGAAGGCAGGGGGCTTTATTGAATTAGAGAGCTAATTACTGAAGGAGAATCTATTTCTGTTGAACATAATTTACAGAAAAATTGGTCACAACTTGGTCTTAAATTAGGCAAATGGAGTAATTCCTTAAACACATGAGATTTTCTCAAGTCAAGAACATAAACAGCATTTCAAGAATAGTGTATATTTGCATCATTTAAAATTAAAGGAATCTCTAAATATTAATATACTGTAAAACTCTTAGATCCTCTCTTGACAGTCTTAAACTATGAGAAAATGATTTGATTGGTTGGGTTTGGGCCCATTTATGGTATAAAATTCATTTTAAATTGGTAAAGGAATTACCATCCCAGTGGGCTATATCCCTTTAGCTAATTTGGGTCAAAAATTTTAGAGGACATTGGAAAGATTGTAAGAATTAATACCAATGTAGCTTTATTGCAGTTTTCCTAGACATTCAAGATGATGCAATACCATTTAATTCAGTTGTCAAAAATAATTCAGTTGTTCTTCTTATCAGCCAGTTTTCCTATAGCAAAATAATGAAAAACTAAATTATATCTTTATTTGGATCATTAATTTTTGTTTAATTTGAAAAATTAATACAGCAATGAAGAGTCTTGAGGAATCTTTTAATGAAACAGTATTTTATTCACATCCAGTCTTAATTTTTCAGTTTGTTGATGGAATTCTCAGTAGATTATTTCTACCTATATAAATATACCTTCAGGTAGAAAGACTGTATAAGGGTGTTGATATTTTCATGTATCCTTAAGATAAATGGAGTTATATATACATCCAATATATGTATGTTGGTAGGGGTGCTTTAATATAGTGTATATATGTATACAAGTTGCAAATGGCAATCACATGACCATGGGACGCGGCAACTGTCCAGGATTTGCCTAATGATAGCAACTGGGACTGCCAAGACTGCCGTCGTAAGTTGGCGCAGTCACGTGATATCACACCTTACGACTGCATTGCTTAGTGACGGAGTTTACTGGTGCACATCATTTTCAGTGTTTTGTTGATCACTGTTTATTTCTTTTAAAAAAAGCCCACATTAAGATAATCTAAATTTCATAACATTTGTAGTTGAGAAAGTTACATATTCTTATGTAACTTATTCTGTTTTCATTTTGTTTGTATTAGTTCATTCTAGTTTGCAAAATGTATTCAAGCTTCAGATTTCAATTCTAACAAATGCAGATGCTACTTTGGCTTCAGTTTTTTCAGAATGTACTGCATAGAATAGTTTCTGGTTCCTTAAACTGTACAGGTAAGCCTTTACCAAGGCTTACCCAATCAGGGACCAGGAACTCCGTCACTAAGCAATGCAGTCATAAGGCGGGATATCACATGACTGCGCCGACTTACGACGGCAGTTCTGGCAGTCCCAGTTGCTATCATTAGGCAAATCCTGGACAGTTGCAGCGTCCCACGGTCACGTGATTGCCATTTGCAACTTCCTGCCAGCTTCCCCACTGACTTTGCTTGTCAGAAGCTGGCAGTGAAGGTCACAAATGGTGACCGTGGAACACTGTGGCTTTGTAATTGCAAGCTGGTTGCCAAGCGCCTAAATCGCAATCATGTGACTTCAGTGACGCTGTGACAGCCACAACTATAAGGACACATCATAAGTACCCCTCGTTCAGCACTGTCGTAACTTCAAATGGTCACTGAATGAGTGGACACCAGCGAGGATTACCTGTATGTTCAAACTGGCATATAAGTAGATGTTCATGAGAGTGAACTTAAGATATCTGAAGAACATTAATGATAATTCTGGCTTCTTTTGTATGTACAGGCAAAGAAATTCAGTTTAATACACATCTCTGCTTCTGGCAATTTTTGAATCTCAACAGAATGATAGGACTGTCTCTGCTTCACAAGTCTACCTCTGGGATCTCACATTCCCTGCGAAAACTGGCACCACCAGTAATTTATTGAGATCAAAGAGTCATGGGATGGGAAAACAGGATGAAACTCTAGTATTATGGGGCAGGGGAGGGCCAGAAAGAGAAAATCTTTCAGTAGAGACCTGTGTTCTTATTCTTGATCTTAACCAACATAAATAATCTGGTGGAGTCATTCTTGAAGAAATACTGTGTTTATTTCAGTGCTATGGCTGGTTGCAAAGAGTTCCCAGGCCTAGAATGGTGTTTCCTCTCACACCTCTCTTTAGCCATGTTGGCTTCTCAAGGAGTTTCCATGTTGCAAACTCCTACTGGCATCCAGTGGACAGATGGCCAACCCTCCGTCAGGATCTTGCTCTGTTTTGGCAGTAGATAGATGGGGCTTTCTGTTAGAGAGATCAAACTCTCAGAGGCTGAGGTTCCTTAGCTGTTTCATCAACAGATGAAAAGGACAGTGGAGAAAATGAACTTTAAACAAGAAAAATGGCTAGTTCTGCCAAAGGAATTCCTCCTCAACATCCCCTCTGTCATGCTTTCTTTATGGCTCATTGCATTTCTTCCATTTGGTCCCTGGTTACTTAAGTTGTTCCCTTTCTTCCTTTTTTCCCTTTTTTCTTCTCTGTATCTGATGATGGAAAAATCAGCATTAGCCCAGAAACCATCCATGGAAAGAGATGACAAAGTAGGAAAACAGAAAAGACTTCCCCTTTGAAATGGTGATTGCTTTGATCAAAGCAGGAGATGTGGATAGTCTACAGATAACAGTCATATATTAATTTGGATGTAACATATCCTGAAAGTCAGTTGTTAGGGTTGAAACCAAAATTCAGCCTTGAGGGCTCTATTTAGAATAAAGGCTTAAATTGGAGCTTTAGCTGGACCAAGCAGAAGGTAATGTTAGCATTAGGCAGAGTGAAGCAGCAGATCCTGGGAGAAAGTAGGAAGGAGAGAACTGCATGATACACAACCTAGACTGCTCTTGAGCTAAGCTGTCTTTAGATGCAGCATAGACATCATTGAAAGAAAGACTATTGACTTATAGTAGTGTTTCTCAGCCTCAGCAACTTGAAGATGGGTGGACTTCAACTCCCAGAATTCCCCCAGCCAGCAGTGTTTCTCAATCTCAGCAAGATGGTTGGGGGAATTCTGGGAGTTGAAGTCCACCCATCTTCAAGTTGCTGAGGTTGAGAAACACTGGCTTATAGCCTGGATGTTCTACAATATTTATTCTTACAATGTGGGGGTGGGTGTCTTCAAATCAGTCTTGACTCCTGGCTATTGTCTGAACTAGTCCCTGCAGTTTTCTTGGCAACATTTTTGACAGTGGTTTACCCTTGTGTTCTTCCTAGGGCTGAGAGAGAGCAACTGGCCCAAGGTCACCCAGCTGTCTTTGTGCCTAAGGCTCACGGTCTCCGGGTTTCTAGCCTGGTGCTTTAACTACTACATCAAACTGGCCTTCAATATTTATACTAGGCTTTGGCAATTCAGAAGTCCCAATTTGTCTGCCAACTAAAAGGACTACCCACCTTTGAAGGAGTCTGAATATCTGAGCAGACCCAGTCCTAAATGATTCACCAAAACAGACCAGAGTCTGAAGCTGTGAGTTCCTGCTTCGCACTCCAAGATCCCCATATCCCACATAAATACCAACCAAAGAAGTCTCAAAGATTTGAGAACAAAACATTTAGAGAGCAGAGGGCAAAGATGGGAGCTGGTGACACTCATAAAAAGTGTATATAATTCAACATGCATTAACTTTGAATTTATATGAATAGTTACTAACCAGGAGGGCAGTATATTACCTCCACTTTCAAAGCAATTAATCGTCAGTCTTTAATGTTTTCTTGCTTTTTGCTTTGTGTTTCATGATCTTTTGTAAGCAACATCTCCTAAACTTCTGAAAGCTAAGTATGGTTTGCATCTCCTCCTTGTAGATTTTTCCATGATAATTGTTGTATAGTCTGATCCATCAGAACTTTTAGTATTTATGCATTGCCACTCCTGACTAGAAATGCAGAGCAATTCCTCTCCCTCTGAGGCTGGAATATTTTGCTGTGTCTTATTAGGAAGCCTTGAAGGGTCAAATCAAACTTACTTTCAGTTGCAGCTTGGAACCATGATAGAAGTTGGGCTGCTAGTCTTTCTAGGGCCATGCTGTCAGCACTGACCTGTATAAGCATTTCATGGTTATAGGCATGATTTTTTTCAGTCCTACCTGGAACCTCCAGAGATAAAACCTGCAATTTTCTCTCCTCTCTTACTGACTTTTTCCTCTTTATTTTGCTACTGATGTCAGCCTTTCAAGGTAGACCAGATCAGGAAACAGACTCCACAGGAAGACTGCAACTGTACTTTATTGAAATAGACTATAGGAACAGAATCTTGCAAGTCTGCAGGGTCTTCCCTTCTGTGCCTTTTTTAACCTGGGGATAGGGGGTAGTCTGAGCCTCTTTGTAATACTTTCCCACCTCCCTGGACTTAAATAACATGTATTACTTCTTCTGCACCTGGTGTTTCCCTAACGGCTTCTGGATTCCTTGTCCAAGGTCATCTCCCTAACTGTCTACAACTCCTTAGTAAACATTGAGCAGAACCTTTTTATGAGACTTTGAGTAATGTATTCATTTTTTTCCTTGATAGTTTATCAGATTAAATGTACCGTGCATGTAGTTTATGAATTAGTGCTCTTGAAAAAATTATATTATTTTTCATGTTTTGTACTCATGAGAATTCCTTTAAAGCAGCATTAGTAGTCTACACATAAAGATCATCTTCCTGAGTCAGAGAGGATCTTCTGATTATGGTAGATAAGGGAAAAAATGAAATTAAAAAGAAGACACTGAGTTGGTTCTCTCCAGCCTCTAGAATTTACTAAGATGAAACTAGGAAAGAACTTAAGACTACTGATGGCACTTTAGTCCAACTTGGGCTAAAGTTTGTTTTAGTCTATTTTAGTCCAACTTAGACAAGTCTAATTTCACCCCTCTTCTTCAGCCCATTCCAAAGCAGCCCAAAATTTCTTGACATATGGGCAGAATAGGCCCCACCGCATGCTTCTGTGTCATGATGTTTCCAGTAATGACTTAGCCTATTAGTGTGTCACATGATGCTTAAACTCAGGATTTCCCAGGTCTATATTTATCAGTGAACTAATTAGTACAGGACTGGTCCTTTTTCCCTTCGCTGGTTTTAGGGTGGTTTGTTTGTTTGCTTGCTTGTTTGTTTTTGTAGCTTCAAACCAGCCTTGACTCCTGGCGACTGTCTGGACGAGTCCTTGGAGTTTGCTTGCCCTTGCCTTCTTCTTCTTCCTAGGGCTGAGAGAGAGTGACTGGCCCAGAGTCATTAAGATAGCCTTCTGTCTGAGGCAGGACTAGAACTCACAGTCTCTTGGGTCCTAGCCTGTGCCCTTTAACCCAGTGTTTCTCAACACTGGCAACTTGAAGATGCTGTTCTCCATGGCTGGAGAATTCTGGAAGTTGAAGTCCACACATCTTCAAGCTGCCAAGGTTGAGAAACACTGCTTTAACCACTACACCAAATGGGCTCCAGCATGAGCGAAAAGAATGCTTGATTATAGCAATCTTCCCACCCTTGTCTTGGACTTCAATGCCAAGAATTCCCAGCCAGCATGGCCTGGAATTGAAGTCCAGCACGTTTGAAGGACACCTGTTTGTGGGGGGCTGGATTGAAGAATCCAGTTCTGTCCTCTTCAGAGTAGCAGTGACAATTATTTGTGTGTTTTGGTGGGAGGGGGATGTCCCAGCCGGCTTGACAAGGGATGTTTTAATTTTGCCCCCTAACTTTGAGCTTTCTGACAGGAGTGTCCTCTGGGAGAACCTCGGTTGATGACTTCCTGAAACTATTGAGGTTTACCAGCTTTCTGTTTCTCTTCCCACACCCATTCCTCATGGCCTTCTTTCCTGTCATGTGTGTTTAATTTTCAAAAACATCCCCAGTCTAGTTGGAATTTCCAGAAGGCTGTTGCCTTCACCCCCTAAAAAGAAAAAAAGGGAGTAAAAAGAAAGAGAAAGAAGGGACAGATTTCTCGCCTCCTTCTCCTGATCTTCCTTTCTCTAACGATGTCTGGATATTTTGGTGATGTTTAGGATGCTTGTGATGAATCTCATGGGTGGAGTAGACACGCACGCACTTCCCTGCAAAGCCTTGCTCCAGCTATTTTTTTCCCTCCCTTTACAGTGATAAATAAGAGACATATGTTGCAATGTCAAGTAATTCTTTCTAGGAAACCAGGATGACTGCACACTAAGAACAGAACGAGGCCCAAATATGGGTTTTTGTCTATCCTCTAAAAACTAAACATATCCCTCGGTCCCTTTATAAGTCAGAACGACTCTCTCTTGCTCACATATTGATGCTAACCAGTGTTTCCTCTGTGTATATGTGTGTGTGTGTCTCTCCCTCCCTCTCTCTCGCTTGCTTCTGTCTTCAGTTCCTCCACCAGTGATCTCTCCAACTATGACCATGGCTTTTTAAGAAGAAGTCCTGACCAGTACAGCTCCAGGGGAAGCATGGAGAGTTTGGACCATATGCCTGCAGGATACACCCATCATCCCTGCCATCTTTCGCCAGCCAAATCCACCAGTAGTATTGACCAGCTTGCTCACCTTCACAGCAAGAGGGATTCTGCTTACAGCTCCTTTTCAACGAGTTCCAGCACCCCTGAATATCAACTGCCTCCATTCAGCAAGGAGAGATCTTACTCCATGGAGAATGTGCATTCCCGGGGCAGACCACAGGAAGGGGGAATGCGGCAGGCAGACATCAGGTACATTAAGACTGTCTACAATGCCCAGAGAGGAGTTTCAGAGGAATATGAAGTGAAGTCTTCTGCTCTTGTGCCCACCTGCGAGGCCCACACTAAAGGTTACAGCTCCAGCAGGCTACACGGCCATAACAAGGGTCCACAAACACGGAATTCTTCGGACAGCGAGAGCCAGTATGTGAAGGGGCCTCCCATGCCACCCACCCGAAGTGATAGCTATGCAGCAATAAGGCACCATGATAGGCCCAGCTCTTGGTCTAGTCTTGAGCAAAGGAAGTCACTTAGGACTCATCCCAAAAATGCTTGGCTTCTCCTAGGTCAAGGCACTCCTCCTCCAGGACAGCTTTCGAAACCTGCATTCCTAGAAGGACAGCTCCACACTGTGATGGAGAGGAGTCCAGAGGGTAGTCCCACCTTGAAGCCCAAACAAGGCTACCCTCAAGCTGCTCAACCAGGACAGCCAATGCTTCCTACTGGGGTTTACCCCGTTCCTTCTCCTGAGCCACACTTTGCCCAGGTTCCTCCTTCCGCGAACAATAGTGGGCTGGTGTACCCAGCGCTTGCCAAAGAGAGTGCGCATGCTCCGCCTCCTGCTTCTTTCCCAGCTTCATACGAAAAGGCTGTTACCTGCAAGCCACATTCTGCCTTGGATGAGAATGGAAACCAAAGCGTTCCTAACAAGGCGACTATCTTCTACCATCCCGAATGTGGACCATCAGTGGCAGGGAAAAAAAAGATGGGCGATGAGGCTTCAAAAATCATCTTATACAGAACCCATCCTCAAGCCTACCCAACCTCTCCCAGACAGGATGAGGCAAAGCCCACCTATACAGCACAACCCACAATCCAAGAAAGTGCAAAAAATGCACAGCACTTGAACCATGCCTTTCAGCCCTGGTCATTTCACCTGAGAGATGTGACTGACAGCAAAGCCTGTTGCCCATCAAAGGAATACAGTTCAGGAGAGCAGCAAGAGGACAGGAATGCTAACCTGCAGAGAAGCGAGAGGGATTCCATAGCACAAAACCAATGGAGCCCCAATAAAGCCAAGCAGTACATATTTTCCTCCTTGCAAAATATCCCAGAGAGTACTCAGCTTCAGAACACCATGGATCTGAAGGAGGTGCAGGAATGTAAGAGTTGTTCTGGTGCCAAGTGGCATTTTGTTAACTCTGCCAGCCAGGAAGAAAAGGATTGTCAGGAGCAGGTCCCTGAATATTGGCAGGACAGAGAATGGCGTGCCTTGGAAGATCACCGGGATGCCACTGCTAGTACAGAGTATGGCCATGGCATGGAACCAAAGTACGAGGAGCCTTCTTCTCCATTGCTCCCAAAGACATCCGATTTCAGAACTGACCAGTTCCGACCTTGCAGCAGCAACAGCTTTCAGAACCCTTGGTGTGGGAAAACGGAGTCTAGGAAGGCCCGATGTTCTGTGCTGGAGAAGGTCAGCGAGATAGAGCAGCGTGAACAAGGCCATCAGCGGCCACAGAGTGCAAATGGCTTGAGCCAAAATTCTGGATCAAAGAAGTCCAATGTTGAAGATATCCGAAATAGGCATAACTCACAAGAGTATGGTCAGCTGCTAAATGAACACGGCAGGCTGGCCAGCACAAAGAACTCAGACCTGTACCCAAATGTGCTCTATCCAAATGAACGAAGTGCTGGCAAATCAGAGAAGGTCAACCGGTATTCTGCAGAGCAGCAGAGGGTGGCAACCACTGCTTTAGTAGCACTTCCAGAACAGCAGAGCAACTATCGCCACGGATGCTCTGAAAAGGAGTCACACAAAAAGTCAGGGCAGCTGCAGAGGAGCAGAAGTACATTCCAGTTGTTGGATGAACCTGAGAGAGACGTCTTACAGAAAGTTAACACCAAGGAACTGCGTGGCTCACAGCGGGATGTTCCCTTTAACAGGGCTTACAGGAACAGCATTAAAGATGCTCAGACAAGAGTTTTGAGGGCCACCTCGTTCAGGCGCAAGGACCTCAACATTAGTCCCGCATTTGGAAAGGACATTCAGAGAAGTGCTCCAAGACCAGCTTCAGCACACACTGGGATGAGGAGCACAACAGCATCTCCGCATACCCCAAAGGAGAGGCATAGCATCACGCCAACAGAGATAAAGCTGGACCATACGAATAAAGAAGGACTTCCTGGACCTCTGCACGTACACCGTATTGGGGGGAGGAAACGGCTAACTGCTGAACAGAAAAAGAGGTCTTACTCTGAGCCAGAGAAAATGAATGAAGTAGGTGTGTCTGATAATGAACTCTCACCCTCCTCACTTCAGAAGAAGATGCTGCAGTTCGTTTTCCCAGAGAGCACAGTGGCTGACCGGCGCAAGATCTTTGAGAAGGAGAACAAAGCTTGTTCTACCATCAATCTTTCCAGGCCAGAGCTGAAGCAGCTACAGCAAAATGCCCTTGCAGATTACATTGAACGCAAAACTGGGAAACGCCCATCTTCAGCATCCCAAGAAAGGGAAGGCTCTCAGACCCCCTGCCTGCAAACGAGTGGCCAAGATGGTCAGTCCCTGTCACCAGCTTCCAGCATGAATTCTCTTCAAGACCAGAGTCTTTTTCATCCCAGGGAGTCCCTAGAATGGGCCTCTAGAATAGGGCACGTTTTTTCTCCTCTGCCTGGGCATCACGGTTGCTTTAATCCCGTTGAATTTGAGAGCAAGATGGTGGGCCACCCAAATCACAGTAGCAGCAGTAACTCCACTCCCAGTTGGCTGAAAGCAGATTGCCGCCAAGATCATAGAGTTAATCCAGAGCTTACTAAAAGTACTCAGACGGATCTTGACATTTGCACCCAACCACATCCTGTGAACCAGGTCCTGGAGAAAAAGACACGGCTCACCAAGAAGCCTGGGAAGTCAGCTTCTGCAGAAGACTTGCTGGATAGAACAGAAAACCAGACCATGACCATACATGTCCGATCCAGATCATCTCCCTCGGCAGACAAAATGTGCCAGGTATGTACAGATGTAGAACATACGTCATAACTTCCTCGTGGCTTGTTGACCATGTATTTTCTTCCTTGTTTGCATTTGCAAGGATATCGGAGCACTGAGATACATTCTCTGAAGCTCCAATAAATCTAGGAGAATTGACGGCCATTTTTCTTTCTGTGTACTAATTAACACCCAACTTTCTGTGACCACATTTCCCAAATTTGTGTGGCAAGATATTACGGGGGCCCAGAAGATTGATCATGGGTACAATATACTTGTTCTGCAGAGATGATCTTTTGTGTGACTTTCAAAAATTTCCATGGGGGGCAGCATGGAACTTGATTTGTGCAAAGTTTGCTGATGAAGTGTCACATTTTATCTTCACATCTATCCTACCTTTTCTTCTCTGAAAGTTTAGGCAGACAAAAGGTTCCTTCTAACATTGTCCCTCTCTGTTTGCAAAAGACAGTTTGGATGTAGCTCATGTATTTTTGTTTAACAAAAAACCTGTGAGGATGGATGGTTCAAGCAGGGATCATATCAAGGTCACCCAAACTGTTTCCATTTCCTTAACCTTACCCTTTCAAATCTAAGACTACATCCCCTAGATCAGAATAGCTCTCAAACTGGGTTTGGACAAAATTTGGCTGAGCTCAACATATTTTAATTGAGCATTCCATTGTCCGTTCATGTGGTTGCAAATTGATTTATTTATAATTAATACAATCATTTCTGTATACCGTTGGTCTTGAAAAGGCTCAGGCGGTATGCAGTGGAACAAAAATAAGATAAAACCAACAACAAAAAAGAATCCATTTGCAGACAACCCAGGCCCACCTCCGCTGTCTCCTCTGAAAGCTCACTGGAATAAAAAGCTTTTCATTGCTTTGTGTAAATCGATCAGGGTGGGAGCTCCCCTTTTCACAGCAGCAAAGCATTCCATAATGTTGGGGCCACCATCGAGAAGACCCACCTAATAGGATTTAGCTCTAATAAGCCAGGTATAGGTTTCAGGATCTTTTAGGGTTGAATGTGGAGGAATTATACTTGGTCTTGATCTTCTACCTTTTAATTGCAGCTTTACGTGCAGAAATTTAGGAAGGAATTTTTGGTGGGGGGGGAGAGGAAAGTTTCTGTAGCTTTGTGTGTCCTAGATTTGTGTTAATGGCCCCAAAGCAGGGCTGCTAACGGTGTTGATAAATTTGTTAGATCTTCAGGATAGAGGAACATGCAGATGCACAAACAGGAATATGAACAAGAGTTCATGTGAATCTCCTAATATTCTCAGAATGTTGGTCCATCTCCCCCAGGATTATTTTCTATAATGGGCAACCACTTTCCAAGTCCATTTTCTTCAAGCACACACATGACTGACCATCCCTTTTCTTCAAACAGTCTTAATTTAATTTATTCAGTTCAGTTCAGTTTCAGTTTCAACTCAGTCATCCTGAATCCGTCCGAATGCACTTTCAATCAGGGCTCCCAGATCTGCTCTGCAGAGCTCCCAACGACCATAAGGGGGTAACGAAGAGTTGACTGTTGCTGCACCTCTTTGCTGCCATCTAGTGATCCCTTGGGCTGCCGTAGCCTTATTCGAACTGGGATCCAGCCCTTTTTTTTTAACAGCGGAGAAAGAAGCGAACGCCAAGCCAGGTTACAGAGAAAGCAAAGCTTGTCTCAATATTGATAATTTCTGGAAGACTTTATTTCTGTTGCAGCTTCACACTGCCCCAGCTTGGGCTCCCTATATATTTTTGCAGGCTCTCCTTGGGGGATATAATGTTCTGTGCTGCCTGGCTATAAATTACGCAGCAGTGTCACCAAAGGAATTTGTTTAAAGAACAGAGGAAATTGATAGCTATGCAATCTTGCCAGCCCATCTGTCTTCAGCCCTGCATTCCTCCTCTTCTGCTGCATCCCCTCTTTTAGCCTGTCTCAGCCTGCATGCCTTATAGGTCTCCAGCGTATAAATTTGGGTAAGCGCTGAAACGGGCCCCTCCTTCACCAGCTGCTGCCTTTGCCTCTGACAACGGAGGAAGGTAAGCTGCAGCCAAGGCAATCTTTGGACATAGAAAACGATGACCTGCTGGGGTCCTGTCTCCCCCAAATATGGGATCTTTAGCATCTGGAGAGAAGCCTGTATTTTTGTGCATTTTCTCAAGCTCTTTCTTTTGGTCTCGGAATTTTTCATACTTGGAAACCCCAGCTCTGCCCCGGGTGATCATTTAAATGCACAGGAAGACTGTACAATTACATCTCATTGACTGGGAACACCCCTCGTACTAATCCATGACTTAGTTTATTAGATTTTGGATTAATGCAGGATGACCCTAGCCACTGTAGCCCGTAAGCCATAGGTTATGGCTTTGCATGAGGTATTATCCCACTAATTGTGATTTATTCAACCACCCAGGATTAAAATAAACCAAGGGCTAAAACGGTATATGAATCCAGCCATTCTGTATCGTCTTAATTGGGGTGCTTCACTTTTCATAGCAAAGGAAAGGAGAATACGAGGACTTTTATTGGGGATTAAATACATCCAGGCTGGAGGATTCCAGATCTAACCCACATCACGATTTTTTCTAAAGATCAGATAACAAGCTGCTAAGGCAGTGTTCTCAACTTTGGCCATTTTAAGATGTGTGGACTTCAACTCCCAGAATTCCCCAGCCAGCATGCTGGCTGGGGAATTCTGGGAGTTGAAGTCCATACATCTTCAAACGGCCAAGGTTGAGAAACACTGTGCTAGAGTATTCAAACAGGATTGAAATAAATTAGGAAAACATCTTGTTTCTTGTAGGGCATCTTCCTACATAATCATTTGGTTGAATCCCATCTAATCTGTCACTCTTTCTTGTCAGCTCATCATACTTTTTATTCGCATTTAACCAAGTGCCATCACAATATACATATATGGGATAAACAGTAACTACAGATTTATCAGCTAAAACTCCTGTTTCCTTGTGGGTAAACAGTTCAATTTTATTAGCAACATATGTTGAAGAGTCTCTTAAGATTATAATTGGGCAAGCAATTATACCATCGGGAAATGTATCCCCATGCTGCTTTGAAATAATAGACCAAAATCTTTACATTAAACCCTTAGATAGTAGGCCATATAACAAATAACCAACTACATCTTCCATACAAAGGATTCTTCATCTGATACAGGAACAAGAGGGCGTTATTTAAAACCTACAAATGACAGAATAAGATAACAAAGGGGAAATAGGCTGTTTTGTTAGCGTCCTGCTTTGTTGAAGAAATACCATCTCAGGAAATCCAAACCAAAGCTGAGCCCTTTGCTTTCTGCTGTTTCACGATCATACATCTGATTCCTCCTGGCCAGAGAAGAATGCAAAGGCACACGCACTGAGGTTGTATTTCTACAGGAAGACCTGACATTGTCACCCCCACTCCCCATCTCACAGTTGCTCCATCCAACATCCTTTGGGGAGGTTCATCTCTTCCATGCTATTTAACCTGCAACAGCTTTTCAGGTAGCTCAGTTCCACTCTGCTGATAAGAGTTGGCAGGCTTTGGAAAGGTGTGTCTTCAGGAACCCTCTGAAGAGCTATATTTGGGTAGCACTTCCACATTCCAGGAATATCTCCTAACTTGGCCAGGGCATCTACTGGGGGGGAAGCATCAGTTTCTCTGGGCCGTCACCCTTGTAACTTTGGCTTCTCCGATAAATCATTAGTAAATTTTACCCATCCCAAGTCAAAGAATATCTCCTGCCTGAGGTAAATATAATACAACAATTTGATTCTTCATTTCCTCATTTTTTTTCCAGTAGATACCCTTTAACCATTGATTGATATTTAGTCATCGTGGTGATATGTTAGCTATTCATACCAGTACCCCAAATTTTATTTATTCGCTGTTCTTTGGATTATCCAGTGGTATGGTGGACAAAATGCATTGTCTTCTAATTGTTCATCATTGGAGCGTGAAAGATAATCCAAGCTGCTTTATAAGGAACCATCTATTGATAAAATGTCTGTGTGCTTTATTGGCCCTTTCCTGTAATTGCAATGATATGAATGTTCTTAAAACACACCATCCAGATGGACTGACAGGAATGGTGGAACTCATGTTAGAAGCACGAAAATGTGTAGGAATTGTTTAGTAGCCCGTTGTCTTTATAGAATCATAAGTGAATAGTAGCACTGGGATCTATGAAATCACAACCTTTTGTTGCATTAAGTATTTTCTAGGGCAGCTGGAGCTAAGAAACGTGCCATTTTTCATAAGATTTTTTTTTTTTAATTACCCATTTGGAAACCTTTAATTTTAGGGAGAAATCCTTCCATTTCTATCACAAGTGTGCAGTTGGCTTGTGGGCCGCAATAAGCTTCGAGTGGCAACCTGAGGATCAAATTTAGAAATGGACAGGGCCAGAGTTCTGTTTCTGAGGGGGATTTTAAAGGCTGAAGTTGATAACTTAAGTCTCTGCAAGGCATAAGGCACCTATTTGCCCTTTTAATCCCCCCTCTAGAAATTCAAAAAAAGACCAAATGGTTGACCCTACTAACTCAGGGGGTTCTGGAGGCCACAGAAAGGTGCTATAGGGCCACGTGGAGTCCCTGTGACACGCTTTTTGCATCCCTGATCATTTATAACTATGCAACTAATTTCTCTTATAACCAGGCAAACGGTCCTTTGGCCTGACTTTCCCACATAATAGCCCAGTTAAACTATCTTATTTTGCTGTTAAGATGGATAGGAGGATTAGTCCCCAGGGCTTTCTCATGATACCCAACAACTTTATTTCTAACATTCTCAAGTCTAGACTGTGAGTGCAACTAATGATATACCTACGAGGCTCACTCAAATCCACAGGTCTTTCTTAAGCAAGAAAAAAGTGGTGCCAAATGAAGATCACATTTAATCTCTCCCGGATTCTGCTTCAGCTCGTTTTCTTGCCAATTATAATTGTCAAACGAGCAAAAGAAAATATTGTTTCTCTTTTGGAACCTTATGAGAAGTTGCAGGAGACCAAGAAAGAGGATGCACAAATTATTATATGTGTATTTGTGTTTCCGTTTCTTCCAGCAGGAATTTCATGCTTTTAACATTTACATAGCAGGCAGAAACTGAGCCAGTGAAGATTTGCTGATACCCAGACGCAGCGATCAAGGAAAAGTGCTAGCACCGATAGCAGTTGCAAAAAACTGGGTAATCGGCAAGCATAGGAGAGAAAAACAGACGCAGAGATTGGCCTTTTTCTGTCTGTAAGCACAAAGGCAATTCAGCTGATCTGTCCCCCCACAAAAGTTTTTTCCCCCCTCTTCCTTCTGTCCACTCAAATATTCATTCAGTCATTTCCATGGAACTTGCACTGACCACATTATCTAGCTGAAGATCATTGCACAAATCTGAGCATGCAAACATTGTAAGTGGGTTGGAAGGAGGCTGCTGTTTCCTTCGGCGCAGAGAAGAGAGCCAGCATGTAGCTCTTCATAGCAGAGCAGGGATCCTGCAATCAGGGTATCCAGATGCAATGGAATACAGTGTTTATTCCCTGCTATTAGAACTGGCTGGCTGGCTGGGAGGGGATGGGGGTTGTACTTCGGCAGATCTCAGTAGTGCCAAGTCCGGAGCGCTGTTATTTGAGTGTGGAAAAAATTAGAGCGCAAATATTTTCTTGATATACATGCAAGTAAGCACACGTCCTCCTTCTCCTGTATTTATAAAGCAGTAATTGTATTGGTGTGGGCATCTAGATACTATTTCCTAAAGTTCTCTTTTATGGAGTGCTTGGTTTTTGACTTGCTTTTAACTTCCCATCTCTTTTCTCCTTAAGGATTTCCAGGTGGAAGACAGTAGTCAAATCTGTCATTTTGTGAAAGATCCTTTCTACGTCCTGGGTGCTAGCAGCAGGTAAGTGCGTGTGTGTGTGCGTGTGTGTGTGTGCATGCAGGCACGCTAGATACCTAGAAATGTCATTTCCAAAATTTGCAGCAGGAAAATAGTAAGCTCGCTCTGTATGTCATTGAGACGACCTTTTCTTCAGCCAAAGAGTTCTGTGTAATTCAAGAAACTTGCATAGTCCTTCGTCAACAGAATTGGGCCCCTTTTCATTTCTTGTAGCTTGTTTCCCCAACATAGTGGGCTTATGCTTCAGAACAAGAGGGGGGTAAAGCCAGAAAATACAGCTTAGTGAGGGAGCTTCCTAAACCAGTAAAGAAAGAAAGAACAATTACATCTAGGAAAATGATTCAAAGATTTTGCTTCTCAAATTGCATGGGCCGGAGTGAAGCGCTTCCTGTGCCAGAAGAGTCGACATGGCTTCTTCCAGAACCTCCCAGGCACCTCTCAAATGCTTTACTTCATCAGCAGCCCCACTTCCATGGCCTGTGAGCGCGCACGCAGAAACTCCAGCATCCCCCAAAACTTAGCTGTGCTAAGCCTTCCAGACTTCACAGCTGCTTCAACATTCAAGGAAGGGCAGGTTGCTTGCAACAACATGCTTCGTGAAGCACCCCTTCAGATGCTTTGCATATCCCACATAATTACTGCTCCAGAGGCCAGATGGCAGGGAAATCATGTGAGAACTATTTCAGAGTGTAATATATTAATCTAACATATTCATGTCATACTCCCCCATGGAGCTGGTGTACAACTGGAAACTTTGGTCATGTTAAATTTTCATGCTCCTCAAATTAATCCCACTCAGAAATGACATTTTATACATGAAAAACTATTTATGCTTCTGTCCAATCACTAACAGTGAAACCATCTATGAGCTGGAATGGAGATCCCCCTTGTAACTGAATATATTTTTAGCAATGAACTCCGGAGTACAACAGTAGATGTGAACTGTATCTTTGCTGCATTATTTGCCACAAGAAATGAAAGCATTAATTATTTTTGCATCTGTTAGCGACAATGAGTGAACCGTGTTATTGAACCTTAAAGATAATTATTTATCATTGCCTATTTTATTGGTAGCACAGCACTGTGAACAAGGTGTTATGAAGGCTATGTATGTGCATTCATGCCCAGAGAACATTTCCACACAAATTGACATGTTGGGAGATGTGGCTATTTCAGCATTTGACACACTGAGTTTGGAGAGGCACTTCAGTTGCTTCACAGAGTGTACCTCTAATACGCACACCTTCAACTCAAGCTCTAGAATAAAGTTTGGAATTATGTCACCTTGTCTGGGCTCAGAAGCTAAGTAGAGTCGGTCCATGTTAGATGGAACGCTGCTAAGGAATACGAGGGCTTTAGGTTAAATTAGGAAGTAAAAAAACATTCCAGAAAATAGCATTGATAAATCATTTCCTTATAGCTGCCACATAGTTCATGTAGATATCAGAAATTGAGGTTGACTTGAGGTTGTCTTTGAAAAGCAAAACTCTTGGTGATTACATGGATGTCCACGTAGTTTTCTATATAATCTGTATGGAAATAGTTCGCCATTACTTACTTACAAAATATTTTTTCAGTATCCTACAGCTGTATGATTTCTCAGGCTCTCATCCAAGTACTAACTAGATCTGACCCTGTTTTACTTCAGCCAAAGTCAAATAGATGCTACCACCTGCTATGGTCCAAGCTGGTAATATACCACCAGAAGGCACACTGTGGCATAAAAGCACACAGGGCAGTTAAACCATGCTGATAGAAAATGTTCACATGATTGAAAAAGACTGGTTGGGGAGAAGCAGGATGTAGTGATGATGGATCATTGAAAGCTTACCGTTCATTTTGATTCAGTTGGAGGGACATGTCTAACTCTAACATCTTATGGCAAACTGCAAATAACTAGTTGGCATCTGTGGCTTCAAAAGTAAAGAGTTTTGTAGAACAGATTGATTGAGAATTGTAGTTGCTGTTGGAGTTGAGAAGAGAATTGGGAAATCTTGCAAATAGCTCTTAATACTTTTTTATGGCTTTGCACGAAAAGTTTTCTGGGTGTCGTCCACCCCACCCAATTAATCAGTGTTTCAACTCTCATTGGGCATTGACTTTTCCATACAGGTTCTTAAATAACTAAATTGACACTCTGTCAGCACCGAGCCAACAGGATCTGGAAACGGGTTATTTAGAAATACAGTATAAGTTACTGCTAAACCTAATGTTCTAAAGTGATTTTTTTCCATCTTAAACGTCTTCAAAATGCTGGTGTATCAGCAGTTTATAGGTTACATTAAGCGCATTCCTGTGAGGAAAGGTTTTTATTGTCAGGCACTGTTTTATTGATTTGTAAGTTCATGTTTCAAAATAGGATCAGTTGGATAAAGAAAAAAATAATAATATAACAGTAGCCAATTAGAGCAGTCTACAAATGAAGACGGCATTTTAAAGGAAAGTCAGTGGGGTCATGTAAAGCAAAATCTTACTCACAGTTCTGAGTGTTTTGTTTCGGAAGGGAGGGTTCGACCAGCCATCATTTGATCATGGAACCCATCAAATTACTTTGGGCCAGTCACTTTCTATATAATGGTAACCCCCATGGCTATTTTTTAAAATTATTTCTGCTTTAATTGGGGGGGTCAATGTGCCTTTTCTCCCCTCTTTTTTGTTTTATTTCATTTTGGGAGAACTCTGTTTTCTTGCTCTGTCCTAGGTCATTTAACAAAAGAGGTCATCTGGAAAAATCAGCATTCACACAATACCGTCCTCATCATAGCAGTGAGAATGTTGGTAGTTCAGCACCACTAACAGAGAGACAGAAGGCCCCTGATCTTCTCAGACATCTCAGCAGAACATCAGCTTTTGTTTCACCTTCCACAGATATGAGGGATAAGCATTCTGATTCTAAGCAAGGCTTCAGACGTGTTACTCCTTCAAGAACTAGCTATTCTTCCCGTAATACTGCATCCTCCACCCCAACTCTTTCAGACTTTTCAGCTGCTGGAGAAAACACAGGAACAAGATGGCAGCCCAGGCCTGACAAGGAGGACAATAATAAAGTTCAGACCCAGGTCCTGGAAAGTATCTGTCATCCAGGCAAGGAGCCAATAGAAGAAACAACTTGGAGATCAAAGTCTACTCTGTCTCAGAGACAACTCCCGCCTAAACTTAAATGGGTCAGAGATGAGAGCCATCCAAAGAGTTCCACTTCTGTTCAGACATCTGGCCAGAAGGTTTTCCAACAGTGGCAAGGTATTCCCTCTCAGAATAGTTCGTTCTCTGAGCCAGAAACTCTGTCTGGTCAAGGAAGATTCTCACTTCGCATCTCAGAATCCTACCTCCAGCTGTCTCCACCACCATTCTGTCAAGGAGAGGACGATGATGATGTTTTCATCAAAGATGCACAGAGTCATCCTATGGGTGCTATATCAGAACATCCACCACCTCCTAAGAGCCCCAGTGACATATTAAACACCCTGGAAGAATTTCCACCTCCACCTTCCATTGCGGTGTTGGAAGAGAATAATCCAGTAGCAGATAGATCTATAAGTCTTGGAGAGGAGAAGACAACAACAAGGTACTGGACACTGCAGTGACTTTTCCAGCTCTTCCTACTCTTAGATTGTAGATAATGTATTTATCAGCAGGAACTTCAAACTAATGCATCTAACTAACTTTTGACTTTGATCTAATTGCTCAGAAGTAAAATGGGTTTGGTCTTCAGAATGATCCTTGAAACACTTTGAGGACAACTATTTTCTAAATACTTAAATATTTGTCTGGTGATCCCCAAAGTTTTGATACTTTGCTATTTAATATCTTACAGCATTTAAGCTTGATATGTGGTGTTTGATATTCTATAACAATCAAATTGACTGAATGTTGTAGCTGACATGCAGCCATAATTCATACCTTGCTGTATTTTGGTATGCAATAGCATTCAGTCCAACTTAGCCTTACAATTTGGTGTGGAATTTCACATCAGAACACAAAGTTGAGTTTTAAATTTCAATTTTAGACCCTTAAAAATCAATTAGATTTAACTTCTAAATAAATGCAGGTAGACTTGGAGGTATGCTGAATCAGGGAGCTGTAAGGAATTGGGAAAATGGTCTGTAGCGCTGTTTCTGAATCTAGGCTTAAAATGGTGTTTTTTTCCTGCTCATTATTAACAGGAACCTCAGAAGTTTCTCCAGAGACTTCACTGTGAGAGAGAAAGCCGGACCAGATTTCTTTGGGACCAGCACTCCTCCACCGGTTGGAGCTTCAGAATCCAAACCGAGTGCAGTAATTCCTTCTTTGGAAGCCCAAGAACACTGTCCTGCAATTCAAGGTCTAGTTGACAAGGGACCTTCCCACCAATCTCAAGAGGCTGCAGCTGCAAATGAGGAATCTGAAAATAAGGGACTCCATCTTAAGAAGAATAAAAGGAAAGAGAAAACTCGTGAGGATATGAAGGAAGAGTCCTTAGCTAAGGAAATTGTGCATAAGGACAAGTCGCTTTCTAGCATCCTAGATCCCGATTCCAAGATGAAAACTACTATGGATCTAATGGAGGGGATATTTCCCAGTGGGCCCCGAGGGCTTAAAGAAAACGCAAAGAAGAAGATAATGCAGAAAAGGATAAATGATTCTGCCAGTAATTTCTCTCTAGCTGGCAACAAGTAAGCTTCTTTAAGTTTTTACTCCATGGGTTAGCTTCAGCTGTCCTTTTGTAAATGATTAGCCATTGTTGAAGAATGGTTGGAATATATTTGTACCGTGCCTGTCACCTACCCCTATATCACATATTTGGTAAATAGATATTATTTATTTGCTTGCTTGCTTTTTCCCATTTACATTCGGTGTTCTGAAAAAGAGGGCCATTGCATGGTTGTGGCGAAGGGGCCGGATTACAAGTGAGGAGACCCAAGCTCTGGTCCTTCCTCCCTTAGGCCCAGAAGGCAGCTGGGTGACCTTGGGCCAGTCGCTGCTTCTCAGCCCTAATCAGCGTGAGGCTCTGCAACAAGCCACCATCGCCTATCATCGATAGCTTCACTGTAAGAACTCGGCTAGTGCCGTGCAAAAACAAGCAGGTTCTGCAACTTGCAGGATAAACACTAAGAAAAGCAACAGCCGCCTATCTCATGTTTCTGAAAACCAGCCTAAATACGTTATCATCAGATTCTTAGGAAAATGAAAAGGCTTTGAGGGAGCCTTTTCATGCTGAACTTTTACATTTTTGCAGGAGTAGCATCGCACCCAGCCCACCATTCTACACGTGCTGCAGCAACAGGGCACAGCTGAAGTTTTGTTGATCTCTGTAGCAAATTGCATTTTTGCTTAAATGTTGTTTGCAAGAGGTTTTTTTTTTTTTTTTTAATCGGGCATTCTGTGCTGCAGTTTAAGTGGAACGCGTAGAGTAAAAAGAACTTGGGCGGGAGGTTGGAATAAAAGACCTCCAACCTTATGATTTTGTGATTCTATGAACTACTCAAAGGGAAAAAACCCTTTAACGGTGGCTTCTCTCTGGATCCTGAAATATTGATCAAGAGTTACTGCAGGGAAATTTCTCCGAAACTTGCTTGTCCCTAATTTCCCTTTGCAGTGTGCAGCAAAAAAAGAGTTGTGCTGTCAGTTTGAGCAAGAGTGCCAGGGAGCCTTAAGGTTTTCATTTGAATTCCTGCACTAGGAAAGGTGTTGGGGTTGATGGACTAAATGGCCCCTTGCTTTATGATTCAGTGATGCCTCCGTGCAGGTCTGGGCGCTTGAGATTAAGTCTGAGAGTCAAGTTTTTGCAAAAGCATGGAATTCTTTGAGAGATTAATTACTGGAGAAATCTTTGGAAGAAAAAAAAAATACTACGCGATACATGTGAATGGATTATCCCATTTAAAAGATGGTTGGCTTGCGCCATCCGGTGGCAGTCCGGTGTCAGCAGCAAGGTGCTTGAAGAACATTTCTATTATATCAATCTGCATCCCCCCATCTGGGCACCTTCCAGATGTGTGGACAGAATTCCCACCTTGCCATGATCACCTCTGAGGCCTTTGAAAGTCAAGGTTCGTAACTGGGAGGTTGACCAAGTTGGGCGTGATATAAGCTGAGGTTTAACTCTCAAAGCGGTGAATGAGCAGGAGGTAAAAACTCATTCCTTGTCCATTCATACCAGTTCGGGAATGTATCTTAATGGGCAGAAGAAGGCCAAAAGTATTTTCCTACCTTCCTGTTTATATACTTGCTCTGTACTCTGTTTAGGAAAGATGAGAAAGAAACTGCCGGGATGCTGGTCACCTGTCCAACTTACTACAATGTGTCGGTACCCAAAGCTGAGCTTTTGAATAAAATCAAGAATTTGCCTGAAGAAGCAGGTGGGGATGACGAGCAGGTGGACATCAATGAAAAGAAGGTGGGTTTTGAGCATCTCTACTGCAGAAGGATCAGGTATACTTTTAAGCAAACCTGTGTGAATCCAAAGGCATCCACGGGATAAGGGACGTCCATCAAAATGACAAAAACAGCATAGCACTGTTGGGATGTAAGCTCCATCTTTTCCATATGTGTGTGCAACATCACAATGTGTGCACAAAAGGGGTGGAGCCTACGCTGCAGTGGTGGAATGCTGCTGTCAACATTTGGTCTTCCTTGCAGATACATCTGCATGAATTCAAGGTTTTGCCACCCCATTGTGCAAAATGCAGCAGCAAACCCTGGTATCTATC
Organism: Python bivittatus; assembly: GCF_059951505.1. NCBI lineage: Eukaryota > Metazoa > Chordata > Lepidosauria > Squamata > Pythonidae > Python > Python bivittatus. The sequence goes on along the minus strand of NW_028277034.1, from coordinate 50,969,886 downwards.
TCTTAACAATGTCTTTAAAAATGACAAGATAGCATTAAAAGAAATTAATTAATTTAAAATTAAAAGAATTTTTAAAATCTTAGGTCAATTTTTTTTCATGTTATGTTCAAACAGTCCATTTCTTCATCCAACATGCCAGTGAATATGACTGTTCCTCAGGTAAAAGCCAATATAATGTCTCAGTGATTTGTCTCATGAATATGACCTCCCATTTCTTAGTGCTAAATAGACAAGAAAAACTGGGTTGCTTTTTTTAAAGATAAAATTACAACATCACACAATTGAGTTCTCTCAAGTGTGGTGACCAAATGGTGCCAGGAAAAAAAGCATCGATCATAGGCTATTACTTTACCTCCCAGCGGTGACTGATTTCTGTTTGCTTCTTACTTACCAGGCTGAACTCATTGAGAGCTTGACCCACAAATTAGAGACTCTAAAGGAAGCCAAGGAGAGCTTACTAGCAGACATCAAGCTCAACAACACCTTGGGAGAGGAGGTAGAAGCTCTGATCAGTGGCCTGTGCAAGCCCAATGAATTTGAAAAATACAGAATGTTCATTGGAGACCTGGATAAGGTGGTCAGCCTCTTGCTTTCACTCTCAGGGCGCCTGGCTCGGGTGGAGAATGTTCTTAGCAGCCTTGGTGAAGATGCGGATAAACAAGAATGGGTATGCCAATTTTGGACTTCAAAACCTGAATATAAGGCATATTTGCACTTACATTCTGAAAGAGGAGTATTTAATTGGTTTTAGATAGTAAAGGGGTTCCCAGGGTTTGCATTTCTCTGTCCTTCAGAAGCAGTTGGAAAGCAGTTGTCTCACTTTACCAGCTGTGAGACTCAGGGAATGTGCTGAGATCACCATGAGTTTTTCAGTGTCCCTTCCAGCTGACAAAGAGGAAAATGCAGAAAGTATTATTTAGTCATATCCCCCTGCCGCCTGAGCAAATGGGGTTGCACAGTAACATATTCTCTTGTCTCCATTCATTGCAGAGGGGAGAAAAAAATAATGTGATAGGATTCTCACAATCTTAATGTTGTGGGTGGATTTGCTGAAAAGTCAGCATGGTTAACAGAAGATGAGAAGGTCCTGGCTATGAAGCAATCGTTCTCATGTCATTTAATTGCTCGCTGAAAGTTATGAAAGTAGAATGATATCATGATGAAACATCTACAATGGGGGGCATCTCCCATAAAAGCACAATACCTCATTCCTGGTGCCTAATGAAGGAATTCATCTCTCCTTCCTCAGCCTAGCTGAGAATGGCACAATGGGTAAAAAAAACAGGACAGCAATAGAATTGAGGGTAGAGGGTTTCAGAGCAGAGAAGATCTCGCTCAACATGTGAGTAGGTTCACATGTGCATGAGCTCCTTCGCCTTTCCAGCAGAAGGTATCGGTAACAGTGCTGAAAGAGAAATGGAGCTGCAACTGGAGTCATAGGTGGGTTGAATCTATTTGCAACATTGATGGGAAACAGGAGGAGATGAGATGAATCAGGAGTTCCCAGCCATGAGTAGCTGGATCTCTAGTGCAGTAATTAAAACCAGTTTCAGTGCATTTTCATTGAAATGCTACAGAGCTAGAATAACATTGTCTCAGCCCCCTCAACTGGCCTGGTGGTGAGCAATCAGACAGATGTAGGACCAGTCTCGAACTGTCAGAGTCCTTGCATGGAGGCACCTTGAGATGAAAGAGGCTCTACACACTCTGTCATTCAAGGAGCTTTCTATACAAGACACCTTCCTGATTTCATTTCCAAGGAGAAGAAGTGCACAGTCCATCTCTGTCCACTCCATTGAAATGCCCAGGAAAGCCCTTGCATAGAGCTTCCATTCTAGGGATCTCAGGTTGCTGGAGCAATCCACATCACGCCAGAGCTGCAATACTGAATCTTTCATTTTCTGTTGTTCCTTTTCCCCCATCCTTCTCCCTGGAATATCTGACAGACCTCTCTGAACGAAAAGCGGAAAATGTTGGCAGGCCAGCATGAAGACGCCCGTGAATTGAAGGAGAACTTGGACCGGCGAGAGCGTGTGGTCTTGGACATTTTGAGCAGTTACCTCTCAGAGGAACAGCTTCAGGACTACCAACACTTTGTGAAGATGAAATCGGGGCTGCTTATAGAACAGCGTGAGCTGGATGACAAGATCAAACTAGGGCAAGAACAACTCAAGTGCCTTTTGGAGAGCCTTCCCACAGGATACTTCCTCGAGAGCAAAACAGCCACAGAACCTCCAGCAACCCCTGGAACCAACTCTCATAACAGATCTACCCCATCTTTGCTCTGACCTTCCCCAGATGGAGCCCATGTTAAAAAATAAACCTCTTGCATTGATTTAATCAGAGACAGAGTTTAATGTTTGAAATTGAAGGTGGATTAATTTTTTTTTCTAATTAATGTAAGGAACTCAAACAGCCATGAAGACTTTATGTTTTTTCTTCTCCCCACAGTCACAGCAAATCTGTATGGAGCACATGAGAAAGGACTCTATTCTAATGGCTAAAATGGAATGCAGCGTGTCCTGGGAGGGACATTGGTTTCCAACAGCTCTAAGTTCAAGTTGTGCCCATTAAGGGGGGCCCTCTCTGAGCACCAAATTAAATTATGAAGGATATACAATAATGAAGCCTTAATTAAAATATTGATGAACTATCTGCTGTGTCTTGAACAATATTGATATTTATATTTTTTAAAGCTACAAGATGGAATTCTGTAAAGATTTTGTACATACACTAACCTCTTGTTTGATTCTACTTCAACCATGCCGGGGGGGGGGGATTGTTTTAACCTTTTTGTGCTTAACAACAACAAAAAAAGAAGCACCCCCCCCTCCTTGGGGGGAGGGGGAAACAGAACATAATGGCGCACCACAGCTTGGAGCAGCTGTGTTGACGCTAAAGGACAAACAGAAAAAACTCCCGGCTCCGAGCCAGGAATTCCTTGTGCACACAAATATTTACATGCAATGAGTACTTTTGTGCTTGTCAGCTCAAAAATTGGACGTGGATGGATCCAGTTTCACACTGGCCGAAGGAAGCAAATAGGAAGCTCTCGGTTTTATTGGATGGGGATCCCCCATCGCAGTGCTGCGGCCGTGCAGCTGTATGCTTACAATCCATGGGAACCACCTCCCCTGCCTTGCGGATCAGTTCATGCTCCTCTGGGCAGCCATATCCAGTGCAAAGGTATTGCGCGCAGGGGAGAAATCTCTGCCCAAGGTTTTTAGGCAAGCAGGATCCAGCGTAGGTTTGTGAGCGAGATTCCGCGTGCACAGAATGTCTTTCCACCCACAGTGCATCAGAGCATTTCTCCCTTTGGAGACCCACTGAAGGGACCAGTAAGGGACCCGAGAAAGTTTTGCACAGCAAAATACTGTCTTCCAAGACTGCGGTGTGACACAACTGAACCCAGCACTTGTGTGAACCAAACAACTCAGGAGTCAGCAGGAAGCAGAAGCTTCTTCCTAAATTTTCCCGTGGTCTCAGTGACTATTGAAAAACAATAAAATCGGAACGCATGCCGCCTGCAAAGTGTTGGAGGATTTCTGGAGGTGGTTCTTTGTCCTTATTTATAGATTGCTTTTTTAAAAAAACAAAACACACTTATCCTTGGTTGTTTCTAAACACGGTGGTTCTTTGTTTTGCTAATCTTTGGCTGTCCTTAAAAGTGATCCAAAATTAAGATAACCTAGCACAAAATGTGGGCAAACTGAGTTGACAGTCACACAGTCTCTTACATTCCTGTTTAAATCAAACGGGATTTTTCTTCTTCGTTAAATCTGAAGGATTTCTTCATAATTTATTACAGCAGGGAAGACATTTCCTATTTCTATGTTTTGTATGTGCTCAGAGCCATCACTCCACACGGCTCTGCAGTGTTTTGGGTGCATTCAAGGGGCAGGAATGTATGTGATATCTGCAAAGAGGCGCCTGTTGCTTAAAGCTTTATGCTGGTCTGTGACCGTGATAAAGGTTTGATGATCATGATAAAGCAGATCTTTGCGGCAAATGATCTGCAGAGGGTAGCTGAGGTTTGCCTCTTCTCCCTTGCAAATCTTTTGCCGCACTACAACTTACTCCCTCCTGCCCAGCCACTGTCCTTTAGGTCTCAGAATCCAGCTGGAGGAAAAGCTTTTAAAACAGCAGGGGAAGGGTAGGGGCCTGTCAAGAAAGAATGAGAAAGCAGGAGATAGTAGCCCTTCCCTTAAGGAGAACTCTGAGTGGAAAACAGGAACCCTGTCTCTGTTTCAGAATGTGTAGTTTCACTAAAGTTAAATTACTAAAAAAATTGGAATATATTTTAAGAGCATTAATTCTGGATATTTTTATTTTTGTAATGCATATGTAAGAAGAGTCTCAATGTTATAAAACAGTCGGTCTCTCTTTTTTTTAAAAAAAAAAGACTCCCCTATTTGGGTTTGCACACTGCATTAAGCTATGGTTTATTTAACCCTGGGTTGTTTCCTAAACCACAGCAGCCTGGTCCACATATAACACTATAAACTATGTTTTATAAACCACAGTGGTTAAATTCATGTAATACCTAAGCCAGTAACCAAGATATTATATTAAGGCTTACTGTAATGTGTGAACCTAGTTGATATATTTTCCTTTTTTTTTTTTTTTTTTTAATGACGCTCAGGACTCAAAGCATCATGTTATGATTGCTAAAGTTATGCCAGATCAACACTTGGCCAAATACAGAGATACCACTGGAATCATAGGCATTCAGTAGAAGCCATAATGATGTCATGGGTAATGTCACTGATTACATAACAAGCTTCTTTGGCATGATGGCATCATGATGCACATGATGTCATTTGCATGTCCCTACACACACCCATGATTGGGAAGGTCTTATGTCTACAGGCATGTATGTACAAGTCCTCCCCTTCATCCCTATTATGGTGCCCAAATTTTGCCTGATGGTATTTTCATCAGTAGTTCACCAAAAGCTATACTAAGCGCCTGCCCACTTTTTAAAAAAAATCTGACTGCACAGCAAAAGTGATGAAATGCTTCAATCTGGCACTGCCTTCATGTCCACTCTCTGGCTAAATTTGATGCGCTGCTCCTACCCTCTTGAAGGGGTTATTCCATTGCCTCCTCAATGGCCTGGTTCATAAATCATGAAATGCCTTGGCTTGTTTAATCATTCTTTGTTGTGTAAGCCACAACTGGCTAGGCTCATGCTGCAAACCAAGGTTTATAAATCACAGTGGCTAGGTTGACACAGGCATCAACCCAAAGCCAAACCAGCCATGTTATATCTTAGCATAATGTATGAACCCAGTTGACCATTCACAAGGTTAGCCTTTCCCAACGAGTTGCCTTCTGGAAGAGTTGGAATTCTACAACTCCCGGAATTCCCAGCCAGCTGTTGGACATGGAGGTATGACAGGTAATTCTCTTAGTTCTATTTTACGAATATTGAGCAAGACTGAGCAATTGCAAATTAGCTACAACCAAAGAATAAACAAACAGTAAACTCACCACGTAGGCAGCATGGGTGTCTGTAGTGGGGGCATGGCCCAAATTATGTATTTTGCATCGTTTAAACCACATTGTGACCCATGGCTTGTACTGGATGCCTATGAGAATCTGGACTTTAGGTATTTTCTCAGGTCCACACTACACAAGATTGGTTCTTGGGCAGTAAAGTCTTTCACTGAGCTGCTAAGTTGACATGTTTCCCTGCAGAAAGATATGACTGGATGGCTCATGTTTGGCAACCACTCAGCCTCAACACCTTTGTACCTTGCTGAGTAACATACATATATTTAACAATTAACTTTTATGGAGGCAGAGTCATTTGTCAAGAAAGGTGCTTTTGGGGAGGAGGAAGGGAGATCTTGTCCTGAGCATAACATGTAATAATATTCTCTGCACATTTCATAGTTTGACCAGTTCTTTATACAGTGGGGTTTGTTCCCTGGGAACCACAATGCTCTGGCTTCGGTGCAATTAAATAAAATTATACCCATGAAACTCTGGGAGAACATTGGAGTTAAACAGATTACCCCATTCTAGGCACCTTTCAGATGTGTGAAGTTTAATTTCCAGAATTCTTAGCAATGGCTATGCCCGCTGGGGAATTCTGGGAGTTGAAGTCCACATGTGTAGAGGCATCGAGGTTGGGGAAGGTTTAAGGGTCTTCTAAAAGCCAGGAGCTTTGGTTCCTCAAATTCACCAGCAGTTTTGTGCCATTGTGTCAGAGTTTTTTTTGGGGGGGGGACAGTCATTAAGTGGGGGAATAGTAAAGCTGCCTCTTCACAGCATTCAGAAACCACAGATAAATTGTGGTTGGGCTCTTGGCATCCTCATATCTCAGGAGATGGGACAAGGCAAGAATTCCTAACAACGGGAAACTATTTGTCCTGGAGCAGTGTTGTCCAAACTTGGCCACTTTAAGATGAGTGGACTTCAACTCTCAGAATTCCCCAGCCAGCCAAGTCCACTCATCTTAAAGTGGCCAAGTTTGGACAACACTGTCCTAGAGCTTAATCTGCCTTGCAGCATTTCCTCCAGAATAGCAGCTGAGCTATTAGCTCAACTCCAAACAATCTTCTTGAGTCCTAAAGTAGAGGTTCTCAGGATGTGGGTTGAGACCCACAGGAGGCATCTTGAGCAATTTTGAAGGGAGTCCAAGCTCTTTTAAAATGTTACCTCAGGCATAGTAGTTGAGCTTGAAACTTTTATGAACTCATCTGGTTTCTGTGTGAGAGGGCACACAACTTCATTTTTCATTTTAGGAGATTGTGATTTTTCAGAATTTGAGAACCTGTGTCTTAGATATTAGAGTATGAGTCAGCCTTGGCATACACCCCCCTTGGAAAAATAAAGCTATGGTCCTTAAAGCTGTTTAATAATCAACTCAGTAACATCCATGGACTACGAGGTGAATGACACCATATACCAAGGAAACTCACATTATTTTGTAAATGTTTTCCATGCTACAAATTACCATGTTTTCTTTTCCAATAAACAACTACAGAACTATCCAGGTTCTGATCTTGAATTCTAGGCTTCTCAGAAATTACTCTTCCAAAAGAGGAAAATCAACTGCCTTCACACAGTAGGCTTCCGCAGGCATTAAAAATTGTTAATTATGAAATAATGGAACCCCTATATCTACAAGGTTGAAAGCCTTCAAATTTAGAACTTAATGAATCTCCATAGGCCATTTCAACTGAGATGTTTGCTGCTATTTTAGAATATCCCCTGGGTGATGCATGTGACAGTCAAAACAAGATAGCATGCAATTTCTGTGTCTTCGTTACCATTAATCTCCCTTGTTGGTACAGAATGTCTGTTCTGGAATGATGATGTCTTTTTTTAATATGTTTGAGCACAAACTGAGTGAGGGCCATGTTCTCTCACAAACCAATCAGATTTGCCAATAGCTCCCACCCAATTATGACTTGCCCATTAAAAAGTAAACTGCTACCCCATTTGCCTACTTCCCAATGAGGGTGTTATGAAATTACTCTGCCTCATTTATGGATTGTGACAGGTGGGCTATATAACCATCTTCCAAATAATTTCCACCTTCCTCCTGTATTTTTCCACCCTTCCAGTTTCATGTAAGGAGGAAAGAGAGGAAATCTCAACAACACTCTTTGGGGGCATAGGGGTACTCTAAATGGAGCAGGAATAACACCAATGCCTTATCCTATTTATAAAAGTTTCTGAAATTGTCCTCCAGAGATGATTTTGGTTGGGCCAGGCAAATGGGCAAGACTGTCTTGATAAACGATCGGCAAATTTTAAGGTTGAGCCAGCCTTAAAAATTTGTGCCTCTTATTCTCGCTGGATTGGGGGAGGGGGGAAGGAAATACCATTTTGTACATGGATTGTTTGCTTGGTTAAAGAAAGAATGTGATTGTTTGGGAGGGTTGTACTCATCTAAAAATTGGCATGATTGTTGGGGTGGGGAGAGTTATGTTAGGAATGATCATTGGCAACTGGAGTGGTGATGTGTTCTTGGAAACCATTAAAGATTAAACGTTCTCTTCAATTGTTCATAGTGCAAGTGTAACTTAATTCATTTCTTGCAAGATTCACTACCTGTCTAGAAACCGCATAGGTGTTGCAAAAGGCTGGAGTGTCCAAACCCTCCTGATCCATTTACTGCAAAGGTACACAATGTGGGGGGAACTGAAAGTTGGACTTGCTTTAGAGTGGCATGCTGGAGGCACATCGGCCAAACATGGTGACATCAGGACAAAAACTAAGTTGGATTTAATGGACATTTAAGCTTAGTTGTAATTAAATTAACATGAATGTTCCCAACATGTTGCATAATTTCCCCTTTCGTTGCATTACAAATAACAGTTCAGCAGTAACTTTGGGAGGAACTTGTGGAGCTGAATCTGAAGTTTGGAGGGATGATATGCCCTAGGAACTTAAGGTTGTGCACTCTGCTTTACTAGATCAACGATAGTGGTACCTGCAGTTGAAATTACAATTCCTCCACAAGAAGTTGGCTTGTTTCATTGCCTCTCTAAACAGTTGATCATGCTCCCTTCTTTACACTCAAGCATCTTGTTTTTTCACTTTCCAATCTCTCCTCCAGCCATCTCACTCTGTACAGTTCTAGGTGGGAGCTACAAAACCATGCTCTAACCTTGAGGACCTGATACTCATGAAGCTATATTTTAACAAATGAATGTGCATAATTTGATGTCCCTCGACCAGCCAAGGCAAAGAGCCTAGAAAGTATTACATATTTTCAAACCTTCCTTATGCCAGTAAGCGTGTTGAACATGGATTTTCCACTGAAACTGGAAGCCTTAAAACTTGGGTCTTCCAAACCCATTCTAAACATGAAATAAGGATCTGTGCAAAGATTCTGGAGAGAAGTAAGAGCGTGCACTTCTAGAACAAATTATAATTTTAAATGCAACAAGGGGAAATTATTAAATACATGATTAAAGAGTAATCAGGTTAATTAGATATGAAAAATAGAGTGAAAGACCAGGTTAGGGACAGATCATTATGGAGAAAGTCTGTCTATGTAGTTGCTAAGAGTCAACACCAACTGATGGCACATAATCAAAATAGAGTGATCCACTTCCACAGCATTTTATTTTTCTCCCAGTGTTCTAGACTATATGGAGCCAGAATGTATCCAGAACATGATGAACCATTTATTTGTCAAATTTATATATCCATCCATCATACAAAACAAGTGGCTCTGGGCGGCATACAATAAGCTAAAAAGCAGTTAATTACTAAATACAAAACACTATTATCATTAAAAACTATGAAAAACAAAGCTAAAAGAAAATATTGGGTGAAGGGATGTTAATAATAACAGAACCACCTCAATAATTCATCTGTCCCCTGCGGTCCCCAGGCCTGATGGCCCAGCCAGGTCTTGAGGGACCTTCAGAAAGTCAGTGATAAAGCCAGCCTCACTTTATGGGATAGGATATTTATTTATTTATTTATTTTATTTATTTAATTTGTCCCCACCCATCTCCCCACAATGGGGAGATTATATATATATTCTATAGCGCAAGCCCCACAGCAGAAAAGACCCACCACTTAGGGCTTGCCAAATGTAGCTGACGGGACCCATAGCGTGACCTCTCTGCTGGATCTGGTGAGATGGGCAGATTCAATAGGGAAGAGGCTGTCCCTCAGATAACCCAGCCCCATGCCATGAAGGGCTTTAAAGGTCAAATCCAGCACCTTGAATTGGACCCAGAAATAGACTGGCAGCTTGAGGAGTAGAGGTGTAACGTGTGTTCTGCTAGAAACACATAACTGTGCACACCGCTGTATTTTGCACCAGCTGAAGTTTCCAGATACACTTCAAGAGAAGCCCGAGGTAGAATGCATTACAGAAGTCCAACCAGGAGGTGACTAGGGCATGAGTGACCATGAGTAGAGCCCCTCGATCTAGGAACAGGCACAACGGCTGCACAATACAAAGTTGTGCAAAGGCCCTCCTGGCCACAAATGACGCCTGTTCTTCAAGCAGGAGTTGTGAGTCTAGGAGAACCCCCAGATTGCATACAGGGTCTATTTGGGGCAGTGCAACCCCAACCAGCACCAAAGATGACATAGTCCTATTTCCTGTTTCCTCAAAATGCACTAACTATCCTGGAACACTTGGATCAACCTGTTCAGTGAAAAACATGAAACATTTCAGAGGCAGAATGTTCCATTTTACACATCTAACATAACTCTGTTCAGCTTCAATTAAATGTAAATGAAAGATTAGTTTGGATCCTGTTCCCACCCCCCTCATCATTTTTGGGAAACACAACACACAATCCCAGATGAGCCCACTGGTGTGCTGTAATAATGTGTCAAAAATGGTGGTATCATAAAACCGGATCAAAGTAAAAGATGGGTCTCTTCTGTTTCTTTCATTGGCTGAAATTTTGAGAGTGGAGGACAGCTTACCCTGCAGGATGTTCTCACATGTATTTAGGGGAAGACTAGAACTGGTTTACTCCATGCCTATCCTTAAAAAACACATCAGAGTATTCTATTTTGAAAATTTCCCACCCCCATCTGTGATATCACCACTATTACATATGGTGACCAAAATCATTATCTCCCAATTTTGTGTCATTTGCAATTTCATAAACACCCCCGCCACTTCTTCTTCTAAATAATTAGTAAAAATGTTGAAAAATAGTAGTGGATCCAGGAATGATCATTATGGCCCCCACTCAATACTCCCCACCCAAGTTGATGAGGAACCACTGAAGCGGGGTCTTTGAGTAAGATCTTTGAGCCAACCTTGTATCCATTAATTCAGTGTTCCTCAACCTTGGCCACTTTAAGACGGATGGACTTAAAGCATGGCTAGCTGGGGACTTCTGGGAGTTGAAGTCCACACATCTTAAAGTTGCCAAGGTTGAGAAACGCTGCTGTAGAGAATTGCCATAAGAGATGAAGCATTAACTAGGAACTTTGACACCTCTAACATTGTGGCAGATTTAAAGTTCAGTGTTCTCTGGAATGTGAAAAGCTTTGAGAGGGAGGCTTAACCCTGTATCCCAGCATTTCCACATCTGCCTGTCTTTATGCTCCCCTTTTAACCCTGATCAGTTACCTGAAAAGCCAGCCTACTTTGCATTGGCAGAGCATAACCTTTGCAGTGTGGAACAAGTGCAGGAGGTTGGGATCGTCCCCGTTCCCACTCTGAAAGTGTGTTGGGATTACTGGGGTGGGGGAAGAAGGATCCCAACTGTTTCCAGTGACTGGATCCAGTCCAGAGGCAGTAAATGCTTCTGTGGCTAACACCAGCTGCCCATTTGAGCACTGGGGCAGCTGCAGTCCCCTTCTTTTCACTCCCCCACCATCTCAACAAGCCAAACATTTGCATGCATACCAGTTCCAGAAGCCAACCTTAGAGTGAGTGAAAAGAACATTTGTTGTACTGCCTTGTTGCTTATCAGGAAGAGCACTGCAACTCCACTGTTGACTGTCATTTCAGTCACAATAGAACCCTTTGGGCTTTCTTGAATGCTGGGGTTGATAAACATGGGACTATTCCATGTAGAGCCCAAATTCTGCTCATGAGGCTACAGAAGGTCATCCCACCAGTCAAGGACCATCAGTGGTTTGCTATGCTCACCAAAAAGTTGCTCTTCTACAACAATAAAATCAAAGTTTGCCCAGTCAAGAATTCAGCAGACTGATGGGGAACAGAAGTTGCAATTTAATGAGCTGGGAAGAAAGTCAGATCATCACTGATGTCAACCAAGACCATTGTTCTGTGGACTTTGTAGACATTTTAACTTACTACTGTGATTGCCTTGATGCTACAAATGGGTGAATGTAAAGGCTTAAATATTTTGGCACCACCAGGGAAAAACATTGTGGGTTTTCCACTACTTAAGATAGGCCTGTAGTCTAAAGTCCTGAGATGGGTGGAATAATGGGAGGGCTGCTTGTTTAAGCCAGTCTGGGTCAAACTTTAAACTCAATTTAACCAAAACAAATTTAACCACCAAAAGATCTTTGGTGCTGCATGGGGTTGCACTGTCCCACTGACCCTGTGTGCAATCTGGGGGTCCTCCTGGACTCACAACTCCTGCTGGATGAGCAGGTGGCAGTTGTGCCTAGGAGAGCCTTTGCACAACTTTGCATTATGCGCCAGCTGTGCCCATTCCTAAATCGAGGGCCCTACTCATGGTCACTCATGTCCTGGTTCCCTTCCAGTTGGACTACTGCAATGCGCCCTACCTCAGGCTGCCGTTGAAGAGTATCTGGAAACTTCAGCAGTTATGTGAGTTTCTGGTAGAACATGCGTCACACCTCTGCTTCACGGGCTGCATTGGTTACTAGTTTGTTTCCAGGTCCAATTCCAGGTGCTGGTGGACCGGGAACGGGACTGTGCTATTTGAGGGACTGCGTCTCCCTGATTTCATCTCTCTGTCCCACCAGATTCATCAGAGAGGGCATGTTATGGTTCCTTCATCTACACTTGGCAGGCCCCAGGCGGTGGGCCTTTTCTGTTGTAGCCCCTGCATTGTGGAATCTTCTCCCCTCAAGCCAAGGTTGGCCTCATCACTTCTGGCCTTCCGAAGGTCCCTCAAGACCTAGTTATGTCAGCAGGCCTGGAGACCACAGGGGATGGGCGAACTAGTGAGGTGGCTCCATTATTATTAGCATCCCCCCATCTATTATTTTTTTTAGCTACGTTTTTCTAGTTTTTAATATTTTTAATAAATAATAATGATAATGGCGTTAGGTATTTATTAAGCATTTTAGCTCTGTTGTACGCTGCCCAGAGTCACTGGCTTTGTGAGATGGGCGGCTATATAAATTAGGCAAGTAAATAAATAAATAAATAAATATTAGGCGGGCGCTATTTTTTTTTCTTTTTTGCTTCCCTGCCCTATACGCACTGATTTTTTTTTTTTTTTTGAATAGTATTTTATTGGAATTTTACAATTACAAAGTTAAAAGTTAGAAATGAAAAAGAAAATTGAAAATACCATTAGAATACCTGGAACAACATTTTCTTTTTCTTTTACTTTACGCACTGATTGTGAAATAATGTCTGTTTCTTGGCCTGGCCTACTTCGCAGGGCCAATGCCTGGTAAGCCCTGCGATGCATTAAAATAAATGCCATCCTGTGAATGGAAACCCACATGAAGAGATCTTAGTGCATAAGGGACCCAAAACATTTTTGGTTGAAACAAAAAATGTTTCTCCTTGGGAAACTGTCAGGGTGCAAAATGAATGAATCCATTGCAGGCGGAAACTGTAGGCCTGAGGAATTTGCCAGTTGCTCACCAGCCCAGATGGAACTGCTAAACTTAGTGAGAATGCGGTTAATTGTATTTTGAAATTTGCATGGAAAAATTTACAACAAAGGTAAGTTATTTCGTACCTAACATATCCCCTTCTTCTATTCATATTTTCTTAAAATCTTTGTTGCACGGGATAAATAGAGTTCATCATCAGTTCTCATGAAGTTTTAGGATAAAAGCAAACAGTTGTGCCCCCTCATCCCCACCCCCTGATTGGTTTTGAGATGTACATTCACTATTCAGTATTTGATATGCTGGCTGGGAGATTTAGGAATTGTTCCAACATATCTGAATAGTATGATGATCAAGAACGGTGCTGTATATAATGAGTAGTAATGCCATGCATTTTGAAGTCTCTCCTCCTGGGAAAATATATTTTAGAAATATATGTTGGCAGATTCTATGAAGAGACGGTTTTAGAAGTATGGGGCATTGTCCTTTCATATTATAAATGGTGCAACTGCAGACATCTATCTCAGAAGTTCTGTTGCCTTCATCAAACCTTTACTTATTGTCTTTTAATGTAAGCTAAGGAGAGGTCTCCAAAGTGTTCTGAAGCTTCAGTAGGCCCAGATTCCATCTGCAACAGGCAATTAGAAGGGGAAAGCCTGATTTTCACAAAATGCCCAATAACTGTATCTTTAGTAGATCTTTATTTCTTGGAAAATGAGCTCATTCACAACAGAGCACATAACAGCAAGGAAAAGGATCTTGAGAAGAGATCAGCAAGAAAGATTGTGAGCTGGAAGAAAATTCAAGAAGTCCAGATGCCTGTTTTGACAAAAAAAAAGATAAAAGGAATGCACAAATTTCAGAACATCATGTCAAATTGTTTGGGGCAACCAATTCTATTTAACTACAGAGCAAGACCGCAGGGACACAGTTCATCCTCAGGGAAATGTCACAGACTTGAGTCTGAAGTCTCCTCCCACCATGAGATAATCAATGACATTAAGCTCCAGCCGGTTGGGGAAGACAATTTCTTCACTCCCTTCCATGTTCACTCGGATGTCATGATCGATAAAACTGAAGGTGATCTGGAAGAAATCAAAACAGGAAAATCGAGACTGATCTGGGATACAAAACTCTCTTTGGAATTCCTATGTTCTGAATACATGGTTTATCAAAGCCCTGTTTTACAATATGAAAGAAGAACATTAGGTTCTAATCCAGGATAACTCTGAAGTAGAGTAAACCTACAGGGTACAATTAAGGGAGTTCCCCCTAAAGTGCTATCCTGGTATATGGATCACTAGACACCTTTTCTTAGAGACAGTGTAATGTTGCTGGGTCAAATGATTGACAGATGTTTCCTCAGTGTGAACTAATAGTTACAGCATGATTGGAGATGAGTTTTAAAGAAGACTGTAGTTACTCTCTCTTTATATACTTGTACATAAAGAACTTAAGACCTTAAATACTACTCCCTAGATTTTTTTATGATAAAACAGAATGACAATTGGGTCCAATTATCCAAGGATCTCTTTCATAGGAGGTCTCCCAGTAAAGGTGTGAAGCTCACCCTCATCAACCTAGGTACCCACAGATGCATGGAATTCAGTTCCCAGAATTCTCAGCAATGCCTATAGTAGCTAGGAAATTCTGAAAGTTGTAGTTTGCACATCTGGAAGGCACCCAGATTAAGGAAGTTTGCTCTGAGTTTTCCATGATCTGATTCATACATGGACTCATCCCAGATGTATTTCATACACTTTCAGATTTTTGTATTCTGCAAGCTAGCCACAATAAACCACCATGGTTTATGGCTTATCATGTTGTCTTTACTTAAAACATTGGATTAATTTAAAAAAAAAACAGCTAGTACATGGTGAACACACACCAGCATCCTGGAACTTGTATTCTTTAACAAAAGAACTCTTTGGCATCTCTGATCTAAAATTCCTTTGGATGCTGTAACAATTAAGTTTTTAGACTTGGCATTAAGATGGCTCAAGGCATTTTGGCACCTAAAATTTATTGAAACAAGCAGGGGAAGAACATCTCTCTGCTTCTATCAGGAATATGGATCTGTAACAAGACTACCTTTGGCATACTGCAAATGTAGGAAAAGAAGATGTTCTCACTTTTAGTACCATTTCCCCAGGTCTGTCACTGCACACACATGCAGAAGAAGCAGACTGGCTAATTTACATGAAGATCTTTATTATGCTTTTGGGTGAAGTGCTTCAACATCTGGGAGTAGCTTCTATGAACCTTGAGAGAAGAAGCTGCATGTAAGGTCAGGCGAGAATCCTTTCCTGCTCAGAAATGGGAACCTCCAAGATATGTTGAACCAACTTAGCCAACAGCAAGGTTGATGGGGGTTGCTCAACCATGGCTGGATGGCCATGGGTTCTCAACACTACCAGATTTCCATAGAAGTTGGAAACATGTCACATGAAAGAGTGGCTTGTCATACAACCCTTGCATTCTAATTCTTCTGTACTTACAAGTGGAACTAACATATGTAACGCAGTAGACTCCCTATTTACACAATTCCTCCATGGTGTCCATCAGAGAGAGACAAAGTCTGCTCTAGTGACCCCCTGCCCCACTTCATGGCTGATGCACTGCCAATACGTTCTCACCTGAGTTTCATGATCCTGATGAAAAGGGAAGACAGATGGCCTCACCTCTTCTTCCCAGACACCGGCCCGCTTGGAGTTGCACACTAGAGCTCTCTCATCGCCCTTGCAGTCAAAGCGTGGGTTGAAGTGGAGGGCCAGGTTGTCGCAGTCTTTGCCCAGATTTATCACAAATCTGAGTGTAGGATTACAAGGGTGAGAGAAGCATGAACACAACTAGGAGTTTCAGGGAGGGGGGATGGGATAGGAGGTTGCTCACAAGGAAGGAATGAGGGCAACATTTAACACTACTAATCAGCAGGGCTATCTCTTGTTAGGAAAACAAGACTCTTGTTAGGAGTCTTGTTAGGAAAGATCAACAGCCACCATCCAGATCTATTTTGGTAAAGGATTCCTTTCTCCTAATCTTCTCCAGCTAAAAAAGATATGAAGAAGATTGATGTCTGTAAGAGAAACCATTTCTGCATGGCACAATGACTTGTGGACAGCATCTGGAAAACTTATTTAAGTGGGTGGGTGGGGTAGCTGTTCTCTGATGAGTGGCAATGAAATTTGCTGAGGAATTGTTAAACAAAGTGAGGGCAGGTCCTACAGCCTTAGGGCCACTGACTCCCCCTCTAAAGTCGGACTGGCCGCAGAATCCCTCCAAACTTTACTGCC
Organism: Python bivittatus; assembly: GCF_059951505.1. Taxonomy (NCBI): domain Eukaryota; kingdom Metazoa; phylum Chordata; class Lepidosauria; order Squamata; family Pythonidae; genus Python; species Python bivittatus. The sequence continues at coordinate 50,953,357 of NW_028277034.1, read as the reverse complement.
ACAAAGCCAAAACTTTTAACTGACAAAAATAGGAAATCATTAACACATGTAGGAGAGCCATGTTAGTCTATGGTGTTAAAAAATCAGGAGTCTGGTAACCTCTTCCCCAACTAACAGATTTTATTAACAGGCATAAGCTTTCATGAGCTGCAGCTCATGAAAGCTTACACCCATTAATAAAATTTGTTGGTTGGAAAAGAGGCTACCAGACTCATCACATCAACTTTAATAGATTTAACTGAAGTTACATTTAAATGTAATTTTCACTGTGACCCTTTTCTACTTCTGGGATTCTGAAAGCTGTTTCAAAGCCAGGCATTGCTTTCAACTACCTCCCTTGTACTTAACTTGTAATGTTTATACCTAAACTCAAACCCAAGCCAAACTAGGTAGGTAGCAACATTGGGCCAGTCTGGGTTGATCTCAGAAAAGCTCGGTTGAATCAGACCTCATTGGTATTTGGGTGAGAGGCCACCACAAAATCCAGAGCTGGGGGCTAGAGTGAGATGTCAGAAAAATATCACGTAAGAAGGTAACAGCAAACCACTTCTGTATGGTTGTCAAGAATAGTATTAATGTCATTAGCAGTCAAGCCTGATTTTTTTTGTGTTAATATGACTTTACAGGTAGTCCTCATTTCGCGACCACAATTGGGACTGGCAACTCGGTCATTAAGCACAGTGGTACTAAGGGAAACCACAACTGTGCTTATGATCTTCCTTCAGCTTTCCTTTGCTTTACAGGCCTGCAAAGGTCATAAATGCGAGCATTGATCGCAAAGTTCCTTTTTCATCACCATCGTAACTGCGAACAGTCGCTGTATGAGGCCAGACATTTCTACAAATAACAGAAGCCAATCGTCTATGAGCATTACACCCCTGACCCTTCCAGGACCATTCTCTCCCTCAAGAGGCAAAACGTGGGAGATCTTTGTTTGTTTGTTTGTTTGTTTGTTTATATTTCTGAGACTAGGTACTATAGGAGGATGGCAGGAACCCACAACCCAACTGAAGCGGCTTGAAGGAAAGCCCAAACAGCCCCCCAATTCCACAAACCCTTGGCCCAATTCCTCCTCTTACTCTTTGCACTCTGATAAAATCGTCCCCTTCACTATGAGCGATTCTCCAGGATGAAGCTTAAATTCTGTTGCGGTCACTCCCTAGGAAAGAAAATAGTGGATAGTTTAAACAGCTGTGGGAAGACTGATAAGGGCTTTGAATGTGGGCTCCTCCACCAAGCCATTTTTGACAAGTGTTCTCCCTCCCCTGCTCACAGGAGGAATTCCCGTGGCTCCAAATTTTGCAGCTCCTTCAGGGCACCCTTATGACCTATTTGGACACAGACTGTTGGGTTCCTGTCCATACCGTGTGTTGCTCAACACCCTAAGGACAGTGGCTGATGGCTTTCCCTGGATGAAATTCAAACTTTCTGTACTGCGAGAAACACCACCCTTAATCACCATACAGAAAGTGTGCTGGGTGCTCATATGGTCTTACACTCTGTTTGATTATTGTTCTATTTTTTTAAGACTGTCCATCTCTCAACCTAATCAACCCTAGATGGCACCAGGGTCTACAATCTAGATCAGTGTTTCTCAACCTTGGCAACTTTAAGATGTGTGGACTTCAACTCCCAGAATTCCTCAGCCAGCATGGCTGGCTGGGGAATTCTGGAAGTTGAAGTCCACACATCTTAAAATTGCCAAGGTTGAGAAAACATTGATCTAGAGGTTGCCCTGATTTGTGCTGCTCAGATGCGGTTGCTTTATAAATGTTCTTGGGGTTTTGACACATAGGGTGCTCTGATGGTGGGGTGCTCTGAGGTACATCCACATCATTTTTTCCCAAAAGATTACTGTCCTGTTGACAAATGGACTCCTCAGTCACCCGGACAGCCCAAAGTTGGAGGTTTTGTGTCTCTTGCCTACCACCTAGTGGTCATCTGGATTTGTGCAGCCGAGATGCAGCTACTGGATGAGTGTGGTGGAACAGCTGGACTTTGACAAAAGGATTTTGCCGCATATACGTAAGTGGAGAGATCAACTGATCCTTCAAAATACAGCAAATAAAGCCACTGAGGAAAGGGAGGTTCAATCTGTCTTGCAACCAGAGCAATGGTAAATACAGAGGAGAGCCCCCTGACCTCTCTCCAACACAATGCATATAGAAAGCCCCCCTCCTCCCCCAGGACCATCTGCTTCACATCACAGCATGAAGGGAACTAGCTTTCAAGAGCACCAATGGGATGTGTGCAACTCTCCAACTATCAAGCGTTTGGGGTTACAGAAAGGTGAATGTTCTCAAAATGAACATTATTCCCAGATTCATTTATATTCTGAGAGGAATTCCTGTTCAAATATCTGGAAAATATTTTCAGAAAATAAATTCTTTGCTTAGAAAATTTTTATGGGGTTCTTCAGTTCCAAGAATATGTTTACTAGAAAATGCAATTATCAATTAATGAGGGAGGATTCGGTTTTCTGAATCTGGAGCTCTGTCATCAAGCTTACCTATTGTCAAGTATTAAGTACTGGAAGCCAACAAGTGGTGTTAATTTTCCAGTTTGGGCAACTTTGGAATATACATATATAACACCTTTGGTCTAATGGACAGTATTAAGATCTAAATACAATAGAATTCTAGTATCTCTGGAAGCAATTATGTCAGAAAGCTATGGAATGTAATGTCTAATTAAAAAAAAGATTTGATCCTTTCTCCCATGCTAAGTTGACTTTATGGGGAAACCCACTTTAAAAATTGGGAAAAAATTGGGAAAAAGAGGGTGATAGAGAAAAATTGGATGGAACTGGGGATATTGGCTTTGTGACCAATTGATAGATGATGAAGATGAATTTTTAACATATGCTGTCTTAAGAGATAAATATCATCTATCAGATGTAACCCAATGGCAATATTTACAGCTACAATATTTGTTAACGTTGTTTGGACCAGCAGCATTTTCACCTTCTGAGACACCTGAGATATTAGAACAACTTGTTTAATCCTTTAAAACGAAAAAAACCTACTATTAGTTTGTATTGATATTTGTTATCAATAAATCAATTTGATATGCAGATACTAAGAGATGAGTGGAATAAAGAATTAGAGGTTCCTGTATTGCCTAGACAATGGGAGAGTGTCTTAACTTCTATAGCAGGACTGTCAATGGACCTTAAACTACGACTTATACAACCAAAAATAATATTTAGGATTTATTGAACTCCACTATGTCTGTATAGAAAAGGACTGTCAGAAACATCATTTTGTTGGAGATGTAATAAGGACAATGCCTCAATGTTTTTACAATGTCCTATACTTATTAAGTTTTGGGAGAAAGTAGTAGACTATATAAATATAATTGTGCGACAAAAGCTAAAATTTACAGGGGATAATATTCTTTTGAACTATATACCTAGTACATGGAATTTGACATCTGGACAAGGTAAATGGATTCTCTGTGCCATTACTATGGCCCAAAGACTGATATTGCAGCATTGGAAAGATAAATGTATGGCCCCATTCACTCGATGGATTGAAGACCTGATTGCACTTGCCACCTATGAGCGGATTGCCTATAGACGTAGACTTAGCATGGACAAGTATAATGAAATATGGGACTCATTTATATAAAAGAGTCACTTCACAGTGAGATGGGTGGTGACAAATTTGAAAAATAAATAAATAAATAAATAAATAAATAAATTACAGTAGGTTAAAAATGATAGTCATATAAATGTATTAGAAATAGATATATACTTGAATAATATTTGCATTAGATAAGTATATATAGAATTGTAACTGTTCACTGTTATGACATATACTACGTTTTTTTCCTTTGTACTTCTGTCACTTTTTTGTAAGACATTTTTTATGTTTTTTTTTCCCTTTCACGATGAACATATCTCCATCATTATTATCACTGTGTTTTGCTCTTTTTCTTTTGTTATTAATTAAAAAGCAATAAAAAAAAATTGAAAAAGTGTTTGGGTTTACAGGATCTCTCCGTTGAGGCAGCAGCCAATTTCAGGTTGATCATTCAACCTGCTTTAGAAGAGAGAGACAGACAGACAGACATGGGTGCAGAAACTGGGTTTAGGGTCTCCTTTGCAACCGAATCTGGAATGCGAAAGAGGCACAGAGTCCAACAACCCCATCAGAGGAGGTGGTCCCACAGTGGACCTGTTGGATGACTTGGAGCCAAGGAGATTGCTGACCCTGTGGCATCATCTCAAGTGGCGTCTTCCATGTGCCCTCCTTTCTCTACATAGAACCTCATGTCCTGGTTTAATATGGAAAGCATCACTTCTACACAGGAATGCTTAAGCCATCTTCTAGCTGCCTTAGCAGTGGGTTGATGATGAGGTAGATGTAGCCCCTCCTCAGCAAATGGGAACTGAGATCTCTTTGCCGCCATAGAAGGAAGCTGTAGGAATTGGGTCTCCCTCATAACTAAGCCAAGGGCTATCCACCAGTCCATAAATGGCCGAAAACCATGCTGGTATTAAATTTGCCCCCACTATTGCTAATCCATCTGTCACAGTAATGAGATCAGTGACCGGTGCTGCCCTTAACCATTCAATCTGGGACAAATTACGGGGAGCAGCTGATAGTTTCCTCTGCCTTAGTTCCTTCCCACCAAACATCACCTGCCCATGGGAAAACAATGCAGAGTGATAAAAGCCCACACGGATGACATCGTCTGATACCCTTTTAGAAAGCACTGGAGCATTTTTCTCGGTAACTTCGTAGAGCTACAAGGCTCCTAGGTTCCTTTCTTGCTGTTTTTTGTCTTTATGAAAAGCCAGGAGTTTTTCTGGGAAGAAAACCCGAAGAACTTGTTTGTAGACAGTATTACGCTGAGCACAAACAGCCTTTTGATCTTCTTCACTTACTGGGCGGTCAGAGAAACTGGGTGGACAATTTTGCTGAATTTTTGCAGGGGAGGGAAAAGGTTTCCCACAATTGCTCAGGGGCAAGACACTGCCTTGACAGAGGAATGGCAACAGGGAGATATTCGATCTTCCCTTGGAAGTGAATGAAAATCTGGGAAGCCAAAAGCTGGAAAAAAAGAGGGCTGTATAATGAATTATCATTCACATTCACCCCCACACATACTCACCTTGATCTCTGCATAATGAAAAAAAAGAAAGCAAACCCTTCACTCCACCCAGGACAATTTCTCTGAAATTCTCTTCTTTAAAATAATCTTTAAAAGCACATTTTCTTTCATCAAACTGAATGAGGACTGCTGGAGAGTTTAGACGGTGGTGGAAATGTTTAGGGCTCGGGCCCAGGGTGGCTAATAGATGCCGTGAATATTAAACTAAATAGGCAATCCATATAATCCAAATTAAAGGATGAGGTTAGAACATTCTCTTTCAAAGCCAAACCTTGTAGAAAAACCTTTAAAATAATTAATTTCTATCTTCAATTAGAATGTGAACACACACGCACAAATGTATATGCACGTATTAATCTTCCATTTAGTTTTCCCCCACAAGCTGGATGGTCAAGATGATTTTTGTTGAAAAATTGTTTGCATATTGATGATACTCTACATTAATAGAAGGCAGCCCAATTAACATGCACAAAGACTGATTTGCAGAAAAGCAGAAACAATTCAGAGAAACATCCAAACTTCTTAAGGGAGTGGACTCTGATCCATACAACCCTGTGCCAAAATAAACTAGTTAATCGTTTAAGTGCAACAAGAGTCTTTGTCATTTTTTGCTGCAAAGGATGAACATGGCTACCCCTCTCAATACAAGGGAGCGACACCCCTAAAGAGGAAAAGCCACACAGGTCGCCGTCAATCAGCAACCAACAAACTCCTCTCCAAGAGAACGAGCTACGCCTTGCAAGCTCATGCTGGGCATTTCAGTTAAAAAAAGGACCGCAGACTTACACATTTGTTCATGATGCCGTCTTGTCCAGCAAGGAGGTGCTACTTAACCCCAGTCTCAGCTCTGTGACTTAGGAGAAGTTCCAGTTGTCCTTTAAATAGCTCAGGAAAGGGCATCACGTGACAAGAAGAATGAATGAAGGGTAGGGTGCATAACCAGAAATGGAAGCAGGAGATGAATAGGGAAGCTGAGGATGATGAACTCAAGCAGCTGGTGCGCCCGCTTCTAAGGGTATGAGTTTTTTGAGGGGGTGGGGCAGTGAATATTAACAGTCCCTTGGCTGGCATTCATTAAAAGATTTCTTCATTGTTCCCTGGACTAGATTTTGGATGCCAACAGAAATGGTTGTTCTTACTGTTGGTTTTGATACCGGAGCAGGATAATCCGGGGAGGCGGGTGGCATATACATTTAAATAATAATAATAATAATTTATTTAATAATAATTTATTATTATTATTATTGGTGGAGTTAGCCTTCATTCACATTGAGTTCTTCCCAAGAACCTAGAATGCTGTAATATATCAGCGTTGTATATGTGCAGATCCAAGCAATGTGGCCTTTTGCAATTGACAACTGGAAATTGTGTCCGTGTGCAGATGTTCTAAGGGTTGTCCAAGGTTTTTTTGGAATGGCACCCAGTGTGCCGATAACCATGGGGACCCCCACTGCGGGTTTATGCCATAAATAATAATAATAATAATAATAATAATTATTATTATTATTATTATTATTATTATTATTATTGCTACTACTACAACTGTAGGCAACAGGATCTATCAACCAATAAAACAAAAAGAACTTAGAGTACTCCATGAAGGATATTTTGTATTTTTCTGTGTCCACTTTTTTGCTTTGGAATATTCTAGTAAACAATACGAAGTAGAAAAAAGGTACAGATTCAACCAAAGATGGGGGGGATGCATATTTTAATTATTAAGATGGGAGGGAAAATACTGTTCGGGCCCCACCTCTCCTTTTGGAAGTGTACCCCAATGCAGCATTCAAAGGCTGTATTGGGGTACACTTCCCCCCAGCCTGAATTAATACCAGACCAGTTTTCACAGTGCACCTTGGAAGACTCAATCCACGTGCACCGGGTCTGGACAGAGTGAATGACACACTACTCTTCCAATAGAGGTAGATACGAAAGATTTGGGGGCTAAATCAAATTTTCTCCAGTTGCAGTCAGTGTCGCATTAATTAAATATTCTTCCTAGATTTTTGTTTTCCCCCTTCTGCATCATGTTTTTCGGAGTTAAGACTTTGAACAGACAAGATTTTTTTTTTCTATGAAAATAAAGAATGAAAAGAAAGAATAGTATCTTCACCGATGCTTGATCAAAGCGAAAAAGAGGGCTGTGGGGCTATTTGCTCTGTGTTTGAAAAAAATCTCTTACGGTGATTCTGTTTTAACCAAGCCACAAGCTTCATAGTTACAGGATACATATCAACTTTCAAGGTAGACAGTCAAATATCCCTAGGAGATACATCTCTTACGTTCTTAGAAACACTGCCATTTATTTTCAGATTATCTTGTAAGGCAAAAATAACCTTCCTACTCTTCACAGAAAGCAGACATCAAGCACACCATTTCACTTTCAGAAGGTCAGTGTAAGATAGTGAACATTTATTGTGAGATTCCCAAACACAATATAACAAAGATGTTTGCAGAGACAACTGCTTACCCATCTCAGGCATATAAGCAAGAAAGCATGAGCTAGTCATAACATCTCCAGGCCACCTGAGAATTTGTCTTCTCCCAGCTTAGTTAATTACCTAATAAATCATGTTTATTGTTTGGACACATACTCCTAGGAATATAAACTATGGTCTAATCTAATTTCTTCCTCATGCCTTTCCCAGTGTTAAGCGATCTGTTTGTTGATCGTTCGTCCATCTGGAACGGATGTTTCCTGAGATCAGCAATTTCAGAGTCTCTTTAAATTATCCTTGCTTTCTATGTTCCTCTTATAAATTATTGTCATCTTCTAGAGATTTGCCACCAGAGGAACACATGGTTTTGAGAATCCCTGGGTTTTTAGCATGGCTTTCCTCTGTAAAACTAGGTAGGTCTCCTCCTTTCTTCCAGCCACTATCACAACTATGCTGACTTCTGCACACAGTTAAGTGACTTGATAATACAGAACCCCTTAGCAGCAATTTTCCACTGGCCATTTCCACTGTTTTCCATCCACTTGTCCAGTTAGATGTGACAGCATTACAAGGCTTACTGGAATTTCAAAATACTAGCATAAGAACTTCTTCACTTCTGCCAGCAACAACAATGCAACTCAAAGATCTTGCTAAGGTTTCAAAAAACAATAGAAAGATCAATGAGGCAGAATGACGGTTGGCCCATCAACAAGACAGTTCAGTGTAGACCCAGCACAGAAGCCCCAAACTGCAGAATGGTTTTAATCTTCAGGCTATTCATTGTTATCCATCTCCACCTATTCAGATGATGTCCAAAAGCTTTGTCTATGCCCCTCCATGTTGTCACCTTTCAGCCTGTTCCATACTCCACAGTCCCTTCTAATGTGTTAGGACAATTGGCCTCTTCCGAGCTAAGAAGCTGACCATCCACCCCTTCTTTCCATCCTTGGCATGTCCTAACCTTGCCCTAACATTTTCTGTGGTTGAATCTTCTACATAACGTACATACTACACAGGAATACAGAAGACATTACCATGATTATTTTGCACAAGTGGGACACCTTCAATCAGACATGGAAAGTAATAGGCAAATCACTGGCATTTGGCTAAAATGAACGACTGTGTTTGTACAGTGTGCTTCATCTAGCTATTGAAGTTATGTTCTGGGTAATAATATACTGAACCATAAATGGGTTGGCTTTGTACTGAAGTAAGAGTCCACTCCCAAGCAGACTAAATCTGTACTGGTTGAAGGCTAGGGGTGCTGTCTTCTCCTTCTTCTCAGATAAACTTGCCCGGTGTGGCATAAATCATGGTTAAAACAAACCATTGCTTAGAATCAAGTGTGAATCCAGTGATGACTGGTGTGGGTCTTCCGGGATGTGTGGCGGGTTTCTGGAGGTTTGTTTCCTAATGTTTCGCCAGCACCTGTGACCGGCATCTTCAGAGTGCAGGAGCACAGAGAGAACTGCTCCTGTCTGTGCTCCTGCACTCTGAAGATGCCGGTCACAGGTGCTGGCGAAACGTTAGGAAACAAAACCTCCAGAACACGGCCACACAGCCCGGAAGACCCACACCAGTCATCATATGCCGGCCGTGAAAGCCTTCGACAATACACTGTGAATCCAGCCTTTCTCCAAAGAAAGTTGAGCAAATTTGTCACCCATTCTCATGCTTGTTGGCAGGCTCAGAGATCTCAAAAGCATTTTAGTAAAATAGGACTCCTCCTTGAACCAAGAAAGAATCTTGAGATTGGCTCAGATGAAAGACCTTTGTGGTCCATCATTCTGTTAACCATCTGGGCCAACCAGATGCCTAGGATAAGTTCACGAGCAGGATATCAGCCCAACAACCCCATCACTGTCTTCCCTATTAAATAGCTTGGAGAGCGAATATTGCATCAGACTCTGGAACTAATATAATAATAATAATCCAGTGACATACTGCAGTTGCACCTTAGAAAGCTGCAAACCGCTATTTGGGAGGCTATTGGTAGGGCAAAGAGCAGGAGGAGAAGAAATGCCAGTTCCTTCTCTTGGGATCCTCTCTGTTCCCAAACATCACTTTTCTGCTAAGTAATGCACTAAGCTATAACATGGCATGCTTGGTTTAAAGTTTAGTGTGTTGTGTGAAGTCATCACTGGGGCTAGCAAACCATGGCTTATGAAGTCACTTAAATTTAGCTTGTTAAGCAAATGATGCTTTAGGGCCTGAACCCAGCTTTATATAGGGCTACCGTACATGGGTTGCAAAAACCTGGAGTTACCACTAGAGGGTGGTAAAGGGATACAAAAAAAGCATGTTTCTCTCTGGTTAGTCATCAGCAATGAGAGCCCAAATATGGTAGACCAGTCTTTCTCAACCTTTTGACCTTAGAGCAGTGTTGTCCAAACTTGGCCACTTTAAGATGAGTGGACTTCTGGGAGTTGAAGTCCATTCATCTTAAAGTGGCCAAGTTTGCACAACACTGCCCTAGAGGAACCCTTGAAATATTTTTCAGGCCTCGGGGAACCCCTGCACATTCAGGCTCAAATATAGGCCAGAAGTTACAAATGTATTATATTTGTTTCACGTGTAGGCCTGTGTATGTGCATTAACAGTGTTCTTAAACTAAAAATAAAGCATGAAACTTACCTCTTTCATGTGAAACCTGTGCTTGTTTTTTCCTGCACAAATACTCAATTCTGGGCCAAACCTGAGATAAGGACACGGGGATTTCATCTTCAACTGAAATAAGACGATTTCTGTCTTTGCTTTTGATGTTTGTTAAATAAGAAAAAACTTGCTCATGCATGTAAGAAGTGGAAAACGGCAGCAAAATGTTCAATGCCTTCCCACGAATGGCAGGATATTCTTCTTTCACAGAAATCTAGGATTTGTCCATGGGCAGATCAGTGAATCTCATCTTGAGTGTACGATTAGACACAAAGCTCAGAGTTCTTCCTCTTCCTTCAAAATGAAGTTCTCAAGCTGAGCAGAAGATGCAGAGAAAGGATCCCTCACCCCGTCATACATTTGTGTTGAAAGGGAGGGAAAGTACTGATCAATTTTGTCCTGCAGTATTTTCAGGTGGTTTTCAATTAGATTGGAGACTTTTTGGTATCCTTCCTCACTCTCAAGCCCCAGCAGCAGTGGGACATTTCAATATTTCCTTTTGCAATACGATTTTTCCAAACATTCAGTTTTCTTTTAAATCCAAGAATCTTGTCGTTTGAAGTCAGAACATTTTCTCCACTCCCTTGCAGAGACTTATTCAGATGGTTCATGTGATGAAAGATGTCCGCTAAGTATGCTAGTTTTTGTAACCATTCTCCATCTTCAAAGCACTCAGCAAAATGTGGACTACTTTTCCTAGCATTATGGCCTTCTCAAGGCAGCTAGGTTTCATATAATGTGTCCAGAATATGATCATTTGAACCTGACTTGAACGAGAAGTCTGAATTTATTTGTTCTATGACACCACCAAGTAACCTACCACTTTTTGTAAACTCAGCTTTATGCTCTGATCCCACATGCTTCATTGCAGAAAAATCCCATTGGTAGCGCTGAGGACCTAGTGGCAGTTCAGTGGTACTCAGCGCTCTGGTGGCTTTAACAAACCTTCATAACAATATCTTGAATTCCGGGCCTTTCAAGATATAATCTTGCCACAGTTTTATTGCTATGTAAGATGCTTATCTAAGTCCTCCACTCTATCAACATTGGTTTGACCGAAGTCCACCTATTTCCAAAATCACTGGGAAAGGATTATTGCCAATCACCTGGTTAACACTCCATGGTAAGTTAAAATGCAGTTTCTTTGGTCTTAGTGTCCTGCATTAAGTGATCTCAACCAGTTCTGATTTACTCATAAGCCATGTCTTACTCCAATGTGCAATCCAACCCAAGTCTATACACATCATAACCGGACCATAAAAAACTGGGCAATCAGTCAATGAGAGCAAAGATACAGAAAACTCTAATTCTTTGCTATAGTCCAGATTTTTGCAGCCTAGACACAGTAAGTCTGCAGAGTCAAGAGAATATTTTGATGAACTGCTCATGCTTATTAATATGAATTGATAACTTCTTTCAGCCAGCAGATGGTGTACTTGGAACAAGCAGATGGAGGTAACAGGAAAGAGACAGAGGCAAAGGAAACAGAGCAAAAGTCACAACCAAACATGCACACATTTGTGAAGGTGAGAGTATTGTACCATTTTCCTACTGCTTTGTGTCAATGTATGCCAGTGTTTGCCCATGCTGGCTGGGGAATTCTGGGAGTTGAAGTCCACACATCTTAAAGTTGCCAAGGTTGAGAAACACTGATCTACACATTTTACTTCCTCTCATTGTCACTGTTACAATTAGCCCAAGTCTTTCAATTTGAATCGAGTACAGCTATGTTAGTGCGAGTTCGAATAATGCGATATTCGGTTTAGTGCGAATTGTAAATTGATGCCAGGTCGCATTTAAAGTGACCCAAAATTAAGTGAATGTGAGGCTAGCATGGGAGCAGTTGGGGCTAATCCATGCACAGTTGTGGTTGGGGTTTTAAGATGCTGCTAACCTCCGTGTGTGCCAAAGAGAGAAAAAGATTTTCTCCATCTTGGAAAACTGTACAAGCTGAAAAAAGAAGAGTCTTGCTATTACCTTAGAACAAAAATTTCAAGTAATTGAGCAACATGAATGTGATCGTGGCAACACTAAAATAGGGTGAGATGTTGGAATGCCTAAATCTACCATGCGCGATATTATAAAACACCCTGGAGAAATAAAAGAAAAAGGTAAAAATGCCTTTTTGTGGCTTGCAAAAAGGTTTGCATCTACAAGGAGATTGAAAAACAATAAAGATGTTTTTGTTAGCGCAAGCTAACCTTTAGGAATGATATTTAGAAGTTTTTTTTAATTTCATTGTGCTCTCTGCAACTACTCTGTGACTTTCTTAACAATAAATGTGTATTCTTTTCAACCTTTACTGGAATATTTCCTTAATATACATATAAACATTTATGTTTAAAATGTTTCATTGCCTGTTTCTGTCAAGCTGGAATCAATTATATTTTCCATAGAAATATCTCTTCAAATAGTGGGAATTTGAATAATGTGACGATTTTGTGGGATTCATTAACCGCACTAATTGAGTCCTAGCCATAGTGGTGCTATGTTTGATGTGGTTAGTAAGGCTATGGGCCTTGGTGAAGGTTTTCAGGTGGCATTAGCTGGCTGCAAAGAGATACAGCAAAATTCTTTGTCAATGCTATCAACTTGTGTTTATCTGGAGCTTCGCCATCCAAATATGAGATTCCTTTTTAATTGCTTTCAGTGACACAGGAGCAAGGATTGTCTAGAAAGTTGGCAGTCCTGACTCCCCCACTCTACTAATTGCTTGATCTAAATCCAGGAAAAAATCTATTCGGTGCCATGTAAACTGTAAAACGTGTGTTCAGTGTTGCCGGTTAAGATGAGCCGGTTAAGATGAGCAAGTTATGATCTCTGAAGCCACCGTCTGTGTGGGTCTTTCAAAGCATCCTTAGGTAGTGAAAAGACAGTAGGAAGAAATTGATCAGGTCCAAAATCTACCTCCTTTCTCTTTGTATGGTTAACCCAGGGGTGTCCGCAGGGTATGGTCAAAAAAGTCAAGATGGTGAGCACAGTGGTGTGATCAAAGCTCAGACTGGTTTTTATGTGTTGCCTTGGATATACCTTATGGGTTTCTGCCTGGTGTTTCATGAATTTGGCACACATAAAGTAGGGTCTCCACCAGGATGAGCTGATAGATAGGATGAGATCCGGGAGTTTCCCACCCCAGAATACAGAAGTAGGTTCACCAGCACAACTCTTTCAAGCGTCCCAATGTTCTGCTACTTCACAACAGTGGAAGGATCATACACGGTTGCGTACAGGGTCTCTACCTCCTGCATTCATTTTGATTGGCCCTTCCAGCCTCCTCCCAGCCAGAGCACTGGGGTTTAAAATGCTGGATTTATCCTCTCCTCTCTCCCTTTGGATTATGACAACAGTGGTTTTTTCCTCTCAAGGAAGCTTAATATCACAGGAATATACCTCCCAGGCCAACCAGAGCCATTTATCTACATCTACATCTGTCTCTGTCTATCCAAAGTAAAGGCAGAGATTCAAAAGATAAAGGCTTCCTTGAACCGATCTTGACTCCGGATGATTTCATGGCCATTTTCATTTTCTTGGCAACAACACACACTCACACACAGTTTGCTATTGCTTTCTTCTGAGATTTCTTTTCTCCCTCCTAGTCTAGCCTACAGTTCTGGGGTCACCTGGTGGTTTCCCATCCAAGTATTAACCAAGCCCAGTCCTGCTTCTGCCTGGGTCCAAATAAAGTTGGTCAGAGGCTGTCACCTGCCAGCAACCCCCTTAATATATCCGGCAACCAAGGACAGCTGCAGATTTGTGCTTCCTTATGTGGTCCCTTTGCATACCTCCACCTCTTACTGTCCAGCATTTGCTTACATTGACCACTGCTGAGTGCCAGAACCTAGATAGCTTGTAAAGCTAATGCACTGCATATAGTCATCCAAAGTGCAAAGGTCCATGAGTTCAAGTCCCAGCAGAAGGCTTGAACCCCATAAAATATGATCTGGCTAGGTACATCTGGTGGGTCCTGATAAGGATGAAACTGGTCACATACTGTCTGCTGGTGGTCAGTGTAACTGAAAACACCGCACAGGATGTACACTGTGTCAAAGCAGAATAATTCCCCCCACCCTTAGGGACTTTTGCAAGGAAGGACGAATGCATGGAGAAATGAAGAGCAGAAACAAGATCAATTTGTCCCTGCTTGCACAGATCCAAAGGTTATGCTTCACGATGGAGTTCCTCTCGAAAGGAAGAAAGCAGCATGAGAAGAGTTGGGACTAAGAATCCTGAGGTTTTGCAGAATTACAGAATAATTTAAGGGGGAAAGTCCTGAATGAGAAGGTAGATCACAAAACAGTTCAAGGAAAACTGAATTCGCTCAGAGAGCTGATTGACTTTTGTAGGGAAGGGATGGAAGGCTACTTCCCAAGAACAATGAAAGGGAGTGTTGTAGATGAGACCATCTTGTAGGCTCCATTTGTTCCTTTTAAAATCAGTAGTAATTAATATTATATCCCACCCTTCCTCCAAGTAGATTTGGGTGGTACAGGTGGCTCTCTGCCCTTTCATCTTGACAAACATTTTAATGGCCAGGTGCAACCCTGGGGCAAAGTTCCAGCTATTTCAATGGTTGTGCAGAAGAGCTTGTGATGCAAACTTTTCCTGACCTCTTTTCCTTTGCTTCTGGCCATTCTCCCAACCACTCTGCAAGACGAGTTGAGCCGAAAGGCCATGGCCAACCCAAGGCCACCTGCTCAGCTTCATGGCCGGGTGAAGATTTGAACGCGAGGCCTTCCCATTTCTAATTTGATATTTTAATTCACTGATTAGTATGCCACCTTTTGCACAGGTAGGCCGTGCTCGGCACAAGTGACACAACAGACAGGTGCACATCTGAGATGTTCGTTGCATTGAAACAGCTTCATGATGCTCATTAGTGCAAACAAACAAATGACGCATTAGTGTGAACAAAGGGGGAAAACAGCCCATCTTGTTCAAGGCTCACACACACCCACAGGCCACCGGGAACAGCCTTCAAGATCACCATCTTTGAGCTATTCAAAAGATGCTGCATGTCTGTGTCCACTGCAGCCGTTAACGCAGTGTTGTCCAAACTTGGCCACTTTAAGATGAGTGGACATCAACTCCCATGCTGGCTGGGGAATTCTGGGAGTTGAACACTCATCTTAAAGTGGCCAAGTTTGGACAACATTGCGTTAACGGCTTCATATTCTTTAAAATGCTCTTTAAAATTAAACTTCTGGCTGCTCATTTTCTGAAAATCTCAACTCCCTCCAACCACGACTTTCTCAGTTGTCTTCTTTCTCTTGACTCTTTTACAGAATCACAGGCACCCAGAGGTGGGATGGGGAAGAAAGTTATATCGGCCACGAGAAAGCAATACAAGTCTAGTTTTTTCCTATTTGAGACTCTTCAGATGTACTATATGCAGCCAGATGTATATAGCCAGATGACCCCATAGAATAACATCTGGCTACATATGTCTGAAGAGCCTCTTTGTTCAAAAGCTTCAGAAGAGTTGGTTGCTTCTCAACTGCAATAAAATCTCAATATATGAAAGAAATCTCACCTTACTTTGTGTCTCTTCCCCCAAGGAGGATTCTAGGACAGTCCAGAGAGGCAGCCCTGTCTCTCTGGATTAGCTGTTTTCGCCCCTGTTCCATTTATTTCGTATTCCTGCACGTTTATTGCTGCTGAAAGAAAATACTAATTGACAGCCTGTGAGGTGAGGTTGTCTCACAGCTTGCCACACTGTGTTATCAAGTTCCTGTAAGCATGTTTGTCTTCTTAACTAGAGCTTCAGGTGGCTTTTATCATGTGCAAAGGCAAAATTATTTCTATCGCTAAGAATTTCTAATAAACTCTGTTTGCAAATTATTGCTAACAGAGGCAATGATGGGTCAACTTTTGATTTTATTCAAGTGTGTGATTGTCAAGAAAGGTGGAAACATTAATCTGTGAAGGATCTGATAATCGATGATGCTAGAAGGGAATAAGATTCAAGCTGCCACCTTTCCAGCCTCACGTACTTGTAAGCATTTTGCAAATTCAGAGGTGTATCAAAGGCCAAGAGATAAGGACTCAACTTGCAAAGAAATGGAGGCGAAAGGTTGAGGAAGACAATCTCCATGTAAGAAATGGTTGTCACTAGCAAGCTTCTCATTGAGAGAAAAAAAGGGGGGGGGGGAGAGAATCCCAACTGAACCCAAATGATCAGTGATGTGGCGAACCTGAAAGCAAGGCTACAATATTTTTTTATTAAATTTATTAAAATTTTATTTTAATTTTATTAAAATGACTTATATCAGATTTTAAAAAGCACACAAACATACAGGTTTTTTTATGCAGAATACAAGTTGTAGAAATGTTATTTGTGAGCTTCCTTGCATTCTCCCTTTGACACAGTTCTTCTCTAGAGCGCCTTGGATATATTTTATAGGGATTGTTCTGTTTAGATACTCCTGTTTTTAAAATGCTTGTAAGCCACTTTGGGATTCTTGCATCACAAAGCAGGCTGCGAATGCTTACAGAATGCTCTTGAATGTGTCTCTGTAAATATTAGCAACTGCCACCTGGCTCAGTGGTTAACATCTCAAATGTTGCTTGTGGTGTATTTAGCAAAGCGTGTCAAATTTAAACAGGAACTCACCTGTAGATCTTGATGGAGAATTACGGATCAGACATAACTTGCATACAGAGTTCATCCCATCTCAGAGCATCTTCTCAGTACTAACAGTACTGGTGAAAATGTGGGATCTTCCCATGAAAAAGAACTCTTTCTATTGTACATTAGTGGTTTAAAATATGTCATTGATGCCGCATGTATTTTCTCATGGATAAGCCCATCTGTGGATAAGCTGGCCCTCAAAATTTCAAGCAAAATACCACAAAAAATGCATCACCCGTGGATAAGTGACCCTTGAATTTTCAACCACAGCAACAGGCAGGAAATAGCAAACTGCTACATCATCATTTATAAAACAGCTTTTAAAAAGCTGTGCTCTGGTCCGCAGATAAGCCAAACACAATTTTAGGGGGTGTATTCTGGAACCTAAAATTCTCAGCTTATCCACAACTAGATATGGTATTTCTTCTGTCCCCTTAAATTTAGAAATAGCTTTCTATTTTGCAGTGGGTTTATTGTAGCCACACCCGCTCTGTAACGTCACTTTCAAAATGACCTACCGATATGATACAAAACTAGAAAATCACCAAGATTATTATTTCAATTTCCATTTAAGGCAATGCCATCTAAATTTCCCAAACAGAATTCCCACTAAATCCTACTACAAATAAAGCTGCTATGATTCTTTCCCTTTGTCCAATGCTTTTATGCGGGATTAATGATTAATTTATAGTAACAGCAGGTCATTTAGGTGGATTCCAAAAGGATGAGACTAATTTGTGGAAATTAAGCCTATAAATGATACTTCCATGTTCAGGAACTGTATGCTTCAAACATCAAATTTTGGAAACAAACAGGAGATGGCCAGCACTTCTTCTCCTGAAAGCTTTCAGAGAGGATTATCTTCCTCTGATGCAGAAGCACTTATGTTCTTATATGTTTGCTCAACTTACTCTTGAAGTTCAGAGTCAATGAAGATTTCCCATTAATCTGATACATTAAGTCCCCATTATTAAAGTACTTCAAAAGGAGAAACTCCTTCTTACAAAAGCAGTCTTTGTAAGTTTTGCAGCACTTTGAAGATTAACAGAATTAAAGTATTAGGGCATAATTCTTTGGTATCTTAAAAAGCATTGATCAGATGCATGCCATATTATTCTCCATTGCCTTATTAGATACTCAGTCGTTTTTACATCCTTTAATTCATCCTCTGCTCTTTTATTAAAGTATTCTATTTTATTGTTTACAAAATTTTAAATATCTGGTCCCATCAGAACTTTGGTTATTGGCTAAGTGGAACTATAACAAACAAAGAACAAAAATATATAAAAATGGTACAGATTGAGTTTGAGTTGCTCTCTATCCTGGGTGAGAACCCTAAAAGTTTAATTTCACTGTAATGGATCTCTATTTAATCAATTGTTTCATGGCATTATGTGATGCTTCTAATTTTCTCCATTTTTGGCTCCATCAATGAATGACAGCTCTTTAGGGTTGTAGCTGTTGGGCTAACATGGCCCTTGTAACCATTTCAGTGTGAGACCTCTGTTCTCAAACTCTGTTACTTTATCCACTGTCCTCTCTTGTGGTGGTCCATGTATGGTGGTCCAAAAGAACAGAAGTCATTACTGAACAAGAGAGATTGTGCAAAGGCTAGAAGAGCTGAGACTTGTCAGGCATATGCTCATCTAGAGTTCAAAGTGTTCAGATAACTCTTTAACTCTGATTGTAGGGAGGCCTTTCCCCAATTGTGGCTTGTACTGAAATGGGAAACAAAGGAGGGTAAACCCAAGTCAGACTGTAGGCATTCCTAATTCTATTTGCTCATTCCTTCAACTTCTCCAAGAATACTGGATCATTTCCAGAGGAGATGTTGTTCTTACAAAACAAATTGGTAAAGCAGCCATAATATATTGCAGTTAATACAGTATAAGATTGCTAACTAATCTCATTACTAAAACCAGCTTCTTCTGAAAATTCCATTATTGTAATTTGCACCATTAGATTAGTCTACCACTATTGTGGAGGTTCAGGAAAACAATTTCTGTAATTAGCATGAATTAAAAAGGGTTCAGTTCTTCCTCAAACTTTTTTTTTCCTATTTACGTTAAGATCTCTATTGTGCTTTGGGACACCACCTCCATAAACCAGTTGACACATGCCAACAAGATCTGTCTTGTTGTATCTATTGAAGAATAGAACTGTTGTTTAACACTTTAAATCCCTTAATTTGTTAATTTAACAGGCAAAATTTAAGTCAAAGTTTTTACAGGCAGACAGGAGGTGTGACTTTTCTAAGATTTAAAAAAAAAAAGACTATAGCAGAGTCTATTTGAATTACATAGAAAAGGTTCACCAATCACAGGCACATTTTATTGGCATTCAGTAATGTTTCTAAGAAATATCCATTTCGAGGAACCTAACTGTAGATACACCACATCTGGTTGTTTTGCAGCTGCCCAGAAATCATAGGATAACAACTACAAGCTGCATGTCAGGAATTCAGACTTTGTACAACCCATCCTGGACACCTGGCAGTTGTGTTAAGTCCTAACTACACCTGAAGACCAGACAAATCGTAACAGATCCATACTTAGCTCAGTCACCATTTTCATTTCTGCTAAAAGCGAACTAGATGATGGTCGAAATTAAATCTAATCTGTCTGAGATACTAAAGGGAAGAGCTTTTGAAACACTGCCATTTTCCTGCTTTTAAATTCTCCTGTTTCCCAGATGTACTTGTCTCTGTAGAAGAAAAATACTCCTGCCTGTCTTCCGTTGTGGGATCTAATCAGCTTTGCCTTTTCAGCCTTAGGAAAAGATATTCAGAGTCTGGCGGCAAAGAAATTTTAACAACACAATACATTAATCCCGCTGTAACGTTTAACTATGTATTAGTTCCTTTAGTGTTGCTGTTGTTTGAATATTCATTTTATTGCTTATCTTATTCTGTAATTTATAAAATGTTTTAATGTATGTTTTTATGAATCATTCCAACCAGTTTTAAATGTAAATTGCTTCAAGATGTTTTAATGGGAAGCATTAGAAGTATTTTAAATAGATACATAAATAAGTGCATTAAGCAATTGTGTGGGTTGTTTGGGATTTTAACTTAGCAGATTGTCTGCGCCGTGACTCAGAATGATATGTGAATCCAGCAAATTGTGATTTACTCAAGCCTTCTATAATTAAGCAAACTACTGCATTGCAAGATGTGTGAGTTCAGTGTGATCTACCTGGTTAAGTGTTGTTTGCTTTGGGTGAGAACTTTCCAAGGTCTCCAGTGGACGGATGTCCCATTGGCTGTTAACCAGTTGTAGATTTTAAATGGAGGTGATGTCTTCTCCACTTTAGCACATGAGCTCTATCACCAAGATGCCACCCTTCCAGTGTAAAACTTTTTAGCTTAGAAAAAGGTGAGCGTGGTGTATAAATCATGCATGGTAGGGAGAAGGTGGACAGGGGAAAAAAATTTCCCTCTCTCAAAACATTAGAATCAAGGTCATTCAGTGAATCTGACTGGAAGGAGATTTAGAACAGACAAAAGGAACCACTTTTTGTGCAGCAAGTAACTTACCTGTACAATTCATGACCACAAGTTATAGTGATGGCCATGAATAGGGATGGCTTAAAAGGGAATTGGAAAAATTCTTGGAGGACAGGACTATTGGGGGTATTGGTCTTGAAGACTCTAAGAGTTACCGTACCTCTGATTGGGAGCAGTGTAATTCTGAATACCAAATGCAGGGGAACACGGGAAAGGCATTTCTCCATCTCTGGCTTGTGGGTACTTTGGATGGCTACAGTGAGGAACAAACAGCTGGACTACAACCTTCCTCTGAATTAAAACCATGTATGTAGCCTAACCCACTTGACTTGTAATTTTGTGGAAGTCAAATAAGTATTTTATGGCTCCAGCCTGAATGCCAGAAATCGTCTGCAAAGTTTATATCACGCTTCCTCCCAAAGTTTCTTTTCAGACATGAAGATCAGTGCTAATGTGTGTAGACACACATACATAGGTTCTGCCCAGTCAAATGCACAGCATGCTATCTTTTTGGAAACCAGGGAACCAAATCCTTGTTTCTAGTTGAACAGCCCCCAAATTTCTCCTCCTAGTAAGAGAACAAAGCTGAATTAATTATCTATTCAGCATTATCTGAAAGCAGATGGTCTGGATGAAGGAAGAGATGGCATCCAGACACAAACATGTGCTGCTGTTTGTGCCTGGATGTCAGGCATCTATTTGCATTTATCTCCAAGGTGTCTCTAAAGCCATCCAGCAGGTTTTCCTGCCCTTGGCAGCTGGGACATCTCTTGAGGGTATTGAATGAGGCATGTTGCATTAGAAAAAAAATACCAACCAGGCCTGGCTCCAAACAGTAAAACCCTTTGCAATTCAAGGCGGCCATTATGTAGAACCAGGTGAAATATGACAAGCTTAATCAGAAAGGCCCTGCAAATTCAATTTGAAAATTCCAATTCAAATGTAAGATGCAGTTTTCAGTCATTTTGATACCTCCTAAATTTCTTTAAAAATAGATTTCTAAGCCTTACAGCAGTCAGCCAACATGGCTTCTAAAGATGCTTCAGCCTTGACTGTTGCTGTTTGCAAATTATACTGGTGGTTCCAACTAACATCAGGCTTCTGCTTTTTCTTCTCTCATTTCTCATCCATTAAATGAAAGGTCATTGGTTCTAGTCATTATTTCAGAAGCAAAAGAATTTTGATGAAATTCTCAAGGGGGCAGTGTGATCTCCTGGCATGGTTTTGATTAGCTGCATCTAAGATACGTTGTCAAATGCCCTGTTTTTAATTTTATGATCAATTCTCCAATGATTTGCAGCCCCCAGGGGGCTTTCCACACTTCCATTAAATCCCAAGGAAAGATAACAGGAGAAATCACTTCCTGAGGGGCTTTATCAATATCATGTGTGACAAAATTGATGAATAAGATTGAAAGGTTATTTGTGCTCTGCTCAAGTGCTTCCACCTTCTACTCTAAATTCCCCTGGGAGATTTTATAGGGCAGAATTAACAGACTGCTGTACAAATTTGGCAAGGGATATCTGCAATGGGAGAAGCTCTCCTGGGTGTAAAATGGCCAGGACAAAGGGTGTTTGGGGTGGGGGAGAGCACAGGCTTTACGCAATGCCAACTCCAGGAATAGTGTACGTTTCCCCCCCCCCCCCAATTCTGGCAACATACCATGGGAATGAACCAACTTTGTACCTTTAGTCTCTTTCACACTCTTTTTCTCTCTCTGCATCTGGACCACCAGTAGGAGACAGCAAAGACTGTGAAGGTGTCCACCATCCCTGTGGAGATCTCATCTATGGGACATCTTCCTCTCTATGTAAAAGAGTCCCTGTTATATGATCCATAAGATATCCTCCCAGAGTGCATTGAAGGGCACCCATAAAGTCTTAGAATTAAAACATTGACAATTCTGTAAGCACTGCCTTCTAAAATTTTAAAGCTGGAGAAAGAAGAAAGAGTAGAGGACTAGAGTGAGATTTTCCAGTGGTTTGGGAGCAGATCTTTATGACCTGTATGTTTCCCAGCTC
Source organism: Python bivittatus (assembly GCF_059951505.1). Lineage (NCBI taxonomy): Eukaryota > Metazoa > Chordata > Lepidosauria > Squamata > Pythonidae > Python > Python bivittatus. The sequence continues at coordinate 50,930,992 of NW_028277034.1, read as the reverse complement.
TTTATATTAGTCTTAAAACATGCAGAGTTCAATCTGAATTTTTAAACATCCAAATTAAGTATAGGTTTATGCTTAACTAATCTAATTATGTCATTGTTTTAAAGAAAATATTCCACCCTTCCTCTGTGGAGTTCAGGTTAGCGTATTTTTATTCTCATCCTTATCCTGTGGGTGAGAGAGAAATTAAGTATCACCTAGCAAGTTTATTGACTAAAGTGTTGACAAAGTGCAGCGTTTCAACTCTTCTAGACCAGCACACATATCACTCCCAAGCTCACATCAACTGCACTTGAATCTCCAATTCACTATAAATAGGTTTTGAAAGGATGGTTGGGGAGGGGGGCAAGTTCAGGCTGGCAAAAATGTGGTCACAAAAACCTTTAGCTTCAAGTCAAACCTTTAAACTGCAGTTATCTTTTGCAAGACATTATGACTTCATCCATCAGATGGAACCTTAACATGATTTGTTCAGTTTTCAGTGAATGTGCTGGTCAAATAGCAGGCAATTTGGAATTTTGAGAGGAAGTCATGGAGATGACCACAAATGGTGGTGGGTGCAGTCATAAAACACTTATTTATCAGAAGGCAAACTTGTGAAATTGCTCTTGGCTACTCCCCAGCACCACTCTACTTTTGTCCTTTGTTTTTCTTGGCAAGCGACCACATTTCTAAGTACTGAGGTTTTCATTTTTTAAGAATACCTATGTAAATGAAGATGGTTCCAGAAGTTGGCAGTTTGCTTCTGTCCGGTACTAGCAATTACAAGGGCAGGAAGTCAGACTTAGATGAGAGTCTTTATGGCAGTTATAAATCCTATCAGAGAACAGGAATGTGAGAACTCAAGAAAAGCAAACAAAGTTACTTCGGAAGCCAAAGTTCTGCGCAGACAATTCCAAGGTCCAGGATTCAAAGATGAGTGCAGTCTTGTACCACGCCAAAGGTCAGTCATGGAATCGTAAGCAGCACAGGTTCAGAAAATCAGGTTTGAGGTTAGAGTTAGGGTTGGTTGTTTGCCAACAGAAGCCTGATTCTTAAGCCTTATGTTGGAGCAATGGCTCAGGAGTGTCTATTTTCTCATGCCTCTTTCTTTTGAAGAGCCTCACTGAATATCTCTCTTCTTCTCACTTGATCTTTCTCTATGTGCAAGGGCTAAGGATTGGTTCCTGACTGGGTTCTCAGGTCATTCAACCTGCTGCTGTGTTTCTACAACAGCTGCTTGATTACCTGTCTGCTCCAGAACTGCAGGCTCCTCCTCTAACAGGTCCCGCTCCAAGCCTTTCCTACAGATATCTGACAGCCTGCTGCTTCCTAAGTTGCAAGGCCAGAACCTATCAAGGCCTACTCCTCCAATTCAGAATCTGATCAAAAAGGCTCATAACACTATCCTTCCTTCTAAGCCCCCTTCCCCTTATTCTCATGGTTTTGGCTTCAAAGATCTTGTAGATGGAAGCAATGTACTAATTCAAGGGTGTGAACCTGATCCACATTTCCCAGGACCACTCTTCTGGCCCACACCCTTTCCTGTCTATGAGATACTGGAGTTTTCCACGATATGTCCAAGAGTTGAGGATGTGGATTACTTCAAACTCAGATTCTCCCTGAACCAGAGCAGGAGGTAGAAGAGCAGAAGATGCTCTTTTGCAAAGTTAAGTTCCACTATAAAATATTGTGGATATTTTATAAAAATATAAAATAAATATAAAAGTCAGGGGAGGCAACGAGAGTGGTGGGCACCCAGAGAGGGGTCCACAGGTACTTGTGGGTTCCACTCTGGTTAGTGGATTGTAGGAACCCACCGAACTGAGGTTTGGCCAACAAATCCTGGTTAAAAAGTCATGGTTTGGTATAATATGTGACTGAGTCATTATGAAAATCACACGAGTACAGATTTCTCCATCCTATTTGACTGTCTCCCAAAAAATTGTTAGCATGTGGAAAGTCAGATGGATCACACATATTTTAACATCATGTTTGACTCTGGTCATTCACATGGGGCACATCTAGGTGTTTTTCCAGAGGTTCATGGTGCAATTTCACAGTCTCTGTGCAAAAGATCCACCCCCCAAAATCAGAACCTGGCATCTGAAAAGAACAGATGGGTTAACAGTCTTCATTAATGGCGGTAAAACTAATCAAATAAAACATAATCCCAAGAGTTATTTCAATATTTGGGGGTTCCAAACATTCCTCTTTACCAGGCTATTGAGATCAATGGCCAAAAATCAATGGAGGAAAGTATTCATTGATAAGGAAACAGTGAGAAGAAAATGGGAAGATGCCTGAAATGAACATTTTGCTCCTGAACCTCTCAAAACCTTTACTGATTGACTGACCCACCTACATTCCACCTGCTCCTTACAACTGAGTTTACAGTGCATGAAAAGAATAACACACATAAAACACAACAGAGAAACAATCATTTTTCTAAAACTGATTGCTCCCCTTGGGATCTTAGCCCAAAGGCTGAGAAGCTGTGCATAGACAATCTTCCTAATTATATGCCTTCTTGTGTTAACCATTTTTGGAAGGTCGTAAGGGTAGGGATATCTCTTATCTTGAAGGACATGCTGCTCCAGAGAGAGAATGTGGTTTTCTGAATCCCAACCCCCAATCTCTTTTGGGGTGGTACTCTCGCTGTAGACTGTGTGGGGTGGGCAGATTCTACCTGAGAATTGTCATGTCGGGATGGGCCTTATAGGTGGTCACCAGCACCTTGATTTGGGTTTGGAAGCCTCCTAGAAGCAGATATTGTCTGCTGGATTGGCAAACACTAGTCAGCAACCACATTCTGTATCAGGGATTAGCTGCAGCTTCTGAGCTGTCTTCAAGGACAGCCCTACGCAAAGTGAATTCCAATAGTCTAACTGAAAGATAACAAAGGCATGAGTCATGATCTTCAGCACCTCCTGATCCGGAAGGGAACAACTGGCAGATTCATCAAACCTGGCCAAAGCTTTGGAAAGCTCACATACCCCCCAGACATACTACTCTTCCCCCAATAGTTCCTGGGCCCAGGAAGGTAATTAATACTGTTAATTAAAGGATCTTGAACTAAATACCTATTTGCCTGTATTGCAGATAATAATAGGTCCCAGATACGGTTTACGTTTTAATTCTGATTCTCCCTCCCAACTTCCAGTCTCATTAGAATTGCAGTGGAGAAATAGCTAAGCAATAAAATCAGAAAATGTTTCTATAGCAAGAAATGCAAACACCAGGAAGGGAAAAATAATCAGCAACCAGAGCAAACAAGTTTGAAGTGCCATGCGGGAGATGGAGTTATGCATATCTATGACTGCACTGGGGGAGAGGGGAGCATTGTGTAGCATGACAGTGACTTATGCATTTCCTCTGACTGTGTTGCCATATAAAATGGAAATGTCTCCTTGACTCCCAATGACTTCATGGACATGTCCATGCACTCGTTTTGACAATAAGGAAGTGGTTGGCAACTGCCTTTTTCCAGACTGTCACCATAAATTCACAGCTATTGTGCAACCCTATTCTGTCCACATGGACTCCAAGTTCCTCAGTTCCACCAAGAACTGAATGCTGTAAGAGCTTGGGCTGAATTATGCTATCTCTGCAGGGAAGTCCCTCTTAACATCTTTCTAGTTCTGCCCACCATCAGTGGATGCTTTGAGCCCATAAGACTGGGGAAGCAGTCACAGATATGGAAGTGGGAAGGAGATACAAAGAATCCTGCTGATCAGCCCTTGGTTGCTTGGAAGCATGTCACTTTTAATTTGGGATCTCCTCTAGAAGGGTAGATTTGGGCACCTGTACTTCCATTCCCTTGTCTCCCCTTAAGCAAGCATCCTCTTTCCCTTTTGGGCGGTTTAATGACAGGGTTCACACATTATCCTCAGGCATTGTTTCCTTACCAAATAATTTTTTTAAAAACAAATTCCAGTTAGGTCAATACATGCCACATGCCAATTCATAACCTAGTGTTTTACAAACCAAAGTGGCTGGTTAGCCCAACATGCTAAGCCAAAACCAAAGAAACTATGGTTCAAACAAGAATGGTTGAATCCAACACTAGACCAGAAGTTCATAAAAGGGCTAAAAATGATAAAAAGGATTCAATCTCATATTGCCCTAGTTACAAGGCTAACCAATGAAGAGGAACCACCTTCAGAAGAAGGTGCAGAAGAGGAACTTTGTTTCTAGTATGACTATTTCCTTTCTGTTTCTTGGAATAGGCTAAAAATATGAAATACAGACCCTGGAAAGCCACCACAGCAGCAAACAGAACCAAACTAACTTAGATAGCATAGCACAATATTGGAGAACTGTCCTGGTGTATCTTTGCTCATCCTCTCCCCATCCCAGTCCTGTGGCCTTCAATTCCTTGTAGCCTACAATTCTGGAAGGCACCATGATGAGGAAGGTTATTTTGAAGTCAGGTATGAAATGGGTGGAGAGTCAGCTTGGTGTAGTGGCTAAGGCATCAGGCTAGAAACTGGGAAAGTGTGAGTTCTAGTCCTGCCTAGGCACAAAGCCAGCTGGGTGACCTTGGGCCAGTCCCTTTCTCTCAGCCCTAGGAAGGAGGCAATGGCAAACCACTTCTGAAAAACCTTGCCAAGAAAACTGCAGGGAGTCGTCCAGGCCGTCTCTGAGAATTGGATATGATTAAACGTAAAAAAAAATGAGATGTGTTCTAATGTTGTTAGGTTCATATATCTTATCAGACCATAAACTGCCTTTAATTATGGTTCCTTGAGCACAGATTAAACCCTAAACCATTACATGCAAACTACAATGGCTGGATTCACATATGCTAAGCCAAGGTCCTAGCTGGGCTCAAACAAAGACCTTCATCTGCAAATCCTATGATTTGAGTTGAGCTCCAGTCTCTTCACTAAGTGTATGTCAGTGAGAAAATCAATCTGTGGCTCAGCTTCTCTCCAACATTTACAAGGTTCCACTGCCAGGGTTTCTCAACCCTGGTAACTTGAAGATGTGTGGACTTCAATTCCCAGAATTCCCCAGCCAGCATGGCTGGCTGGGGAATTCTGAGAGTTGAGGTCCACATATCTTCAAGTCACCAAGCTTGAGAAACAGTGGTCTATTCTAACCTTAGAAGCACATCCAAACATTCCATTCCAGCCTAATTTTAGGTGGCTGTGCCATAAAAGAAAATAACCGTCATGTAAACACGATGATGCGAAAATATATGTCAGCAGCAATAAGGTTTATTAACAGGCCTTACAAAGTAATAAAATAAAATCAAGTTTCTGTTGGTCACTTTTTAGCCCCCAAGTGGCTGGATTTCATTGTCTCTTTTAACCTCTGGGCCTTTTTCTTTTAAGGTTTAAAGCTCTTTGCAATGAGGTTAACCAACCTAATTAAGCCATTCCAGTCCACCCATCTCTTCAACACGTTCCCAAAGGCAAACCATAATAATTCATCATAGATGGCAAGGGAAGAGTGCAAATGACATCCTTCTTTGTCATCTTGGGTCCCTATGCGGCATTTTCAATACTGTCATTGTAGTTTCAGGGGCGACCTGCCCTCCTCCCGTTCTCCAGATACCCAACTCTAAAAGTCCTTGCATAAAGCCCCTCCCATGCTTCAAAGCCAACATGGATTTCAGAGTTGACCATCATTCTCCCCCTACCTTTCAATACCAGCTCTCAAGAGAGACCACCTTTGTTTTCACCAGTCATTTTCACAAGAAAGAAGGTAAAGTGCAGTTTCTCAGCGACAGACATGGAGCAGGTAACCCGAGGCTGCCAGAGAAGTCCACTCGACCAGAGCATTTCCCAGGATGGACTCAAGCTCCCGTGGGAGGGTTGTAAAGCGATTCTCCCCATCCCAGTTAAAATAAATGTTCAGGAATAAAGTGCCATTTTTCGTCCACTTTCTCCCCAAATGCAGCTGTTGGACTCGAAAAGAGGCTGGGCCAACAAGATCTTTGGAGACCTTGTTCCTCATACTTTGCCTTGCTCCAAGGACACAACAGCAGTTGTTAATCACTGTATTCCTCCGTCTCCTGTAAGGGGGGGCACTTGCTCCCCCTTTTCCATTTCATGTGTTGAGGTTTCAAGTAGGCTGCCAAGGAGGACTTTCTGCTAACTTTCCTGGCTGGGGAAGCAGAAGAGGCGGCCATGGAGGCTCTGATGATTGGATGAGCCGGGAAGATAGTCCTGCCTCGAGGGCCCCCCAAGAGCTGCCATATTTCTCCAGAGACACTGGCACTCAAGTACTGCCAAGGCTTCTTGCCGCTGCAGTCCCGGGCTTGGGTCCGGCACCGCAGCTTCTGCACCAGGATCTTGATGATCAGGGAGTGACTGTGGATGGCCGCCAGGTGCAGGGGGGTGTAACCACAACCAGACCTGACATTCACGTCCAGGACAATCCCTGCTTCCCTGGCACCCGTGACAAAGTCTTGCAGCACCTGGGCATTCCCGTGCTTGGCCAACCAGTGCAGCACCGTGAAGCCTGAGATGAAGTCCCTGCGGAGGGCAAGGTGCGGATCTTCCCGGAGCAGCGCCCAGGCCTGCATCCAGGAGCCCGTGGCCACCTTGACCAGCCAGGCGTGTTCTCGAGCGTCCAGGGGCACCAAGGAAGACCTGTGCTCAGCAGACCCCTCTGGGCTAGGGGCCAGCCTTTCTACAAATGGGGCATTTGTCAAGGGTCCTTGTCTAGGAACTAACCGGGGACTTAAGGGGGCATCCAGATTTGGGGATGGTGGTCCGCTCATCTTCCTTGGGTTCGACTTCAATGGATCCTTGCGCTGCCACTTGGAATCACTGCCTTCTGCTTTGCCCAGAGTGGCAGCTCTCCCAACGATCCGGTGAAGCAAGGCAACACACGGAGGGGACTTGCCGTTCTTGTGGCCTTGGCTGGCCTGGGCAAGTGGCACTACCAGACCATTGGTGTGAGGGATGCCCCGAGGGCCCTCGCAACCCACTGAGTTTCCGATGCACCCATTCCCCCTGCCCATTTCCCCTTCGTGGGAGTTGCTGTCCCTGCTGGTGCTGCTGCCCTCTTCACTGGCAGAGCTTTCCTGCTCAATGTGCTCCTCCAAGTCCTGCAAGGAAAGCTGGCATCGGATGCTGCGGAAGACTGGCATTGGGGGGTCCTGCCAGGCCTCTGAGGGTTCTGGCCTGAGTTGGGGATCCCGGGAGCCACTAGGGGGGCAGGCACTTCGGTTCGAGCTTTGAGGCCAGTCTTTCACCAGGCAGGCCTCCTCTTCCAGAGGTGGGAAAAGCTCGGGGAGGGCAGAATGATGGGTAACTATCCAATCCCGAATCCTTTGCTGGGCACTGCCGGCACTTGGAAGCGCGCCCATTTCTCCGACGGGTAGACGAAGGCCGTTCGACTGCTGCGCCCTTTCCTGCAGGGGCAGCGGTTCCGGGGCGGCTGTCCCCGCGAGGTGCGGCCGGCGACAATTTTCATCTCCAGCCAGGGCGCACGGTACCGAAAGGCTTCCCAGGCAGCCCACGGCGGGGCTGGCAGGCAGCGGAGGCCCCGCTGCAGCCCCAGGAACGCCGGGCACGCACCTGCCGGCCCGCCAGCCCGCCGCGAGTTCTCCATCCGAGCACTGACCGGCGCGCTCCGCTTCTCGCCGCGGTCCGGGAACTGCCCCGCGGCAAGCGGCGCCGTGCGCCCTGCCCGCGCGCTCCCACCCGGCCTGGGGGGGCTGCAGCGGCCGGCGAGGTTGAGCCGGCGGCGGCGGCGGCTCGGCGGCTCGTCCGTCGTTGGGCGCGGGTTTGGGCTCCTCCCCGACCAGGTCTCGGTACCGCTTCCTGAGCACCACGTACTTGGCCGCGCCGGGCCCGTCCTGCCTCACGGTGGCCACGGAGTTGACGAAGCCCTTGAAGAGCTCCCGGCGGCGCTGGAGCTGAGCCGGGGGCGCCTCGGGGTCGCGCAAGAAGCGCTTGAAGTGGCCCAGCAAAGCGGCATTGGCCACTCGCCCCCCCGCCTGGCAGAGGAAGTCCAGGAGCTCGGCTTGGCTCAGCTCCTGCGCCATGGCTCGGGCGGGGAGTCGCTCACCTCCGCTGGCCGGCAGACCCCGCGCGCTCGCCGCCGTCAAGCCATCCCGCCCTGGGCAGCTCCGGCCCCCGCCGGGCAAAGGCTGCGCGCGCCCGCGACGCCCAGGAACAGAAACCACCCCGGTGGCCGCCCGGCGCCGGGAGCCGCCTCAGCCGAGCGAAGTTCAGCCCGGAGTCAGTTTCACCTGCTCTTCGTGGCCCCGCCCACTTTCCCACCTCGGGGCCCCGCCTCTCCGCGCCTTGGCCCCGCCTCCGCTCCAGCCGCACACTTTTTTTTTTAATTTAAATCTCTCTGACCTGTTTTTCAGATATTCCCAAACTGAGGTCAAACTGTGGGCGAGGCAAGGAGATTGTTCAAAGAGAGAAGCGTTAGTATCTTGCCTTCAGGGAAGTTAAAAAAAAACAAAAAAACTTTTTAGCTTTATTTTCCTTGGGGTTTTTGCCCCTCTCTCTTTCGTTCTCTAGAGTAAAATCTCTCACGCGCCTTCCTTAAATGCGTTCGGGAAAAGAAATATATAAAACTGCCCCTTCTCTGCCAATGAAGCTGGAAGGAGAGGATTTGCGTATTTTTCTTCCATTGTTCCTAAATAGCAGAAAGCAGAGAAGGTAAGGAGGCTGCCATGGAGAGAGGGGAGGAAACAGCAGCGTCCCATGCGTAACATTTACAAAGGAGTTACACATTACCCAGTGGATCCCAAATGCAGACACCCTCGAGTGCCTCTCCTTCTAATGGGACTCACCTCTGGCTGAGGGTGCATCAAGGGGATTGTTGGGGGGTTGTATGCAGAAATAAGTCCCCTAGCTGGATTCACAGACACCCTAGTGTGCTGCTTAAACCAAGCCACTGTTGGGGTCCCACGACGTGCTAAATCATGAACCGTGGTTTAGAGACAACTTGAGCTCACTAAGCCAGAACCTTATTCTAAGTAGGGTGGTGATGCTCTTGATCCCAGGGATTAGAACAGGGTTCACTTCGCTTTCAGAGGGCTGCGCCCAGGATCCCTCCGCTTGCTGCAAAACATGCCACCTTTTCTCCAAGGCATTCAATCCCATCTTATCTCTGGAGCTGCAAGGCTTCCCTTTCGTTTCCACTTCTGCCTGTCAGAGCCTCTTTGCTCCTGATTTCCTGATCCTTTCGCTCAGTGATGGTGAACCCATGACACGGGTGTCAAAGGTGACAGGCCATGACGTTTTGGGTGACACGCCCGCATTCACCCACACCCGACAACAACTGTTCTCCCTCTTTGAGTTGCCAAAGAAACTGAGTTTGTTTTACTCGTATTTCATTTTTGTAATTATTTGACGTTTCTTTATACAATGCATAGCACCGCATATGATTGGACTGTATTTTTAAAAAATAAATGAATATGTAAAGGATTGTTTCTCTTTTGTTCCAGGGGTGGTGTGTGACGCGCCAGCAGAGTCAAGGTAGGCGTTTTCCGACTTTTTGATGCGTCAAGTGCAAAAGGCTTGCCATCGCTGCTTTAGTTGATAGCCCACGGCAGAACAGCCGCGGATGTCCTGTGCCGAATGAAACCACGAGCGCATGAGTGAGCCATCGCTTGTGAAACAAGGCATGAATATTTGGGAGCCCCCATTGGACTTGCTCTTAAAGAGCAAAACACGTAGGTTAAGCCTTGCAGGACTGAATTACCCTAGCAAAGATTGTCCTATCTGTTTTGCTCTCAAAGAATAAATCTGTGCTGCTGAATTTCGCCATGATGAGCATTACAGGCTGTAAAAAGACTGTGGGGAGCTAAGGATGTCCAACCAGAATACAGAAAAACCACCCCATCTCCCCACCGCCGCTGTTCAAACACCATTTGTGTGAGGCATATTTATTCCCTGATTCTCAGATCCTGCAGGGAACGACTTGCTGCAGAGAGAGTCTGCCAGCGAAGGGCAGCAGAGTTAACGCTCATCCAAAATGCAGATGTTTAGCCAGGTACATGATCTGCAGGAATAGAGAACTGGAGTGCAGAGGAGGAAAATCTATTGTGCTACCCTATTGTTCGTGCACCAGCCTTCCAAGAAAAGTGTGTCTCTGTTTCAAACAATATTTCATTGCTGACCTAGTGTGGGCATTACTACACTAGTTCTCAGTTTTTGTCTTCAACCTGACTATTAAAATTGTATCCCTCAATGCCTCTGGGATCTATTTCTGAATAAATATGTATAGGAATGAATTGTGAGTTCAGTTTCTATTTTGTTTGGAAGGTCCTGGTGGCTTTGTGGGGGCGTTGTCTGTGTGTAAGTAAGTAAGACTCTTGGCTTGGTCTACAAAAGGTCTACCTGAAGCAGGAGGGTGCTTATGTCATATATAAGTGATACTCCGTAGGCTTCAAAGTTTTCAGTTCTGCAATGGTGTTGCACCACTGCTCCCACAGACATGAAAGTTCTTCTGTTATTTCATTATCCCCTGATTTGAATCATACATTATGTCATCATGTGGTTTACTGGTTTGGGCTTCTGGTATTGTGTGAATACAGCCACTGTAGTTTGTGAATGGAGGCTCATAGCTTAACTTCTATTTATTTATTTATTTCAATTTATATAACATGTTGTGCAAATGCAGCCCACTGTGGTTGATTCATTAAACCCAGCTTTTTTCTTTGCAACCCCCCAAAAGCAGATCCAAAATATATAAAACATCGATATTTGCAATCTATACTCTAAAGCAGAGTGAGTGTTCTTGGCAGTACTATTTGGGATTCCCTCCCAAGCAAATACCTACAGCTAATATTTTAAAGAAAACCTTAATCCTGTATTCTTCTCTTCCAGTCTGCCTTTGGTTAAGATATCTGGCTTGACAATATCTTTACCGGCTACTAGTTTTCACTAACTTTAATGTGCTGCCATGTTGTAACTGTGGCATGTACTTTATTGCAAAGTGCCATGCTGGGGCGGGGAGTTATGCTCCCTGACAGATGGATTAGGTATTATTTAAATAAATTAAATGCAGAATGTGTGGACTTTCACGTATCTCTGATAGTATGTGAAAAGGCCTGAAGCTTCTGCCACTAGATAAAAAGCAGATTGCCAAAACAGTATTAAGGTTCTCCTCCCCTGAATACCACTCAGACCAAAATCTTTGGCAGTTGGCTAAGTTGGCATGAATGTTGCAAACCAATATCATCGCCGTGCTTGGAAAAGCTAAAAAGGATGAAGGAATGAAAAAAGAAGATCTTTGTGCTAGAGAGAAAAATTGCAACCAAAGGCTGGTGCAGTTGAGTGAAAACAATAAATGTATTGAAATCCTACCTAAAGGATTGATTCCTATTGATTCCTACGGATGCCACTCTAAGATCTTATGAATTCAAAGTGGCCTCGGGGGAGGCTCAGTTTTAAAAGCCGGATCATCCTCATGGGGAGGGAAAAAACGTTTTTTTGATCAGCGGTGGAATACAGCAGCACGTTTTAAAATCTAATAATTGAATGTAGGAGAACATTAAATGATTGTGTAAATGGTTTAAAAATAAAATACATGCATTTTGTGGTCTTTTTCGGTGGAGTCACCAGGAATTGAGTCGATTCAATGGCATTTCATTAGCTTGACGGGTATAACGGATTCCCACCAGAAGCAGAAAAGGTGAATGAAAACTAACAGGCCTTTAAAAGAAAGGTGCTACTTCATCATTCTTCAAACAATCTTTTATGAAAGGCTAATGGGTTCTCTGTCACCCCAGAAGACAGGACCAAAGCCGGTGGGTTGAAACTACAGGAAATTAGATCCAGGTTAGATATTAGGAGGAATTTCCTAAGGCTAAATACTATTTAACTGGCGGAAAAGACTGCCTTCTGAAGTGGTGTATTCCACTTTATCAGAGGTCTTCAAGCAGAGGCTAAAAAGCCATCTGTCCAAATGCTTTAGCAGATCCTAGGCTGAGCACAGGGTTGAATTAGTTCAGTCTTTCTCAACCTTGACAACTCTAAGACGTGTGGACCTCCACTCCCAGAATTCCCCAGCCAGCATGGCTGGCTGGGGAATTCTGGGAGTGGCGGTCCACACGTCTTAGAGTTCCTAAGGTTGAGAAACAGTGTGTTAGATGACCTTTAAGTTGCCTTCCAATTTTTGATTCTGCAATTCTGTGGCAAATACATATCTGAGCTAAGGGTTCAGTTCATGGTCTAAATGGCTGCTTCTATGACTACAATTCTATTATCTTTAATAGATAATGGATAACTTCACCGTAAGTTAAAATTTGGGTAGTTTGTGATTATGACGTCATGCGTTACTGCCTTAACTCAGTAAAAGAATGACTAAGTTAACCATAGCCAGCATCTTACACAAGCACAGCCAATAACTGGCTGCACTGAGCCATTAGGGTTCCATCTGATACTGAAACAGGGCCAAGAAAAATAAAGGGTGGATTGCCAGTTTTTTTTAATAATGCTACCTTTAATAGTAAACAGATACTGAGAAATTAAAGGGAGGAAACTCCCTTGTATGGAAAGGAGAAGATACCTGTTTCATTGCTTAACGTTTATAGATCAAGTGGCTGTTACAAGCATAGGAGGAGTAACTTAAAAAAAAAAGAAAGAAGGTAAAAACTAGTTCTGGTTTATTTTCTATACCCTATAAAGTTGATCACTTTTCAACCAGTCTGTGCTCCCAAGCCTTTAAAAGCAATGGGATTTGAAGATACTGTCAATACATCCTCAGAAACTAATTGCATTATTGGGCAATCACCAGGAAACTAGTCCTAATGTTTGCACCATTGTGGTACAATAAATTTAACAAAATCAAAAATTAGGCCCTTTAGTTTTCCCCTTGGTGCCGGCTCTGTAACCCAGCCATTTTCTGATTTCTACCTACCGCCATGAATGGTTCTTTTTCTCGGGAATAATCACGTCTGTAGACAACAGCTATATCTTATGCAACCTGGTGGCATTTCCACATTCCAGCCATCCTGAAACTCAGTTGCTCCCTCCCCCAAAAATGCAGCTTTGCAGAGGAGAGTCAACGCTGGAGAACGCTTCAGCCCTGTAATGTCTTGCTCAAGTTGGCAGCGCAGAGACCCTGAAAAGGGGAGCCTGCTCCTGTTTACAGATTATTTGGACATTAGGCATTCTTTCTTTGCAGAGACACAGTCTGACAGGCAGGATCCCTTGCAGTATTTTTGCTGACGGGAACGGTGCGTGCGTACCACAAATCAGATTAAAAGAAGCAGGCCACAGATCAAATCGAATTGTGGGTTTCAGTGTCTTGGTATGACAGAATTGAAGTCCTGGACAGGCTTCAATAAAATCCACAAACCGGCACCTTTCGAGTCCTCAGTTTGACCACTTCTGGGGATTGCTTTCTGAAAATCATAAAAAGAAAAGACATCCCAAAAGAGTTGTCACAAGGGCAAGCATTGATTGGTTGGACTGTGGATGGATTTTGACAAATGCCGTCTGAAAGTGAAAAGGAACACCCTTGTTTGTAAATATTTGTAGGGAAGGTGCCATCAAAGAAAAGAAACAGGCTCCCCTAAATATCTCCTGTAAACAAGAGAAGGACAGCATTTCCTGCAGGCCTCTGGCAGCTGATAATTTTAAACTGGCTTAGAGCAGATTAGCAAGGACAAGCATAAATGGGTTTTCCAGGAGCCTGAAGGTTATCTTCATAACCCAGAGAGATAATTGTTTTGCTACTGTATAATTCAATCATGGCCACAGGTCTGGGCTGCAAAAATACAGATGGCCATTAGATGGCAGGAAACAGATTAAAAGAAAATCCCTTTGGTGCCACCTGGTGGATACCTGCATTCATGCAGCCCAGATCCAGTAACTCTATTGTTATTTTTAATCACGACCAGCTATTCAGAGAGGCTTTGTTGCCATGCTGCATTATGTCATCACAAGGAAGTGTGTGTATATATGTGTGTGTGTGTGTGTGTGTGTATATATTTGGGTGGAAAGAAGACATTACAATATTTGCAACAAAAGTGCACATTTAAAATTGCTTGCCTTTGGACAGACTGTGCTTGTGACCTTAAAACAGCTGGTGGTTATACTGTGGTGCATACAGTAAGGAAAGTTTTGCTGAATAAAGTATTCATAATAAAGATTGAAATGCAAGAACAGACCAGTTTTATTTGCATGCACTGGTCACCCTATTGATATGCTTTTTTCTCCATTCAGATATTCAGGGAGCAGTGTTTCCTGCCCTCTACTGTTATCTGGGAATTCACATTGGAAGAAAGCCTATTGGGAAATGTAATGTGTGCAAGGAACTTAATTTGCTAACATTTTCACTTTCTTAGCTTCAGAAAGGCAGTGGCCAGCTTTATGCATTGCAATTCGGCTTACTGACTAAGCCCCAGTGTGCTCAGGTGTTGGCTTAGCATATTGAGTGAACCCAACTACAGGTAGTTCTTGACTTATGACCATTTGTTTAATGACCGTTCAAAGTTACGATAGTGCTGAAAAAAGTGATGTATGACCAATCCTCACACTTACATCTGTTGCAGCATCCTGATGGTCATGTGATCAAAATTCTGGCACTTGGCAACTGGCATGTATTTACAATGGCTGCAGCATCCCAGGGTCAAGCAAAGTCAATGGGGGAAGCTAGATTTGCTTAATGGCCGTAGCAAAAAAGGTCACAAAATTGGGCGCGACTCACTTAATGACTGAATCGCTTAGCAACAGAAGTTCCGGTCTCAATTGTGGTAGTAAGTCAAGGACTACCTGTATGATGATATGAGAATTGTGGCTTATACAAATCCAGCCAGTTGTGCTTATTCAGTAAATTGGGGTTAAACAAGCTGAATTTTTAGCTTGGGGTTTGCTTGTAGCTTAACATGTTGCATGAAGCCAGGTCTTGTGATTTGTAAACCATGATTTACAGCTTAGTGTGATGTGTGAGCCATCCCAGTTGTGGCTTAATCAATGAATGATGGCTAAAACAACCCCTGGCTTAAACTTGTGTTAAAAATAAAGAACTGCAAAAGCGAACTAGGTTAGGCTACCAAATCATTAAACATCCTATTTCTTTAGAAGCATCTTAGTCTGTAAACAGCAAGTGAAAAGATTTGGAGCATCAAGACATGCAGAATTACCCAATATCTTAAGATCAGGCTGTTATTGAAAGGGCAAAAACTGCTAGGAAACCTGGAATTCTGCCTAAACTAGTTTCTGACAACCTTTAATTCAGACTCAGACTGGCAATGCAATTCTGTATTTTGATTTGACCAAACCAAATGTAACACCAGTGCCAAACATTAATGCAAGCCTGTCTCTCTCTCCCTTTTTCTGCAGTGCTGTTATACCATCACGCTTGACGGCTTTCTTTTGCCGCAGGATCCAGCTTGAGTCGTGCTAAGTATTTTATTTGCTGGCCCACAGAGGCAAACAATGGGCCATTAAATGCTAGCTTATCTTGCAGGTTGGTTGAACTACTCCGGAATCTCATCCTAAAATATTATTTTCCTGGGTTGCAAGAAGATTCATGTAACTGTGGCTACTAGCTTACACTTAAAAATCAAAACCGAAAAAGTAATGCCACATACCTATTAACTATGATACCTAAATGGAACTTTCATCTTTGGATGTAGTGAACATCTAATTGCCACCAACTTGGGCAAGTTTAAAAGAGCATGAAAGCACTTATACATATTCACTGCCATGAATGCTACCAGTCATGATGACTGTATCTTACCTCCAGTTTTAGAACATATGCAGAAAGGTGAGTTTAATTTCTTTTCCTCCAGTCTGTGAGATGGTACAAAAATATGCCAGCGTCATTGGCTTTGTCCCCATAACTGAACACTCCTGTCCCTTGATGATGCTGACGATCTCTCTAGATAATTGGGTCTACTGTTGCACAGCTCTTACCATTAGGACATTCTTCCTGACATTCAGCTAGAATCTGCCTTCCTGAAACTTAATACCGTTATTCCATAGGTATCAATGGAGAACGGTCTTGATCTTCTTCTGCATGATAATCTTCAAGAGTCTGAAGAGTTCTTTCACATCCCTCCTTAGCCTTCTCTTCTCAGCACTAAAAGTTTCTGGTTCCTCCAATCTCCTTTAAGGAATTGGAATGATTTTTCACTATCCAGTCTAGTCAATGGCAATAGAATTTCCTGGTAATCTCCTACTGAAATACTAACCAAATCTGGCCATGCTTATCTTATTTTATAAACAGTGATTTAAATCTGGGGTCTCCAATGTGATGTAAGGGGGCACTGGGGCATCTCTAGGTGCTTCTTGTGGCAATTATAAAGCTATTTAAAGCTACCTGGAACAAACAGGGCCACAGCCACAGCCTTGTAAATGGGTGTGTGTGGAATCAACAAATTGATCAGGAAGAGGTTGGTGGGGGTGGTGGAGAGATCAGGACGGCTGGTGGGTGGGAATCGGTAGGGAATAGAGGCAGCGTGTTGGGGGGGCAGTTGGATCATAGGATAACAGTAGGGGGACAAAGGTAAGGTAAGGTAACCGTAAGGGCTTGGATAGTGAAATAGCACAGTAAATGGAGAAGAAAATGGGGCAAGGTCATTGTGATTGATAGGAGGGTTTTTGTTTGTTTATTTGTGAATAGATATTTGGGGTGTTTCATGGGTTCCTACACTGCACTGACCCATGGCTTGTTTGTTTTATTTAGTAAGTATTATTTAGTGAGTTGGCATATATGCTAAGACATAAATCATGGTTTGTGAACTGCAATGACACGACATACTTAGCCCAGATTAGATAAGTTACATTATAGCTAAGAGCAAAGTACAAATAGAGACTTCCACATGGGGATCTTTGCAGATTCATCCCCATGTCCCCATTGGTATCAGCCATTCCCAGCTGCAGTGTATGGAAGAGCACAAAAACAAAAATAAAGGAATGGGAGGGAGGGAGGGAGGAAGTGGTTTTTACACTTGTAATCATACAAGTTGTGCGAGGGAAGGCAAAGGCATGGCAAGATTCCTTGGTTCATGCTGTGCTCCACATATGGAACTGTGTGGCCATGTAGATACTGGGTTGGGTTTTGAATGGCAGGTAATGGAAATGATGTGGCATTAATGGATGTTAAGTGGGGACTTGGGTCCCACTTCTGTCATATACACAGGTCCTTGAATAAATTACATGACATTTCCTTCTGGGAAGTGTGTGCTTTGCGCCATTCTGAGAAGGTGCCCAGGACTTTCTCAAAACTCCAACTCAGCCTCCTAGTCTAGAAAAGTTGTGGACCTCTCATGTACATCCTTCATGGATTCCAGACTAACTCACCTAACTGAAATGCAAAAGGATGCTGCGACTTGACAGTCTCACTGCGTGTTCTCCCTGACCACACAATGATTGCTTCCAGATCAGGTTTCAGCCTTTGATGAGGTAACAGCTGCTACATGTCTATTCATGGAATGAAAACTGATCTGGCTACATAGCTGAGCAGGCTGATAGCAGCTCACTTGTGGTTAAAATTGCAAGGATATTAACCCCCACCCTCACCCAAGATCATTTTAATTTTTTCCTTTATTTCTATAACCTTTATCTAGCATTCAGAGCTCACAGGGCTTTCTGCCTTTAAAAACTATGTGGAGTTATAATTTTGATCTAATTCTAGATTCAAACACTGTAGCCCAAATCAAAATAGCTATTCAGTATCTAAATCTGGTTTTCTCCAGTTAGTTCAGCAAGCAAAGGTGATAAAAAGTGATGCTTCCTGGCAATTTCTCAAACACATTTCTTACTCTGAGAAGGAAGCAACAGGTTCTCCATCTCTTTCTCAGTGCACTTGAGAATTTCTTGCTAATTTCTCTTGGTGGTGCTTTTGAGTAGGCTGTCTTCTTTTAGGTGGTGGAAGTGCTATTGTTGTTGGGGTTATTTTATGTGGTTTTTGAAGTGATTTGTAGAGGATAAAGGGAATGGCCTTGAGGGACAGGAAGAAGACACACTACCAAGGCAAGGTCAGATGAAAGAGGCCTGACCCGGGCCAAGAATGTAATGTGAGAAAATGTCTCAAACAAGCTCCTCCTTGGTTCACATGAAGATAAAGGGAGGGGGGGAGAGCATTCTTGCAAGATTCTGCTACCACCTTTACAATACTTTACAATAAAAGTAATACCAACCTACGTGGCATCCGTTTCCTAGTCCAGTCTACCTTAACGGGCTAACACTGACTGGCTTTCCACATCTTCTACTCTAGAAAAGCCCAATGCAAGGAGTTTCTTCCTGAGGTCTCCCGTGGGATCAGTTGAAACATGTAGGACAGTGTTGCTCAACTTTGACAATTTTAAGATGTGTGGACTTCAACTCCCAGAATTCCCCAGCCAGCCTTGAAGTCCTCACATTTTAAAGTTGCCAAGGTTGACAAATACTGATGTAGGAGGTAGGAAATTGTAGGCTGTTACAGAAAAAAAATCACACAGTGAAAGACAGGACATTCACCCCAGAACTTAAGTGAGTCAGAACACCCATTTCTATACTTGAAAATTTTCCTGAAATCCTCTTCTCTTCTGAAATAAATTTCAAACACAAGTTATTCTGTAAACTGAATGCAGACTAATAGAAAAAAATATAGTTGTTTTTTTTTTTTTTTAGAAAATGCATGGCATTAATGTTAAGCAATCATTCTCCCTGTGTACCGTATAACCTCAAGGTGTGCAAATCCAAGGATCTGCTGAGGTGCCTCACAGGAACCTCTTGTTACATTTGGGGGAATTATTGGAACTCCTTATTACAAATATTAATTTGATAAAAGTTAATGCTGTGGCCATGGAGGGAGATCAGCCAATGCAGAGAAGAGTGCCAAGGAAGGACCACTCACAGCTGCCTGGTCCTATCTATAGAGATGATGAAGGAATCAAGGTGGGAGAATGCTTGAGGCAGCATTAAACACTCCCATCTTCCCTTAATTACCTTGATTCCAGTTGCACAGCAGGAAAATGAGAAAAACAGGGCATCTTTATTTATCTGGACCATTGAATCAAGACTTATCCCTTGTTAACCACAAAATTAGCAGCACCTACTTATGCAGATTGGATTCTTAAGAAGGCCAGCCCCATCTAGCCAGGCTAAATGCCTCCTCTGGCCAAAAGAACTTCAGTTCCAAATTCTGTCTTAGCTGGATTGAGTTTCAGGTTAGACTATAAATCTGCCAGTGGATATGATTCAGCAAATGAGGACAAGTCTTGCTGGCGTAGGAAGCACCGTAATACAAAACTGAGCTCGTCCATCACTCAGTGCTTCCTTCAGCTCAAAAATAGCTATAACTTTATTCATGAGTAGACGGCTTCTTTGCTAAGTAATGCACTCATTAGGAGCAGGCTTCAATTATAATCTTGCATTTATGATCCATATCATTTGGAATTTTTTTCTAACTTTCTAGAGTATTTGCTTATTATTAGTGTGCTTTTGGTCAGTCTTGACTCCTGGCAACTTCCTGGACAAGTCCCTAAAGTTTTTTTGGCAAGGTTTCACAAGTAGTTTGCCCTTGTCTTCCTCTTTCTAGGGCTGAGAGAGAAGGACTGGCCCAAGGTCACCCAGCTGGATTTGCACCTAATGTGGGACTAGAACTCATGATCTCCCACTTTCTAGCCTGGTGCCTTCTACCATTACACCAAATTGGTCCTCAGGGTATTTGCTATCCCTCTCAAGTTTGTGTCATCTACCAATATGAGACACATTCCTTCTGCCTCTTTGTCTAAATCATTTTAATAACAAAGTTGAAGAGAAGAGGGCTCAGGACCGATCCTTGTGGCACCCACTTGACACCTCCCTCCAATGTGAAGAGGAACCATTGATGAGCACTCTCTTGAGTGGGGTCCTCAACCTTAGCAACTTTAAGATGTGTGGACTTCAACTCCCAGAATTCCCCAGCCAGCACTGCTCTCAAGTATGTTTTTTGAACCAGTTTTGTATCCACTTGAGAGCCAGTCTGATGTAGTGGTTAAGGCACCAGACTAGAAACCAGGAGACTAGAATTCTAGTCCTGCCTTAGGCACAAAGCCGGCTGGGTGACTTTGAGCAGTCCCTCTCTCTCTCTGCCCTAGGAAGAAGGCAAGGGTGAACCACTTCTGAAATCTTGCCAAGCAAACTGCAGGGACTTATCGTCAGGACTCAAGTCTAACTTGAAGGATCAATCAATCAACACACACACACACACTTCACTGTCATGCTATCCAGCTCACATTTAATTAGTAGAAGTGGCTATGTTATTTCAAGTGTCAATTTAGTTGTCTTAGGATCATTTATAATAGATGGTTAAAATGAAAGAACAAGGGAGAGATGCAAGCAAAACCACCTTTCTTTTTCCTCCATTGTTTCGAATGTGTCTTGTAAGGGGACTTCGTAAAAAAAAGAGCCTTTTTCTGTACCGAAGGCACATCAAACAGCTGGAGAAATTTCAACTGGAGTTCTCTGCTCCATCCTTGGCATTCATTGGCAAGACCGGGTCTCCAACCTGGAGGTCTTGGATTGCGCAGAGTCCACCAGCATTGAATCCCTGATGATCAGAGCCTAGATGTGATGGGTGGGACATGTCATCAGAATGGATGACCACCGTAGGCCTCACCAGTTGCTCTACAGTGTACTGGAGTCTGGGAAGAGACCTCAAGGTTGACCATGCAAGCACTACAAAGACGCTGTGAAAGAAACCCTATGCCAGTGTTACATCCAGCCAAGGGAAGCTGTGGCTGCTGACAGAACCCACTGGCAGGCCCTGTGCTATGAAGCCTCTATCAACTTTGAAGACAGGCACCACCAAAAACTGATAGAAAACCATGAGCGAATAACACCCACAGTTACTACAACAACAATGGACTTCCATTGTGCTAGACTCTGCGCTTCCAGATTGGGACTGCAGA
Organism: Python bivittatus; assembly: GCF_059951505.1. Lineage (NCBI taxonomy): Eukaryota > Metazoa > Chordata > Lepidosauria > Squamata > Pythonidae > Python > Python bivittatus. Next base: position 50,910,204 of record NW_028277034.1, on the reverse strand, counting down.
ATCACCTCCGTATTCACAGATGAGTTCTGCACAACAGGGTGTCTTCTTCATACCCAAAGGACTACCATGTCTTAGCATATAGAAATAATTTCAGGACAGCAATACATGGTTCATGTATTATTCCAAGCTTTGGCTAGTGTAACCATCGTTTCTTGTATAAAATAATAATTATCTGGGTTCACACCAACACACTAATCAAAACCAAACCAGCAACATTTTACATAGTACAATGTGTAGATTAAACCTATGAGTGAAATTGTGACATCTAGCTCAAATATCACATTAAATTGTGCTTTAACAATGGGTTAATCAATTAAGACTTCCCTGCTTCACACAGTGCATGTAAGCCAGGGTTAAGAAACTGGGTTTCCACAACATAGTAAGCTGAAACTGAACAAACCCCATTATGATGCAGTGCAATAGTTATATCCTGATCATATATATAAGAAAGGAAAAGTCTAAATATAATTCTACCCCCTCCAATAATAACCCCGCTATTTATAATCTCTGGATTTCACATGAGTTGTTACTGTTTACTTAAGTCAAATTTATCCCTGTCTGAATTGGGTAACCCACCTCATGCCAAAAGGTTCTGCTAATTTTTTCTTATCCATTTTTCTTATTCCTGAACTTGCACAGAATTCAGAGGACAACAAATATATCAAATAGGATCTCTCTCTCTCTCTCTCTCTCCTATCTACCCATCCATCCATCCATCTACCTATCTATCATCACCTTCATCCTACTCAGCACATGACTCCAGGCGGTGGATCATTCTGATGGGCGACCAATCCCAGATGTAAAGATGTGGATGTATTGATGCGTTATTTATATAACGTATCTGCAGTGATCTGTCATTCATACACTTTCTTAGCTGTATAACAGTGGTTCTGAAACTTGCGTTGTTGGTGATGTTCTGCAGTTCATTGTGTTTTTATGTCTTCATTCATTCTATACGTCAAATGGCTTATAGCTTTATAAGACCAGTCTTAGCTTTCTCACAAAGTGAACAAACTTATTTTTGTGTTTAGTCTTCTGGGAAATCTGCTAGATAATCCAGCCCTGGCCATAATAGCATCACATTTCCGTATTTAGGAAAACATCAATCAAGTGCAGGGGCAAATTCAGATCTCCTGTACTGTGGAAGACCAAACTGTTTGTAGATCCCAGTCTGAGAATCTCTTATTTAGGAAATAAATTAACAGCACTGAATATGAGTATACCAAAGGCCTTGAGAAGTTGAGAGAAACTGGACTTTTTGAAAACAAAAGTTGTGATTGTGTTAGATTATGTGATGGAATGGAATTATGAAGGCCAGGCTCAGGGAGATAAACATTTTCTTGGGAAGATTGATGTCAGGCCTAGCCCAAGGAACTCCAAGAGACAATGCAGATTCAGTTCAGCTATGTTTATTAGCTACAACCTCTAGCAAGAATCTTCTCAGACTGAAACCCCAGCTCCCAAGCCAGCCAGCCACAAGTGTGAATTCCTCAGGGAGGTGCCAATCTCATCCTCTTGTTGCTCCCACGCTCCTCCGGTGAGCTAAGAAAATGTTTATCTCCCTGAGCCTGGCCTTCATAATTCCATTCCATCACAGATTATCACTATTACTGATTGATTAAACATGCCTGTGGAATTGAACTGGTATTACTCAGTTTCCTACATGTGATCATTCTTGCAGACTCACTGTAGTTAGTTCTCCTAGAATAAACAACAGAAGAACCCTACTCTGGACTTTAATGAGTTTTGTTTGATCAGCAGAAAAGACACAACAGGTTGAGAAACGAGTCAGTCTTAGGAAGAACAGCTTGTGCTAGAACAGGGATAGGCAATTTGGCCCACAGGCAATTCCCTAGCCCCTACTTAACAGCTCCTGGAGCCTCCCAAGGTGATGCTGATGAAAATGATCCAGGGTTTCCAACCAGTTTTGATGAGAAAAAAAAAAAAATTGGTGCACTCAACCTCCAATCATCTTTAAGTATTTATTTAAAAATTCCAAAGGGAAGACAGTGTGTTGACAACTGTTGCTCCACCATCTTCTCGTGAAGTTGTTATGACACTGCTTTTCCCTCTGTGATCTTTGGCTAGGAAACTGCCCCCTGTAGGTGCAAAAATGTTGTCCCGGGCTAATCTAGAAACTAGGGTTGCCAGCTTCTCTTCATACAGTGCCCCTGTTCCTAAGAACTACACAGATATCTAACAAGAGGAACTTTTCCAGGCAAGGAGCTGCAATCCTGGTAAAGGTCCACCTATTAAACATCTCCTTGGTATGCTGATATGGAACCTGCAAGAAAGTTTAAAAGGCACAAACTCTGTAAGAGGGAAAAGGATGATTGCTATCAAATGTGGGAAAACTTATGATCTTCATTTCATTGTTTGGATCAAATTAAATCATTCCTATTTACAGTACATGCATTAAAAAACAGTCAAAAGTGTAATTATGTTGCAGAGTTAAACTGCAAGATATGGTAGAGTTTAAATTAGTATTGACCTCATGCATGGAATTAAAATGTGATTTACAATCCAAAAACCAGGAAGCCTGTTGCCTTAAAATGTCCCTTAGATTAAAGTAAAGTCTCCTTCAAGGAAAGCTGAACAACTAGTGACTTTATGGAAACCTCCATATAGTTTTCTTGGAACCAATATGAAGAGGTTTGTCACTGTCATCTTCCAAGAGTGTTCTTTTTTCCCCCAATTTTCCAATCTGGCTACAGTACAGCCCTGATACTTCCTAGAGGTCTCCCTTCCAAGTATTCTGCAGGCCTGGCCCTGCTTAGTTTCCAAAGCCAAGATGGTCAACCAAGTGCTGCCATCTGCTGGGGTATTTCTTAAACTATATTAGTATATATAATCATGGCACCAAAGCTTCTACTTTTCCTTTCCTTCTTAATCCATGTTTATGCATTCTGGATAAATGAAACCTACCTGATGCACATAATGTTCACACCAGAGGTAATAGATAACATGGTGGAATTGCCAAAAATACACTTAACCCAAATGACACTGCAGAAAAACAGCTACAACTGTATCACTGCAGACTTTAAAACATCTTAGACGGAACCATCAAGATCTTGAGGGCTCAGGTGGTCTTCTCATGGAAGAGGACTGGAAAGGGAAAGATGAATTTGGAAGTCCATGGCTGGCAATGCAAGTGGTGTAGATTTGGTTTCTGGGAGGAAGCATGGTTTGAAGCATGTAAATGATGGCCTGTTGGCACAAGATGGATTTTACTTCCCAAGGATGGGTAAAAATGGCATGGCGAGTTCAATTAGGTGGGCTTTTAAATGAATCTGGGGAGGCATGGTGGTGGGAATTAAAACTCTGAAGTCAGGACCTCAGATAAATACTCATGTACTCTAGAATGTGGATTGTTGATGAAATGGTGTTTCTTTTGGCTTGTGACCTTTCTGGTCTACACATTAATGCTCAGAGTACAGGCAATAAACAAGATGATCTTGAGCTCTTAATTCCAAAGGGCAAATGTGATTCCAACAGAAGAAAATATCTGTAGCTCAGGGTTGAACTATGTAGTCCTTGGTGCTCTCTGAGCTTGGTTGTTTGCTTCAAACAAGTGGTTGTTTGATGCTCTCCCCCTTCCTATTCAATATCTACATGAAGCTGCTGAGTGAGATCATCCATCTGCATGGGGTGAGGTATCGTCAGTATGTTGATGATACCCAATTATACCTCTCTGTCCCTGGCAAATTAAGCGAAGCTGTTGATGTCTTATCCCAGTGCCTGTAGGCTGTGTGGGCCTGGATGGGGAACAATGGGCTTCAGCTGAACCCTGGCAAGACTGAGTGGCTCTGGGTTTTTGGACTTTCCAGATCTGGGAACTTACTATCTTTGGCACTGGATGGGGTGGCACTACCCCAGACAGACCTGGTGCACAACTTGGGGGTCCTTCTAGACTCACAACTCCTCCTCAAGGACCAGGTGGCAGTCGTGGCTAGGAGGGCCTTTGTACAGCATTGTGTTTTGTGCCAGCTGTGCCCCTTCCTAGACCATGAGGCTCTACTCAGTGTCAGTCATTCCTTGGTTACCTCCCAAATGGATTACTGTAATGCACTCTACATGGGGCTACCCTTGAAGAGCATCCAGAAGTTTCAGCTGGTGCAGAATGCGGCTACATGGACAATTATGTGTGCTTCTAGGATAGCACATGTTACACCTCTGCTCCATGAGATGTATCACTTGCCAGTTTGCTTCTGGATCCAATTCAAGGTGCTGGTTTTGACCTTTAAAATCCTTTGTGGCACGGGGCCAGGTTATTTGAGGAACCACCTTCACCCGATTACATCTGCCTGTCCCATTAGGTCTGGCAGAAGAGGTATGCTGCTGGTCCTGTCTACAAAACACTTTCATCCGGCGGGACCCAGGAGACGGGCCTTTTCTGCTGTGACACCTGCCCTGTGGAACATCATCTCCCCTGAGGTGAAATTGGCCCATCCTTGATATCCTTCCATTAGGCCCTCAAAACATGGCTGGGTCAGCAGGCTTGGGGATCTCATGGAAATGGTGAGCTAATGAGATGACTGCATTGCTTTTAACATCAATCTTCTCTACTGTCTTGCTATTAATAATGTTGTTGATGTTTTTAATTGTACTTGTTTTAATATTTTGATTTTATGATTTTTTTTGTGCACTGCCTAGAGTCACTTTGCTGTGAAATGTGCTGTATAAATATGATGGATGAATGAATGAAAATAAACAATAGAAATCCAGATGAATGAACTTGGCATTGCCATAAAGAACATTTGGGTTAAAATGGAGGAATAATAAAAGCAATACTCTTGTGGGTAGCAACTCTGGCCCACTCAGCCAAGAGAAGATGGGGGTGATGTCTTTCAAAAGCAAATTTCAAATCTTTCAAAAAGGCATGAAGTTGTAATGAGGGGAGACCTTAATTATACCAACATCTGTTGGCAGGCTAACTTTCCATGCAGAGTCTTTCAGGCAATCGCTGACTTGTCTTGTTGACAACTTTCTTCTTCACAGGGTGGAAGAAAGCACAAGAAAATCATCAGCTCTCCTTCCCTTGATCCCAACCAAAAAGAAAGACTCAGCCAAGGAAACAGAAGTTGCAGGAACATTGGGGGGAAGTGACTGTGTAATGCTAGACTTTCTTACTTAAGAAGGAAAACTAAAATTGAGAGTAGTCAAATACCAATCCTGGTCTTCGAAAAAGCAGATGTTAATAAACTCAGAGCAATGGTAAGTAGGATCTCATGGCAGAAGAATCTAAATGGGAAAAGGAGCTCATAATGGGTGGTAATTCTTAAAGAAGGAGATATTAAAAGCAGTTATGAACAATTCCAGTAAGGAAAAAATGGAGGTTAACAAGAATCTAGCAGTAGGACTGTGAGCTATTCAAATTCTCCAACAGCTATGCCTTTAACAGACATGTAGTTATTGCTACACATCTTTTCAATGTCCTCCGTGAGAGCATTCCAAAGTTGTTCCATTAGTCTGAAGGTTTGCCCTTGCAAATATGGTGACATAATCCATTAAACCTGTAGTGGTGAAACTTTCAAAGGGAGCCGGAGAATCTTTGCTGAAATATTCATTTTGTACTCTGATCATCACTAGACCAGTCGTGATAATTGTATTCTGATTCTTTTAATTGTATTTGCTCACTTTATATTTAACAGCAAAATAATTTTCCACAGGCCTGCAGAAACCCAAAATGTGGTAAGCAGAAGTTTATCTAAAGATGCAAGAACAGGATAGGCTCTGTTTTGCTAGTCACCTTCTGAGTCTCTTGCAGATCCAGCTGGTGTTTTCTTGTGGCGTCCTTCTTTATCGAATTATCTCTCAGAAGAGATAGGTTCCATAATTAGCAGAATCAAGAAAAGGCGTAGGATTGGTATCTGAGCATCATTTGGCAAAGGCTCTCTATAATATCACAACTATCAATACCATCTTTCAGTAGAAGAGTCAATTTTCTAATTTAAAAGTTTGCTGGGGAGGGGATATGCAAGATGGACTCTCCCCCCTCCCCACCCGCTTCGCTTTCCTCTTCCTGCATCTTCAAATGACAGCCTTTGGTGTCTCAGCCCAGGAATATTCTCATCTTTTTTTTTTTTTTGCACATTTATTATGTAACCATAATTACAGCAAAAGCTACATTGCCTGCATTATGCAAACTCTGTCAAAACAAAGGAAATACCAGGCTACCTCCTAGCATTTTTCAAGGGAAGAGCTCTTGTGCCATTTCCTTTTTTTTATAAATCATCAGGTGTATTTTAAACAATGTAAACACCCATTAAATATTCCCCAACCTACTCCTCCAAATTAGGGCAAGATTGCATTAAATGTATTTTTTTAAAGGGACAGCATTTTAAAAAATGCTGTTTAAGAAAGGCTAGAGCAGTGTTTCTCAACCTTGGGAACTTTAAGATGAGTGGACTTCAAGCCCCAGAATTCCCAGCCAGCATGGCTCACTGGGGAACTTTGGGAGTTGAAGTCCACTCATCTTAAAGTTGCTAAGGGTGAGAATCCCTGGGCTAGAGGATGTTGTTAGACACTTATGTGAAGACACAACGCTCTGAAGAAGGCTCTAATGTTGGGGAAGGTGAAAGGAAAGAGAAGAAGAGGATGACCAGCAGCAAGAGGTGGGGAGGCACCTTTGGAAGACCAATAGGACCAGGTTGGGGACCGATCATCCCAGAGAAGATCTGTTTATGTATCACTAAGAGTCAACACCAATTTGATGGCACATAATCCGAGTATATCACAAGTGCATAATGGGGAGGGGATAAATTTGGTCTTCAATTTTCAATGATCAGGTCAGGAGGTCAGGAGGTTTGTTCCACATTAGAAATGAGTGGCTGCTGCTTATTCAATTAGATTGAGTGACTGATAGGCAGTTTTCAAGAGGACCCTTCTACCCGCCTGTCTATCTGTGGCACGAGGATGCCTGTGAACCATTTTTTGTTTGACTCGTCCTCATGACATTGAAGTCCTATTTCGCTGTTCCAGTTTTAAATGAGGGCTTTGCCTCTTCTCCAAACACAGAGTGGGCTGTGGACATGGTCTCCAGTCTTTCCTCCATGATGTGATTGATAATGTGCCAGGATCTGCCCAGTCCCTATTGACCAGGTCAGGCCGTTTGTGACTTCACAGTCCTCCATGGCACCTTTGGGCTCAAGCTGCAGAAGAAGCATCTGATCCCATAATGCCCGATCCACACTTTGGGAAGCACTCTTTGTCCAGGTTCAGTGCTCTTTTGAAAGAATGCTACACACAGGACTACTACTTCCTGGAGCACTGTTTCTCAACTTTGGGAACTTTAAGATGTGTGGACTTCAACTCCCAGAATTCCCCAGCCAGGGGAATTCTGGGAGTTGAAGTCCACACATCTTAAAGTTCCCAAGGTTGAGAAACACTGTCCTGGAGGGAGCCCTAGCCCTGTAAGGAGAGCCAGTTTCTTCCAACTGAGGGTTACTAGATGTTTTTCTTCTCTCAGTAGCATCAACACCACTTGAAGCAAAATGTGATGTTCTGGTGCCTCCTCCCTACAGGTCAAAGGATCACACACACTTTTCTCCACTCTGTGGTTGTGCCTGTCTGTGTCTGGTGGAGGAACTGAACTTCCACACCAATTAGCCACACTTACATGAGACAAGCCAGAAGTGGGGGAAAGACGGGCTTTGCCTGGCAAAAAGCTGCATTTGCAGGGCTCAGCAGTACAAAATTTGATCTTTTTAAATTGACAGCATTCTCTCTGGTTTTAACCAATAAACAAGGGGGTCCCTCTAAAGAGAGAGCTGTCACTTCCCTTTGGCATATGATCCTTTGCCCTTTCCCTTGCTGCCCTGCCAGAGTACCCACCTAGGAGTGCCAGTTTGCTGGCAAACTGGGAGGAAATTAGTGATGGTAGCTCCCTTACTGCCAGCTCCACTCATGTTTCACCACCCAGCAGAGGCAGTGGGAAGATGGAAGCGCCTGGGAGCATGTCCAGAGAGCATTGTCAGGATACTGTGGCATTCACAAGGGATGGCTGGGGATCATGGGTGACAGGGAAGATCTCCAGTAAAACAGGGTGGGTGTGCTTCACTAGGCAGTTGTTCCCCTCAGGGATGAAGCCTCTCTCTCATTCACAGAGACCCATAGAGAGATCAGCTATCCTGGTACCAGGTTTTAACAGCTGGCTAAGCCCATGGGTCTAGTCCATGTTCCTCAGCAATTTTAAGACGTGTGGACTTCGACTCCCAGAATTCCTCTGCCAGCAAGTCCACGCATCTTAAAATTGAGGAGATTGAGAAACGCTGGTCTAACCAAGTGTCAGAAGTCACCTCCTTCTCCAGCCCCACCAGTTAGAAGCATGACTGGTAGATGTTTCCCTGCTGGCTGGTGACACTGGGTGGGGGAGAACATTGGGAGAAATCACCAGTCACTGCTCTTAAACTGTCCTGCTTTAAAACTGTAAGGATAGCACCACTTCCCAGCCTCATAACTGAGGCAGATCAAAGTTTAGCAGTCGGGACAGTGCAATTTATGCCCACAGAAGCACATGTTAACATGGCCATGAGGAAGAGTCCTTGAACGAGCAATATGGGAATCTATACTACTTGTTCAACAAACTGAGGGCAGCTTAAGTACAGACTGACTACTGTGCTTGGCTTAAAGATCAGCTTCCTTAAGCTTAAGCCACAAAACAAGCCGATAAAAACTGTCAAAAAATATGAATCAGAATAACTGTTTTATATTGCATTTCTGCATTGAGCCATGAAGATTATTTAACACAGTGTCCTTGAAAATTTCTATTTTAGGATTCTGTGATTCTTTGGACAGGACCTGTTGTGAAGTGTCCCAAAGTATCTTCGACTGATTCATAGGTAGGAATATCATCTTGTACAAATATGTCAAAACAGAAATTCTACTTTGCTTTCTGAACGTTTTAATATTTTGTCCCTAATTCAGTCTCGTTTAGTAACTTCAATGGGCATATCCACACATCAATGTGGATACACAATATACATAAATATGAGCACAATATTTCTTGCGTATAACTGTATATTCAGGTTATAATAAAGAAAATATCAGGCCAAAAAAAAAAAGTAAAGTCAATCCAATCAAGTGTGACTCCAGTTGACTTCACCTCTTGTAATTTTCTTAGTAGCAATATGGAAGTCGTATTAGCAGGTTTTCTGGCTTCTCCATCTAGCTCCGCAGTTTCCTGGTGGCCCTCTCCCCTCCCAACATCAACCGTCTGACCCTACTTCACTTTTGAAGTCAGCCAAAATTGGCAAGGTGCTGCCACTTGCTAGAAGATCATCTCGGCTGTTTTCTTCATGGCTGTATCACGTGGTGCTTTCCTAAGGACAAGGATAGGAGGAAGACACCTTCCAGGATCAAGTCATGCTTTGCCAAAAATCTGCCTCCATTTCCTTCCCTGCAAAATAGGCATCTGTTAGTCCACATCTCAAGAGGCTTGAGAATGTATTTCAAATTCCTTTAGGTGGTGATGTTTTGGGGTTTTTTTGAGCCTGCTGACTTGTTGCAGGTGGCAGAAGAGCTCTTGCCGCTGTTGTTTTCTGTTCTACATCTTTCTATCGCACCAAAGCCTATGCGCTGCCCACGCTTCTCGATCTGCAAAAGCCCAGTGGGAGGGGCTCCATCCTTGCCATTTCGCTGAAGCCTGAGAAACCACAGAAGGTGCAAATCATTGGGAATTGATAGTGGCATGAAAGACAGGATGTTGACACGCACACCTTGGTCACTGCTAGGTATCCAAGTGCAGGAACACCCAGCAGAATGGTTTCAAAGTCTTCTTCCCCTTTGACAGCAAGGTTAAAAGCAAATTCACGCGGTATGGAAACAAAATGGGCTGGGTCATTTTTCAGCCCAACGTTACAATCCCAGAAAGATACTGAAGTCCCTTAACCGTTGGGTAGATATTCTCATTCACTTTAGTCCTCAGGAAAAAAAAAAGAAAAGATGCAAACATTTCGAAATAACCACACAGAAAGCCAAAAAACAGGGTGTATTGTAGCTCTGGAGAAGATGCAAAGTAGTGAATAAATTCCCTTCGGTGACCATTAGGGGGCTTCCAGATACCAGTGATATATACCAGAACATTGTGCTGGTCTTCAAAAGCAAAATTTTGTGAAAATTGCGAGATGCTAGTACAGTAACCACTTTTCTGGCAATCTGTCCTAGGCCGTGTCTTCATTTCCACTTAATCATGGGATAAATATGCCCTAGCAAGATCTCTCTCTCTCTCTCTCCCTCTCTTTTGCCATTACCCCATTATATGGCTTTTATATAATTCTCATCCATTGAGGGAACACCCCTAAAGCAGTGTTTCTCAACCTCAGCCACTTTAAGATGTGTGGACCTCGACTCCCATGGCTGGCTGGGGAATTCTGGGAATCGAGGTCCACACATCTTAAAGTGGCTGAGGTTGAGAAACACTGCCCTAAAATAATCCTTAGCTGTACCAATGTCAAAGTAGCATTTTCCCCTTTATTCTGATATGGTCCAAGGACAGCGTCAAGGTGTGCCAGTCCTGTTAAGACTTTGTCACCCATTACCTCAGAAGGAAATCAGGAGATCTCTGTGAAAGAGGAACTAGACCTAGAGCTGGGACAACCAATTTGATGACCATCTAGTTTTCTACAAACTCAAAGATGGGTGGAAAGTATGTCAGTTCAGCAGCAGGGCAAGGTTCTTGATGATGGTAGTTATGAAGAAGATGCCTCCTGGAAGAGCTATCTATCATCATCATGAGTTGAACGGCATTCATTCTCTAACTGGATGACAATGTGTGGTGCTCACCCCACCTTGGTGACAAATTAACCACACACAATCTAAGTACAGCAGATTTGTCCTACAGATTTTCTCCCACCCTCTTTTTTAGTCCTCTAAACTAGGACGCCTAGCATTTATGATAAATACAGGGTGGATTCGTCACAAAATTTATTCAGCTTATTTCAAAAAAAGAAAAGAAAAATAAGAAGTGATTCAGGAATTGGTGACCTTCCAGATACTAGCCAATAGACACTCACCAGTTCCTCCATTAAATCAAGCTGAAAAACCGGTAGAGCGTTCCTTTCTCCCCAAACCCCAGCTTATTCCCGAGAGAGAAAAACTTGTTTAAAAATTATCTTGTTTGGGCTTTGGACTACTGCCTAGAGAGCTACATTTCATAAACATACACGTTGTTCTCATACAAACCATCATACTTCCCATTTTGTATTGATGGGAAAATGAAAGCAAAGAAAGTTCTGGGGTTTGGTTTTCGTTTTGCTTTTTTGCCATTTACTCAGTATATTTATTCATTTACTCGTCGGAATATGCGTCTCTAAACTTCCCAACACTTGAAACCTGGCCAACAATAGTGCAGAGTAATAACCCAAAAAAGAATGACCAGTTTGTTTTAGCAATGCCGTGACATTATCCTGAGAATGTGCAGTAACAGTTCATTTATGACACCTTGGCCGAGCTGACCTGAATGTATCCCTAACAACTTAATGCCCGTGGAACCCTAGCTGGGGAGAAAGATTGATTGATTATGTGCCACCAAGTCATTTTCGACTCCTAGTGACCACCTAGATAGATTTTCTCCAGGACAATCTAACCCTAACCTGGTCTTTCAGGACTCCAAGGGTGCACTCAGCACCACTGTAACTGAGTCCACCCACCTTGCTGCTGGCTGTCCTCTTCTTCTCTCTTCTTCCACCTTTCCCAGAATTAGAGCCTTGTCCAGAGGGCCAGGTCTTCACATCATGTGTCCAAAGCAGGATAATTTGAGCCTGGTCATTTGTGCCTCGAGTGGAACTCTGGGTTGATTTGTTCGATGATCCATCGGTTTGTTTTCCTGGCTGCCCAGAGTATTCTCAGGAGCCTTCTCCCATACCAAAATTCAAAGGTGTCAATACTCTTCCTATCCTGTTTCTTCAAAGTCCAACTTTCGCTTCTATGGCATATCACAGGGAATACCACGGCTTGCACAATTCTGACCTTTGTAGGTATAGACACATCATGGCATTAGAATATCTGTGGAGTCCCTGGGGTTTTCTGAGCTTGGTTGTTTTCTTGCAGACGTTTCCTTACCCATCTAGGTCACATCTTCAGTGCTAGAAGGGAGTGGGGTTTGCTCTCTGTTTATATACAGTAGCTTGCCTTGTCAGTGTTAGTGGGGGTGTTGTTTTCTCCTTGGTAGTTCTGTTTATTTCATTTATATATCAAATTTGTCACCACCCATCTCGATAAAAATGACTCTTGATTAGGCTGCTTGATTGTCTGGTGTTGATCCTGGTGATAATTCCTGCTTATCTGGGTGTTGATTGCTGGTGAGGAGGTGTTCTAGTCTTTTTGTTTCCTTTTTATTGTCTCTTTTGAATAGTGTGTAAATGTTGTTTATGTGCCTGTTGATGGCTGACTTGTCTGAATGCCAAGCTTCCAGGAATTCCCTCCCATTTTTGGATTTAGCTTGGTCTAAGATGCTGAGTTTCCCAGTTGAACCTGTGGTTGAGTCTGTCCATGTGTTGTGAGATTAAGGAGTTTTCATCGTGTCTTCTGACTGCTAGTTGGTCTTCATGGATGCACTCTTAGAATATCTTTTCCAAGGCCTTCATGGCTGCTCTACCAAGGGCTGGTCTGAGGTGTGGGGAGAAAGACCTCTGTTTAATTGAAGAACTGTATCTATGGAAGAAGCTTGACCGTGAAGCAACGTCTGTTGTCAGGTTTTGGGTATCGTAACAACAGGGCTATTTGGTTTGGCTCCAAGCACATATAGTATTTCCCACGTGGTCTAGATACGCTGCAATTGATGGGGACTGCTTTGAGTGCAGCAAAGCTCCCGTGAGGCACCTCTGCCATCCAGCCAAGCTTGTGCGAGAGAGCCCTCAGTGAACTGCATCAAATATTATTATTACTTTAAATCATTTTCCAAGGGCCATAGAAAGAATGGCAGTTGAAAGATGGTATTACAAGGAGGGTTTGGCTCCTGTGGATTTTTAAAAAGTTGTTGCATTTTGAAAGAGCCAAATTAGTATTTTGAAACTTAAGTCTGTTTTGTTCCTTGTTTTCACAAATGCCTGTGTTGCCAAAGACTGGAGAATCGCCACTGAATTTCAGCAAGGATCTTGGGAGGCTCCAGGGGAGAATGAAAGTATGTTTGTGGGCCACGCAGACCAAAACACAAACTGTTTTTTTTTTTGCCTTAGTATGACAGGGGGATCCAACTTTTTATAACTTAGTGCAGGAAGTGCAAATCAGGGACATGGGCTGGCACAGCCCATCATAGTTTTAAAAAAAAATCGGGTGGCTCAGGGCAACGTGTGAGTCCGCTCCGCATGCCCAGGAGGGCTAACAGAGCCTGGCATCTACCATTTCGCAGGACTGCTGTGAAGACGGCAGGAGCTCTCTTCCCTCAGGCCGGCAGACGGGCCTAGATCCACAGAGCTTCCAGGATCAGAAGCAGTCTACCAGCTGCAGGAAGCCGAAACAGAAGAGGAAGGGGAGCCGTGCGTGCCTTCGCGCCCCAATTCGTCGAGCTGCCCGGGGCTTCCGTGGCTGCCGCGGGCAAGCAGCAGGCCGCCCGGCTCGGTCTTCGGGCGGGATCCAGCGGCGAGCCTTTCCTTGCCAAGGAGCGGGGCCGCTTTCCGGCGCCCTCCTGCCTGCGGACGCCCCCTGCTCTCGCTCCCAGCTGGGATGCAACAGATGGGGACTTACAGCAAGTCCAGCCGCCGCCGCCGCCCCAAGCGCCTCCCTCCCCCGCGCCGGTCCCCGAATTAGGAGAGAGCCCCCGGCCCTCCGCGGGCCGCAAGGGACCCGGACTCGCGCAAGCAAAGCCCGCCGCGGAGGGGTGCGCAGCGCGCAAGCTTGGCCGGCGAAGCGCTCGGGCGCTCCGGCCCGCGTCCGAGCCGTCTGCCGCCCGAGCCGCGAGCGGCTGGGCGAGCGCGCCTCCCGGGCGGCCGCCGGCGGGACTGCGAAAGCAGCGGGAGGGGGGCGTCTCCGGCCCAGCGCGACCTCCGCCTCTTCCTCGGCCGCCTCCCCCGCCCCGCCTCGCCTCCCCCCGGCAGCGAATGGTCGCTTCCAGCCGGGTGGCCATGTTACCGCTTATAGTCGCGAGCGCAGGCGAAAGCCGAGGCTGCTTTTCCTGCGCGGGGGGGGAGGCGGGGGAGGAGGACACCCAGAAGGAGTGGCCGCGCCGGGCGGAGGGGAAGGGCGGTGGAAGGCGAGGGAGCGCAAGCGGAGACGCCGGACGGAGCCTCGTTGCGCCCGCAGACCCCAGCGCGAAGCATGGCCGTGGCGGTGGGCAGACCCGCGGTGAGTCGGCGAGGGCGCGATGGAGGGGCGGGTGCCCTGGCGGGAGCGGGCCGGACGGCCCCTCGGCCAGGCGGGCAGCCCACGTGTCTGCCGTGCCGCCTGCGAGGCGGTCGGCTGCGCTAACGGTGCTCGGGTGAGGGCGCGAAACGCTTTGCCGAGGCGGGCGGAGGGGAGGGCTCGGCGCCCCCGGCCCCTCGGAGCCCAGGCTGGGGAGCGCAGGCGTTCCTCTCCCGCTCTCAGCCGCCGCCGCTGCCGCCCGCTCCTCCGTTCATTGCCCGGGGAGCCCCTGAGGTGAGCGCAGGGACGGGGCACGGCTGCTCGGGGTTGAGCTGTGGGCCTCTTCAGACGTTACGTGACACGTGGGTCGAGCTCTTTGGGCCTGGACCATGCTCTTTTTTTTTTTTTAAGCCTGGCAGGTTCAAAATAGCAAGACGCTATCCTTTTAAGGATATTCCAGTGTTGGTAATTTTGGAGGGGGGACCGAGCAGTGAAATGTGGCAGGGGAAAGCAGCACATTTCTCCTGATTTTAGACACGTGTTTGCGTTACAATGGGCAACAACAACAACAACAATAGAAGATAAGCCCCCCCAGCCCAGGTTTCCTGGGATTTTGCGATGGGCTGAGCATCCCTTGGATACAATTATGAATTAACAGGGTTTCTTTCCACAAAGATGCATGTGAATATTGTAGTTGCCAACTTGGGCTCTAGCGTGGCGGAGCTGCAATCCAGGAAAGCTTCTGCCATCTCCCTTTCCCCAACCTGGTGCCCTCCAGGTCCGTGGGAGGACTGCTCTCAGAATTCCCAGTGATTTCCCACCAACCATCATCTGCAGCCTTTTCGCGCCAACCCCCCTTCCCTATTTCCCCTCCTCCCTGTTCCCTTCATTTTCTCATACTTCTTTGAGGGAAAATAAGTAATAGAGTTCTAAACTCCCAAAGATGAATTAAGTGAGCTGTCAAGCCAGAAATCCCTAGTCTAAATCTCTCCTCCACCATCCTGCTTTGGCAGGTCACCCTCACAGCCTTTGTGTCTCACATCTGTCATATGGGAATGAAACAATATGGATGATTTTATAAAGTTTTTGTAAGTCTAAAAATGTTTGGCCACAGCGATAGTGCAGCCTAAATTCATAATAATAATTGAACAGGGCATGCGGTTTTCTTTTGCAGAACCTGACCTGGTAGCCAGAGTATATTCTTGCTCTCAACCCTACATTTCTGGACTGATTTCATCTCCTTGGTATTTATACGAGGAAGTGAAAAACTCCCTGGGGATTTAGTAGAGTTGATAATACAAGGGCAAAATCTGGTGCAAGAACAGATGAGAAACAGACGGTGCATCTGTGGTTTTCAAAGTATTACTTTATAGGGAAATTGTACAACCATTCTTCCAAACAACTCCAGAAAGTTGTTGGGGAATGTATACAGAAATGAATATATTGTAATTTGGTGGCCTCTTTTATTTTGAATAGGGGCAAAATGTAACACCATAGTGTAGGAGGTCTGTCTTTCAGGACTGCATTCTTGGAAGGGTTTCAAACACCCTCTTCTAAAAACAGTGATGTGAGTATTATAGACACACACTAATCTAATCCTCTATCACTACCCCTTTTCTATCGCTACTCCTCCCAAACATCATACAACAAAGAGTTTTGATATACGCTGGGACTGGAGATGGACCTGTATAGAAGGGGGGAAAACTGTAGAGTCAGCCCTAGAGGGAGAACTGTAAAACACACACCACCCTAGGTTGGGTTTAGCATTTCAGTTGTGTGTGTTTTTCTCTGTGTGTGGTACTCTGAAGAATGAAGGCCAGAATATGAGGCTAACAACTCAGTTCATTTAGCTGACTCTTAAACGTTTTTCAGAAAGTTTCCTATATGGTGAAAATATTCATCTGCTGTATTCCCCTTGCAGTGGTGGGTATGCACACAAAAAATCAAAATATTAATGTATACTCATATTAATGTGTCATAGCAGAACCAAGTCTAGTTTCTGTAGTGTTGTGAAGGCTGTTGACACTGAGTTAATGCCAAAGAACTAGGAGGCATTATTTATTATAGGTATTAATTAGAGTTATTGGTGAAATTATTAAACAGAGATTAAAAGGTTGAAGGGTGGGTATATTTTTTCCAAAAGTGGCTTCATTCCTTTTTCCTCTTGCCTTCTTTTTTTTGTAGCCTTTTGAAATTTTTGAATAAATTAGTAACTTCTGAGAAAACGTGGGCTTGATCTTGTGACTTGCCAGAGAGCTTATTATGGAGATTCTTACTAAAAGCGAAAAAGATCCTTTTTGTTATGTCTGTAATGTATGGAGCTGTTGGTGAAAGTAAATTCTAAACATATGAAGGTAATCTTATGAGCATCCACAGGAGGCAGGAGGAAAAAAAAAAAGATTTGATTGACTTTTCCTGCTCGCTTTTTTTTAAGTGCATGCCTGTAAAACAGATGTTGTACATGAGCAAATGACTTCACTGTGGCTCCTTTCAGATTGTGGAAAAATAGATCTGCATTCAAGATGGATTCTGGCACTATCTAGTTTCTATTACCATTTATAATGCCGTCTTTAGCTGTAATAGACTCGTGCATTGTCTATATAGCAGTTGTAATTTCCCTCTTAATGGACATTGTGGATTTGACTGTAGAAAGGTGAAGGTGGATTAATCAGCCTAAATCAGCCTCACACTCCAAAGTTTACATTATAAAAATTTGGCAGCAGACCCCTGAATTTTGCCAGTCTTTCATAAAAGCAGGAGGGTAAAATAGAGGCATTACACTTAACCGATTCAGCATCCCCAAACTTTTTTTTTTAAATTGCATTTATTGAAATGAATAATAACCCTGCTCTCACTCGAATTAGTATACCAGTTCAGATTTACGGCTCGGAATAAGTTGCTTTGAAAGGTCCCACTGGAAATGCTACATTAAAAGGAAATAAAACCAGTAGGTGGTTGTGACAGTTTGTAAAGGCCAGAAATATTCTCTAGGCCAGGAGTGGGCAACTTTCTGGCAACCAGTGGCCACATTGTTTATATGACATTTTTTGCATAGCTGAGGGTCACTGTGAGCCCTTATGATTTTGTGTGCTGAGAGAATGAAAATTTAAAGCAGTCGTGGCTCTAAAAGGCAGTCTTAAGATGTGTTTGGCTTAGTGTGTTATGTGAATGCAGACACGGTCACTGAAAGCAATAGTTTAGTACCATGGGAGTCACAGTAATAGTTTAGTACCATGTGTGAACTCATGAATACATGAACCAGAGGAGCAAGTATATCTTCAAACAAGTATAATTTGTTATTTATTCATTCTTGCAAAATACTGCTGCTCTGGAACTCAGGACCGCCTATAAAGCAGGCTGTGTTTTTAAAACATTTCGATATTCTTTGTTGCCTGCCTGCCTGCCTCCCTCCCTCCCTATATTTTATTGATAGCCCTTTAGATATATGACATCTAAGTGCAGAAATGGTTCATTCCATCTTCTTGCTGTATCTTTTTGGGAATCCATTGTTATTACATTGCGTGCTTGATGACCAGGTTAATTGGGTTAATAGTTAAAACACTGCTACGTGTAGAAGTTTCTTTTCCTTTTTACCCTACATGTAGGTTGTGAGTAGGAGGGACGACGCAAATCTAGGAGGAATCAGTGATCTGTTCAGTTTGATTAACTCAGCCATGATAACATTGTTGAGTCATAGGTTTTATCTGGCAAGATGATGCTACATTGAGTATAAGAACAAGCATCAGAAGTAGCTAGGAGAAACATTATATACAAACCACTCTGTTGAATAATAATATTTGCTTTAGTTACTTTAAAAGTAACTTTATCTAAAGTATTACATTTCCTTCAGTGGTAGCAGAAATTGTTACCATGTGGTCCCGGTTTGCAACAATGGCCTGGTTGTGAATTTTAGAAGTTAACAGCTCCATTTATTCTACCTGTCCTTAATCTTCGGGTTCTTCACACTAAGATCCACTTTAACCACATCCTGTAGCATTGTCGTTCTTTCTCTTCCCCTTGGCCTTTCTCCCACCACCCTTTTAAAATCTTAATTCCTCCCCCTGTCCTTTTTTAATCAAGTAAACATTTAAAAATATACCTTGGAGGATATTTGGGGAGTGTAAATCTCTTTGGGTCATGGAGCAACACTTCTAAAGTTACAGACCAAACCATTAGTTTGATGAGATATCAATATGTACCAGCATGATTTGTAACATGTTTTCCTGTTCTTAAGGCTGTTTTAGCATCAAATTTCAGAGACCTCTAGTTTTACCGATGAATAAATACTGTAGTAGGTCACATCATTCTGTTATTAATTTTGAGGAGATGAGCGCAGAGAGCTTATTAGCCAGAAGGAAGGTAAACAGTTCCCAACATTTATTCTTTTTCAGAACATACGTTTCTGAGAGTCAGTGGGATGTCATGGTAAAGGTATTGGACTGGGACTGGGGAAACCCAAGTTGAAGACAGTCTTCAGCCACAGAAGCTCCCTGAGTGACTTTGAGCCAGTCTCTCTGTCTCAGCCTAACCTACCTCGAGAGTTGCTCTTGTGGGCATAAAAATGTAAGAAGATTCCTCTGTAAGATGCCTTGAGCTGCTAGAGCAGTGTTTCTCAACCGTGGCAACTTGAAGATATGTGGACTTCAACTCCCAGAATTCCCCAACCAGCCATGCTGGCTGAGGAATTCTGAGAATTGAAGTCCACGTATCTTCAAGTTGCTAAGGCTGAGAAATGCTGTTCTAGAGGAAATGCGGGATAGAAATCTAACAAACAACTTGGAATTAGCAGTGTTGGAGACCTTTTTTCTGCCCTAAGAATCCTGTGACTGTAGTGCAGTTGTCTCTTACCAATGATTCTGCTTTGAAGGCATGCTTAGGTGTGCAGTGTGCAAACTGTGTAAATAAATGATGCAAATCAGCTTCTTAAGCAGAAAGGATTTTGTAGAAATTATTAGCACTGTCCAAGTAGATAATGAGCTCTTCTGTTTGAATCACTTAACTCCTTTTGCCAGTACTGCCCAAAAGATGCTACTATAGGCCATAATGGTTTTTAACTTAGTGTATTGTATGAATCCAGATATACCCAGGTTGTTAAGTGAATCCAGGTTGTTAAGTGAAACATCACGTGGCCATGACTTGCAATTTTACTTCTGCATTCTCCATTAACTCTGCTTGTTGCTAGCCAGTTGGAAAGTATGTGAATGGCAGTCACGTGACCATGGGATAATGCGACAGTCGTAAATGTGAGGATTAGTCACAAAGCTGTTTTTTTTTTTACACCGTTGTAACTTTGAATGGTTGCTACACAAGGCAGTCAGTAAACAAGGACTACCTGTATATGGTAGACCTATCCTCCATGAGTGTCTCCATAAGTTCTTTAAACATCTGTCTTTAGTGTTTGCACTGTTTCAGCCTTCACTACCCTGTTGCCCTCTGCATGTGCTGAGATCACCGCTGCCAGGATTCCCAGCCAGTGTGACTAACTGCTAATAGCCATACTATCTGGGAATTCCAGGGCAGTTTATAGAGGAACATATTGGCAGAACGTCCACAAGTTCTCACGGCAGCAAATTCTGGAATGGTGCATTGTATAAAAATAACTCTTTTGTTCATTCAGAAGCTCTTGCCAGTCAACTTCACTGGCTAAGCTCACGTTCTCAGATTATGAAAGAAGCAAGTAGAATCATTTCCCATCTTATCTTTCCATATCATGCCCAAGTCGATAAGACTTCAATCAGGTCTCCACTTTTATTTTTCTTTCTTTAAAATCCCACAAACCTTTTATCCTTTCCTTGGACAAATACTGCTTCTTGATCATTTTGATTGCTTTTTCCTGAACTTTTCTAAGTGATAAAAGTGGGTAAACAGAATGATATCGAATATTCTAAAAAATAGTTGTAGTATAGATTTTGCTTCATAGCATTATGATGTTAGCATCCATCTATGTTCTAATAATTTTCAGCATTGTTGCCCGTGAGATGTGCAACCACCATAGACTACATAAGCAAGCTATCTGATAAACCAAGTTACCTCTTCTGAATAGTTAAGGCCAATCCAGTTTCTTTTATGTAATGTGTTTCACTGGAATCCCTTTTATTAAATGTCATATGTCATTTTGCTGTATTGTCTTAGAGTTAGTCACCAAGGGACCTTCCTGGCTGAGGGGAGCTTTGAATGCTATCTCTGCTATAAATTGTCCAATACATGCCTCTGACTTTCTTGAAGAAGGTAAAAAAAAAAAAATAGAGGTAGGCAGGTTCCCATGATGACAATAGGAATTCTAGATGGTGTGGGTGTTATTTATTTATTTTAAGAAGGTCTTCATTTCAGGTATTCTGATTCTCAGTGTTCACGAGCATTTTGCACCTAAATACGCCAACTAAAAATGTTGTAAATTGAGGTGACTTGATGTGCCCAATCAGGTGAAGCTAGTTATTCCTGGATGAAGATGCGTGTGTGAACTAACCCTGAGTTTGCATTTAAAGAGCAGCCTTCACATGCTTTTGAGTTCAGGGGTAAGAGGCAAAAAGCAGAGCTCAGAAAATTCAGTAAATGTACAGGAGGTGGATCCTCTTGTTTCAGGATGAACATGTAATCATAGCTTTACAGCTCTTGCAAACTGTGTTATTGCCACAAGAATCTGCTCATGTGGGCTGGAGGAATTAATGCTGGGTGCAGAAAGACAGATGTTTCCTGCTTGGACATCCACTTTCTATCCCCTTCAAAACTTGGTAGGTATGTCATGAGTAATGGGAAGTGGGTGCTGCGTGCATATCTATTTAAGAACATCTCTGGGCCAACTGGATTAGTCAGGTTTTGTCTTTTTTCCTCAGTGCTGTTGGTGTCCTCTAGAAGGATTGCGACCTGATTACATTCATTGCAATAGGTTGATTGTGTTAGCTGGTTATATTTTGCATTGAAGCAGTATTTCTGAAACAGAGAAGTTTGAGATTAGGGTAGACTACCAGAGATTACTGCTTTCTGCAGCTTTTGCAGGCTCTTAAGCATTGTTGGCCTGAGACTTCCTCAGCTCACAATAGGAACAGGGAGAAAAGAGAGGTTTCCAAAGAAATACATGTATGCATCCTTGCTTTAGCTAAAAGTTGTTTTAATCAGTTCTTCAAACAGGATGAATCCATGAAACATTTAGCCTGTCTTTTGAGAAGATTTGCATGGATCTTGAGCACATTAGTGGCTGTTTGTGTCCAATAAAATCTCTGTGTGTGCACAGAAATTAGCAAAGCACAATTTGGGAATGTAATATTGTGCATCTTCCTCTTGCTTGCAGACGTAGCCATTTTCATCAATATGGAGTTGACTCCTTGCAACATATAGCCATTTACTTTCAAAAAATAAAATGGTGTGTGTCTGATTTCTAGCAAGCCTGTAACTTTTCAGTGCTTTTTCAGTTGCTTAACTCCAGGGAAGCTGTGCGAGTGTCAGAGAGCGTGGGAAGTTCTTAAACATCTTCCTTAGCAAAAGCAGGAGGGGAAGCCAGATTGGGAGTTTCCATTAGACCCCTTAAATGCCGACAATTACTCAGTAGTGTTGCAGTTTGTAAGGAAACGTGTTTTGATTTTAACAATGATTAATTGCCCTCTGTAGAATAATTTTCATCTGTAAAGCAAGAGCCCCTGAGAGAGTCTGATGGGGGGGGTGAGTGAGTGTGTGCGTGCCTGTGTGTGTATGAAAGAAGAGATTTTACTTTGCCTCCCTCACTGGAATTTATTCTTCGTTCTTTAGAAATTGCTCCAGGGTGCTTACAAAAGGGTTCTTTTTGTAAGGAGCACAGATCACATCGTCTAAGGGATGCTGGGAACATGAGAACCCACTTCTTCTCTTATGAATCTGTAGATAACTTGGCAGTGGCCACAGCCTTTCACACAGTGTAAGTCTGAGTTGTTTCTTCTGAGAAAAAGAAGCATAATTATTATTTATCCTTTGGCCACTGAAAACTCTGCTCAGCTCTTCCCCTAGGCTTTGGCAAAGCAGGGGCGGGCTCTGTCTCAGATTTTATTCCATGCTCCCTATATATAACATGTTTTCCTTAAGAACAAATTCTGATGTTTTATGGTTTCAGCCAATTTCTTCCACGTTACACACAAGCCCATTTCGTGTTGTTATGCCTACAGTATTATGCCTTGAGCTGTCAGGAGACCATGTACAGGAGACCAGTACAACAGCATTGTAGAAGGACTCCACAACAGCATTGTATTTGAAAAAACCATGAGCTGCAAACTTCCAAATGGCCATTAAGCAGTTTCATTTGTATATCCAGTGTAGCATCTTTTTCCATGTCATTCTTGTAGCCTGTCATTTTTAAATCCACTTTCAGGTCAGTCTCAGTCTTGTCCAATAAAACTTGTTCTTCTTCCATAACATCTTTTAAACACAGTCTGTCTATCATGGCAGTCACTCTTAAAATTAACTTCTGGGTCCATAGTTCACAAATATCCCTCAATACGTCCAATGTTAAAGTAGTTTACTCCGTTCTGTATTAGTAAGTCAAATTTAAGTGTTCTTTTCCTTTAATTGTAATCTTTAGTTCCTACTGATTGCCTCTAATGTCCAATCTTCAAAGTCCAATCCTATCATTTTTTTTTTCCAGAATTCAGAAGAACAACATTTTCTCACGGGAAGGATTCTTATAATTAATTTCAAAATCTTATTTCAAATCCATATGGACCATTAGTCCATTTATGACTTTCCAAAATCAACATTCTAGTCACCCTTTTGTTGTTTATTCCAAAAAAAAATTTTTTTAAGTCCTTAAACTTGTATTTAAAACTTCTTTCGCTAAGGTTTGAAGGAAACTCACCCAGTGCTGTAAAACATCTTGTTCCAAAGGTTCCTAATAGCTGAACAGCAGTTAATAAGCAATTTCCAAAAATGATTAGAAAAGGAAGTATGCGAGTCTTTGGAGGCACTGACCATGGTTTGGGCAAAGATGGCTATTCCCTCATCTCCCACAGCTCTA
Organism: Python bivittatus; assembly: GCF_059951505.1. Taxonomy (NCBI): domain Eukaryota; kingdom Metazoa; phylum Chordata; class Lepidosauria; order Squamata; family Pythonidae; genus Python; species Python bivittatus. The sequence continues at coordinate 50,886,950 of NW_028277034.1, read as the reverse complement.
AACCTACTGGAGACTGCTGTCTTACAGCCTCCTTGTGAGGAGCAACTGTCTGGAACATCTGTGGGTGATCCTACGTCCTCTCCTTGTCTGGAGAGGAATCCTGGAGAGCTGGTCCATTCACCGGCTCTTCATTCTGCCATGATTGCTGGCTCTGCTCTCAGTGGAGCTGTCTTCAGTTCCCCATTTCTTCCCCGGAAGTCGATAAATTGAATATTCTGATACTCGGTCTTTATCTCCTGCTCCTTCACAGTGCATTTGGACTAATATTAACCCAAATTTCATGCTTTTTCTGATATGTAGCCTCTGAACAGAATGCCTGGAATCCTTTCAGTTTCTCATCTGTTGTTGAAAATTCAATTATGGTGATAAAGGTTCTATGGATATATACAGAAAATGGGTGGGATGAACTTTACAGTTGGAGCATAGTGTACAAGTCATCAGCAATGGAATTCTCACCAGGTGCTATTGTCTGAAAATCCAAATAGGTTTTTCTGCCTTTAAAAGAAATTGGTCATCTTTGGTCTGTTCTGGTAAGGGATTTTCTGCACGCATAGGCGGTTAAAGATTGTGTGGAATCGCAAAATGAATTTGCAGAAAAAAAAAAAGATTCATTAATTTCTCCCGTTAATGACTGCAGTCTACCCCTTTTCAGCCATGGAAATGCCAGGTTACTTTGCTTTGATTGGATCAGGAAGGAGAAAAGGAGGTTCCAGATTTGTGAGCTGCTCATACAAGAAATATTTTCTTTCACTGTTAGGAAAGAAGGATTCTTGCAGAGAGAAGAAAGGGCACTCACTGATCACAGAGGTTAAATTCCTTGGTGCCTTCAAGGAATTCAGTTTTTTTCCAATAAAGTTCCTGTAACTTAAGGAAGAAATGCCTGTTTTCATTCCAAGATCTGGTTCAAATGAATCTGTGCCTGACAATCTTGATGTTTATTATTATAAAGGGTCTCTTGCTCCTATCTAGCTGACCTTGGCTAAACTCAGAAAACTAACCAGGGTCAGATCTGGATGGAAGACTTTCAGAAAACACTAAGGCTGTCAGTTAAATTGGGAATTTGAAAAGACATCCCTGAAGAAGTCATTGATATTTCCACATTGCTGCCAAGAAAATTGTATAGACATGAAGACACCAGGATCAAGCTCGAATTAGAGAAAATGCAGCTACTCTGTTATCTGCCACATACAGGGTCCAGGATATAATGTGGAGTTGGTCTATCTCAAGTTCTGAGAGCAGCTTCCTCTTCACTATGTTGAAGCACTGGGTAACTAGCTGTTTCTCAGTTAGTGTGAATGTAGGTCTTCTGTCCATCCATAGTTCCCTCATACATTTCCTATATCCCCTCTCATTAGGTCTACTGTTGTAGTAGCATTCCATCGATTCCAGGTTCTCTTGTCTCATCTATGTATGGTTTGTTCCAGTAGACCACTTCATTCCCCAGCTTCTGATGTGGACTTTGTTAATCAGAGCGACATCCGAATCAGCATGACTGTCTTAGTTTGTGTCACTCTCATATCCAAGATAGGCAGGTGAAGTGTTAGGGGGTCTTTGCCCAAGGACCCCTACTGGTAAGGTAGGTACCACCCGGGATTCAAACCCCAGTCTCCTGTGTGAAAGAGCGGTGCTCTAACCACTGCACTATCCAGTTGCTGTCATATATATAATCTCTGGAATAATCCTTGTCTGCTGGAACCATATGATTTCTGTGGAAGGCAATTCTAGTGAAATTGATGGGGTCTGCTTCTCTGCTCAAAATAATTGGGTGGAGTTGGCACAAAGTACGGAAAAAATAAGTGGATGCCAGTCACTCATATCCATTTTATTCTTTTCTGCTCAGATTTCCATTGGGCAGCATTTTATTCCCACTGAATTGACTCAGTTCTCACTGACCACTTTTGTCTGTCCCCTTGAATTATTTCTATTCTTTTCTTTGTTCTTCTAATGGAAAGTTTTCCTGTTTATACCTCCTTTTTGTGAATAAATGGGGCTGTTTATACCTTCCTTTTGTGAGTAAATGGGGCTGTTAGAACCCAGCTTGGAGAAGGAGTTTATTATTGGCAATTGACGTGGATGCTGGAATACCAGACTGAATTTTTGGTGCAATTGTTAAGATGCCAAAATTAGCCTTCTCTGGCAAGGTGTTTTCTAAATTTGCATGATTATGTCCCCCTTAATTTCTAGATAACAGTTGGTTAGGGATTATGGGGGGTTGATGTCCAACAGATTGGCTTAGAGTATCACATTGCTGTTCCTCATTCTTGCTAACTGTTTTCTCCGCTCTCCATGCTTTCTGCTTGAGCTCCCAACCCACATTTGCTGGAACTAGTGAAACAAAAACTATGCTAGTGAAGTCAGCTAATAGATCCAAACTGGTGACCTTTTTCAACAGTAGTTTTCAATTTAGTTTTCACGACTTTTCAATTAAGTCTTGACTTTTTTATTCTTTCCTGTGCATATCCCTGGCTGGGACCCATGTCAAAGCATGTTGCATCAGGACAAACAGTTCACCTGAAATTTAAATTGAATTAGCACTACAGTAGATTAATTAAATATAGTTAATTTAGTCATTTCCTCTTTGTGGGTGTGTGTAATTTCTTTCTTCTGTCACATTAAAAAATGCAGCTTGGAACTACAGGTAGTCCTCAGATTATGTCCATTCATTCAGCAACCATTCAAAGTTATGATGGCACTGAAAAAATAGACTTATGACTGGTCCTCAAAGTTCCAGCTGTCACAGCACCCCTATGGTCACGTGATCAAAATTCAGGCACTTGGCAACTGGCCTGCATTGGTAACCACCCCCTGCCCCCCCAGCTGACTTTCATTGTCTTCTTCCCCTCCCCTTCACTGGCTCGCAGAGGTATCAGATTGGGGAAAGCAGAGGTATCAGATTTCCTGTGATCTTAGTGTGCAGAGTATTGTAGAAAATGCAAAATACAAACTATCTTGGGTTGAGCAATGAAAAGACCACATCCTGTGCTAATTTTTGGTGGCCAGTTGCTTTAACTTACAGGTTCCTCTAGTTTTGCCAAGGTAAGCCTTTCTTACATGAAGGAAAGTTTTGAGTGCCCCCAAAAGTAACTGGTACTAAAAGAAAGGTGGGACAGCTTTATGGAGGATAGTGTGATGTCATGGTTTGTTAGCATTTGAAATTGTGCAAAGGAGTCTTAATTTGCACTCCCTATATATTAAGCTTCATTGGGTGATCTTGGGCCACTTTTTAGACTAAATTTCAGATTAACTTAATGTGGGGGGGAGAAATATGTACACTATCCTAAGACATTTTTACCATGATTACATGGATACATTTTGCACACACCAGCGTTGGAGTGATTTGCACACAGGATATAGGTTAACCAATAATACACATGCAGTTTCTTCAGGGAAACGGTTGAATTGGAACTTAACAAGAAGAACAGTGGGTTTATTTTTTTTACTGGAGCAGTTGATTCATTTAGTAATGCTAGGATAATAGATGGTAGTCCTCAACTTACAGCCACAATTGGGACTGGAAGTTCCATCGCTAAGCGATACAGTCATTAAGTGAGTTGCGCCTGATTTTGTGACCTTTTTTGTTGTGGTCATTAAGTGAATCCAGCTTCCCCCATTGACTTTGCTTGTCAGAAGCCCCCTGGGAAGGTCACAAATGGAGATCATGTGTCCCCAGGATGCTGCAACCATTGTAAATATATGGTGGTTACCAAGCACCTGAATTTTCATCATGTGACACAGGGATGCTGTGATGGTTGTAAGTGTGAGGACTGGTTGTAAGTCACTTTTCAGTACCATCATAACTTCGGACAGTCATTAAATGAATGGTCATAAGTTGAGGACTACTAGTGTTGATGCTGTTGTTCTGAATTGTCACTTTGTCTATGTTGCACATATTTGTTTTATTTTAATTTATCATACCTTTATGTTTTGTATTGTGTTACTCATTGACTCACTGTTCACAGTTCGGGTTTTAAACAATGTGGCAGCTGAGGAAGTCATTTTATATTTCTGGAAAATAGTGGACTTAACGCATAAAAACAATAAATGTGACTTCTTATATACATATGTATGGCAAGATGTCTTTTTATGGGTTCCTCTAAATATGTGTTTATGCTTAAATCTTGCCCTTTCAACTGTGTTGTCTGGTGTTGTGGGAGCTGTGTTGACTGATATTTGGCTTGTTTTTTATAAAATCATGAAAGATGAACATAACATGATAGAAAAAATTGCTAAAATGCATCCAGGCAAAAATGGATTTGCTGCTATGAATTCCTGCTACTGCTTTGTAAGTGATCATTCTTAAGAACTTTTCCTTTGCTTATATGTTGTATCATGACTATTTCCAAATTCTGTAGGCAGTGTTGAATCAAGAGAACTGCTAACATTTTACATGTAAATGTCCTGAATTTACCTCCATTAAGATACAAAGTTAGTCTTTCTCTGCTTCATCTGTCTCATTAATATTGAATACATGTCACTTTAATATGGTATTTGATGCAAAGCAGGCATTTTCTGCAAATATCTTGACAACTGCGGGTGTAGAATTACTCGTCATTCTGGAGCAAGCAGCTGCTATATATAAAAATAATTGGCATTTTTTTGTTGGCACATGATGTGATTTTGCTTTTCTTCGTTTCCTCAACTGCTTTTAAGAAACCTCAGTTAAGACAAAATATTATGCGGATTCTCTTCATTTCTTTCTGAAAAGGAAACGGAGTTCAGCTGAACGGTTGCATGGAAGTTAAAAGTGTGCAAGGGTAGAAGGTACGGTTGGTCTCCCATCCTCCCGTGTATCTGCAGAAGTTGGAATACACGAAGCTTTGAAGACGTTTTTAAGTATCCACAACTAGGATAGAATAAGGGCAAGAATCTTCTGGTGGTGGGGGGTCAGAGACCCATTTGGAAGACTGAAAGTGTGTGGTAGATGCACTCTCAACATGGCTGTCATAGGAGACTTGCCTTTTTGCAAAGTGGCTGCCTCACTAGATATAGGAAGCTGACTAAATCCATCTCTTCACCAAGCTAAAAGGACCTTTATGGGGACCAGTGGCATTGCTGCAAATAAATATGATGCTAGAGACTGGAGTTTCATTTTGGAACATCCCAGCTTCCTGTTTCTATCTGTCTGTCTGTCTAATGCATATTAAACATGGGGTGGGAGTCTAGTTGGCATGAAGGAATCTGTTCCTAGCTCAGAAGCATTTCTGCGGCTGGATACAGCCTTGTAATGACACTCAGTTGTAATTAAAAGTGTTTAAAAAACTGGTTTTAGACACATAAAGATCTGAAAAATTGTTGTGGTCAATGCTTGTGTAAATACCCTTCCTCCCTTGCACACTTTTATGTCTTCCATACACTAGGGAGTGTCTGAACAAGACTAGAAAATGAGACAGGATTTCAGCCTTAAGGGTCATGAGAGTTTATGTGGGCATTGGTGGAGAAGTCCACATTTGCTTAACTTCCATAAGTAGTTGCATTCTTAAATTAACTGGTTTCATGTATTTACATTGCATATAACATATAACATCAACAGGAACAACAGCTCTGGTGGCCTGATTGTTGGCAGAATGGGTTTACTGCAGAGAAGTATCATAATTCTATCTCGGAGCCAGTCGACATGCAATTCTATTATTTATTTTATATCTGAATTAAATTTCACAGGGCTGTCTGCTTTTTGTTTTCTCTCTCTAACCAGAGGGAGACACTTTGATGGTGCTCTGCCAACTTCCACCACTCAGTGTGACTGAATAGGAGCAGATGCCATTCTGAACAGGCATCCGAAGGCTGCTCTTGAAACCTTGCTCAGATACACAACGGCGGGAAAATTGCAGACCTAGGCAGAGGCCATAATGCCAACCGTGAGACCAATGAGAGCTCTGAACAGCAGGCATGCTGCAAATATAAGAGGTTATTCCTTTTCAAAACACCTCCTTCTGCACTGATTCCAAAGCTTTCATAATTAATGTCGCGCCTGGGATGGCTTTAAACTGCTGTTTCCCTTTGTCACCTCTGAAATCAGATTGCAAAATGCTTTTAAAAAGGAAAAAGTTCCAACAGTTTCTGACAAGAGGCCGTGGCCTCTTCTTTAAATTCAGGTCTCCCTTAAGTTAAGGTTGATTTCTGGTGACCTCGTGGACATGCTCCTTTGTTTTCCTAGCAGCAGCGTTGAAGTGCTTTGGCACTGCTGTCTTCTTGGATCTTCTGGTCGTCTCCCCTCCAAGTACTAACTAGGGCCACCTTGCTTAGTTTCTAAATCCAGGCAATGCCCCAACTCTTGCACCTCTTGGCCTCTTCTGAATCCTCACAGCCTTGATTCTGAATCATTGCAGAAGTTCAGGTTTTAAGCTTCCACACTGTGTGTGGGAGAAAGTAATTGTGTAGTATTGTTTACATGTTGGAAAGGTTTGGAGCTAGTATTCAGCTGGGCCTTTTAAATGCTGTTCCTGCGGGTTATGATCAGTTCCAGTTCTGCACCGTCTCCCATCTGTTCTGATTGCAGGGAAGGTTTTCAGATCAGATGGTGTGGGGACAGATAGATGCGTTGCCATGAAAAAACTGGGAGTATCAGGCTTTTACAGCTTTGTGATCTGTAAGTCATCTTAGGGACAGGGTTGTACCATAGTATGTTTGCCCCCAATAGTTTAGAAGTGTTAATTGGAGAGTAAATGCATTTCACCAAGAAGAGCAAACATTTGAGTACTGTACTTGGAAAATGCAAATCCTCCGAAACAGATGTACTACCATCACAAATCATGTACGTGGGAGAGTTGAAAAGCAATATCAATTTTGCCTACAGCATTCATTCCAGGTACAGTGACATAGGGGGTCCGCAAACTTCTTTGTTCATTGTTTCCACTATTCATCGAAGCATATGGAAAATAATCCCCCGCTTACCTTTCTTATTATTTATCTGTTTACTCGCCTTCTTCCCTAAAGAGCCTTTAGAGAGCATTGTGCAGTGATTCAGTGTCAGAAGAACTCTGTTTCTGTGTCTATAAAACTGGTGCAACCAGATACATCTTCATGCATTGCTTAGTTTTATTGGATCTGCCAATCATTTGGAAATATAAATGAAGCCGAAGGCCAATCTTTACTTTGGAGAAGGTCAACCATTACCACCTCTGCCTCCTCCTCTTCCTCCTTTTTAAAAAGAATCTTTAATGTCAAATCCAGCATAAAGCTATTGCTGTTATGATGTTTTACTGTTAATGGGTTAGGTTTGCTCTGGATATTTTTTTATCCTTTTATTCTGGACATTTTACATTGTCGATAGTATACTGTGAATATTTATTGCTGATTGTCGTTATAAACCACTGTAGATCTGCAGTCGATTTGGTGGTGTACAAATGGCCTGAATAAATAAATGTCCTAGATTTAAAAGCATTCCACTGTTCCCAGTGAGATTATAAGCATATTGGAATGCAGGTTCAGGGTCCTTCCTGTTCTGGTAACTGGTTCTCCATACATACATTAATAAACACCTTATGAATGAATAGCTTGAATCCCACCCAGGAACAACAGTTGCTCTGATTCCTGGGTTGTTCCCCCAGTGAACTTTGGGACGATTCCAGTGAAGGTCTGATACTTTGGCCTCCTTTTTAGAAAGCAGCTATTCAGTAGTGTGGCTGTTCTGCATCCAAAACGAAACTTGAACTGGAGGATGAAATCAAATCATTTCCCCCTCAAGTATGGTAAAGCCTTCCAGGGCATGTGGTGGTGGAGCATAGAGGCTGGAGAGAAAAAACAGCTGTGTATGGTATCTCATCCAAAGAAAGGTATTGTGGCCCTTTTATAGGAATTCCAGTCTTATGTTTGAAGTTGTTTTCCCCTTAGTCTCCTGTTCACCTTGATTGAAGTCATTTTGCCTAATGCTTATTTATGGAAGCATTATCCAAGATGCAGTGAGGTCTTTGCCACTGATATGCCTATTGTACTAGGTAGTAATTTCAGTACTTTTATTGTACTGTACTGCAACTTCCAACTTAAGAACCCATCTAAAGAGTCCTGTCCAGCTAATTAGAATTAGATTGTAATTTCAGCTTGCTCATTATATGTATCAGATGGTAAGCAAGGGGGAACAGTGGGGTTTGAAGTACTGAAATGCAGATTTGAGGTAAGCGTCGTTGGCAGGCAGATGGAAAAGAAGGATTTCCTAATTCAAGGGGCCAGTGGGTGCCTGAGCCTGGCTTTTAATCAAAACATCTAAATTTGTAATTTACAGTGGCAGGCCCTGTTCCATCATTCAAGTGTGTATTAATATTGGTACAGGACTGGATGTGTTTGCTCTCCTATGTGGCCTTCTGAGAGGGTTTCTTGATTTGCAGTTCCAATCCCCTTAGATGAGCCTTTATTGTAGGAACCCAGCCTTTTCAAGAGGCCACCACTGAGACTATATTCCAAAGTGCTCTCATTTATCTCTGTCTATTGGTCAGCTAGTAGGGCCTTTTCAGTGGTGATTCAATTGTCCTGGGAGAGCAACTGAAAACAATTATTATTTTGTGAACCTATGGAAATGGATTTTTAAAGTACAGGTAGTCCTCATTTAATGACCACAACTGGGACTGGCAATTCAGTCATTAAGCAAAGCTGGTCACTAAGTGAGACCATGACTGTGCTTATGATCTTATTTCAGCTTTCCTTTGCTTTACAGACCTATGAAGGTCGTAAATGTGAGGATTGGTCCCAAAGTTACTTTTTCATCACCGTTGTAACTGTGAACAGTCACTAAATGAGGCAGTCGCTAAACGAGGTCTACCTATAGCATGTTGGTAGTGCTAGTAACATTTTTAAAAGTTTTGTTTTGTTTTGTTTTGCCTTAGTGTATAAAAGTTTTGGCTTCCAAGATGTTTTAAGAATATCTAGTAAAGATGACATGGAGTGCTGTAAATAATCAAGGAGGCTGCCAAACAAGGGAAATTCTGTGGCATGAAAGCAGCCAGATAGTTGATCCTTGCATTATTTAAGTGCAAGGGGAAAACCACGCTTTAGTGTTTCTTTCTTGGTTGCAACTTCTCAAGAAGACTTGTCTGTTACTGAGGGTACTTAAACGTGCATCCTCTGTAGCTGTGAGGCTGGATACTGGTCCCTTCACATCCCTTAAAACAGGTTAGGCCCAGGTGGGCAAAGTTCATTGTTTTTTCTCATGGTGATGGAATCCACTAACCAGCTGCCCTCTAACCGGGCTCCATTTTAAAAATTGAGATAAGGAATGGGAGTGGATAGAGTGACTGACTTTTTTTTCCATTTCTTGGATGGAAGAATATATCTCTGGTTGCTTGTACATAAGGGGAGAGGCCTAACCCAGGTTGCCACCCCAGTGAAGATTCTAGTTAGACCTAATTAAGAGTAACTGATGAAGGACAAGGACAGAATGAGAAATACAATAGTTACAGCCAATCTATGGCCATGAATCAAAAAAGATCCTGGTAGTACCTTTCAGACTAACAAATTATGGCTTTTAACAACATTCGTTAGTCTGAAAAGGTGTTACCAGAATCATTCTGGTTTCTGGCTACCATAGACTAATACAGCTCTCCTCTTACAATATCTGTGGCTGTGGTGTTGGGGGATTTCTGGAAGTTTTTATTTATTTATTTAGTAAATTAATATAGCTGCCCATCTCACATACGTGATTCTGAATGGCGTACAAAGTTTAAAAAACACCAAAAAATACAACAAAATAATCACATAACAACAAAAATCATTTTTGAAAAAGTTGCACTCTCAGTGTATCCCACTGATGCACTAAGTTGGAGAAGGTAATTTTGGACCCATTAAGGCTAGTTTCTAACTCTGAGTAAGAATCCAGGAAACACCAGCTACTAAATAACCACATTAGCAGAGGAGGAATACCTATTTAAAAGTCATTTTCTGCAGAGAAAATTTTGTTGTTGTTGTTCAGTCGTTAAGTTGTGTCCGACTCTTCGTGACCCCATGAACCATATCGTGCCAGGCCTTCCTGTCCTTCGCTGCCTCCCTGAGTTTGCTCAGTTTCATGCTCATTGCTTCAGTGATGCTATCTAACCATCTCATCCTCTGCTGTCCCCTTCTCCTTTTGCCTTCAATCTTTCCCAGCATCAGGGCCTTTTTCACAGAGTCCTCTCTTCACATTAGGTGACCAAAGTATCTGAGCTTGAGCTTCATTATCAATCCTTCCAATGAGCAGTCAGGGTTGATTTCCTTTAAGATTGACTGGTTTGACCTCCTAGCAGTCCAGGGGACTCTTAAGAGTCTTCTCCAGCACCACAGTTCAAAGGCATCAATTCTTCGGCACTCAGCGTTCTTTATGTCCAGCTCTCACAGCCATACATTACTATTGGAAAAACCATAGCTTTGATTATGCGGATCTTTGTCGGCAAGGTGACGTCTCTGCTTTTTAATATGCTGTCTAGGTTTGCCATAGCTTTCCTCCCAAGGAGCAGGTGTCTTTTAATTTCATGGCTGCAGTCTCCGTCTGCGGTGATCTTGGAGCCCAAATAAATGAAGTCTGTTACTGCTTCCATTTCTACCCCTTCTATTTGCCAGGAATTGATGGGTCCAGATGCCATGATCTTAGTTTTTTTAATGTTGAGTTTCAAGCCAGCTTTTGCACTCTCCTCTTTCACCCTCATCAAGAGGCTCTTTAGTTCTTCTTCACTTTCTGCCATTAGGGTGGTATCGTCTGCATATCTGAAGTTGTTGATGTTTCTCCCTGCAATCTTAATTCCGGCTTGTGATTCTTCCAGCCTGGCATTTCTCATGATGTACTCTGCATATAAGTTAAATAAGCAGGGTGACAGTATACAGCCTTGTCGTACTCCTTTCCCTATTTTGAACCAGTCGGTTGTTCCATGATGAGTTCTAACTGTTGCTTCTTGGTTCACATGCAGATTTCTCAGGAGACATGTAAGGTGATCTGGTACCCCCATCTCTTTAAGAATTTGCCACAGTTTGTTGTGATCCACACAATCGAAGGCTTTTGCATAGTCAATGAAGCAGAAGTAAATGTTTTTCTGGAACTCTCGTGCTTTCTCCATGATCCAGCGAATGTTGGCAATTTGATCTCTAGTTCCTCTGCCTCTTTGAAACCCAGCTTGTACATCTGGTAGTTCTCGGTTCATGTATTGCTGAAGCCTAGCTTGTAGGATTTTGAGCATAACCTTGCTAGCATGTGAAATGAGCGCAATTGTGTGATAGTTTGAGCATTCTTTGGCATTGCCCTTCTTTGGAATTGGAACGTAAACTGACCTTTTCCAATCCCGTGGCCACTGTTGCAGAGAAAATAAAACCTGCCAAATAACTCTGTGAGTTGTTATGGAATAAATGTTCATTGTTTCAGACAGTATGATTGTGCGTTCTATATTTTATGTTATGTAATTTTTCCCCTAATTTAATTTAAAAATATAATTCCTTAAACGCTGAGCGTACCATATGTTTTCTTTTAAACCAAGTCAGCCAGAAAACCTGAAAAATAAATCCAGCAGGACTAAATATTATTTCCTCTTTGAAAACTAAAATTCTTTTAGAAAACTTGCTCCTTTTTTCCCCTTTTCGATCAAAGTAGAGATTGTAGGATCCGACAGGATGCTTTAATTTAAATTCTTTTAGCCTTAAGAAAAATTAGTCATAAGAAAAGGTAATGCCAACTGAGATGTGACTTTGCTAGGGTGGCTATGTTTACACAGCACACATTAAGGTAAAATAAGTATTGGTTTGGTTTGGTTGAATGTGCTGTGTGAACCCATACAAATTACTGTGCTGTGCAGATCAGATCCCAGAGTGGTTTGGTGGATAGGTCCCCAAATATTTGTGAATCTCGAGCCCATTTAGAATGACATTGGTATCTGGTATCCAAATAGGGCATCTAGCACAAATTAAAAATGAAGTCTCCAAGGACTCCAACTCCTATCCTCCAGGAGTTGAGCTGAACTCCTGATAATATCATGGTCATGACCAAATAAGATCCATCTATCCATCCATCCATTCATTCCACTTATACTTCATCAAAATCCTGCAGGACTCTCATTGGTTTTCTTGGCAACACTATGGATTTGCCATTGTCTTCTTCTGGGACTTTTTTTGACATCTCAGTCTTACTTACAACCCTGGAATTTTGTGATGGTTTTCCATCTTAACAGGTCAAAGCTAACTTAGTTTAGGGGAATTAGTTATAGTTAGATAGGTGTTGCATTTTTGCAAGTACATCAGCTAAAATTCAAAGCTTGCATACTTTTTCTGATTATGTCAAAGAGCAGATCATTCCTCCCAGTAGTAAGCAAACCTCAGTCTTTAGCTATCAAAAGCTTTTAATTCCAAAAATTACAACTATTTAATCATAAAGCAAAACTAAAGGATAAAAGTAATTATAAATTGTGCCTGTTTTCATCACAGTAGTTTAGAACTTGCAGTTTCATACAAAATCATAATCTATATTTTTCCCATGGCATAATGATGTACGTCCTATTTACTCCTTGCTGCAATTAACATGTACTGAAATAGTAACATACAGTATATTAGGACTTTGATCTTTAGTATGTCCCCATGTTTGCATGAGTCTGTTTCCAAGCTGAGTTCAAAGTCTTGGTGTTATTAGAAAATTACCACAATTACAGTGGGTAATTTTCAATTGAGTTTGCCCCCAGCACACTCCCAGTCCATCCCTGTATCCAGATCAGAGCAGGCACCTATGCCATTCAGTTCAGCTATAAAATGTAGCTTGAGGTTTATTTATTAAACATCAAAAACAGTTCACTAGCAAACATGGGGCAAAAGCAGAGGGAAAAAGAGATATACAACAGGGAAGTGATAAAAGGCCAGAGGAGTTAATAACAATCTACATTATCTATATCAAAAAGCATAACTTTCCACAGCCACTGGAAACAATCCTGTGGCTATTTAGCACAGATAGTCCCAAAGGAAGTGGCCTTTGGGGGTTCCAGCCTTTACCCTTTTATATGCATAGCGGCAGAATAGAGATAGAAAGTAGGACGCCAGCTGATCCCTCCTCTATTCCGCACCATGAAGGAGACAGTTTGGTAAACAGGGATGGTGTATTCAGCAGGTTTTAACTTTCAGAGCCTAAATGGATTGGGCTCATGTTTCTTTAAAAGGATCTTCTCCCATAACTACCAGAGCAATAGCATCATTGGCTGAGCTCCAATCTCTTTCCTAATAACCCCCAAATGAGACAAGTTGGAGATCTAAGAGGGCCTTTTTAATCAGGCGCTATGTGCTTTCAGATCTTCACTTTGTTTTACTTTAGTACTTTGTGATTTTTTTCTTATGTGCATTTTGCTGTGATTTTTTTTTTAAAAGGAATATTAAATGCCAAATCCAGTCTAAACATCTGGCTGACTGTGTGAAAAAGAGAAGAATACAGACAATTGTAATTTGGCCTTTTAACATTGCTTTGGTTCCTAACAGTGGTTGCACTAACTGTATAGCTGTCACCAAAAGTCTTTAAAAGCTTTTTGGAATCTTCTGACATTTTAAAATCAGTATAGCAAGCAGCTGTGTCCAGGTTTCTGTCATTCCTGTCACTTGACCTGGAATCTAGATCAAGTGATCCAGAAAGTAGCTTGTGCTACAGTGGGAAACTGTGGAGCATGGGTCGACAAACACATTTTAGGGTCATCATTCCAGAATTTGTGCAAAGTTGTTGGGTGGGGTTTTGGTTTGGTTTGGTTTGGTTTTGGTGCCTTCGAGTCAATCTTGACTCCTGGTGATTGCCTGGACAAGTCACTGCAGTTACCTTGGCAAAATTTTGGAAGTGATTTGCTGCTGCCTCCTTTCTAGGGCTGAGAGAAAGTGACTGGCCCTAGGTCATGCAGTTGGCTTCATGCCTAAGGTGGGACTAGGACTCAGAGTCTCCATGTTTCTAGCCTGGTACCCTAACCACTACACCAAACTGTCTCTGTTCTTAATTACTTGTTTTAAAGCTACAGGTAGTAAGTTGTTCACTTTACTGTAGAATGTTCCTATTTAATTCTGTAGCATTACCCAGCATTACAAGTATTGGTCATCACAGCCTTATGGATCCCAGAAGAAAATTGTTTTGGCAATGCAATAGGACTTTGATTAAAAAGATAAGAAACTGGAATGAAATCATAATGCAGCTCGTGTTTTATTAGAGTGTTGAGGTCCAGCAAATCAAATTCTGGGTTTAAACCTGAACTTGGATTCCCTATAGTAATGAATTCATTGTTTCTTTGTAAAAGGATGTATGGGCGTGGGTGGGTGTGTATGTGCAATGCCTTTACATTTATTAGAGATTCTTTTGTTTTCATATATTTATTTAGAGTAGGATAGAAATATCTTAATCTCCTTTTGCTTTAATTAGTTAGTTAATTGTATTGTCGAAGGCTTTCACGGCCGGCATACAATGGCTGGTGTGGGTCTTCCAGGTTGTGTGGCCGTGTTCTGGAAGTTTTGTTTCCTAACGTTTCGCCAGCACCTGTGACTGGCATCTTCAGAGTGCAGGAACACAGACAGGAGCAGTTCTCTCTGTGCCCAGGGTGATGTGACCCTTTTGTGGGTATTTATAGAGATCTGAGGGGGGATTGGGTGTGGGGGGGGGTTGGGTTACTGAGTGGCTGCTTGTTTTGGTGTCAGCATCTGTGTGTATCTTCCTGGGGATTAGGCAGGGTTTTTTCTTCTATTGAATTGTTAACGAGGGGCTGCTGGGGGTGATTAGCAAGTTCATTGTGTGAACTGTTCACATGTCCTGGTGGTTGAGCTGAGTTCGTTGACCTTTTGCAGGCTGTATTTTTCAGGATTGGTAGCCAGGTTTTGTTGATTTTTAGACTCTCCTCTTTTTTATTGAAACTGTGCTGGTGTTTGTGAATCTCAATGGCTTCCCAGTATAGCCTGGTATAGTGGCTGTTGGTGTTGTCCAGTATCTCTGTGTTTTCAAATAGGATTTTGTGTCCAGTGTGCTTGAGAGCATGTTCAGCTACTGAAGGTTTTTCTGGTTGCTGTAGTCTGCAGTGCCTTTCATGTTCTTTGATCCTGGTATGGATGCTGCGTTTTGTGGTCCCGATGTATACTTGCCTGCAACTGCATGGTATGCGGTATACTCCTGCGGCGGTGAGGGGATCCCTTTTGTCTTTTGCTGATTTTAGCACTTCTTGTACTTTTCTGGTGGGTCTGAAGATTGTTTGGAAATTGTGTTTTTCCATCAGTTTTCCCATGCAGTCTGTGACCCCTTTGATGTAGGGCAGAAATACTTTGTTGGTGGGTGGCTGTTTTTCTTCTTCAGTCGCATGTTGTTTTCTTGGTTTGATGGCTCTTTTTATTTCATTCTTGGAGTAGCCATTCGCTTGTAGGACCCAATTAAGGTGGTTACGTTCAGAGTTTAGGAATTGGGTTTCGCAGATCCGATTGGCACGATCCATGAGGGTTTTGATAATGCCTCTTTTCTGACGTGGGTGGTGGTTGGAGTTTTTGTGTAGGTACCGGTCTGTGTGGGTGGGTTTTCTGTAGACTTTGTGTCCTAATTTGAGGTCTGGTTTGCGTATGACAAACGTGTCTAGAAATGGAAGTTGGCCGTCCACTTCTTTTTCCATGGTGAATTGTATATTGGGGTGGACGCTGTTTAGGTGGTTCAGGAACTTCTCTAGGTCTTCTTCATCCTGACTCCAAATTGCGAAGGTGTCATCCACAAATTGGAACCAGACTGTTGGGGTAATGGGTGCGGTTTCTAAAGCCCGTTTTTCAAAATGTTCCTGTAGAAATTTGCTACGACTGGGCTCAGGGGGCTTCCCATGGCGACACCATCCATCTGTTCGTAACGTGTACACTGGACACAAAATCCTATTTGAAAACACAGACATACTGGACAACACCAACAGCCACTATACCAGGCTATACCGGGAAGCCATTGAGATTCACAAACACCAGCACAGTTTCAATAAAAAAGAGGAGAGTCTAAAAATCAACAAAACCTGGCTACCAATCCTGAAAAATACAGCCTGCAAAAGGTCAACGAACTCAGCTCAACCACCAGGACATGTGAACAGTTCACACAATGAACTTGCTAATCACCCCCAGCAGCCCCTCGTTAACAATTCAATAGAAGAAAAAACCCTGCCTAATCCCCAGGAAGATACACACAGATTCTGACACCAAAACAAGCAGCCACTCAGTAACCCAACCCCCCCACACCCCTCCCCCTCCCCCCAGATCTCTATAAATACCCACAAAAGGGTCACATCACCCTGGGCACAGAGAGAACTGCTCCTGTCTGTGCTCCTGCACTCTGAAGATGCCAGTCACAGGTGCTGGCGAAACGTTAGGAAACAAAACTTCCAGAACACGGCCACACAGCCCGGAAGACCCACACCAGCCAGTTAGTTAATTGTTGAGTTTATGTCCCATTTGTCTGCTTCTTCCAAAACTCAGAGTGGCTCACAATTAAAATAAATACAGAATATAGAACACAACATTAATACATTCAAAATCAGAATTAAAATGAATTGTTAAAATAATAATTCAAAGCTTCAAGGAAGAGATTTATTTTTACCATTTTCCTAAATCCTGGGACAGTGCGAGAAGTTCCTTAGGGGGCATTTTATAGCTTCAGAGCCGCACAGGAGAAGCTTCTTTTCTCTGTACCTGATAGTTGAACTTCTGGCCACAGAGGTATCTTTAGAAGAATTCTTCTGCTCACCAGAATAGCCAGGCAGGATCAGACGTCTTGTAGATAATCAGATTATGAACTGTTTAGGGCTTTAAAGTCAACACCAGCACTTCAAATTGTGCAGGTCTTGTAATGTGAGGATCATTTGACCCCTGAACCTTACACTGATCAACTACTTGGCCTCCATATTTTGCAACTGATGGGCATTCTTCAAGGGTAGCCCCATGTAAATTGCACTGCAGTAGTCAAGATGGGCTGTACCCAAGGTATGGATAACTGTTGTGAAGTCTGGAAATAATCACAGCACATGAGTCATAATAGTGCAAACACACTCCTTGCTGCAGCCACCACATGCAAATCTGGGTGATCAAACATTCCCAAAGTGCAGACTTGCTTGGAGGGGGGGAGTGCAACCCCCTCCAGAATAGGCTTCTCCTCAAACCCAGAGTTCAGCCTTTTCCTTACAAACAGGATTTAATTTCAACTTGTTCTCCTTCATCCAACCCATTATTCAGTATTCAAGATACTCATTGCTTCCTTGGAGTAAGTTTGTTGGGAGCAGTAGATCTGGGCATCATCAGTATACTGATGGCATCCCTACCCCCCACCCCAAGTAGATCCCAATAGATATTAAACAGCATAGGAGGCAAAGGAAAACCTTGTGGAACTTCATAAGCCAATGGACTAGAGTAGTCCTTCATCTTCTGGCATGTCCCATCAAGAAGGACTGGAACCACTGCCACACAGTGCCTCCAAAGCTCAACTCTCCTGGTGGCCCAGAAGATCATGGTTAATGGGCTGAAAGCTGCTAAGAAGTCAAGAAAACTAGCCAGGGAACTCTCTCCCCGATCTAGTTTCTGGTTTCAATTTTCTACCAAGGCAACCCAGATAGTTACATATCATCCCAGTGAAAATGGATCCTCTGGAAGGAAAGGATGGGATGCACTAAATCTCCAAAACAACATTTTGTTCTTTCCAGATGTGTACTATAGACTAGAACTTTTAAAGTTATTATTTTGTATAGCTGTGTTTGCCCAACATATAAAACCACAAATTAGTCATATTTTAGGCTAGTTATCATGCAGACACTACCCCCATGATTGATTCATAGTTAACTGTGTTCTGCAGATCAAGAACATTGGTTAATTGAATGCAGCTCCAGAGCACCGAGTTAACCATGAATAAGCGTGTTGCAAGAATACAGCCTATAATAATTTGTGTAATTTTTCATCTGACCACTTAATTGCTAATGCTTTCTATCCTACCTCACAACCCACTCTATAGATCTACCTTAAATCCAAGCTTAATTGGAATTGTCTTGCTTTTGTGTTCCAGACTGGGTGTCCTGGGGGGTTTGCAAAAAAGAAAAAAACAAGGGAGCACAGTTTAATCACTTGCTCCAAGATGGCTCCCCCTTTGCCCGCACAAGCTGGTGGGCTGGCACAGGCAAAGCGGGAGCTACTTGTACTGGGTAAACCTGCCCTCTGACTTTGCCTGAGGGAGCAAACCATCCAACTTGCATAAGAAAAGAGGGAACAAGTTTTGAAAGAACACTGAAGCCAACATTGGCTGGCTTTGCCTGTATAAGCCCAGTTTAGCGCCATGTAAATATGGTAAGCCTACTTGTCTCCCAATCTCTGTTTAAGTATATTCCAGGAGATCTTTAAAGAAAGGCATTTTGGAGGCTGCAAATGTTTACTCAGATTTGGGAACTGGCTAGGACTTCTGAGTGGATTTCTGAAGTGGTAACTTCTTGGTCACCTGAAATAGTGTGACTTCTGTGAAATTCTAGTCTCAATGATGTATTGAGTGTGATGCACGAAGTAGTGATTTTCTGAGAGCAGTTGTGTTGCCGAAGGAATGTACTTGCAACTGTTGTGAAATGAGGAAATATTTTATTGGCTTATATTTATAAGTGATAGGTACAGTCCAGCATGGGACAATACTCTTCAACATTTTGCAGTCTGGAACCCTTATTTTCCTATCAAATATTTATGGGGATTACTTATGGGCCAACTGCTATTTATATATAGGTTATGTTTGCACAATGCCCTAGGCTAGTATAGTTATTTTATTGTTCAATGCACTGTGCAAACTCAGTCAACTGGATTAATTTAACAAACCATGTTTTAATAGACATGGATTTAATTGACTTAATCACAACTAAACTCTTTTGTCTGGCTCTATTCTGTGTTTGTTTATTCCAGAAGAGCCCTGACTGTCCTGCCCTTAGCAAAATGAAAGTAGGATTTAATTATTCTGGGCACTTGCTAACTTCTCAGTATTTTTAATAAGGACATGAACGGGGAAATGGAAATGGAAGGAAGTCTCATCAAATGTAGAAATGCAAAATATGCAGAAGATAAGAAACACCATTCAAAATGTTCTTAGTAGAATGTATAACTGAATTTTTTAAAAATGAAATTCAACAGAGACAGATGCAATGGTACCATACATACATACATCCTAATGGATAAGGCATTGGGCTCCTAAGCCAGGGATTGTGGGTTCGAGTCCCATCTGGGGTGCCAAATGTTGGAAGAAAAAGTTATCTTACCAAGTCCGTTTCTGAGCCGGGAGTAAAGACACTGACGAATTGCATGAAGTTAGGAGATTTATTCTTCACCCAAGTGCAGAAGCAATGACAGCAGGCAGTTAGGTGGGCGGCCGCGCTGGGACCCCTCCCCACAGTACCTTATATACCTTCTGTTACATTCAAACCCACGTTAAGATGTCATGACTTTCTGATCCAATCAAAGCCAGTTACCTTGATCCATACTCCTCCCCTTACCCAGGACCCCTTTCTCTGATGCCAAATAAGGTTCTTCCTTTCTGTATGTAAACTAATTTCTATCACCTTGAGTGTTAACAGCCATATGTAAACATACATCCCTAAGAAACAAGGTCAGGACCGCTTATCTTTCTTTGTGAGGGGTCATCTGAACAAGAAGAGACTATCAGGTCAAGACAGTTTATCTGCTTACATGAATTGCTGCCTTTCCAGTCAGGAAGAGGCAAATCATGTCAGCAATTAACACATCCTTGAGATTTTGAAAAGTGTTAAAGGTCTCATCCTCAAGAATGCAACCTTTTGTTAATCTAAAATACAGTTAATCATACATACAGGAAAGGGAATATTGGCATTTTGCTAGGCCTGCTTTTATTTCATATTATACAATATATAAAGATAAATGTTTAAACATCTAAATGTCTTAATATATAAAAATGTCTACATGCCCCAACCTTCTAACAATAGTGTGCACATTTAGAACTGGGAATCTCTAGTTTGGGAATATTACACGTGAAAAGGATCTTGGGATCACAGTTATTTCAGAAGCTCAACATGGGCCAATAGCTGTGCTTCTGCAAAAATGGCATATATGGTGTTCTACTGCACTACAGGAATAAATGTTTCTGAACTTTCTGTGCTGGTCAGTTTGTCATCTGGAATAGTGCTCACATCCGGGTGATGACGCTCAGGAATATGGGAAACAAGCCTAAAAACAATATGGAGAACAAGAATTGGCTCGGGCATGGAATGAAGTGGAGAGTGAGAAGACACAGTAGGGATCAGATAAAAAGTTTTCAGAACTTTGAAAGACCCTCATATGGTAGTGGGCAAAGATTTTATTCTCTGCTGCCCTTGGTGGACAAGACCAAATCAAAAGCCCTCAAGTTAAAGGAGGGAAAATTCATTGAACTTTAAGAGAAAACTTCTAAATGTTGAAAGCAACTTAACAATAAAATGAACTTCCTAAAGAAGGAGCTATTTCTCAGTAGTTTAGAACTGAAGACATCCAGCTTGTACCACACAAATAATCTCTGGTGACTGATCTGTTATTAATGGATGAAGCTTTGCTTTCCTTAGCCTGGCGCCTTCCAGATGTGCTGGGCTACAACTCCCAAGAAATCCTAGCTGTTGTGCAACACATCTGGAGGCCCTTTGTTGGGAAAAGTAGGTATAAGGGGTATTGGAAGTAAGTATGCATGAAGGTAAAATTGGTAATTATTGTTTAAAGATCCTGAATTTGTACTTTGAGATAAAATAATAGGCACTGGGATTCTCTTTGCCCAGCAACTAAGAATAGGACAATGCTTTCATTCAACCAGCAGAAAGAGCACATCAAGGTATAAGCTATCTGAGATTTGCAAAAGCATTCATCACATAAGATGTTCACAAAAATCAGGCAAGGAGACTTGTATGCAACTGAGATGGGTCATTTTCACCACTGAAAATGTCACCTAATGTACACACACAGTACTGTAAGTTGAATCTAAGGTGGTAGATTGAAATGTACAAGTTTAGACTTTAGGTAGAAAATCCCATGTTTGAGTGACCTTCCTACCATAACAAAAAATGATCTCCCATAACTACTAATAATTTTATGATTCTATAAGTTATTTTATATCACAGCCCATTTCACCACATGCATTGTTTATTAAATGTGTTAGTCTTTAAACAACATTAAAACATTAGCATGACTACCCCTCTCAGAACTACAAACTGTAAAGATTACCTGCCAGTAGAAATGTAGTGTTATCAGGCAGTGATTCTAGCCAAATTTATTTTCTGCTGTACTTTTTAACTGTTGGGAGGGCATGAAAATGTCACATGAGTATGTAACTAATTGTTCCATCTTATTTCCACTGCACATGGGTGCCAAGCTGAAATATTCATTATTTCTCTATTATACTTGCTTAATTATCAGCTTTGTGGTAATTCCTTGATGACATTGTAACCCTCTGAAGTACTTCATGGACTAGACAGCCACTTTGGGAATCTAATTTATGCTTCAAAATATCAACAATGTACTTAAGACTAGCGGAATTAAATGCATTCATGATTTACTCCCTTGGGGATACAATGTGATAGAATTGTGAGAACGTTCTTTGCTTTTTTTTGCCTTTGAAAAGAATGTTTGATTTTTTTAATTCACTTTTTTCATGTTGCTGATGGTGGTGAAGTTCAGAATTCTTATTGTCTGTGTTCATCTATTAATGCAGTAACGAAAAAGGAGGAATAAGTCTATCAAATGACATCATGGTTCATTCTAACCCCTCCTCTC
This sequence comes from Python bivittatus, assembly GCF_059951505.1. NCBI lineage: Eukaryota > Metazoa > Chordata > Lepidosauria > Squamata > Pythonidae > Python > Python bivittatus. The sequence continues at coordinate 50,865,272 of NW_028277034.1, read as the reverse complement.
AAATGCCTCTATTAAGCTATTTTTATGACTCTGCTTTGCATCTTAGCCTTTTTTTTTTTTTTTTTGCTGAATGCTCTCATGCACAACTAATATATTTGCCTTTTACTGTGTGTCAAAGCTAAGCACTTTAGCTCCAAAAGCTTAAGCACAGTTTAATGCCCAAAGATATTGGTTCATATAGATGGATTGCTTCTGCATACAATATTTCCTTGTTAAAAGAGTCCATAGGTTGGGTCAAAATTTAGGAGTAGGCCCATGGAAAGGAACAGGAGATATTTACTGACGTTGAAAAAAATTTGCATTTTGCTTTGAAAAGTGCAAAAAGAAAAATCCAGTAAAATGTCAGTGAATAAATGAAATTGTGTGTCTTTGAGACAGTCTTGACTCCTGGCAACTACCTGGACAAACCTTTTCAGTTTTCTTGGCAAGGTTTTTCAGAAGTAATTTGCCCTTGCCTTCTTCCTAGGGCTGAGAGAGCAGAACTGGCCCAAACTCCCCCAGCTGGCTTCGTGCCTAAGGTAGGACTAGAAGTCATGGTCTCTGGTTTCTAGCCTGGCTCTTAAAGTATAATAACCCAAGAAAAATATGAATATATTTCCTAATTTAAACTATATTTATTTTTGGGGGGCCATGGCTCTTATTAAAGGAACTGGAATGTTAGGGATTTAACACTCTTCATCTCCCCATCATTTCCAATTATAGTTTTTATTGATGTTCCAACTTTATGCCCTCATTCTGTATTCAAGGTAATTTGAGACTTTTTAACGAGAGGGTGGGCGGTCTCAATGCCTTCTCTCTGGTTGCAAAACTATCCCTGTCCCCAAGGGAGTCTTGCTCTGTGTAAAGATTAAGGCAGCTGCTTATAAAAAAATGGTTCACTAGATGCCCGTTGGTTATGGCCACTGAAAACGGTTTCCTTTTGCTTTGTTTACTAGGCTTATTAGAGGACAAAGCAGGATAGATTTCAATAAGTTAAAACAGGTACACCAAGTACAGTTCTCAAAAGAATTTTTTTTAAGGAAAATCACAATGGTTAAAAATATTTTTTTCCAGCCTAACTCGTTTTAGTCTTCCTATCCAGAGTCCTGTTACTGTAATCAAGAGAGTTGCACCAATAAACATGCAAGTCGCTTCATCCTTTGCCCTTGAAATATTTGGCTTCGATTTTCTTATTCCAAAAGTGGAAGGAAAATTCAGGAAGCGAGAGGGCATGCAATCCAAGAGGAGCACAGCCAGTTGCAGCTGGAAACATTAAACTCTAGGCTTTCTCTGGTTTTCCTTAGCTTATTAGGACTCGCATTATTTTAGCTCCCAGTCATGAAGCTGGTGGTGGTGGTGGTGGTGGTGGTGGTGGAGTAGTAATTTGACCTTTCTGCTAGGAGTTTTGGATATGACTGATTTACATTCCTCCTTATCAACTTAAATGCAGCAGTTCAGTTAAAGACAGGCCTGTAAATGCAGAGTAGGATCTGGTTTTGATTGGAGTCTGCTGTTGGGAAATTCTTCATATGTGTTTGTCACTTTTTGTGCCTTCCCTGTTCTCTTGGTGATGTTGCTCCTCCTTTTTTACTAGCTTTACAAGCCTTGCAGGAATGGTTCTTATCTTGCGTCGTCTTGTTCCTGCACTACTATAAAAAAATAAAATTCAGTTTTTCTGCTGATTAGCAATCTGTGAAATGAGAACTATTATATGCATGAATCCCTTCTATTCCAAATAAGAAATGTTAGTGGTTGTTTAAAAGCTTTAAGGAAAATAGCCTTTTATGTTACTTCTTGGCAGAAGTCATGCTGTTACTGCTTTGAGTTTGAATTGACCTTCTAAGCAAACAGTTTGCCTTGAAGATCAACGTTTTGGTCTCACTGTAAAAAGCAGAGTTGTGGATTCTTGTGTTAAGGGGGACTGGTTATAAAAAGATAATACTGTCTCCCCAAAAAATCTGAAAGTGCTATCAGCAAAGTGGAGCAAAGAGCCCTCTTTTCAAAGTGAACACTGAGGATATACAAAAGTAGCCTTTTTTGATGGGGGGAGCATATTTCTGCTTTCCCATGGGTTGGTAGTACATATTCAGGACAGTGAATGAGCTTGGAAGTGTATTGCTGCCCAAGATTACAGCTCCTTCAAGGTTCACAGGTATCAGGGTAAACTGTTGGTGCACACTTTGTGCAAGTAACTAATGAAGGTGAATACCATTTTCCCCATTTCAGAATAAGTGTAATCTATGTATTTGAATGCCAATCTGTTCTAAGCCCTCTTGCACAGATGGAGCTTTCCAAAAGTAAAATGAGTTTACTCGCCTCAGACATATAATAGCAAAAAGAGTTGTATCAGTGGCAGACAGAAGCTCTAATCGTTTGTGGGATCCCTAGTACGTTTCCCACCAGCTGCAGTTGGCATTCGGTGTTGCCACGCGTGAGTAAATTACTGTAACAGGTTTTCTTTAAGCAGGGAGTCTTAAGAAGAAGAATGGGCTTTCAACTTCTAAGCGTTACTTGGCAAGGAAAAGCTACAGAGGAAGAGCTGATTCCTTGGAGGGATGGGAAGAACTTAAATGAAATCAAGAGCTTGCTTTGTTAGGGTTTCATATTGTGTTTGTTGGCTGGATAAACTTTGCCTATGTGGCATCTTTTAAAATTAGTACAAGCTGGAAAGGGAGTCAGGGAAAGCAATGGAGCTTGGCAAGTTTATAAACTAAGCAAGGAGGCTTTGGGGATGGAAGGAGGAGGATGTACCAAAACCTTGAAATAAGTCGGTGCTTAAATGCTACTTTCTGTGCATCTTCTTTAGCTGAGCTCTTCCTTGCTGTTTTTTTGGGGGTGGGGTGGGGGGCGAGGAGCTATCTTTCATTGATTTTTCTCTGGTTGGAGACTGCAGTTTTTTAAAAGTAAAAAATCAATCTTGAGAATGTGATGAATGGGTCCAGTATTTTCAGCCCATTTTTGAGGGGGAATTTCAAGAGGCAACATGGATGTGTATTCCTCAAACAGGCCCACTCTGGCCAAAAAAGGAGAAATGATGCTGTTGAAAAGTGAGAGCTTTGCCCAAATGTGTGATCTGGGTATGCTCTGGGGACAATAGGAATGGGACTGGGGGCATCATATGGCCAGGAATTTCCCACCCCCATGCTAACTGCTGCCATTATCCACCACTCATGGGTGTTTGAAGATGGTGCAATTGTTATTGGATCAGCCCATCTGATTCTTTCTGTAACACTTGATTAAGGATTTGGAAAGTATCTAGCAAGGTGTGATTTTCTGCTTGAGCTTCCTGGCTGTAGCCTCCAGATCATTCGTTGCATCAGAAGTGCATCTGCTTCAAACACTGATAGCAGTAAAAAGCCTCTATAATAAATTAAATTAATGTTCTTATGATTTAATTCTCCTGCCACTGTTTGAAGATGCCAAAAGTCTGCTTTGACATATCCACAGTGAATAAAATTTTACAACCCAGGAGCAGGGGGTGAAGATAACCCTCTTGAGGCCTTTTATGAGCCTAGCATTTAGCACAGGTAGGAAGCTAACTTGTAGTAGCCACTTAGATGATAGGAATTTCCTCCAGGAGAACAGACCAGTAAATGTTTCTATAACTAGCAAGGCCTGGTTCCTTTATTTTCAAGCTGCCAGTTGTACAACGAATGACTAATATAAACAGGAAAAATGTTGTGAATGACCAGCTTGTGTAGACTTATGTTCAAAGAGGAATCCAGAGGGTGTTTCTGGTCTGTTCTGAAAGTCAAGATGGAAAAAATAGAAGTTTGACCAGCATGTTAGATATGAAACATACAGTCTAACGTTATATGCAATTCTTAACAAAATTGGAAGTAGTGATTGGCAACTACTGTTTAGCACAAATGTATCTCATAGCAAAAATGGGAGTTAAAATTTTTGTTTCTTTAATATTAGAAATATCTTCATGTTTATTGCTTTTCTGCCTCAGCTGGAATAAACCATAGTGATCTTTGGGGCTAGGAAAACAAGTGTGTGTATGGAAGAATTATTTCTGTCCCCCTCAGGGCCTCAAAGAGCAGGTGACTTAAGATACAGTCGTACCATTTCAGTGAATTGGCTCTGGTTAGCCCAGACTGGTTTGCTTTATAAATAGTAGTTCAACACGGACCTACTAAATTCAGTCGTGATTCCAAAACATTTAACCAAGTTTTCTTCTGTGCATTTTGGCTGGTTGCCAAGGAAGTATTTATGAGATCTTTGTTTTTTTCCCTCTCAAATTTATGTCCTTTCTGTTGCATTTTTTCTTCTCTTTTCACAGATCCACACATTTTGAGGTAGGGAGGAAGAATCCTTTGGTTTCCTCTCATTCTGACCACAATAGCACTCTCCCCTTAAAACTTAATTTATATTGACGTTCCCCTAAATGGGAACAGAGAGAGTGCAAACATCTGATCATCTGAAAGTAAACTTCAGTTAATCAGAATAAGTTTGCAAGAATGATTATTTTGTCCTCTCAACTGAATACTTACTCCTTGTGTTAAAAAACTCAGAAAACTATTGTTACCTCTGAGAACACATTATGGTACAATATCTGTGCCTAACAGCAGTTTCCAATCTTTTCCTTCACGCAGACCACTACATCATCAACAGCCTTGGAGGCCACCCTATCAGCAAGTTGTTTTAAACTTATTCTCTCTTGAGCAAGTTAGATAAAAGCCATTGCTCCATTTTTGGATTCCCATATTCTAACCACACAGTGATCAAAAAGCATTGGGTCATAATGATGCTGCACAACGGGTTCATATTAAAATTCAGAGGAAGTTGGATTATGCAAGGATGTTTGTGAGTCAATAGCATTTCACATAATAATGTAATCTTCAGTTACTTAGTGATCACCTTCACAAATCAACAGTGGTCCATGGAGTACAGATGGGAGACCATAACATAAAAATTGGTTGCTTGCTGTAACAAAGTATTTTAAGTTGCCGAACATACATACCCATTATGCTATCCCTTTCAGGGTAAGAAGCATTATGCAAAGTGCAGGAAAGAAGAAACTGTAAACCAAAAAATTAAAGAGAAAAGGAAAGGAACTATGGCTAAATCTGGCTCACTTCAATATTATTTACCATGACTTTTATCTTTGCAAACAATTCTTGGCTCCATCTTTGCCATGCACTGCTTCACAAATTGCTTTCTGTTCTTAAAACTTCTTACTGCTTTCTTTTTGAGGAGCTCATGAACTCCATCCACCCCCAACCTTCTCAAGTCTTCCCTTCTCAAATTGTTCACTCTTTCGTCATATATTTGCTTTGCAATTTGAACCTCGTTTATTCTTTGTATATGTTCAAACCATCTTGACATACTATCCATACTATCTTGACTACTGTTCATGTATTTTTGTATTCAGTCCACATTCCATCAACACCCATTCATTCTTCACCCAATCTCTTACTTTATACACATCCCTTTAAGTATACCATTCCCACTACATTCAATTTACTCTTATGATTCTCCTGGGCAGAAAGCATGTTCCAAATACTATCACCCATTCCTCCCAAGAGTCAGGAACTTTTCAATCAAGTAGTACTACCAATCTAAGATTTGCTTGGCTATCAGATTTGGTCTGCAAAAATCCAAGTGGTGACCACTAGATAAAACCTAAGAATTAGGATTGTCTGTATATCTCTGCTGCCTGGTCTAGTGATCATCCAGATTTTTGCAAACCAGATCTGGTAGTCCTAATGGGTGAATATTCTCTGGGATTTAGGATTATTTTAATGGAAAAGGCTCCATTAACTTGGTGGTAGAACCATGCTTGTTTTGCATACACAAACTTACATGACCAGTTGTTTTCCCATTCCCACCTAAAAGGAGTTTGGATAGCACAGCAGAGAAACACCTTTGTGAGTCACCCTGGAGAGCTGCTTCCAAGCAAAATAGCCACGTAAATAGGCCAGTGGTCCAACACTGCATTCATACGTTTAATAATATATGTGCAAGTTATTAAATACATATACAGAGCTATATTTGAAAACCTGGGCTATTCATGTCCAGCTCCATAGAGAATGCGCCCCGACCTTATGCAAATAAATGAACAGTAAATGGGAATAGGTTTTGTAAAGGTCTTCAACCCTTTCTCTTTGGAATTGCAGAATGACGACCTTCGAAATCTGGCCTTGTCAGGCCATGTTGGTTTTGACAGTCTCCCTGATCAGCTGGTGAACAAGTCAACCTCACAGGGTTTCTGCTTCAACATCCTTTGTGTTGGTAAGTCATACTGATGAGACTCTGCTAAAGCAATTTTCTGCATTCTTTCCAAATACCACAAGATGGATTCCTTCCTTTGGAATGTGTAAGACAGGAAACATCAGTAGGAATATATTAGTAGATATGTGCCAACTCCTGTGTCCACAGGGAAGGCAAAAGGGGCAGATGACATCACATCACACACACAGTGCAGATTACATCATTATGATGGAAAATGACGCAAGTCCATAATTTGCATTGTTTGCAAGATGTATGCAGAGAATACTGATGTCATCATGGCCTTGACCAAATATGCCTTGTTAATGTTAAAAACATACAGTGGGGCAAAAAATATTTAGTCAGCCACCAATTGTGCAAGTTCTCCCACTTAAAAAGATGAGAGAGGCCTGTAATTTTCATCATAGGTATACCTCAACTATGAGAGACAAAATGGGGGGAAAAATCCAGAAAATCACATTGTCTGATTTTTAAAGAATTTATTTGCAAATCATGGTGGAAAATAAGTATTTGGTCAATATCCAAAGTTCATCTCAATACTTTGTTATATATCCTTTGTTGGCAATGACAGAGGTCAAATGTTTTCTGTAAGTCTTCACAAGGTTTTCACACACTGTTGCTGGTACTTTGGCCCATTCCTCCATGCAGATCTCCTCTAGAGCAGTGCTGTTTTGGGGCTGTCGCTGGGCAACACGGACTTTCAACTCCCTCCAAAGGTTTTCCATGGGGTTGAGATCTGGAGACTGGCTAGGCCACTCCAGGACCTTGAAATGCTTCTTATGAAGCCACTCCTTCGTTGCCCGGGTGGTGTGTTTGGGATCATTGTCATGCTGAAAGACCCAGCCACGTTTCATCTTCAATGCCCTTGCTGATGGAAGGAGGTGTTCACTCAAAATCTCACGATACATGGCCCCATTCATTCTTTCCTTTACACGGATCAGTCGTCCTGGTCCCTTTGCAGAAAAACAGCCCCAAAGCATGATGTTTCCACCCCCATGCTTCACAGTAGGTATGGTGTTCTTTGGATGCAACTCAGCATTCTCTCTCCTCCAAACACGACGAGTTGAGTTTAGACCAAAACGCTCTACTTTGGTTTCATCTGCCCATATGACATTCTCCCAATCCTCTTCTGGATCATCCAAATGCTCTCTAACAAACATCAGACGGGCCCAGACATGTACTGGCTTAAGCAGGGGGACACATCTGGCACTGCAGGATTTGAGTCCCTGGCAGCGTAGTGTGTTACTGATGGTAGCCTTTGTTACTTTGGTCCCAGCTCTCTGCAGGTCATTCACTAGGTCCCCCTGTGTGGTTCTGGGATTTTTGCTCACCGTTCTTGTGATCATTTTGACCCCACAGGGTGAGATCTTGCGTGGAGCCCCAGATCGAGGGAGATTATCAGTGGTCTTGTATGTCTTCCATTTTCTAATTATTGCTCCCACAGTTGATTTCTTCACAGCAAGCTGTTTGCCTATTGCAGATTCAGTCTTCCCAGCCTGGTGCAGGTCTACAATTTTGTTCCTGGTGTCCTTCAACAGCTCTTTGGTCTTGACCATAGTGAAGTTTAGAGTGTGACTGTTTGAGGTTGTGGACAGGTGTCTTTTATACTGATAACAAGGTCAAACAGGTGCCATTACTACAGGTAACGAGTGGAGGACAGAGGAGCCTCTTAAAAAAGTAGTTACAGGTCTGTGAGAGCCAGACATCTTGCTTGTTTGTAGGTGACCAAATACTTATTTTCCACCATGATTTGCAAATAAATTCTTTAAAAATCAGACAGTGTGATTTTCTGGATTTCCCCCCCCATTTTGTCTCTCATAGTTGAGGTATATCTATGATGAAAATTACAGGCCTCTCTCATCTTTTTAAGTGGGAGAACTTGCACAGTTGGTGGCTGACTAAATACTTTTTTGCCCCACTGTAATCCACTCTTTCTACATTTCAAACCTTTGAAACTGAAGTTTTCCTGACTGTATAATCATTGCTTGAGTCCAAGACTTTTGAAATTTGGAGCACCATTGTTTTTCTTGATTAAAATTTTGACAAGCCTGAGTAGGTCAGTGTCCTCACACACTCAACTCGAATTTCAGTCTCCCCCTTCCCCCAGTTAATTTTGCCATTGAATGCCCCGCCCTTATCTCTGCTTAGTCCAGTATTTTTCAAACTAGGCAATTTTAGTTGGCACACTACAGTTGGTACGCTAAGAGAACAATCCTAGATTGACCTTCTCCTTGATGTGTTTAGTCTTCTACATGCAGAGAATTTGTGTTACTATTAAATTGGGAAACATTTAAAAAATGTAATAATCCACTAGAGTTCAAACTTCTGCCATATTCCTTTGCTGTAATATTCTCATTATGATTGCAGCACAAGAAAAATTGGTGACGTAGGATATAAACCAGACCACACTTGAGTGTCTTAATCATATGAATATGTTTCAGATTCCTAGTTGGTATGTGGACCTTTGAGTTGGAATGTTTACTTTGTGTTCTTTTTAACACAAAAAGTTAAATTTTGGAGCAAGGAAAGGCTGATTCTATGTATTGTATAAATTATGTAAAATTGTACCATCGTAGGCATGTCTATTCAGAAACAGCTAAGTTCCAGGAAATTGGTGTTAGATTGCAGCCTTATTACGTTTGTGCTAGTTGAAATCATATTCCAACTCATGGAAATCTTTTTCAGGCTCCTGAGATTATATATAATCCTTCTTCATTAGCATACATTTGCTTTTGTGTTTTGTAAGATGACTGCTGCACTTGATATTGTATCCTGTATTTTACCCATAATTTGCCAGTGGTTGTTCATGCAGCTTTTCTTTTGAGACCCTGAAGCAAACTAACTTAAGGATGGTAATCAAAGTCAGTAGGCCAAACAAGGAAACTATGGAAAATCCAAATCAAACATCTCCTGAGATTGAGTGTTTCTGAAATGCAAAAAAGTTGTTTCCTCCCTTAAAGATTAGTATTTTATTTTCTTCTTTTTTCTTAGTGGTTAAACTGCTGCAAGCTATAAGGCCAAGTAGTTAAGTCTTCTAACTCCTTGGTGTGACTGATAACTAGCCTGAGACTTCTTGCATTCCTGGAAAAGCATTTCTTTGTGTGCAAGAATGAAATAGTTGATCTCTGCCCTTCATTTGGCAGAGCTGAGCTATTCCCATCTCTTCCCCTTTATGTGATATCTGGTTTGTTTTTACAGCGAAACTTTAATAGGCAGCTTCGTTTATTTCTTTAGAAAGAGACAACATTGACTGAAACCTGATTGCACTTTGAAAAATTTAGCCTGCGGAGATAGATTTCACTGTTGAACTCCTTTTTTTTTGCAAGTGAATGTTTGAAAAAAAAAATGACAGAATTGGGCTTGGTGATATTTAAGGCACACCAGGAAACTTCTGGATGTAATGATCTCTAAAGTCAAGCTGACAAAAATCGGTTGCTTTTTTCCTCTGCCATTGCTGCTCCTCAGCCAAATGCAGTTTTAGGAACACAACTAGCAAGGGATGAGCAGTATAGTTCAATGCAGTGTCATGACAAACAAAAGTTCAAGAGCTAGTGTCTCCTTCCTAAAAGCTCTCAGCTGCAGAGTTTTAGATCAGTGGACTAAGGGGGTTTGTCTCTTACCTTCAACTTCAGTCCAGCGGCTGTAGCAACAGACAACTATGGCCATAAGCATTGAGGAAAGCACCTAGTTTCCAATTTTCACTGTCACAATTCACAGGGACTTTAAAATGCAGCAGTAGAACAGCGGCCTGGCAGCTGGAAAGTCTCTGGAAGCTCTTAATCCTTTTGCCTATAGTTTTATAATTAACTTTCCCTTGTGTAGTTTCTCACCATACCAACCTCTCAAAGCGTTATGCAAATTGCAAGATGTATGCACACGAAGCTGTGTCCTGAAAAACATGTTTTTTTCTAGGATGTCCTAGTACCAGCAATACATCTTTTTTCTTGTTTGGTCAGAGGGGTTGAGATTTTTTTTTTTTTTTATTGCTTAAGGAGGCAGCTGTCTACCACTTCCTCAAGAAGCCATAGTTGGACCCTTTCTGGGGAAAGTTGTTGAGAAGGTGGTGATCCTGCAGCTTCAGAAGACTGTGGAGGAAATAGATTATCCAGAACTTTTCACTCAGGTTTTAGGCCTGGGGTCAGTACAGAAAGGGCACTGATTGTGCTTGCTGATGACCTATGGAGGGACTGGGATGTGTGGCGTGCCCATCCTCACCCTCCTTGATCTCTTGGTGGTCATTGCTCAGGGGATTGGGGATGGGAGGCATATAATACATGGTTGTCCTCCTTTTCTTCAGCTTCAGCTTTAGTCTGTGTTGATTAAAGGAAGAGGTCCAGCTTTCAGTCTCTATTCTGTGGGATTCCTCAGGGTTCAACTCAGGGATTAATTTGGGAGATTTTATCCCTATCTTGATTATTTTGGTTGTTTGGGGTTGTATGAAGTTGCCTCACGTACAATATGTTTCATTTTTAATGGCTTTGAATTATTTATAATTTAGTTTTTATCTTGCATGCCACCCTCAGTCACAGGCAGTTGGGTGGGCACGTAAATTGATTCATTAACCATGGGAAGTTAGGGAATGGGAAACTAGATAATATTCTTTGCACTTTCGTATTTATCAACTGGGGGCAGGAGTGTGCATTGATTGAGTGATTGTGTTCTCTGTATTTTGGGGTTGGCAGGAATGAAGATACGGCAGCCGGTTTCAAACTGCTCTGTGAGGAATTAGGGGTAGAAATCCATAGTATGGCAGTTCATTCAGGCTGCAGTTCAGAAGGACCTGTGTACTTAAACATCCCCTCCCCAAATGAACTAGATCGATCGTTTAAGTTGTAAACATGATTAGGTGAAAAATTAATATGATTCATATTTTAATGTGCCCAGTTTACCTTCCCAGATCTATAGGTAAAATAAAACACATTTCTATGTGCCATTATTTGTACTTTTCCAAAGTTTGAAATTCAGAAGGTGTATAAATCAGGGAAATGTGCATATTGCAGAAATTTTTCATGTGGGCTTCTTAAAAAATTGCCAACGGATGGATATAGGATGGCAGCGGTCTTCAGCTTAAAAGAAATGAAATGAGTAGATGCAAATTTAGCAGATTCTCCCATCTCTATTGCAACATAAACCTTGTTGAATATGGTGGGGAGCATACTGAGAACTACATTGTTAGCAAACATGAATAGAATTTTACTGCATTAAAATATAAAGTACTGTTCTCTTGTGCTGCTTGTGGGTTTTCTGAAGGCATTTTATTAGCTGTCATGGGAAGCCAGATTTTGAGTCAGAGGGAACAGCAAGGCTTTGTAGAGTCTGCTAAACTCTAAATACAAATTCCTTATTGAATAAAACACGGGGCAGCTAGTCCTATAAGAGAAAGCAGTTTACAGCTTCTTTTTCCCTATTGCAGACCAAAACCAAAACAGTATAAAAGTAAATCTGAGAGATGTATCCATAATCTCAATTCTGCTGTTTTAAAAATGCTTTTTTAAAATGTCTCCCCCATAAATGACAGGTTAAGGTGATTAAGAGTGCCTCCCCACTGCTCATCAACTGGTTTTGGGGGGGGGGGGTTGGTTTGCTTTGATGCCTACAATGGGAAATAGCGGCTGATCTCCTTCTTCAAAAATGTGAATCTCCTTATGCAAAGTCAAGATATATTATGTAATGTCGGAGCAAAATGCAAATTGCATCCTACCTGTTCTGTAGCTCTGTACTCGTCACATTTTTTTTTAAAAAAAATCTGACATTTTAAACTATTTTTTCTTGGTAGCTAAACATAGGCTTGGAAGGGAAAGTGTGGGAAGAGAATAAAATTAAAGTGGTAACTGGAAAATGGTTGAAGGAGTAAATAAGTCTCTTTTTTTTCATTAGAGACAAAGATGGAAAACTAGAAGCTGTGCTGTTCCTCCTGGTTTGACTATTTTATTTACAGTCTCATTGTGCAATAAATATAGGTGACACTTCATGAATAAGCAACAAATTTTGTTCAAAGCAATTCTTGCTGCCAAGATACATGCAAATTGTTGCTTTCTCTCTCTCTCTCTCTTTTACTGAACGGTAAACATAGAAAGACCCATCTGGATTGGCATCATAGTGTGAGGAATTTGGGAACATTAATCCTCATCTTCCAGGGCAGTTATACAATCTGGAAAAATGTTCTGAATCGAAGTACAGAACTCCAGTTCTTTATTCCATTCTGACATCCCAAGTCTAAAACTATTTATCACATACTCTACGCTGACTTTCAATTTGGGTTAAATGTGTTTACATTGGAAATCATCCAACAAGAAAGTGTTTACTTTCTAACCATGTGCTTTGCAACAAGAAACACGGTTAATTTAGATTAAATGTCTGTTCCTACCAGATTTCCCAAAATAGTAGTTTCTGTCTGTGTGTGTTATGTTCTCATGCTAGTAAAGAACTAATTTTTAGCAATGGTATTTGGCTGTAACTTCTGTCTGTAATTTAACTTGTTAGTAGAATGAGAGTGCTATGCAGTGCCAAGAATATTCACGTACAGGTAGTCTCCAGTTTAAGAACGAGTTCCGTTCTCAAGGTCTGTCCTTAAGTCAAATTTGTATAATACTGTATAAGTAGTATTGTGTAATTAGCTCAAACCATTGTGTCTTTAACTCGAATCATCATGTATTTAACTTGAATTTTGCTACAATAGGCTCTGTTCTTAACTATGGATCATCCTTAAACTGGCGTTCTTAACCCGGGAATTACCTGTACTAGTGCCTCTCGTTGGAGGGTACATTTTGAAGGCTCTGAAGCAAAACAGCCGGTTCAAATCTAGAGCTTTGAGGGAAGATAATTAGGCACTTCACAAACATAAAAATGCTGTGTTTCTCTTCAGGCTGCACTTTCCTTCCCATTTATCTTTTACAGTAAACTTCAGATTTAGGGACATCTGCAGGTGGAGTGGGAGGTGATTTCACACATATTTCATGACATCACATGATATCACCACACAAAGGATACACGTTTTGTAATTTGCATCTTTGGCATGATGACACAGTGGCAGTGACGTGGCTTGTATGGAATCTTCTGTTCAGGATAATATGACAAAATACAGCCCACATATAATGTTTTTTTCCCAGAATAAGGCTTCTTGTGTTTCATTTCAAATCGGTGACTGTCTGGGAACCTTTGAAAAGAAGAAGGAAGATGTGTCAGGGTTAAATAAGACGAAGGTAGTGATAGACATGAACTGGTTTGTTCTAGTCATTCTAATCTACGCTAATAGAGCAAAGTGATTAGCTGCAAACTGGGAAATTCCCAGGTAGAAATTTATTTTTTGCTATGGACTCACTAAGCTGCCTTAGACACACCACTCACTCTTAGCCTCAGTTTCCCCAGCAATTTTGGTACAAGGGTTTCAAGTAGATAATGCCTGTGAAGTGCTTTTAACACAGGATAGTATTGTTTATTAGAGTTATATCCCACCTTTCTCCAGAAGCTCAAAATGGCATACACAGAGATCTCCCTTTATTTTATTTCCACCACAACAGTCCTGCTGGGTGCATGGGGCTGAGAGGGAGTGACTGGCCCAAGGAGAATGTCTGTGGCTAAGGATGGAAGTCAGAATGTAAACTAGGTTTGTGCTGAGAATGAATCAATTTAATAAAGTGTGTTAAATTAATTTAGCGGACTATAAACTTTCAGCCCTATGCAGCGTTTGTCTCATCTCTATGATTTCAGTATTCTTGCATATTCTCAGAATGTCCGGTTCTTCAAATGAAGCAGAAAGTTGGGGAGTTGGGAGCAATGGATTTCTCAGACCTCCTAATTCAGATGTCTTTTTCTTAGGGGAAACTGGCATTGGCAAATCAACCCTCATGGACACTTTGTTCAATACGAAGTTTGAAAGTGACCCCGCAACTCATAAGGAGCCTGGCGTACGGTTGAAAGCAAGGAGTTACGAACTTCAGGAGAGCAATGTCCGCCTGAAGCTGACGATTGTTGATACAGTGGGATTTGGAGACCAGATCAATAAGGATGACAGGTAATGTGAAACTGAGCCCTTGCAAGGTATTCTGAAAATGGGAATGCTCAGAGATCTTGATGGAAAAAAATATACATAGGTTTGTCTTTAATCTGCAGGCTGCAGTAAACCCATTTTGAGGTGAGAGAAGTACAAAATTTTCCTAGTGACATTTTTATCTTCTCTTTCTTTCCTTCCCTAAATCCCCACTGTAACTTACACTGATTTAAAGGAGGCCCTTTCCTCTATTACTCTTTTAGTTTTGTGATTTTATTCTTTTTATATACATTTAGATACCTGGTGCTTTGCCTCTATTTAATTGACGAGAACAGAAAAAGAAAAAAAAGACAGCAAAATTTTTCTTATATATATATATATAAGAAAAATTTTGCTGTCTTTTTATATATATACACACACACACACACACACACACACACTTCTCGTATATATATATATATATATATATATATATATATATATATATAAACTTTTTCACAACAGTTTAAAGGTGACTGTATTTCATTGTAACTGCGTAATCAGCCATATATAATCTGCATCTGTTAGAAAAAGTGGGCTTGATACTTAATTTTGCCCAAACAATTAAACCTTTTTTTTAAAAAAAAAAAAAATTGTACCATATACCTTTAAAATGTAAATGCATTAACAACTGTCATAGTTTTCCAGCATTTGGTATACCTAGTCATTGGCTTGTAAGAGTTTGCTAAACAGACGTGTTGCAGGCTAACTACATGTCAACAAATGTCCAAGTTTTACATTCTCAGGCATTTCTAAACCATTCTTTGGCACAGGTTTAAAACCTGGCCAGATAAATTAATCTTCAGGGTCATGAAGTGCTTCTGATGTGGAATTCCCAATAGGGGTCTTGAGAGGTGTAGATCAAAATGAGTTTTTAAATTAAGGATTTGGTGGTAGCTTTCTAGAAAAGGAGAATCTTTCTCTCACCACCCTCAGGAACAAAAGTGCACAGCCCCGGGCTGTTTGTAGCTTCCTGAAATTATTGGATCAAACTCCCTTTTCTAAAAATCATTGCTGCACTGTAATTTTCAATAAGACTGAAGGGGAAGGTTCTTAAATTCATGTCTGTTGGCAAATCATATTACTATTTCTAATTTTAAATAAATGCAAATAAAACAAAATCAAATTCAGTTTTGTCTGTCCCCCTTCTAATTTTTTGGCATGTGGTTCTCTCAAACTCACTCAATGACTAGGTATACCAAATGCCCACTCAAATGCCCAAGTTCTAGCCTTGGCACAGAAAACTCTCAGAATCCTTGCCAATTTAGAAATGGTTAGCATTGCAGATCTAACAACCTTGTTGATGTTACTGGACTTCTTCACTGCAATCTCCTTATCCCTTTCTACTAAATTGGCCCCTTTTTATACTTCTCAAGTTTGGGGAAGTCCTTCAGTTTGCTTTGGAGATAGTTAACTGATCATAAAATGCTCTTTTCCATTCTCAGGGTTGGAGATTTTAATAAATACATCAAACTTGGAAATCAAGGAATGATCTGTGCCTGTTGGAAGAAGTCTTTTGGGAAGCAGTATAGATGTTTCCAAGCCAAGAGAAAGGACAGACAGACAGAGAACAAGCGAGACAGAGAGAGAGAGAGCAGTTGTTCAAAATGGAAATACGTTACCATCTATTGTGTCTGGATGAGTTTGTTTCTGATTTCATTTGGGAAGGGTTGGCAGCAGGGTTTCCTTCATCTGTCAAGATCTTCTTTGTTAAAAAGGCACCCTCTGAAGGTGATATGAATAGGCAAGCTGTTACCCCAATATGCCTTGTCACAATTGAAAGTTTGTTTCAAATGATCATTAGCCAAGCATGACAACCACAGTTAATCTCCTATCATAGCTCCTTTTTTTAAACAGAAGGTCCAAAACAGCTGCTAATCAAAGATGGTGATTGCAGCCTTTGTGGAAAAACCTTCAGTTTTTGAAGAAGGCTCATCAGCTAATTGTGTTAATGCTAAAAGGCAATGTGGATGTGTCTCTCTCTCTGAGTGTGAGATATATTGCTGTTTCCTATTTCTTGGTGGTGGGGGTAAGTAGCAAGAGGGCATATTATGGGGAGAACCACACCTAAGACATGGCCCTCACTCTGATCCTGACCACAATTATACTGCTGTAAGCCAGGTCTCAGTGACATCCAACCAACAGGCTGTTGAAAAACCAGATTTATTTGGGCCGAAGTGGCACAATTTCTTCCAAGTTTATTTTGGGCATTACTTTCAACCAAAGGTAATAAATGACAAATGTTTGTATTAATGTAATCTCTTCTCTTCCCGGTTCTTTTTCTGTTAAGGTAGTATCTTAGACATGGGGGTGAGGGCAGATTAGTAGTTTCTGTTTCTCATTCAGAGGACTCGTGTATGAACAATTCCAATTTTATTCAATGATTATGTTGTAGAATAGATTAATATTACAGGTCTTTCTGCTGAAAGATAATTAACAAATGCCTCTTCGTTTAATAATTGAATGTCTATTTAATGGTCTCAAGGGTTACCAGTGGATCTGTTCTTCTGGATTATATCTGCTGATCATCTTCATTTGTGTCCCACCTCATCCCATGCAACTGTTCACTGTTTCTCTCTTTCTTTTCTTCATTCTTCAAGTTCTCTTAGCTTTCTGCCTGCCTGCCTGCCTTATACAAAAATCAACTTTTACCTTCCTTTAGCAAAGCAACGAACAACTGTTTCATCACCCAGGCAAGTTCAGTATCGAAAGCAGGGGGAGTTCTTAGAGGTGGGAACAAAAATGGGTTAGGAAACTTCCCATTAGCGACTCCATTTCTACCAGCACTGGAATCTGAAGCTGACCAGCACTGATTTGAAATGGCTGGCAAGAAAAAGAACCAACCCTTACCTTGTCTCGTGATACCGCTTCTATTTGCTAGAAACAGGAGTGCTTACAAATGAAATAAATTTAAAAAATAAATAAGCCAACAGACATGCAACTGTAAGCTGCACATGTCTAGACACTGTAGTAATGACCTGAGCTCTTGAAAATGGCTTGTGGAGACTGTATGTATAAAATACAGTTAACTCCAGAATGTTTTGGGTGATGTGAATTGATATTGGAGCAACTAAGTGAAGGATGAGTCAGCTTAGAGAACATGGGTCATAGTTAACATATTCTAAGGATTCAGAGTCGTGACAAGTGGAACATTGATAGACAGAAGGTAGGGTCAAGTCATGCATATGGCCAGGGTACGATTTGGGGTTACTTTCCTTGGGTTTGGTGGAGACCTTTGGCTTTGTTTTAACTATATTAAGCCTGTATTGTACCTTGCATTACCATTCTTGGGTGTTTCTCCTCAAATGATGATTCAATGAGGTTTTGTGGCCTGCAAAAGGGGGGTTGGGACCTCATGCCATCCTTCAACTGTCTCTGACGAAAGGGGTTGTGTAAATTGTTTTTAATGTTAAGTGAATAAGATTTGCAGTACAGTAGTTAGCTGGATAAGCAAGCTAGTTCCATATATGGTGAGCCATGCCATTAAAAAAATGTTGAAAGCAGTGACCCATAACCTGAAAACTGTTACTTTAAGTGTCTTTATACTAGACCATTCATTCCAGTTTAACTGGTAAGATTATTTCCACACTAATGCATTGTTGGAAACCTGTGAGTTCTGGATTTGTTTAAAACAGATTTGAAAGCGTGTAGATTAACTGTACCTAAGACACTTTGGGTGGGTGGGTGAACTTTAGCCAACAGCCAAGCTATTTTAACGATTTTGTCTAAATTTTCCTAAATAGGGAATAAGTCCTTCACAAGGAATTTATGGAATGTGTGGCTTGAAAAAAGAATCCAAGATGCCTCATTCTTTGGCCATGGAAACATAGGATGGGAAACTAAGGAGTGGGAGGGAGAGGTAAAATAATGTGGGTGAATATCCTGCCTTTATATTTTCATTCCCCTGTGAAATTTAGCATTCTCTCTCCCATACACATAAACTTTGAAATAAGGAATACTATATGAACAAATCAGCTTTTTTTGGTTTCATTGGGTATTGGATCACAAAATACAGTGACCTCTGGGTTTCACTGGATACTGCGATCACACAGGATCTGTTGATGCTGTTGTCTGTTGTCTAATTACCTTCACAAGAACCGTCTGTGCCTGTGCCACCATTTTGTGGGAATGCCTAAAAGCACACTGTGTGCAACATTTCTGTTTTGTTGTGTGAAATTTATTTTCCTGAGCATCCGTTCAGTTCTCTTAAAGGAAGAATGTCTAGTCTTTCTGTCTCTGGATCAGTTCCAAAACACAATCAACCAGGCTGGTTGAGTATCAGAAGCCAAAAAAGATTTCCCATGATTCAGGTGGGGTTTCAGTGTCATAGGTTACTCCTTGTTTTTTCCCATGATGAATAAAACCATAGCCAATTGGGCAAATGATACATGCAAATAAACACAAATTATTTCACAAATTTGCATAATATATACAAGTTACAGACTTTGAGAGTTTGTAATACAAAAATGGAGTGCACAACCATAGCATAGTCCTTTCTATAATATTATGGATGTTCAGACACTGTGTTGTCTCCAGTCGTCGCTGCCTTATTGTAGAAGATGCTTGTTATAGTAATCTTCTACAACAGGGTTTTTCAACCTTGGTGACTTAAAGATGTATGGACTTCAACTCCCAGAGTTCCCCAGCCAGCCATGCTGGCTCGGAATTCTGGGAGTTGAAGTCCACACATCTTCAAGTTGCCACAGTTGAGAAACAGTGTTCTAGAGTCATCCAGGCATCATTGTGCTGATATAACAGTAGTGGAGACAGGCTTTATATTGCTTCAACAATGGCTGGGGCAACACAGTAGATACTACAAGTTATTAGTGGGAGAAAGAAGCTCTGGTGTTTGCATCTATTTTTTCTCAACCACTATCTTGCATACTTTTCAAACATTTCAAAAGCTTCCCGTTTGCTTCTTAGCTTGGCCATCCACAATTCCACAACTATAAGGCATCAGTGTTTCAGTACTCTGAATTAACCTCATGCTTGTCAAAAACTGAGCTTTAGATTTTCTGCTGTGGAATTGAACTGGGCCTCCTTGGACTTTCTCTTTTACATGAGAGGAATATTTAAATTCCTAAAATTACAATTTAAAGGCTGCTTTTGTGGGAATCTGCCATTTTCAACTTGTTGCGTGTTACCAATAGTTTGGCCAGTTATATTTTACTGGCAAAGTTGGAATATATGAGTGTCTTTTGTAGAGAAGATTCTCTCATGTATTCCAGTAATTATTGTGATTGCTAATACACACACACACACACACGCATTACTACATCATCCATACACACATACACACACATACACACACATACACATACATATACACTTACATACATATACACATACACACGTTACTACATCATCATAAATTATTATCATCACATTTATATATCACTTTTATTTGAAGAGTTTAAGGTACCTTATATGGGAATCACTCATCATTTTATTCCCATCAACTCTGTGAAGTAAGTTGGGTTGAGAGAGAGATTGGTCTAGAGTCACCCAGTGAGGTCAAGGGTTGAGTCTTCTTAGTCCCAGTCCAGCACAATCTGTCTAGGGCCATATACCTGAAGTTGGTTGGAGTGATAAAGTCCATCAGCTCCAAATTATTGGTGCAGAACTTTCTCATGGACAGAGAAAAACAGAATTCTATCTCAAGGATGAAGTTGGCTTCTCCCTCTTGGACTACCATAATCAAGTGGTGTTAGAATCATTACTGGGTATAAGCCTGTGATTAAACTACAATAAAGAAAAATAAGAAATTTAACTTTGGAGTACTCTATGCTATTTAAATAGAAGTAAAAGAGTAAAGCCCCCAGGATAGTAACTCAATGAGCAAGGCCCATCCTGGGTTTCTCACGGTGAGAAGAGCAGATATAGTTGCTTGCAGGAGCAAGGTGGGCTTGAGTTGGTGAGTTGAGTCTAATGTCCAGAGTAGGCTAAGTTCTTCCAAGCCGGTGAACTAGGGAGGCTAGGGAAGATCTGGCTTTGAACTGTGCATGGAGCCAATGTCAGAGGTTGGTTGTTTATATAGATTTGAGCATTGCTAATCACAAGATGAGGCCTAAGAAGGGGCAACACTGCAACATGGATCCATCCTCCTGCTTCGTGCTGCGTCAGCTTCTTTTATAACTCTTGGCTCTATTCCACAGAATCATTTTATTTATCTTTTTAAACTTGAAATTCACTATAAGCTGTCTCTGTTCCCTCAGTGTAAAGCTTCTTCCTTCTTTAATGCTGACAAGTGGGAGATTGGGACCAGCTGTAAAAGATGCTTGCAATTTTTTCATTCAAATTCCAGTGAGATGCCCTGATAAACAGACAGGGCATCTTGCAGCTCATTATGAGCTGTTCTGATACAGACTTCATCCTCAGTTGAGGAGCCAGCTGTCACAAAAAGTTTCTTAAAAAGCAAAGTTCACTACCCTCTTAGTATGTAAGCATGCTCACAAACTGATTTTATATAAAAAGCTATTCAGAAGCAGTACAAATATTGACATAAGGTACAGGTCTCATCTCTTGTTCGCCTGTTGTTGAACAACAGTGATTGGCATAATATAATATGTAGGATAGATCATATTTAAATGCCAGCTCCATGTGGGGTGCTCAGAGTCATGAGTATACAATTTGAGCAAACTAGGCCAGCTTCCCATTCTTTTGGTGTGTGTTTGCCTTAGTTATCCAAGATGGATGGGTGGTGGAAGCACTTGAAACTAATTTAACAATCTTTATAATCCCAAATCATGGGGAGTAAATAGTTTTACTTTACTGTGCTGCAGTCATACCCCACCTTGTACAGTGTCCAGTGGGGCACCACATTTTAAGAAAAAGTGAAGGAGTGTTAGGTTAGAACAGGAAAACTGACCAAGGAACTAAATCCTACAAATATGGATTGAAGAAACTGGACTTTAAAGAGATGATTGGAGGGAGATGCAATAGCACTCTTCAAATATCTGAAAAGATGCTACAGAAGAAAGTGAAGACCTGTTCTCTGTCATTCCAGAGGAGTCAAAATAATGGATTTGAGCTACAGGAAGGTGATTGTTAAGAAGAACCTCATCCAGAAAGTTGTGGGTTTCTCTTCACTGAATGTGTTTAAACAGAGGATAGATATCTATCAGGGATGATTTATTTGGGATTCCTGAACTTGGGGTTGGTCAGTACTGAAAAAGGTCCCTCTCAACTCTGGGATTGTATGATTCTCATTTATATTCTGGGCTTGTTTCAGTTTGTATGCCATGGCACAGGCTCTCAGCATATCTGAATTTGCTGTGGGAAAAAAAATCAAGTGATTATGATTGTACTAGGAAGAATGAGAAAGATATATAGAAAGTATGCATTTTGCATTTGAGCCTGGGTTCATGGTAGACCAGCTATGGATATGATTCTGATGCCATAATCATGATGGTGGTGCATCCCCTCAAATAAATGCTGTAACCAATGGTAATTGCTCCTGAACTGAATTTGGATTCTTTTGTTTCAGCTACAAGCCCATTGTGGAATACATAGATGCTCAGTTTGAGGCCTACTTGCAGGAAGAGCTGAAGATCAAACGGTCCCTGTTTAATTATCATGACACCAGGATCCACGCATGCTTATATTTCATTGCCCCAACTGGACACTCACTGAAATCCCTTGATCTGGTCACCATGAAGAAGCTCGACAGCAAGGTACATCTCTGTTCACCTTGATGAGACAGGATCTCAGTTCTTGTTTTACATGTCACACAATTATATAGGGAAGATCCTTGTTTTTCAGAAATGAAGATGCAGCTATAAAGGTGAGGCAGAGTCTGAGACAGGATTTTAAACACTTAATATTATCTTTAAAAAGTCCGTAAGTAGAATGAAAACTTACTCAAAAAAGTAGGCAGATGTCTTAAAAGAGGTATTCATGTTTACTTATAATGTGTTTTCTTGAGCCTCCATTGCATATACTATCATCTGAAAAAAGAAAGATATGTGTTTTGTTTTTCAAAAATACTGTATACATTGATTAAAACATGCAGACAGTCTACCTTGCCTGCCAATAGGAACTGAAGCTCAGCTGAAATTCAGGTGCAGTCTGTTCAGTTTATCAGCTGGTGTTATTAGCATTGCGTTTCAGTCTGCTCCAGTGACTTGCAATATGGCTGAATCTGCAGTTAGCAAATTGCATCCATGGGTCATGGAAAAACTGGTTCAAGCCACCTAGGGTTGAAGGCTCATATAAAAAGTGGCTAGGGATTGTTTAGCAAATAGACAAAGTAGCAAGAGGTTGTGCAGAGTGCTAAAAAACAGCATCAGCAGCGTCAGCCTAAAGTAGCATCATATGTATGCTCCTGGGAATGACCATTCATCCCTTGGCAGTATGGGCACATAGACTTTGCAGGGCTGTTATGGGGCTGGATGTTACAGATGTTCATTCAAAATTTCTAGGTGTGTGTGTGTGTGTGTGTGTGTGTGTGTGTTTCCATGAAATCTACAACCAGCTCCCAGACAATAGGCATTCTTCAACACTAGGACTGGAAGGCCTGAGCAAATTGTTATTGATAATAGTTTTTCTCAGAAGTCTTTAGATGTATTGTGTAATACAGTGACATTCAGTACATCACATCTGTGCCATACCTCCCAGACAGTAATGAGTTAGCAGAAAGATTAGTGCAAATATTGAACTATCTTTTATTTGGCATGTTGGGATGTCATTACAGGTTTACATAATACAGCAGTATGCCCATTAATCTAATTTTTCTCTTAAATCTATTGAAACCAGACTTAGAAATCAACAAGTTAACTGAGCATCTATAAATGGGTTTGGTGTGGTGTTACTCATCAGCCACAGAAGGCCAGATGGTGCTAGTACGTGACTACAGAGGACCAAACGAGTCTATAATCAGCAATTTTAATATACAATACAGGTGCCTGCTAACACAATCTGGCAGTTCCATATTCACCGGCTACAGAATTCAGATTTTTTTCTTTTTTTATTTATTTGTCAGGTTTATGTGGCCGCCCATCTCACCCCAATTGACTCTGGCCAGCGTACAGTAAAACCAAGAATTAAAACATTTTTCAAACCCATTAAAACAGTAAGCATGGGTAAAATAAGGGCACAAGAGGGAAGATGTTTACATACAGTATAACCAGCATGCCAGGGGATCCCCAGACTTGCTGAAAAAAACATGTTTTGAGGGCTTTCCAGAAGGCCATAAGGGTTGGGACTTCACCTCAGGAGGGATGATGTTCCAGAGGGTGGGTGCCAAGGCGGAGAAGGCTCATCTCCTAGGTCCCTTCAGATGGAACTCTTTTGCAGACGGGACCCGGAACGTTCCTCTCCTGCTCGACCTGATGGGATGGTAGATGTAATAGGGAAGAGATGGTCCCTCAGATAACCTGGCCCCATGCCCTATGGGGCTTTAGAGGTCAGATTAATTGATTCTGATGAACCAACATAGCTCTCTTTTTTGTTTGTTTGTTTTAAGGCTCAAAAATATGATCCCTCCTGCAGTCTGAAGTGATGGTCCATCTTGGACTCCCTCTTCCTCTTTTCCATTTCTTTCCAAATGACATACTGGATGAAAGGGGAAAAAGAATTTCAGTTTTTTCCCCCACTCCCAGATTCCTGAATGTTCAGCTCAGCTATTTGCAAACAGCAGGCAAAAGCAATTATTTCTTCACACAACATTTAAATTATGGAATTCTCAGCATATGAAATTTGGTTCCACAAGACATGGTGGAATTAAAAAAAAAAAAAAGGCTAAAAAGTCATGAAAGATAGATGGACAATCTTTTATAATTCTCTCTGGGGAAAAATGCTGGAAATAAGGGTCATAAATTTGGCAAAAGTTTTTTTCCCCTCCAAATAAGTATCAGCAGTATTCTCTCAATACACGTTTACATAATATAAAGGGCTTCTAAGCACTGTTTAATTTCTGGCTCAATATTATCTTCACCAGCTGCTTTAAAAAATTCTGTTTAGATAGAAGGGAATTGGTGTCATCTGTTCTTAACTCAGCTCCTTTTGTGTTCTTTCTTCTTTCCTCTGCTTCAACAAAGAATGTAGATTGTAACCTCGGACCTCCATCATAAAATTGGTATAAATGCCTGGGGAATACTTATAAGGCAGACTTCCCCAACTTTGGGGCTGGTAAACCATCCAAACTCTGAGAGCCCTCGGAGATTATGATCAACAATTATGTTTGGGATTTGACTATAAGCATCCAATACAATCCACGTTGATGGGGGGAAATGGCAAAATATGCATTATGATATACAAACTTTCTTACTTGGCATTGGAGGCAAATACTAAGCCATGTAGTTTACATTGTGGCACATGTTTGTTTATTTGCCACCCTGCAGACGCCCGTGTTCCCAAAGGTATTCTTCAAAATAAAAATGATCCTGTGGCTGGGCTGACCCTTTCCTTTGCAACGACTCAGCTACTTTTTGTTAAAATTAAAATAATTTCTGAAAGGTGTTAAATGTTAAGTGAGGCTGAGCAGCTGACAGGCCCAAAGGGAAATGTCCCAAAGGACAGTGTCAGTCCCCAGCTGTGTGTTTAGAATTGTAACTAAAAGTGCATCATGCCACTTCAATATATATCCTATGTTTTATTTGGGGGGGGGGGCGGACTAGATTCCAATGGGATGTTCTGCCAAGTTGTTACGGCTTCAATTTCCCAGCAATTATGTGTTTATTATATTGGAAAATTACTTTATAAGATAAGCAGCTTGCCAAAACCCTCTTTGTTACTTGTTTAGATTTAATAATTAGTTGAACAAGCTTGCACGAGGCCTCAGCTTGTGTCCTGGCCCCCTCTGGGGTGGTTATAAGAAATAGAGTGGAAACTTTTTCTTCTCGTGTTAATTTGTGATGTCCAAACCAAGCAAAATGTGATTAGTATTTCCTGTGCTTTATGAAGTAAACTTAATTTCAGAACTTAGCATATGGACTTAGCACATTTCAGTAAGCCATCGTTATGGTTAACCTAATTTTAGAATACAGATGTGATACTAACTGGTAACTTATGACATGAGTTTGATGCAATTGAACCATTATTGGAATTTACTTCCACAATGATTCTTACCTCCGTTCTTTAAAATAGTTGCTAATAGCGTATAGGGGATATGAAATTTCCTATATAAAGCATATGCTATAGAGAGGAAATAGAAAATTGTGTTACACTGTTTACCTTCTGTTTGCTGCTGCCTTCTGTACTCTGAAATGCAAATTAGTAGGTCTTATTTCATTTGCTGCCAGCATTGGAATTTTTAGAAAAAATGAGAGGGCTGAAAATGAGAGTTTGCTTTGAAAAGTTTTAAAATTTAAAGTGTATTTGATAGGATCCTAGTTCAGCTTTATAATGTAAACTGCATCACCCAAATTTGACAGGTTCACTATGAACTAAATAGGCACTTGACATGAACAAATTAAGAACATAAAAATCTAATAGGAACCCTATCAGGTTAGGCCTAATGCCAATCTAGTCCAGCATTTTTTATTATAAAATAACCAGGCAGATATAATAAGGAAACTCACAAACAGGATAGGAAGGTGTTGGTCCTTTTCCACAAGCAAATTCTTGAATTAATATACAACTTACAGAATTAGTAACTTTGCTCAGGCCTTTGACTAGGATGGGTGTAGGCCCCTACAAGGAAGGGGTGAGTTTTGATGCTGCCTGATTTTGTCGACACCTTCTGTTCCTTGTTTTTACTATTATATATTTTTTTCTGTGTTTTTACTTGTGAACCACCCAGAACTGTTGGGAGTCGGGCAGCGTACAAATTTAATCAATCAGTACTTGATAACTCCATCTTCCATGAGTTTGCCTAATTACCTACTAAAACCATCTACACTAGTGTCATTGCCATACCTGGTGGCACCAAATTCTAACTCACGTATTTTATATATAAAGAAAGAAGTTCTGAGCCACCCCATAATTGCTTTTGGTTGGTGATCCCAAGTTTTAATATAGCAAGAACAGGAGAGAAATCTCTTCTGACCAACTTTTCATGCCATGCATGATTTTATAGTAAACATCTGTACCATGTCCCTCCTTGCTAACATTCCTTTTAAGCTAGAAATCCCCAAAGCCTAATTTGGTAGCCATTTTCTGTACTTTTTCAGCTGTTTGGCATTTTTCTTGAAATATGAAAATGAGAATTGTACACAGTATTCCAAGTGCAATTCTGCCGAAGATTTATACGGGGGCATTACTCATTGGTAGTTTATTTTCCTAGCATGAAGTTTGCCCTTTTAAAATGTAGCTGTACACTAATTAGTTCCACTCAGGTAGAGACCACAGCTCAAAATAAAGTGAGGCACGTACCCTGGATGGTAACGTAGGGTGAGAAACAGATTTGATTCATAAAAGAATCTCCCATGCAGTTCAGTCAAAAGCAAGCATGCCATTCTTTGACAAATATTGGAGCAAAAGATTAAAGCATAAGGGTCTGGACTCCATACTGAAACAGTGCATGATTAATCTGGTGATGGCTTTAGAAGGGATATGGATGAATTCATGGATGGCCGTCAGTCTTGAAGACTTGTTACTTCTACGTCGAAGTATGCACTGGAACAGTGGGGGGAGCAGGATATCTTCTCATCTTCTGCTCACGTACGGACCTCAGAGGCGTGTGGTTGGACTCTGAGAAATAAAATGCTGGACTATGATGGATCTTGACTTGATGCCGCAGGACTACTGTTATGTTCTTATATCACCCATGAGGGCGCTGAGCACCTTTTCATTCTAGCTTAGTTAAAGCATGAGTTGCTTCCAGATTTTACTGACAGTGGGAGGAGGAGAGGTTTCGGTGCACTTCAAGAGCCAAATTGCATATTATGTTGAATCTTCATATAGGCAAAATCTAGCAGCTTTTTCTCTGCCTTTAAGTGCTATTAGTGGTCTGTTAAGATTCATGCCTGGAAATTAAAAAGCAAGGGGAGGCATGAGTTGTCCAGTATAACTTAGCATGAAATGTGCTATTTTGATTGTCTGCTTCAAGTGAACAACATGATCCAGGTGGCCTAATAAAAAAGATTATTTTGAGATGATCTCCATGAATCTTACTCTACTTTCTATTAAGCTGCTGCACTCCCTTGCAAATTTTCCTGCATTTTGAAACACCCTGTTCCAAGGGCTCAGGGTAGAGAGGGTGTTGGGCTTTATCTTTTTCTTTAAAAGTGTGATCCATATACCCCTGTATTTCGTATCCACTCACTGGGGCGGCTTTCTGCCATCACCAGGAACTGATGCAGCATAATTTTGCTTTGTTTATTTTACAGGTGAATATTATCCCGATAATAGCCAAAGCCGACACCATTGCGAAAAACGAGTTACATAAATTCAAAAGCAAAATCATGAGCGAGTTGGTCAGCAACGGGGTTCAAATCTATCAGTTCCCAACTGATGAAGAGACAGTGGCTGAAATTAATGCCACAATGAGTGTAAGTCTTACTTTCTTTTTATCTTCCATCTATACCTTTGGATAAATGGCTGCATTGTTATTTTTATTTTTTTAATATCTTCAAAGCCAATACATCTTGAATCTTATACTTTCTATCCATGTGTGTGTGTACGTGCGTGTGTATAAAGTTGAGCACAGTGAAAAACTGGGACTAAAATTAAATATAAAGAAGACCAAACTAATTGCACGTACAACAACCAGCTTTACAACTGACAATGAAGATATCAGAGTGGGAGATAGCTTCTGCCTTTTAGGATCAACCATCAGCAGTAAAGCAACAAGCAGTCAAGAAATATGCTGCAGACTAGCACTTGGTAGAGCAGCCATGAAGGCCTTGGAAAAGATATTCAAATGCTGTGATATGTCTGTACCTACAAAGATCAGAATCATGCAAGCCGTGATATTCCCTGTAACACTCTAGGGAAGCAAAAGTTGGACTTTAAAGAAACAGGATAGGAAGAGCATTGATACTTTTGAACTTCAGTGTTGGAGAAGACTTCTGAGAATATTGTGGACAGCCAAGAAAACAAACCAAATGGTCATTGAACAAATCAACTCAGAGTTCACACTCAAGGCACAAATGACCAGGCTCAAATTATCCTATTTTGGACACATTATGTGAAGACCCAGCTTGCTGGAAAAGGCTGTAATGCTGGGAAGGGTGGAAGGAAAGAAAAGAAGAGGACAACCAGCAGCAAGGTGGATGGACTCAGTTACAGAGGCGATGAGTGCACCGTTGGGAGACGTGAAAGAACAGGTTAGGGACAGATCAGAGAAAATCTATGTGGTTGCTAGGAGTCAAAAACAACTTGATGGCACATAATCAATGTTGTATTCATAAATATGTGGCTAAAGTATTTATAAAAACAAAATTTAAATATTATATTAAAATAAATATTATTTTCTATCTATTATTATAATAAAAATGGATATGTAATGCAATAAAAAACAGTACAGAACTGTGGGATTTGCTTCCCTGTGTGCGAAACTCTTCTCTGAAACCTTGTTTCAGGAACCATAGCGTGATGTGTCTTGTAGAAAAGCCTCAGCAAACAGCACAGTCTCTAATTAGTGTGGCATTCTTGTTTTAATTAATTAATTGGAATTCAAAGAACCAAATGTCGTGTGTCCATGGAAAGTAGTTATATGATTATATTAATTAGGTAAAGATCTTTTCCAAAAGAAAGATAATCTAAGAACAATTTGTAACAATCTTTCCAAAAATAAACTTGAGAAAGTGCTTGATGAAAGGATAACATAGATCAGTACAAATATCTTTTTAGTTAGTCCCTTAGAGAGTCTGGTTTGTTAGCTCCTCAGCTAATGTTATTTTTCATAATCTCCCAATCCTGTCACTTATCAAAAACTACAAGAGCACTGGTTTTCTGTTGTGGTAGTCTAGAGCCTTGGCTGGCAAAGTGCTACATCATCAGATACATGCTGTTGATATTGAAGGTCAACCGTTAACATTCGTTCATACATACTCAGGTCTGTTTTCATAGACACTAAACCTATTGAGGTGGGATCAGTTTTTCAAAATTCTGTTCTCCCAGGGGATTGACCAATCTGATGTATGCGTTTTATTTGTAAGACAGATTTGATGAACATGAGATTCTGTGCTTTTTCCTTTGGGAATCATTAATTCACTGAGCCTATAGTGAAGACTTATTTCATCTCACAGTTTTACTGTAGATGTTTGACCATCTCTGTGGAGCTATTCATTTGTGGCCAGGCTATGGAAGGAGTGAGAAATTGTGTCTTTTCTTCAGTTGTTCTGAATGAGATAGTAGCCAAGTCACTGAAATGTGTAAAAGTCAAACTTGGATGAATAACCTGAAGTTTTGGTTATCTGAAAGAGATGCTTTGAAGTTGGTGCAGTCCCATCATGCTCATTCACTATTGTGTCGTAGAGCAGGAAAGTTGGTCCTCTCATAGATGGGAGGAGACTGAGAGCAGGCAAGAAGATGGTCAGTCATCTGAACCACAAAAATACCATAGCTGCAATCGTCCCACGGATTGTGGGCCAACAGTCTTGTCCCACCCGTATACCCAGTTCTTAACCCAGCTTATGAAATGGGATATGGCTGCCGCTTTGCCCAAAATGGAAACCGGTTCAGAACTGAAAACCACACAATGAAAACAGCACCTGGAAGACTCTCCAGAGACGGAAATGCACAAATCTCACTTCCTCTGGGTTTGGGGCTTCACTTCAAAATGCATAATATCCTGGAAGAGGAAGAATCCCAAATATGTATTTTATGGCTTCTCTGGCCAGGCTGGAGATGTCACTTCTTTTTAGGCAGAAGTTAAGATGTTGTTTACTGTAAATTCCCAAAGCTCCAGTGTGGTTTTGAGGCTTTGGTTTGAAGCTTAGGAAACGTGGGAGGAAATTAATTGTAGGCTCTGAGGCGCATGTGTAGGTGTGTGTGAGAGAGAGAGTGTGTATTTTGAAACCTCAGCAAGGAATTAATTGCATGTAAAAAAAACAAGTAATCAGTGGCTTTGGGCCAAATCTGATCTTCTGGGTGGTGTCACAGATCTTCCCAATAATACATGCACGCGTGCATGCGCACGCACACACACACACATCCCTCTCATCTTACCAGAGAAGAGCTCAGATAAAGAACAATAGATTCAATGAAACTGTTTTCAGAAAACAATCAAAATATAATGTAACTGTATAGCAACCAAAATGAAATGTCTTTAAAAGGCAGACTGGTTCTGGAGCAGTTGTTCTCCTATAAATATTCAAGTGAACAGCATGTTGAAGTTGTGAGTTAAAAACAGACCACGTGGAGGCCAGGTGTAGTGCTTGATGCATCATTAAGAAGGTCCCTACACACGCAGGTGAGGTCCCACACAGGTCCCTCCCAAACTCTGTACATTAGTAGACTATGTAGTAGTGGAATATAAGACTCCTGAAGGATGGTTGCGTCCCTCTTTTCTGTAATGTTGTCTTCAGATGGTCCCTCAACAAACTAAAATGCTGGTCTGAGCCATGCAAACATTAACTTTTGCCTCTGAAGTTTGCAAGAATCCTCCCAAAGGTTTTAAATCAAACCATCTTTGGTGCTTCTAGTCATATGACGTACAGACTGCAACTTAGAATGATATTTCTGCTTCCAACTTCTAGCCCTCCTATTTTTATGGCACAGCTGCCTCCTGAGGCAGAGCTGTGACTTTTGACAAATACTGTGCCTGATATAGAGAGTGTTTACTACTGAGAAGAAGAATGATGCAGGTGTTTTTCCCCTTACCTGTTGCATCATTTATTTTCTTTCTTTCTTTCTTTCTTTCTCTCTTTCTCTCTTTCTCTCTTTCTCTCTTTCTCTCTTTCTCTCTTTCTCTCTTTCTCTCTTTCTCTCTTTCTCTCTCTCTCTCTCTCTCTCTCTCTCTCTCCCTCCCTCCCTCCCTCCCTCCCAGGTCCATCCTGCTGAGACAAATACTGCTGATCTGTGGACTCTTCCCCAAAGATTGCATTGGCTAGCTGGTTTGAGAACCTTGGAATGCAGACAGGCTCTGCTGCTTTTTATTACATCCTCTTTTCCTTCCTCTTTTAGTAAAGGGTTATAAAATGGGGTGTGGTGTGGGCCAAGCCTTGACTTCCTCCAATTCACCATATCTGACTCCCTAGGAAATGTCAGCACTCATTTTTATTATAGACTACCAGTACTTAAATTGCACAAGTATGTTCAGAAGCAAAGAAGAACAAGCAGTGAGGTCTGAACTACTTAAAAGTGTAATATTTTTAATGATCATTCCCTCTCTGGGGCAGAGGTTACTTGGATTATTTTGAGAGAGGGCGGATGAAGAAGTGCTTACTACGTTGGGTTCGAGTATTCAGTAGCAATATTTTCCAACATAATTTCCATAATAATTTATGGCTCTGTGAAAGTTTCATGGATTGAACGGTGCATAACATAAAGGAAGGAGA
Source organism: Python bivittatus (assembly GCF_059951505.1). Classification (NCBI taxonomy): domain Eukaryota; kingdom Metazoa; phylum Chordata; class Lepidosauria; order Squamata; family Pythonidae; genus Python; species Python bivittatus. Next base: position 50,833,646 of record NW_028277034.1, on the reverse strand, counting down.
TTTTACAAATAAGAAGGGACAGAATTCCTTTGGGTAGGGTGTGGGGGAGGTAATAAGATTTCTGTTATAGATCTTACATGTAAGAAAACTTTGGATATTCTTAGACAAGATGTTCTTGCTGTCACTCTCTGGAAGCATGGAATAATACAAAGCATCGTTTTTCGCTTTCTTGAGAATCCATTTCTTAAAAATGTCAGCAATCATTTTAAAGAAGTAAGCAAGGATATCTTGAAAATATTGAGCATTGCTCGTTGAAACATTTTCAGCCCATTAGGCCATTTTCATTGCTCTGCTTAGTTCTTCTTTGCACCTCTCCATGCCAGTGATCATGGGTGGTGTGTGCTGCAATTAACTCTCTCCATATATTGCTGCATAATGCAAATATTAGAGTTGTAATGAACTCTGGAGGAGAAGGCTGTTTTGATCTGACACATGCTGTCATTGATCCCCACCCCCTTCAAAGACTACAGCTGTATTCCAGAGATGCTTCAACCCAAGAAAAGCCAGCACAGTGTCATGAAAGAGTGTTATTTTTCTCCACCCAGCTCTTTCTTAAAGGAAACTGTTGTTGGCAGAACAACACAAAACCATGTTTGCTCTAAGTGGTGTGCAAAATGTTGAATGGCTTCAAATTCAAAACACCCCACTTTCAAGTTTGAGACCATTCATTAGATTGCAGAATGCCCCCTTTCAGGATTGGAAGAGGCTGGTTTGGTGGGGGACTATATGGAGTTCAAAACATTTCCATAGTAATAATAAACACCTGCCTCAAATGTGAAACTGCAATTCTGAACTTTTGAAACAAATCTTTGGAAGTAAAAATGGGCCTTTCTAATTCAAATGGTTCAAATTCAGGATGTTTTTGGAATGCCTGACCTCTCTTACATCACCCTAATTGCAGGTCCATCTCCCATTTGCTGTGGTTGGCAGCACCGAAGAAGTGAAGATTGGCAATAAAATGGCCAAAGCCAGACAATATCCATGGGGAGTTGTCCAAGGTATGTTGATGGGAACAGATAAATCTTTAAAAGTTTTGTACCAGTGGTACAAAAACACTTAAATTAAGGTTGGCAAGTGGCAGCTATAAAAGCAATTTCTTTAATCAGCAGGAAACCAAAACAACAGACATTAAGGTTGTGCCTGAGATCTGGAGAATTTTATCTGATGCACACCAAGAATCTGTGTTGTTGTAGATTTCAGTAACAGGATATGGGGTTTCTAATTAGATTCTAATTAGATTTTTTTTGCTTTTGTTGTTAATGGAAGAGTTATTAATTAAGATGGACATAAATTTAGTAAAGTAATTAAGGTGGATCTTTAGTGCATTAATCATGATGGACATAAATCTAGTAAATATATTTCTGAATAATAGAAGAGACGGGCCAATCTCTTTAGCTCAACCGTGAACTTACATAATATCCTTAAGTCATCTCAACTGCTGTAAAGCAGAAGGGCTCTCCCATCTCACTGAGTTGTTGATTACTGGAACAATGGAAGTCAAACAATTTAAGGTCTTAGAAAAATCTTTCGGAGTGATGGAGAAATCATGGCAATAAATCTCCATTTTAAGGCTGATATTTTTAATGAAGAAAGTAGGGCTTTTGCGTTAAGAAAAGAAAGAGAAAACCAGGTTTACACCATAACTTTGATTTAAAATTCTACCTTTTTATGAATTTTATAGTTGAAAATGAAAACCACTGTGATTTTGTCAAGTTGCGTGAAATGCTGATCAGAGTGAACATGGAAGATCTGAGGGAGCAGACTCATAGCCGACATTATGAACTCTACCGCCGGTGCAAGCTGGAAGAGATGGGATTCAAAGACACAGATCCTGATAGTAAACCATTCAGGTAGGAAAGGAGCAGGTGAGCTTCCAAATTAAGGAAGAAAGAAGTTCAGTGCATTGCTAGACCAGGTGCAGAAGACCTTCGCATCTAAGGATTTAGTGACTAAGAGAATGCAAACCATCCCATTTTAGACTCTTTGCCTCTTCTAATGGCTCCCTGCATGGCCCTTGTCCTACTCTCATTGGCCATTTTAAGATAATTGTAATGACCCTGCTTTTAGGGCGGCAATGAGGTTTACTAGATAAATCACAAAGCAGCTGAAATGCTTAAAAGCACTGTAGAAAGCAGGATGCATATATTAAGTATATTTGCAATTTTACAATCTGGCTACATGAAGAGAGAAAATAGAATCTAATGCTTGGATGCTCTTACAAAGGCTAGAAAATGCAACTAATTAGTATTCATTTAGCCTTCCAGCCAGGGCTGAATGAATTTTGCACCATCCCGGATTGTTCCATGCAGCAATGGGATTCACAATGGGGGTGGAATTTTATATTCTAGGAAGTGAGGTTTTCTGTTGTAAATCTATCATTCCCCCACATCAATATTCTTTAAGCATATTTTCATGGCTACATTTTTGCATTTCTCCTTCTGGTACTGTTAAACAGCTTGGGATATTCTGTGCCAAATTCTACACTGAGAGTAAGTCGTGCTGATTACCTGCTCGTGTGTTTGTTCCCACTGAATACACAATCTGTTTCCACAATGCACATTTTAAATTTAATGGATTGTGTGAATAAATGAAAGGGTTCAAGAGGTACTATGAAAATTAGGGATAGACTTATCCTTTTAGATTTATAAACTGTTTTTTGAGTTAAGATTGGCTTCTCTGGCAGAGGCACTTTTCTAATACCTACTGTAGATTTCTTTATAGAGTGGTTATTTATTTATATATTTATGTATCAAATTTGTCACCATCCATCTCGTTAAAAACGATTCTGGGTGGTTTACAGAGTTGTTAAAATCAATTAAAAATACAATGTAAAATGGTCCTGAATAAATAGTAAATGAATAGAGTCCAAGAATAGATGTTAATTGGCAAGTAGCTTGGGGAGCGTCATCCGGCACCAGCCACCCCTAGGATTGGGTAAGATTCTTGTCACCCCACGCAAGCTAGTAGAGCCAGGTCTTTAGTCCTTTCTGGAAAACGGGAAGGGTAGGGGCCTGCTGCACCTCTGGGGGGGGAATATTCCAGAAGGCGGGGGCAACAACAGAAAAGGCTCTTCCTCCTGGGCCCCACCAGCCAACATTCGCTTGCTGATGGGTCCACAACATGCCCTCTCTTCCTGACTGGATGGGACGGGTTGATGCGATGGGGGTGAGACAGTCCCTCAGGTAGCCTGGACCCATGCCAGGGATATAAGTGATAGTTATATGTATAGGTAATAATAATAGTTGTGATAATGGGGACGATAACTCTATCAATGGGTATGAAAAAGCACGTAACCATGAAGAGGGTAAAACTCAATTTTTGTTCCCTAGTCGTTATTCTTCACCTTTTATAGTTCTATTACCTCTCCCCCTAGCAGCAAATTTATTAATTTTACAAGTACAATCAGAGAAAAAACAAGGAAGGAATAAAAATATCAAAAATAGATAAGGAGATTTACATTATAAAATTAGCTTAAATTATAAAAGTAGCTTTAAATGCTCCAAAATGACAACCTAAAAATGCCTCTTAAAATATCTTATATCAGTTTGAAGCTTGATGTCAGTACCAGAATAAGTCAATATTCAAACTGGATTAGTATGCAATAATTACCAACTATAGCCACCATAACTCAAATTATGTTATAAACCAAAATAAAGTTATTGTAATAATTTTTGCCTAATCTAGGAAATTTGGCAAATTTAACACATTATTTAAAAAAATTGAACATTATAAACTTACTTTAGGGAAAACCCAAATGTAGGGTTTGGTACAAACCAGTTTATAAGATTATAATCCAGAAATGGTTTGTACCGTAAGTGAAATTCTATATCAGATTTATTTTTCAAATATGAAAATCAAGGGCATTTTCCATAACTTATTTTGCCATTCTTCTGTGGAAGGAATTATTTACAGTTTCCACCAGTGAGAGGCATAGTCCTGTTTTCCAGGTATCCACTCAACTACAAAGTAAAGGCAGCTGAATTACCCAAGATTATGAACTGTGCACTAAAAATCAAAATCTGTACTAGCTGGGCAGTCTAAAAATGTAAGGAATGCATATTGCTGTGTGTGTATTTATTTGCTTTTGTGTCTGTGTGTGCATTGCAAAGAATTCTGAGACGATAGCTAGGTCACACAGTTTATTTTATTAGTGTCGTTATATACACATACCTTATATACTCCATAGGTGGCACTAGAAAGGGAAGAAATAATTCTAGTAACTTGCAAATGTTTCCCTGCCTGACCAGTTCTAGGTGGTTCTTGATTTTCAGAAGACAGTGAGATTGTTATTTGTGGGTCAAACTTTTCTTTCAAGAAATAAAATAGCTTTGATTTATCAATCTCCAATCCATCAGAAACAACTTGGGAGGGAGGGAGTAATTATGGCTGTATTCATATAAAATATAGTCTCCCATCTACTTGAACATGATGCCTTGCTGGTTTGCTCTACCATAATGAAGCTTGGGTTATTTTGCCAAGTGACAGATGATTTTGGATTCCCTTTCACCACCTACTTCATCTTGTTTTCTTTCTCCTCAACTGTGTGGTGAAGCAGTTTCTCTTTATTATAGCTTGCCAAATCCTGTTTAATGGGTCTGATCTGGAGCCAAACCAAGGTTTCTGTTGCACTGCCACTGTATCAGCCTATATTTAATCAGATTCTTGTGAGCGTGCTTTTTTCCCCCAACAGTTCCCACATAATGAACAATGTTATGTTCTTTAATTGGGCAAAGGAATGTCCATCCCATTTCCTTGGTGTCCAGATGGATTCAGTTGCTGGCATACAGCACCAGATAAATCTGCATAATTCCAAGTTCTGGAATATGTAGTGCTTTATATTTTTTCAGTTGTTCACATAATTGTGTATCTACAGATAAGAATTCCTCGTTCCCTTGAATTGGCTGTGTTTATATGCTGTGATAACACGATCACAGAATTGAGAGGGTATTTAAGCCAACAGATCAAGATTTCTGCTCGAGGGCAGGAATCCAAATTAAAATAGGAAGCAACACTTTTAACAGCTATTGTACTTATCTAGAAGAATGAGTCTGGAGCTATCCATAAATTACACTAGCTATACAAATGGCAACTGTGTAAGGTGAAGATAGAAGATAGAAATGCACATGTATTACTTAATGTTGATTTAATATAACATGTATGGGTTAATCCTCCTCCCTTCCTCTCCAACGAGTTCTCAAGGAAGAGGTTAGAATTGGTTACCCATTCATTTAAGAAATATCAATTCCATATTTGTACTGAATCTATTAAATATTTAGGTATGTGTATACCAAAGAATATAACCCAGTTAGGAACATGTAATATAAATAAAATACATAGAGATGTTTTTTCAGATATCAATAGATGGGAGTCATTAAACCTCACCCTTTGGGGAAAGTTGAACCCTCTCAGAATGAACATTATTCCCAGATTCATTTATATTCTGAGAGGAATTCCAGTTTTTATATCTGGAAAAATATTTTCAGAAAATAAACCCTTTGCTTAGAAAATTTCTATTGGGTTCTTCAATTCCAAGAATATCTTTACAGAAAATGCAGTTATCAATGAGGGAGGATTCAGTCTTCCGAATCTGGAGTTATGTCATCAAGCTTACCTATTGTCAAGTATTAAGTACTGGGAGCCAACAGGTGGTGTTAATTTTCCAATTTGGGCAACTTTGGAATATACATATATAACACCCTTGGTCTGATGGACAGTATTAGGATCTAAATATATTAAAACTCTTAATATCTCTGAAAATAATTTTGTCAGTTAGAAAGCTATGGAGCGTAATGTCTAATAAAAAAAAGATTTGACCCTTTTTCCTGTGCCAAATTGACTTTATGGGGAAACCCAACTTTAAAAATTAGGGAAAAAATGGCAATATGGAAAAATTGGATGGAACCAGGGATATTGACTTCGGACCAACTGATAGAAGATGAAGATGAATTTTTAATATACTCTGTCTTAAGAGATAAATACAGTGGTACCTCGGGTTACGAATTTAATCCGTTCCGTGACTCTGGTCGCAACCCGATTTGTTCGCAACCCGAAGCAAATTTTCCCATAAGGTTCAATGTAATTACCGTTAATCCATTCTGGCGTCTGTGGACCACGCGTCAAGGGTGGAAAAATGGCTGCAGACCATGTGGCACGGGCGGGAAAACGGCCGCGGACCGTGCGGCAGGGCAGAAAAACAGCCGCGGACCGCGTGGCACGGGTGGAAAATGGCCGCGGATCCAGTTCATACCCCGAGGCGGAGTTCGCAAACCGAGGTAAATTTTTGCGGCTGGAGCTGGTTGCAACCCGAAAAGTTTGTAAGCAGAGGCGTTCGTAACCTGAGGTACCACTGTATCATCTATCAGATGTAACCCAATGGCAATATTTACAGCTACAACATTTGTTAACGTTGTTTAGACCAGCAGCATTTTCACCTTCTGAGACACCTGAGATATTAGAACAACTTGTTTAATCCTTTAAAGCTAAAAAACCTACTATTAGTTTGTATAGATATTTGTTATCAATAAATCAGTTTGATATGCAGATACTAAGAGATGAGTGGAATAAAGAATTAGAGGTTCCTGTATTGCCTAGACAATGGGAGAGTGTCTTAACTTCTATAGCAGGACTGTCAATGGACCTTAAACTACGACTTATACAACCAAAAATAATATTTAGGATTTATTGAACTCCACTATGTCTGTATAGAAAAGGACTGTCAGAAACATCATTTTGTTGGAGATGTAATAAGGACAATGCCTCTTTAAAGCATATGTTTTTACAGTGTCCTATACTTATTAAGTTTTGGGAGAAAGTAGTAGACTATATAAATACAATTGTGCGACAAAAGCTAAAATTTTCAGGGGATAATATTTTTTTGAACTATATACCTAGTACATGGAATTTGACATCTGGACAAGGTAAATGGATTCTCTGTGCCATTACTATGGCCCAAAGACTGATATTGCAGCATTGGAAAGATAAATGTATGGCCCCATTCACTCGATGGATTGAAGACCTGATTGCACTTGCCACTTATGAGCGGATTGCCTATACATATAGCCTTAGTATGGACAAGTATAATGAAATATGGGACTCATTTACACAAAATACAGTGGGTTATAAAAAACATGACAGTCTATAACTCTATTAGAAATATATATGTACTTGAATAATATTTGTATTAGATAAGCATATATAAAATTTAAATTGTTTATTGTTATGATATATTAACAGTTTTTTCTTTGTCATTTTTTTTTCCTTTTTTGTTAAACCACTTTTATGTTTTTTTTCCTTCTTTTTGTAGCCAATTTTTTTTTTAAAAAAATTAAAAAAAGAAGAGGTTAGAATCATCCATTACTGTTTTTATCTGAACCAAAAACAAGTTGATTTCAATTATGGTCTGTCTATGGTTTGAAGAGCAGCATTTTCAGGCCAAGAGTTAAACTTGGCTTCTAGATGGCATGTTGAGAGAGGCGTTCCAATTAAGAGGACAAAACCAGGACAATTCTTTATTTTTTAAAAAATACAATTACTAATTTTTTATTTTTCCCTTCCTGTCACATTAACAACCACTGCAACTTTTGGAGAAGTTTGTGAAGGTACACTCACAGATTGTAGGTTTATCGGAATAAGTCAAGGTAATAAATTACAGATGTAAGTTCTCTCTGCTGCTAATTTACTATTTCAATTGTTTTGTCTTATGACTGTCCTGGAAGGAAAAAAAAAACTTGGTGTGTTCATTTTCAGTTCATATAGAGCAGTGTTGTCCAAACGTGGCCACTTTAAGATGAGTGGACTTCAACTCCCAGAATTCCCCAGCCAGCTATGAAGCCCACTCATCTTAAAGTGTCCAAGTTTGGACAACACTGATATAGAGCCTTAGTTAATTTAACAAGATTTATTTATTTATAATTTATAATTATGGAGTCTTTAATAATAACCACCCCGGTGTTAAAGTTTGGCTTTTTCTTCCTTATTTCCCTCTTCCCTTCCCATCATCACTTCCAACCTTTCCCTTTGGGGGTTGTTGCTTTGAAAACAAGCCTGCAAGAAACTTATGAAGCCAAGAGGAACGAATTTCTGGGTGAGCTACAGAAGAAAGAGGAAGAAATGAGGCAGATGTTTGTCATGAGAGTGAAGGAGAAAGAAGCGGAGCTGAAGGAAGCAGAAAAAGATGTAAGTAGATCCCGGGGGAGAAAAAAAGGCTGTTGTTGAAAAGTTTGCTAAAATGGATAAAATAAATAGATCCAAAGAGAAGCACTTAAGTGATTTGAAAGCATAAACTGGGTTGTGAACTACATCCAGAACTGCATCTCTTATTGGCACTTAACCCAAAAGTGGAGAAAGGGCTGGCATGGTAGGAGTAAGCTGAAGATACTACTTCATTGATCAAGCAAAGCTGGACTAAGCCAATCCATAGTTCTTCAGGTCAAAAAGTTATATATTCTGCTGCCTCTGAGGCTGAAAAGGGTCCTGAAACCTTAGCATTGCTAGTTATGTTATTAACTAATTTCCCACCTTGGGTCCTGAAGTTCCTAGTTCAAGCTATTAGGGCCCTGTTTCCCCTACTCCAGTTTTCTGTTATTATTTCCTGTACCCAGTGATTGTCTATATTCTCTTCTTTGCCCTTCTATCTGAGCAGCTTCATGAGAAGTTTGACCATCTAAAGCGGACTCACCAAGAGGAGAAGAAGAAGGTAGAAGACAAGAAGAAGGAACTTGAGGAAGAGCTGAACAACTTCCAGAAGAAGAAGGCAGCAGCTCAACTATTACAATCACAGGGTCAACAGGCTGGCTCTCAACAAACCAAGAAGGACAAGGACAAGAAAAAGTAAGCCGTTGTCCAAGGTTGAGCTCTGTGGGCTTCTGTTCCAGTGTGCTGTCTTCTGTTGCATGTCTGTATTTGCTTCTTCCCATTATCAGACTGGAAACTGGGCTCCCCCACTTCTAAACCCAGACTGAATTTTTTGAAACTCTATTTTTCCAAGAGAAAAGAGGGACGGGGATGGGAGGGAATAGGACTTTGATTTTATTTTTTTATACCTAAAATATTTTTGACTAATTTTTTTCAATGAGGTGGGGAAGCAGAGACCAAAGGTTAAGCCATAAAATTGGCTTAATAGACTGCAGTTACAAATTTTTGATACTGATGCAAAACCCATAGCTGTTGAGTTCTCACTGTCTTCTCTAGTAATGCTCTTAAAATTGCTTGCTTATTGTGTAGAACCCAAAGCAGGAGAGGTTGGTGCAGGTTGATATTATACTGGAAGGTAACTATGGTGAAGGGTTTGGTTTTGGGCCTTGGGAAGATCTGCTAATGGATCTCCAAAGCCAAATTAGAACTACCCAGGTTTGTCTTACCAACAGTTGAAGCTAATATTGGAGAGGGAGGGAGGGAATGTGTGATCCTGTGATCCAGTCCCTTAACTATATCTAATTATGGATTGTCTTGTGCCAAAGATTTGAAAGGGAGAGCCAGTTTGGTCTAGCAGTTAGGGCACCAGGCTAGAAAGCAGTTAGGGTTAGGGTTAGGTGTGTTCTAGTCCCACCTTAGGCATGAGAACCGGCTGGGTGACTTTGGGCCAGTCACTCTCATCCCAATTCACCTCATAGGATTGTTGTTGTGGAGAAAATAGGAGAAAGAAGGAGTATTAGGTATGTTTGCCGCCTTGAGTTATTTATAAAAATAAGAAAGGGGGGATAAAAAAAATCTAAAAAAAAAAAAGCAGGTAACACCATTTGCAGTACCTCTAGCTCCACTGTGAACTATCTGTATGGTGTCAATTAAATATGAAGCCGGCGAAAGCAGCACAACATTAATTGTGTTAGATGGGCTCCCAATGCAAGTGACACCAATTTGGGAAAAAAGTAATTTTGGGGGGTTTGGTTCTGTGGGAGAGATCCACATATTTGCCACGAGACCTTTGGCTCACTCATTGGGGAAGCAGGGTCAAGTTTGGTAAGCAGAATCAGAGTGCCATACATAGAGCATGGGTGAGTCTCCAAGGCTGCAAAATTGAGTGTGCAAGGTTAATAATTCCTTTGTCTTGAATAGAAGCCTATTTGAAAGTGTTTGAAACCCTGATGTAATGTTGGTTTCAAAGAAAGATGGAGTAAAGCATAACTGACCTGGCTTTGTTCTCATGTTCCATGGGATAACTGAGCACTTCCTCTGCATTTTCAGTACTTTTTCTCATTCTGATGGCCACCAGGGCTTCCCTTAGGTTCTTAAGGTAGCCTTCTCTACTCTTTAGACCAGTGTTTATCAACCTTGGCAACTTTAAGATGGATGGACTTCAACTCCCCAGCCAGCATGCTGGGAGTTGAAGTCCACACATCTTAAAGTTGCCAAGGTTGAAAAAACACTGATCTAGCTGTATGAACCAACTCCCAGAATTCTTAGCAATGACCATGTTGGTAGGGAATTCTGAGAATTGATGTCCAGGCATAATATTCCAAGGAGGTGTAGCCCTGTTGCCTGCGGTTGAAGCATCCACTGGGCTCAGCAAGTACTGTATGTGTCGTTGGCATTGGCAACCTGACTTGTCCCAAACAATGTGTTTCTCAAGGCGCTTTCCTCTTTACATTTGTTGTCCCATTGGTGTGCTCCTGCAAGTCACTATCAGGGTCACAAAAGAACTGAAAAGAACGCCAAGCATAAATCAGTCAGCCTGCTTTTATCATCATTTTACATTTTAAACTCTTAATGGTTTTGAAGAGCTAGGAGCAGCAAGCGATGTATAAGTAGCACCAATAAATACGTATGTATGTATCTGTGGGTATCTGTACACATGACCTTTTTACAGTGTGACTATGAGTGTGACCTGCAGGAGCAATCTAGTGTTCTCGAGATGTTCTCTCAAAAAAGGTACTTCCTTTGCAGCAAGTGGCTTTTCTGTCTTGAGAAGCTGTGGGTAATAAACATCCCATAGCTGCATTTGCCAACTTGGGTTCAAATTCTGTACTGTCTGTGCCGATGTTGGGATCCATGGATGTCCACAGAGAGGTCAAAATGGCAGCAATAAACTTGCAATCAAAGCCCCATCTTTTTTTTACATCTGCACCTAAAAAGCAGACAGGGCATTGATCACATAGTTGTGGCTGTCATCTTGACTTTTTTTGCATCCTCCCTGTGGACGCCCCTGCTGGAAGCCATCTGGGAAGCAGCAGTGGGTGAGAAGGCCAAATACTTGGATAGGAAAATTGTTAGCTGCTCAGTTTCCAACAGATGTTGTGCAACCAAAAGGCATTTTCATATCCATTCCATCTTTCTCTCTTAAGAGTCCCAAATGTGGACTATGTTTTGTTCCTATGATAAATAGAATGTAATTAGGTGGTACCTTAAGGACCAGAACTTTTCCTAGGACAGGCACAAATGTTTGTGGCTAGATAACATTTTTTAAAATGTATAATAACTCTTTTTATGGATATATAAAGGGAGTCAGAACTGTTTTGCCAAATGCTATGAAGTACAAACAGTGCTAGTTAGTTTGTGACATTTCTATAAAATGTAAATACATTTCAAGGCAATATAATACTTCCTTCATCTGTTGATAAAGATTCCATGGAAGCTTATTCTGCTAAAAGTATATTGTATTTAACAAGACATGATGCTCTGTTTTTGCTATGGCAGACTAACATGGCTCCTCTCTCCTGTTAGGAGCCTTCAATATTGCAAACTCTGCAAGGAGCAAAATGAAATTTATATTGAGAGCTTCTGTGATCAGCTATGCTTTCCTCAGGAGCAGCAATGAATGTGTAGATTTGAACATTACAATTTTTAAATGAAGGATTCTTTTAAAAAGTATCTATTTTTGATAAAGCTACATGTCAATGGTTGTATGCAAACATACACTCATACACATTAGCAGTGTGCAAAATGTATTTAATTTCTACACTTGTAGATTATTATTATTTTTAAATGAAGGATTCTTTGATGGAACTGTTTCTCAAGGAAGAAACTGTGGGTGTGTATATGCACACATGCAGTAGTGTGCAAAACCTTTTGGACTTCCACACTGCGGGTATGGACAGAACAGTGTTGGAACACTTCCAGTAAGGTCAGAGTAATCAATATAAACATTATCTCTGATTAACATCCATTATGTAATTGGTTGATGTACTTAATGGGGAATCTTTTCCCAGGTTCAGTCCAATTTGCAAATAGAAAATTCAGTCCAGGAGGTTGTTTCAGTCTGAAAAACATTGCCCCAATATTGCATGATTCCAGCTTACACTCCAGATGTGTTAGAATTGCAGCTTCTAGAATTCCCACCCATCATGAGCAACACCTGTGGTGGTTGACAACTCTGGGAGTTTCTTTCATTTCCAGCACATCTGGAGAAAGCCAGGTGAGGAAGCAGCAGTAGCTCATTTCATCTTGGGTCCTTTTAGTCTTGTTTTCAATGCCACCCCTTTTTTTCTGTTGCTAAGAGTGTGCATACAATCCATCCAGAAACTGTTTGCAGAACCCACCAAAATGAATGGAAGGTATGTCAGGGCATAACAGAGCTCTAATATCGCATCCATTCTGTTCACTGAGGCTTATGAAGGAGAATCGCCTGATAGATGAAAATCAAGGTCTTTAGCATTCCAGCAGTGCTCTGATTTTTTAAAGTAGACTTGCACCACCTGGATATTGTTTTCTGGGATTTTGATGCTTTTTCCTCCCAGCTCAAATTTGTGGGGTCATTGTGGTTCTTCACTAAGAGTCAAGCATGAAGTTTGGCTCCGTGTGACTTCATCCATGCATTCTTGGTAGCATTATGGAAGTGGTTTCCACTACCTTCTTGTGACATGGTATTTTGACTTCCCAGTCTGACCAGCATCCCTGAGATTCCATGGTGGTCTCCCATCTAAGGACAAACCAAGTTGAAGCTTATGAGGTCTTCACTAATGAGGGTCCAAATGTTCTGTATGCTCAGAGCCACCTCCCTACAATTACGCCACATCTTTCAGGGCTGAAACCAGCCAGTGAAATGTTTTTGTGGTAATGTTTCCAGCTTGAAACTAACTGAACATCTCTTAACTTTCATGCATCATGAAGAGGATTCTCTTTGGGGAGTGAAAATACTGTCTTAAAGTACCTCAAGAGAACATTTATATAAATCAGTTATGCTTTCATGCATGGCTCTCTTCCTGTAGGATCCAGCTTTTCAAACAATTTGGTTCTTTTATAGAGAAGTTTAGAGTATTGCTTTCTTCAGCGGTTTAATTTTTGAAATCTGTGTTGGGAAGGATAAGGAACTTTGAACATAATTTCTGGCCCTTCCACATGAGTTGCGTTTTTAGAAGCATCCCCAGTGCAATCCCAAATTTCATTCCCATGTGAAATTATGAAGAACCAGTCCCACCCAGGGACAGTACTATAACTAGGAAGTGAGGACCAGGGTGACCAAACGGGGGGTACAAGAGCAGATGATTTTATCTATTACCCCACTCTAAGATTTTTCCTGCATAAATAAGAGGTATGATTTTAAAAAACAAAATGGGAGTCTTTTAGAGTTCTTGCAAGTCCATAAAAACCTTACCACGGGTATTATTTCTTCTCTACTCATGGAGTTCCCCCATGTGGTTCTAATCTTGCACTGCAGTTTACAAACAGGAAGAGCGCTTCACATATACAACATGATTTGTGTTGGCTTGGAACCTGGCCATATTCGACATACTTAGATTTGTTTCTGTGATTATAAATGTCCTGCTAAGCTGCAATTAAACCAATCTTCCTTATGCACACAGTGCATAAGCACACAGCGGTGCCGTGCATCTAAATAGGCATCGTTGTTAAGACCGGGGCAGAATTGCAAATGGCTGTATCTAAACTCAGATTCCCACAAGCCGTGGCTGGAATGGGTTGGGAGCTGGATTCTAGCGATTTATAACTGGCTTGGGCAACACAGGGGCTTCGTGGTGTGTCCCTGATGCAGGGATCAATGTTTTTTGTGCCCAGAAAGAGCTTCAGTGTAGGGGTTTGAAGTGCCAGATGCAAGGTGCTAGCACAGTATTTTTGATCATCCCAGGTGGATTGCTTGCTGATTCCTGCAAAGAATCTCTTTCTGGCAAGCTGCTTTTTTGGATAGAACTGTTACTTTATTTCAGAGGCTGATGGGGACCTTTCAATCTATCTATCTATGCTTTAAGTGGAAAACTGAGGGAACATTTGCTTGTTGCAGCCTAGTCTGGAGTTTTGCTTCTGAAAACTTCTGTGTTTCCTTTTTCCATTAAGGAAATGCTCCAGTTTCTCTAAGTAAGGGCGTGAGTTTTTCTTGGTGACAAAACTATGATGGTATGGCTGCAATGTGATTTAAGTCCATCAGCTGATAGAGGACTGACTTCGCATCTAAACCCAATATGCTGCAACGCTAGGCCTCAGTGCAAATTGGGCAGGCGAGATCTTTATGTTGTCCAAAGCAAAGCAGTATGGAGCCCAGCAGCAGAATTATTTGTCATTAAATAGTACTTGCATAAGAGCTTTCCAAGCTGGAGCAGGCTTTGTTATTTTTGTGAAGATCAGAAATGCTTGATAGAGGACCGTGCTTAGAACTTCCCAAGTTAAAGAATGTTAGAGAAAGACATTCTGCTAAAGATTATCCTTGAAGGATAATATTCTGGTCTAAATTATGTTATGACTCATGCCAGAAATAGAGCTGTGGTCAACAGCTCTCTGCATATGTGGTGTGACACTTTGTCAGGCTTCTGGCTTCCATGGTGGAAACATATCAATAAAGTTACAGAGAGACAGAGTAGGGTCAGATCTAGAAAATGTACAGAGATATCCTGTTTGTAATGTCTTGTGCATGTAGAATTTCAATAAATATGACACAGAAAGTGCCATTGGCAGGCAAACAGTTTTCAATAGTTACAGGTTTTGGAAAGGAAACCTTGCAGATTTGGCTTTTTAACTTCCTTGATTTGGATTGGAATTCAACTGAGAAGTGAAATGTAGGAAAGAATAAAAGTTCCTGCTTGTGAAGTTCTTTGGGGGTTAAGCAAGAAGAACATATACAATACTGTGCAAAAGTTTTAGGCAGGTGTGAAAAAATGCTGTAACTACCCTTTAGTTTCAAACCAGCATCAGTTCCTACACTTGCACAATATCAGGTCTAATCTTGTAGGGTTAGAGTCAGGTGTATGATTAACCATTATACCAAGCAAGTGCTAATGATCATCAATTTCATATATAGGTTGAGAAACAGTCATTAACTGAAACAGAAACAGCTGTGTAGGAGGCTTAAAACTGGGTGAGGAACAGCCAAACTCTGCTACTAAGGTGAGGTTGTGGAAGACAGTTTCATGTCATAGGTTATACACCATGGCACAGCAACAAGACACAAGGTAGTTAGACCGCATCAGCAAGGTCTCTCCCAGGCAAAAATTCCAAAGCAGACTGGGGTTTCAAGATGTGCTGTTCAAGCTCTTTTGAAGAAGCACAAAGAAACAGGCAACATTGAGGACTGTAGACACAGTGGTCGGCCAAGGAAACTTAATGCAGCAGATGAAAGACACATCACGCTTACTTCCCTTTGACATTGGAAAATGTCCAGCAGTGCCATCACCACAGAACTGGCGGCAACCAGTGGGACCTAGGTACACCCATCGACTGTCTGGAGAAGTCTGGCCAGAAGTGGTCTTCATGGAAGAATTGCGCCCAAAAAGCCACACCTCCGACATGGAAACAAGGCTAAGCGACTCAACTATGTACAAAAACATAGGACTGAGGTGCAGAAAAATGGCAGCAGGTGCTTTGGACTGATGAGTCAAAATTTGAAATATTTGGCTGTAGCAGGAGGCAGTTTGTTCACCGAAGGACTGGAGAACAGTGCAATAATGAGTGTCTGCAGGCAACAGTGAGACATGGTGGAGGTTCCTTGCAAGTCTGGAGCTGCATTTCTGCAAATGGAGTTGGTGATTTGGTCAGGATCAATGGTGTCCTCAATGCTGAGAAATACGGGCAGATACTTATCCATCATGCCATACCGTCAGGGAGTGTGTGATTGGCCCCAAATTGATTCTGCAGCAGAACAACGACCCCAAACATACAGCCAATGTCATTAAGAACTATCTTCAGCGTAAAGAAGAACAAGGAGTCCTGGAAGTGATGGCTTTGCCTCCACAGAGCCCTGATCTCAACATCATCGACTCTGTCTGGGACTACATGAAGAGACAGAAGGATCTCAGGCAGCCTACATCCACAGGAGATCTATGGTTAGTTCTCCAAGATGTTTGGAACAACCTACCTGCCGAGTTCCTTCAAAAACTGTGTGCAAGTGTACCTAGAAGAATTGATGCTGTTTTGAAGGCGAAGGGTGGTCACACCAAATATTGATTTGGGTTTTTCTTCTGTTTGCTCACTTTGTATTTTGTAAATTGATAAACATAAACATTTACAATACATACTTTTGAAAGCATTCTTACTTTACAACATTTTTTCACACCTGCCTAAAACTTTTGCACCGTACTGTATTTTGGGTTAATTCCCAATTTGGGCCATAAGACTGTTAAGTCAAATCTAAATTCAGGTTAGCAACTCATACAGTGGAGAATTATTTCACTTCAAATCATTTTCTCCCTTAGATTTCAAACTCTAAACAAATAAATTCCAAGCTGGTCCTGTAGTGGGAAAATGTTTTTAATACTTCTGAATACACCAGGCAATAGGAATGATTTTGTTTGTTTTAATTTCATGAAAAAGCAGCATTTAAGGCTGAGACAGATAAATTCAGAAGTATTTCCCATTTCACATTCTCAGTACTTTATCTTTTTTTCTTGCATCATGGATTAGATGTAATTGTTTCAAATATGCATTTCTGTCCATTTTTTTTCTGTGAAACATTGATTTAATTGGAACAGACCACTGGTTCTATTAGAGACTACACCAAAACATAAAAAATATCAGGAAAAGGGATTTTTTCCCAAGCTAGTCTTGCATATGCAAGGAGATTTTTTTTTTTCCTCCATAGAGCATTGAAACAAGGTGTGTTTCTGTTACAGCCCTGGAAAAGTTGTATTTTTCACAGCAGCTAGAAAAGGTGTATCTTTTTTAGCTGTGATTTAAAATACAGCAGCTTGCTTAACTCTGGGAATTACGTAGCTTGTCCAGTTCAGAGCATGGCTAAAAATTCTTTCCAGCACATCCAGTGGCTGAGTTATCCAGTGTTATTTAATCTACTTTGCTCATGTACAGTAAGATGCTTTTGATTCAAAATGCAGTGTATTGCACAAAAGTACCTACTTGCCTGTTAACTGATGCATGCTTTCTAAATTGCAATTATCTAGGGTCTGCATGGACTTACATTGTCTACCACAGCTTTTGCTTTCATTCCAGGATAGGGAATCACTACACAGGTGTGTCGATATGCCCGAAGATCTGTTTTTTAAAATCTGAATGAATAGTGCATCCAGCCCTATGGCCATAGCAGAATGCAGCGAATGTAGAATAGGCTTTGCAAATGGGCTCAAATTAAATTGCTCCCTGGAGCAAAGTTGGGAAAATCTGCTGTCTGAAAAATTAGAGGAAAATAGAAAGCTGCCTTAAACTGGCCTAGTTTGGACATCATACTGCATTTTGTTTTAAGTACAAGCGGTTGAAAATAACCTCAGTTGGCTGGGCCTGGATAACACGACCAGCCATAAACATTATAGTTTTCAAACTACAATGGTCTGGTTTGTGCAGTGAGTTAAGCCAAAACAAAGCCAACCTCATTATGGTTTAGCGCGATGTGGAAATTGAGCGGTTAAGTCAGACTGTCAATCCATTTGGCTCTGTTTGGTTGAAAGTTTGTTTTTTTCTGAGTTTCACCGCTGAGCGATGATTCGAGGGTCATCATCAGTCAATCAAAGCAACTCTGCTTTTAGGGTTTCTCATTTCTCAGAGAAAGTGCTAATCTTTAAAAAGCTGGGTGACTTGGGCTTTGATTTTGTATCCTTGCCCTTGGTCTTCCTGCGGTCGAGGGGAGCATGGATCGTAAATGTTGGGGGGGGGGGTTGTGTTTTGGTTTCTTTTGTTTTACGTTCCACGATAATTCCTTTGCATGAGTCTCTGCCATTCAAGAATCAAATGTCAACTCTTCCCTTTCCCCATTGTTTCCCCCCCTTTATTTTCCCTTCCTTTTGAGTTGCATTTATTTCTAACATTTCTGTTCTCATGTTTGTTTTTTAATTTGCAGTTCAAGCTTCACATAAAGCCTGCCAAGTCAAAGGACGTTCCTGCATTCCCCCGCTTTTGCAGTAATGTGTTTCAGCCATCTTATATCTATTTCTTTTAAACACAAATCCTTCTGATTAGTATTAATGGGATGGGTGGGTGAAGCAGGGGGGCCAGGCTTTGAGTTTCATTGTTTTATTTTTTTCTTCTTTTCCCAGGAGACGAGTAATGGTGGTGTTCTTTAAAGTAGGTGGAAAGATCAGGGCCAAAGAATTCATGAATCTTGGGTTCAGGGGTGTCAGCAGGGAGAGGGTCAAAAAAGTCAGATGGCAGCCGCAACCATGCAGTCAAAGCCCTACCCTTTTTTTACATGCATCACGGTTCACATAAAGAGGTGACGGGGCTTTGGTCAATGGTTGTGATCACGCTCTTGACTTTTTGGACACACATCCATGGCAGATATCCCTGTTGACCTCTGTGTTTATGCCAGAGATCCTCTTGAATGAAACATGGGGGCTTATGAATATCTTTAATGACAAACTTGTCTCCATTCTTGCAACAGCATATTGAGGAGGAGGGCCAGCAAAGGGAGGACCAAAACCAAGCCCTTTGCTATCCTAATGATTTTAATGGGAAGCAACACATTTACCTGGAAGCCCCATTGAAGTCAGTGGGATTGCCTTCTGAGTTGACCCGTGCCAAATTTTAGCTCCCATTGAAACCAAAACAACTTTACAAATTTGATTGTGCCTTGATTTTCTTCAAGGCAGTTTGAGATCAGAGAATATTCTATTTAGGGTTCTCAAACTATAACGTCCTTCTGTGGCTTCAGTTTGTGGCACATCTCTTTCCATTAGGATCACAGTATTTTTTAGAAAGTCATCATTCCAATTGTACTTTTCCTGGCTTTCTCTACCAACAAAAACTTATAACCATTTTTCTAAAGCTAGCAGTAATGAAAATCATTCCAGTCTGGTATTTGACAGGGATGAATAGTTGTATGAATTATGTTCTCCAAAAAGCCATCAAGATAACGCAAAGGTCTAGCAGGGAAGGACTGCAGGGTTTCTCTAGAGCTCTCCAGGATGATCTCTGTTACAAATATAACTTTTCTTGCATCTCTGGAGAAAATTGGATCAGGCTGAATTCAGTTGGATTGCCAAGTCTCAGTCTGTCATTGAGGAGTCTCAAAGGCAGTGTGGGAATACCTGATAAGAAGATCATCCCTGTGTCCTGCAGCAGGTGGAAGAGAAGATTGGGCAAAGCAACCCTTGGAGTGCCACTAGAGCAGTGTTGTCCAAACTTGGCCACTTTGAGATGAGTGGACTTCAACTCCCAGAATTCCCCAGCCAGCATGGCTGGCTGGGGAATTCTGGGAGTTGAAGTCCACTCATCTTAAAGTGGCCAAGTTTGGACAACACTGCACTAGAGCATTCATTTTGGTTGCCACCAGTGTCCTTACGTGCAGGGGTCAGGTCTTTGAATAGCAGCTCCCTTCATGAGTCAATGCAACCATCAGAGACAAGTACATGTCTCTGACTTTGCTGAGGCTTTATCCTGGAATTCTCTGCAGGGTACATAATGTATTTCTCTCTTCTTCTCACCAAGGACACTTGCACCATTGTAAAACTTTTTAGTGACTATCAGACTTGCCTGAAGGTGTGCCAAAAAAAAAAAAAAACCTTGGTTGTACTTCTTAATTCCATCTTGTAACCACCAGCTGCCCAGTGGTACAGTAGGGAATTTCCAACCTTACGTGAAAGCTGTGCCATCATGTCCTGCTCTCATAAAGTCCTATGGAATCCAGTGCTGCTTCTAGGAAGAAAGTGTAAGGTGATAGAAGAACTAGGAACCTCTTGCATGTCATTTTCTGATTCGCATGGCTTTTCACTTGCATAATATTTTTGTATTTTCCTGGGTCCTATTACATGAGCCTCCTGCTTCTTAACGTACCCCAGCAGGTTGATCTTTCTTTAACCAAACAGCTGTGTGAAGGAGGCGGTAAAACTAACAAATGAAACATATGTCCAACGCAGAGTTGCAGTCTTTTGATTGATGATTGATTCCATTTTGGTTTCATCACCTAGGAGCACCAAATAACTCCTTGGAAAAGACTTTGAAATGCTAAGTTTTCCAAAATTAAAGTGTATCTGAAGGAATTAATTAACTGCTTATTCTGAAATAGAAAAACCCAATTCATTACAGTTGGGATCAAGCTTAGCGTGATAATGGATATTATTGCTATGCCTGGTCACCTGACTTTAAGCCAATAGCACTATGAATGTAAAAGGAAATGTTTCATATAATTTTTTTAATTTCATTTGCCAATTCTAATAAGTATATGGCAGCCTTTCCTAACTGCTACCCTCTAACTGAAGGAGTCGTCAGACTTTCAGATACTACAGCCCACTAAAATGATAAATGACACCAAGTCCCCATGAACAAAATAAATGACTTCCTTATGGTTAATGTTGGGCAAGAAATACACTTTTAATAATTAATTTTTTAATCTATAGCCAATAAAATGGTAGAACAGTACATTATAAGAGAGAACTATTTCATTGGAATTAGTCCCAGTCATATTTAGAACAATTTCTAGGGAGGATAAGCTTGCCTACTTTTGCATACATTCTGAAATCTGGATTTCATTTTTGTGATACTATCTACTGTACAGTATGTGAGAATTTTGTCCATTTCAGTTGCTTTAATCCACAAAATAAATTATACTTTAATCCAAGCAAATGACAACACTTCATTATCATTTTGACATAGCAATCTTTAAAGGACACATTTAAACCTTCTGAAAAATAAGCAGACATGCAAGCATAAAAAAGATCCTTTCAAAATCATGTTCTGTGACATAAATCATAATTTAAATAATACAATATTATTGGGAGTTTGCAGAATCCTTATGCCTCTAAGAAAAGGAGCAAGTGGAAAACTGATTTGTAAGCTTAGTAATATGCAGAAGTATGAACTCATCTGCCACAGTTAGAGAAAGTCTTCTCTAGTGAGTTGGGATGACACCACTCAGTTCACAGGTAGCATGGGTGAAGTCTACGCTGGGCATGAATTCTGGGCGCTGTCTCAACCTAGCTAGAGGGCACCAGGTTGATTAAGGGTGGTCTAACTTCTGGTTTTTCTTAACTTCAGGCAAGGATGGGAGTTGTGGTTTGGCAGATGGACATCTTGGCATACTGGTTAAAACTAAATTTTTCCAAGTGTCTTGAGAAAGAGCAAAGCCATGAGTCCTGAGCCAGATGAAAGCCTGTGAAAACTTTTAGTGTAGACCTGGGTGGGGAAAGAAGATGGCTATCTTGTCAGGATGACTTTTATTTTCATCATTGTTAAATGGCATGTGCCAGCAAAGATGAATGTACAAATAAAATTTATCCTCCTCCTCTGTTTTTAAGTTCTGTGAAGATGAAGTGTTTAATTGTTTCTGTTTTTCTGTGCTGGACAGAATCTTTTCCTTTCTGATATATTCCAAGAGGTGGTGACCTCTGTTTAGCCCTTGGCTTCTGGATCACTTTCTCTCCGGCTGATGTCCTACCAACTTTCTCTCAGCATCTAACTAGGTAGTCTCCTGTTTCTTGCCTTTTTAAACTGCTTTTTGAACATAGACGAGTCCCTTGAGTGTTGGCCCACTTTTCACATTCCAAACTTGCTTCTCCTTCCAAACCATTGAGATGGATGTTATGGCTACTTTCTCTTACTCTTAACTAATGCAAAAACTAACCAGCGATGGGGCTTGATCTTCCTCCATCTAAATGTGGTTCTTGGGGAGATAACAGGCCAAGCGTAGAACTGAGCTATCAGAAAAGATAGAAAGGAGCTAGAGAGGGAACCAGATAAAAAGTTGTGCTCACTGCTGGTAGAACTTAAACTCTCCCAGTCTTGAACTGGAGCCAGTTTCCTAACCATGCACTGTTAATGCCTATTGTGTAATTCTCTGTTCAACTTCTCTGAAGCTTGAATGCTCATATGATGTGCTTCTACTAGCCGTGTCTGTCTGCGTCCTATTTTTAATTGGCTTCTGTGCCTGCTTAATTTGTTATTTCTCCTGCTTAGTTTAATAGAACCTTTATTGTGCCCCAAATGCACATTAACGCTGGTTGGGAGAGCTGTAGACAACCGTTTGCTAAATATGCACTTTTACCTGTGTGGGAAATTAATTGGCTAGCCAATCATCTGTGGTGTCCTTGCAAACAGGGGAACTTGTTCAGAAAGCCGAAAGTAGCAGGAGGGTGATAAAGATTGTGTCCTCACTTGGTGGGGAGATCCCACCTGTGTAGGAGCCCTGAAACGTCTTCCAAGTGAAATGGGGAAAAATCCATTCTGTTACTCTATAAACAAACCAACCTCTCCCCCCACTAACTTATTGTTGAGTAAGCAAATGGCTGCTGGGTATCAACTGTGTTAAGTTAGCCATGAATCATTGGTTGTGTACACCTGTGCTAAAGCAGTTGTAAGGGTTGGCCCTTTTCACTTTTCAGATATTGAGGGAGGCCCTGTTCAGAGATTCACCAAGCTAGTCATACAGTTTGTCCAGTGAACAATCTTGCCCATCAGTTTTTTACAATTGACTTGCATAGTGACATGGACCAACATTGGTGGAAGAGCTGCTGTGATACTTTTAACATCCCTGATTACTTAGAAAGAAAATTCCTCACGGACAACCTTACAGTTAGGCTTTCATAGGGTGTTCACAGGCACATCCAGGTTTGCGTAGATTCTATAAGGCTAATCACAGTGCAGCCAATGTTGGAATTTTGACTTCCATGGCACTTCCGGGGGAGTAATGGAGGATTGAGGAAGGCTCCGTTTTTGCAGAGCCAATGACTGTGGTGGCTTAGAGGAGCTGGCGAAAGGTCTGGCCCTTTGGAACCGTCTCCGGAGAAAGGAGATGTCTGGATCACCCACGAGTACTCCTTTACAGAGGCTCCCTGTGAAGAGATCACATTTTAGTGATCTCCAGCGGGTTGAGGACTCTGGGAGTCATGGGAGACATCAAGGCCAAGCTGTGGCTTGGAGCCTTCAAAAGGACACCAGATTTGCTTTTGCTTCCTCTTTTAATTACCATCTGAAATGACTTATTACCGATTTACTTGGACATTAAAAACCTTCTGAAAGGCAAGTGGCTGTACACCAGGAGAATTTCCTTCTATCCTGGAAGAAAGAAGATTTAAGTAAGTTTAAAGATTAAAAAGAAAAACCTTAACTTTTGGAAACAGCAAAAGGGAGTCAAGAATGCTACCTTGTTCCTTCTCCGAGCCCCAATTAAATAATTCGCTAGCCATCGCGCCCATGCAGTGCAAATCATTCTTCAAGAATAACAGCTTGCACCCGCCTGTGGTACAGGTAAACAGGATGCAAATTTCTGTCTCCACTGGATTTGCGGCCTTCATTCCAGATCCAGTAAATGATAGAAGAATAGAAAATGGAGCCTGTATCTCTTATTTCTAACCTTTTGCTGATTAGGAAACTAATAACAATGAAACCAGGATCTCATCCTGCTTTAGCTACTCTCTCGGACATGTGTAGTTTGTTGACTTGCTGCACTTGCTTTTCCTTTCTGTATCTGTGCCTTTCTTCACAGTAACCCTTGGCTGTGCACGGAGTAATGTCTCTCCTCACCACTTTTTGGATGTGCTTTCTGCATGTAAGTACAGCTTGAGAAGAAAAGTTTGTCCGCCTTTGGAGGGAGCTAAGAAGCATATCTGTCATGAGTAGGGTTGGAAAGAAGTCTTCTGCTTCTTTTGGCCAGGATGAACAATGAGCATTTGTAACCGGAACATAAACGCCCTGACTCCCCTCCAATAGTTCATCAGACTTAAGTTCCTTTGAGGTCAGTGGCATAGCCGAATCACAGAAAAGTCCCACCATTTTCAGTGGGAACAGAACAACTAACCAGACTCATTCAGTACCAAATAGGTCTTGTCTACTTCATTTTCCATTACATGTGTTTACACTGGTAGGTTCGCCCTCATCATAAACATTCTAAGTTCGAAATAAATCCACTTGATTTCAGTTTTTGCCTGAACTTAAACTGGTTCAGAGAGAAATTCCATCTAGAGCCATTGCAACTTCATTCTTTTGTAGTTTAACCTGTGCTCTTTTATATATATGTGGGAATCCCACTAAAGGACAGGTGTTTAGGGTTGGCCTGTTAATCCAGTTTCCAAATAGGTTTCATTAAACCACCCTTGGAACACAGTGCTACATGTTTTAATATTAGGCTATTGGATACTGACTGCACTTTGCCGGTTCTCATTATCAACAAGTGGGCTATTCTTCCTGCTTGTTTTAGAGGCACAGCTATGCAAATTATTTTGTGCTGGTTTTCAGTAGAAGCAGTCTTTCCTGATGTAATTCTTCCTGCTTCAAGGCAAAAGAGCCTCTTTCTGCTCCATCACTGAATCCATTTAACCCCCAGGTCCTCTGCTGCTAAGCAATCAGATTTCATTCCAAGATGTTTAACTCCTGGTATTAGAAATAACCATAACACCACACATACACTGCCTGAAAGCAGAAACATTAATACACAAGTTTATATCTTTATCTTCTACAGTATTTTACATATTCTCTAAAGTGTTATATGCCTTGGCACATACTGAGATTAAAAAAAAATCTGAATTAGGCCAACAGTCAGTCTAATCGAGGACCTTTAATTGAAATTATGAAAAGCAACATTATGACTTACCATTATGTGTATAATAACTTGGATCAGTCTAACTGATTTAGAGAAAAAAATTACATCCATTTTGAGAAAATGGCCATTCAGTTACTTTGACAGACAGAATATATACATACATAGAACAAGATTCAAACATTCACCCAAATATTTAGGGGGTTAATCTCATACAAGTAGCATGTCAAGTGCCAGAATACAGAAATCAGTTTTCAGATATTTTGTACTTGTTCTGTATTGAAACTGATCTTTAAAAAATGATATAGACCGGTTTCATTCATGCATAGCTGTAGGAGATATTTCCTTGAATGAATAAACAAATTGATGATTTATTGAATAAATTACAGTTGTATTTGCGCAACACACTAAATCCAAATCAAGCAAACTAGATCATGGCTTCCTGTGCTGTGTTCTCTAAAGAATTTCCAGCCAAATGCTAAGAAAAAGCTTGATGAAAAGACAGTGGTACCTAGCCTCTAGTGAAGTGAGTACTTCAGAGTAAGACCAACTTTGATTTGCAACCCTGAGAGGCACGATTGATAATTCATGGTATTGAAAAAGTTTCAGCACTAGAATCTCTTCTTTTATTGGCGTTAGTGGAGTCTCAGTTGCTTCTTTGTCATGGGTGTCTTTAGATCACCAGCACCATACAATGACTCCACCAGCGAGAGAGTTGGTTGTCTGTTGTATGTGACCTTGCTGTGGGATTGACTGTGCATCAGAAATGCAGGATAATGAAGATGGAACACAGTCATGGCATGTGAAATGCATGGTTTGGTAGTGAGATTGTGTATGCTCACTGCACAGCTGGATTATATCAAGGTACCTTGATGTTTCCCTGCTCAGAGATTTCCATATAGAGCATTGCTTTGCTGACTTAATCCTCTGTCAAATTTCCCTTGTCCTCCTAATAGCCTCTGAAATGGTATTTACATTTCAATCCCATGGATTCTAACATATGGAACAGTGATCTCCA
The DNA here is from genome assembly GCF_059951505.1 of Python bivittatus. Lineage (NCBI taxonomy): Eukaryota > Metazoa > Chordata > Lepidosauria > Squamata > Pythonidae > Python > Python bivittatus. The sequence goes on along the minus strand of NW_028277034.1, from coordinate 50,807,838 downwards.
GATATGGGTGTCCCCAAAAAGGGCAATTCGCCAAGGAAAAAAAACAGAGCCAGGAGTAATTGGATAGGTGGGGAATAAAAGTGTCTTCAAAATATTGAAGTTGGAATTGTACAAAGCTGGACGTACCTGGGACATGATCTTTGCAGTGACAGCTGAACAAGAAATACTAATTGTGGGCTACTAGACATTGCCATGTTAATGGGATCCTGTCAGATGGCATCCAAATCTGTTTTGATTTTATCATGAATGAATTCATAAGGAAATAAATAAGGAAATAAAGGTCCACCTACCTGGAATTCCTCAGCCTCGTGGGCTAATCATTTTAATGAAATGGGTACATCACATTCAAAAATAGGACTCCTCAACCTAGGCACCTTCCAGATCCATGTGCTTCAAATTACCAGAATTCTCTCTAGTAGACCTGTACAGACGGGGAATTCTAGGAACTGAAATATTTTCAACTTGGACCACATGGCTTCAGTGGGGCTGAAAATCTTAGATCCAAGACCTTTCTCTTAATTGGTTATAGATCTGCTAGTAAATCCTTTGTTTTGCAAACATTGATGTATCTGTGAACTTTTGTTATTCCTGGCCATGTAAGTTGTATGTGTGACTTACCATTCTTTGGAGTCAAATTGTTTTCGCTAGAACTTTGCCTCAGAAATGGAATAAAAAACACAGCTACATTTACAGTATATCTACAACTGTCTAGCTGGAGCCTGGCAGTGTAATTTTGAAACATATATGAAGGTTTATGTTTTACCCCTCCCTCTCAGCTTATTGAAAATAAAACTGTGAACAGCAGTAGGAATATATTTGTATACTTCTATTTTGTGGGGTGTGTGTTTTTTTAAGTTTACTTAACAGCCTTAAAACTTTTTAGGTCTAGCTTGTTTATTAACTTCCTATTTGAAAAATATCCTATGTTTTTACCAGAATGAATTTGTAACCAATTTACCGTGACTATAGCACTATATATGTTATGTATCTGTCTGTTAGACTTTTGTTAACAATGTCAAAAAATGTCTTCATTTTTCAAAGTACACTAATGCTGGGAATCTTCTGCATTTGAAGGACGTGGGGCTTTTTGTATATGTTCTTGAATGTTCACTTCCCAAGAGCCTGAATACCCAAAGTGGGAAGGAGAAAATACATTTAAAGAAAAAAAACAACCAAGTAATTAGCATCGTTTTGTGTGTATCTGGCTTTCTTTTTTAAACAGAGTTTTGATTTTGATTTATTATTTCATATTTGTATGGGTTGGGAGTGGGGTTGGACCTGAAAACAAAATAATTTGAACCTGATTAATTTTACATTTAGTTTTTCCATATTTCTTTGAAAATACACACCCATTTTTATTTCACTCTGTATTTTTCCAACGGTCCACAGATTTCTGGCGTATCATCTTGTTCAGTTAAGAGCATTTTGGCAAGGTTCAAACATTCTGCTTCATGTTTGCATGTTTTGGACTTGTATACTCAGGGCAGAATTTGGCATTTCTGAATCCGGTGCAAAAGTGAGAACAAGTATCGGGCACAGTGGACATTTCTACCCAGAGAAGCCCATGCTTCAGTTTGGAGCCTATGAAATTCCTGTCCTCAAGAGCCAAAACATTTTTGACAGCACGAAATGGCTGTTGAAATACTGGCGGCCCAGTTTACCACCTGACTGTGGGAATAACCATTTATTTCTCCTCTCCCACACTGGAAACCACATCAAATATTGAACAGACATAAAATATCCTGCAGGAAAATACCAGTTTGCTGGCTTTAGTTCCTTTAGGGAACAAAGTTTCAGTAGTATAGAGTATGCAGATCCAAGGAGCCCTGACTATATTCATCCCACTTTTGTTTCCACTTTCACGCTCTGCTTTGGAAAACAAACAGTACTTTGGTTATTTTTCTGTTGTGTTGCTTTCCCTCTCTCTGGATTCTGAATCTTTTTCCTTTTCTTCTCTTTTCTGTAGCTTCTTCTTTATGTAGCTGTCAGTCACCTTGCCAAGTTCCACTTTCCTCTCTCCTAATGGACTATAGCGCCTTAGAAGAACCAGCAGGGTCACACACACACCCAATTGGGAGACAAGTTACCTCATTCTTCCACCACCTCCGCCTTTCTGTCTTTGAAAATTGACTTGTTGGACTCTGTGCGTACACGTGCACGTCTTTGACAAGTCTCAGTCCCCTCATCACTGTTGACTTTTCACACTGCCCAGATTAATAGGCGTAAAGGGGGCAGAGAGAACGTGGGTGCCATAATTGTTGCACTGAGGAACTTTCTCTTTTCCTTTGGGGCGATGCAAGGAGAAAGGACTCCTGAAGTGGACTGCAGATATGTGCGTGTTTATGCATGTCAGAGGGTTGGGTGTGCTTATATGCAAACTCCAGATACATTGCTCAAGTGTTAGACCAAATCTAGCACCGAATCTAATTCTTTCCAGGAGGTACTGTATTCTAGTCACCCTGAAAGCCATATGAATTCACAAGGGTTCCCAAAGTTTGTCTTCATAACACTCCTTAAACCGAGCATATGGGAACACAGACATCAAATTTAAGGACGGAGCCACCCATTTCGGATTATAGCCTTTTTAAAATCCAGTTCAATTAGTTTGACTTCTTTTACCTTCAACTCTTGTCCACTGTAGCTTTTATAAGATACTATGAACCTTGCTAGTTTCTTTGCTCTTTCATGGACACTTCATGTATTGCACATCAGAAAATCCACCACTGGTTATGATGCTTGAGGAGAGGCTGTAGATGATTCTGACTTTTGCATCACACGGGGATTTGTTCTGTTATGCTTTAAAAACTTTTCCCTGTAAACATGTCCTGAGAAACAAGTTCAGAACTATGGAACAGAAAATTTTGGTTAGTGAATTCAATCTGATTAATAGTTAATGTTTTCCCCGAGTTGCTCACATTTAATGTATAAAAGAGGCACAGCCACTCACCTTACTTCTGTTTTCTGGATCAACAACCAAGGAATTTGAGTGTCGCTGAAACACCCATAACTTTAGTTCCCAAGCGTAAAGTGCACTAGAAGTCTACAGTCTACTCTTCTCATTCTGTTATTTATATTTTTTTAGGACAAACTCCTACCAAGCAGTTTCTATTAAAACAAAGATTAAAATATATTTCCAATAAAATGTAGTGAAAAATCAAAGCAATGAAATAGAACCCAAGCATGCCGTGCTAAAGTCAAACACACCTGTCCAAGGTTGGGTGTGTGCCCCCAGTTCTGTGTTGGACTGCACAAATCTTTTGGGTCAAAAGCAGCAAATGGGTTGTGGAGTGTTGTGTCAGACAACAGAGTGGCCTACTGTGAGACTATTCAAACCTGAAAATAGATGTGACTCTGGGGGTAGGAATTCTTGATCAGTGCCATAATTATCTCCCACTTTATTTTTTATTAAATTTATATGTCACCCATCTCGCTCAGAGGGTGACCCTGGGCGGCATACATTTAAAAGCCAAGACAATAAAAGCAATAAAAATATAAATACCCCCCAATTAAAATCACAAGTAGCAAATCTATAAAAGCCACTATACAATTCAAGAAGATGGAGGGAGCAGTATCGATCATCCCACCAGCCAGTTCCAGTAATGCGAGCTCCCATCAGGCCCCCAGGACATCTGGTGTAGCCATGCTTTTACACTTTTTCGGAAGGCCAGGAGAGTGGGGGCAGCCCACATTTGAGGTGACAAGCTGTTCACAGGGAGAGGGCCTTGGCAGAAAAGGCCCTCTTCCTAGACCCCACCAGCCGAAATTCCTTGACTGGTATGGTCTGCAACATGTCCCTTCTGCCAGACCGACTGGTTTATCCAGTCTTGGAACCATTGTAAGCCTGTTCACCTTATAACTTGGTATGTAAATCACATTGCTGGCATGAGCTACCCTTTCCCTGGCTCCGCTGTACTAATGGGGTCCCTGAAGAGCCAACCTCTGTGGGCACAGTAGGATTCATTTCCAGGACTCTGTTAGGGCACTCTTCCATTCATTTATTTGGCAGGGTATATAGAATCCTGCACACACCAGGGCTGACTCTGAGCAGCATACAGGTTTAATCATGCAAATCAGGATAAAAACCAAAACAAAATACAAACCATGGAAAATATTAAGTCCAATAAATAAAACCACAGATCTAAGATACACTCTGGGAATGAACCACACGTGCCCAAAGGCACTCTGCTGCAGATAATCTCTCAGTTCCTGTAGATGACTCACTGTTCACTGATGTCTCAGACTTCACTGGGGAGAGCTGCTCAGCGTTCCTTGTGTATCAAGATCTACAGATGAAAATAATGCCTGAACAGGGTGTAAAACTGAGTGGAAGCTAAAGAGGGTCCTGGAGAATGCAGAAAAAGCGGGGGGGGGCAGATTTTGCACCCCTGTTCTATGCCAAGCTTGTGGGGGCAGGGGGAGGCCTTAATTATTGGGTGTAGAATTCAGCTTTATGCTTTGCCTGCTGATTCCACAATTATGGCTCCAACAGTCTTGAAAGGGAAGGTGCAATTCCTACTGGAATCTGGAAAGGAAGAAGGGTGATGCAACAGGATTTCCACTGCCTTGGAGTGACTATAGGAGTGCAGTTAGAGAAGGCAGTGGGCACGCCGTGAATTGTGAAATGTCTCTGTGTTATGATGCTTTGAAGCTGAAAGCTCCGTGGCTTTTGGTTTCTTCATTCAATTGATTAAACAGGCCCAATTCTTTACAAGTAGGGACAAATAGTAAAAATGCTTTACTGTTTGCCCCTACTTATCTGGAAAGTAGTAGATAAAATAATTTTATTTTTAGTATAAATGCTTACCATTGCAGGGAGTAAGAAGTATCAACTTCGCAATTATTTCCAGTTCTTATATATAGGAGGGTATTCTGAGATGCCAGAATTATATAAAGCTGGAAATCCTTCCTTCCTTCCTTCCTTCCTTCCTTCCTTCCCTCCCTCCCTCCCTCTGCAATGTTTTGCTCATATACAAGTGGTCAATCCGCTTTTTTAAAAGTAGGTATCTCAATTGTCAAGGTCCCACCATTTTTTATAGGAGTTGAGCACTGAAATTGGGATATTTGAATTATATCCCCTAGGCTGTCCTCAACATCTTCAGCAATTTGGGCAGGGAAAATAAGAAATAGCCAAGATCTCCTTTGCCAACAGGTTCATCTTTAGCTAAAAGAATCTGGGAGCAGGTGACAGGAAAGATTTCTGTCTACCTGAGACTCTGCAGACCTAGGACCAGCCTAAGTGAAGAACACGAAGCTTGTCCAGAGAAGGGCAGTGAATGGCCTTCCTTATGTTCTTGAATTCCAGTTTCCATCAACTCTAGCCAACATCTGAGAAGTCACAGATTGCTCATACCTAGTCTAGATGTCTGCTCTGGTGTAATGCAACTGCTGATGTATCAGTCTCGGGACATCCTATGTATGGGAACCCATGACATACCCAACTTTTCATGCAAATTGTAATTTTCCTTTTGTTGCTTCCTCCTACCCCCCCCCAAATTGCCTCTCACTCTGAGGTGTTTCACTGCAGGGAAGGTAAGGAAGACCCCCACACATACCTTCCACAATCGGTTGCCCAAAGAGAGGCTTTCTGAATCGTAGCTTTAACTACAGTTGGTCAATTTGAATGAAAAATGTACCATGTTGCATGAACTTTGGTGGGTACTATTTCATGGTGTCTTAAAAAATATCACACTTAAGTGATCTACTCAAGGAGGCTAGAAACTTTAGTCAATCCTGATGTCTTAACCAGTGTGGGATATGTGCTGCTTATATTTGTAGACAAGTTTGTCTCCATTTTGTGTTCACACTTTTATTTTCAAGTGTCAATTTAAAATACTATAGCATTGATACCTCTGAAACACAATGTGTGTCTTGGGTTAGGCCTCCTTCCACCATCTCTTTTTAAGTTGCATGGAACCTTTTATTTTTGCTTCATGGCTTCTCTCTTACACCACTTATCTTAAGTGCATGGAGTAAAGTCTGGAATGAGCTCAATCTTGTTAACAAGATAAACATGGAGCAGTGATGTATTAATGTTGTTTTGTGGCTCTGTTTACTGTGATCACTTCTAAATTCTTTAGATTTGTGTCTGAAAAGATGTACATTTTTGCCATATGGTGATGTTCACCTAATGTCTTATTGCCTTGATATAAAATACACTGCCATGTTTCTGCAACAGTGAAACTCAAGAGCCTATTCATACACTACGTTTTTGAGTACATGTGCATTTTACATGCAACTATGGTTACTGTCAACTTGACAAGCCCAGATTTGTGTCTGCATAATGGTGTAGTGGTTAAAGGTACTAGGGCTAGAAACCAGGAAACCAAGTTCTAGTTGGGCCTTAGGCATGGAAGCAACTGGGTAACCATGGACCAGTCCTCTCTCAGCCCTAGGAAGAAAGCAAAAGCAAACCACTTCTAAAAATGTTGCCATGATAACTGCAAGGACTTGTCCAGGCAGCCACTGGGAATCAAGACTGACTTGAAGGTAAACACATTTGTGAAATGCTCCTAACTTCTCCCTTTTGGAGTTCTTGGTGCTCTCTGAGCTTGGTTGTTTGCTTGCAGATGCTTCATTACCCAACTAGTAACGTGTTGAACTCCACAACTCTGAGCTACATATATTCTCTTCTATTGGAACTTCTCCCGTTTTTGGAGCACAAGTCAATGCGGCTACCTTAATAGAACTCTGCACTAAGTGGAGAAGGGTACTTTAATACAATAACAAGAAAAAGGTAGCTAATTCTGAAGTGCCCACATCATCTTTTGGAGATTCCTAGTTGAACTATGAAGTCTATGCAAGTTGTGTGCAAACAACACACAAACTGGCCTTCCAAATGTGGTGATAGGACCACATGAATTGTGCGTTCTTTTTTCCTCTACTGTTCAATTGCTGCTATACAAACCTCTACAGAAGTACTGAGAAAATCCAAACAATATAAAAAGTCCTTGCCAAGGTCAGATGGAGACACTTTTCGTGTGTGCCTTGATAAAAATCTCGTTTAGCATATGGTTGAGTTGTGAACAGTTCTTCATTCTGGGTCAAAAAACCATAGCGGTCAAAAGTATAAGTTAGCTCAGCAGGGGGTGGGGGGTAGTTTGGTTCTCCTCCCAGTTCTGTTCTAGAATCACTGACTGAGCAACCGTCCCTGAGTTTATTGACTGTCCCACTAAGCGATGACTGGCATGTGAGAAGCTATTGACAAAGAGTGCCCAGAAGGCAAGAGAAATTACATTGCTCAGGGACATGTCATGTGGACATCTCAGACAAGCCACATGAAGAAGCAGGCACACAATTGGAGGTACAGCTCTCTCCACCCCTCAAACACTCTTCTCCCAACACCATGAAATGCCTTCAATTCAAATGTATTGACATCAACATTAGTTAATGCTACTGAATTATCAAAGAAGAAACATGGGCATAGGCCAAATTTCAGCTGGAGCATTGAGTGGGTGGATCAAGGTCATAATATTTTATAATGTTGTAAAGCAACTAGTGCAGGGCTGACTTCAAGTGTAGAAGTTTCTAAGTGAAGACAACTGTCATTGTTGCTCCATGCAGCTGCCTGCATGATCCTTTATGTGCAGTTTCCTTTGGGTCTCTCTCCGCTATAGGTAGAATGGACCTCTGCTGGTTCTCAAGATCCTGCCACCTGCTGGCTTCCAAGAGAATGGTCCATGTTCACAGATTGATACATGCACTGACTGCCATCAGTAACAAGCAGGAATGTATTTTATGTCTTGCCAACAGTATGCCTTCCCACACACATAAGACCATCTCCTCACTCCAAATATCTCCCTTTATACATGTGGACATATCCATCTTGATTCCCAGTGATGAAAAGTAGGGGTACTCTCCAACTCTCTTTTAGAAACTAAATCCATTTAGCTAGCCTAATGTTGGGAATCATGGTGCAAAATCATATGAAGCTATGGTGGGTGGTTTTTCTGCTCATATTTGCTACACTAGTTATGACTTGGCCTGCATCATTTCATCTTCAGTAGTCCTCAAGCTGGGCAGCAGACACAGGAAAACTTTGCTTTCACACAAGAGGTGTTCAAATTGCTGGCACACCCCGTGTCTTAAGATGTATGCATCCTGGATGCCTTTTCATACATTATATGCAAACACCTGTATTTCACACCATCACCAAATGCACCAGAGAGGAGTAAAACCAGTCAACCTTGCTGGTGGGGGCATCTTTAAACCCTTTCATGGATCTTTATTTTAATAAGGCAATTGATGTGCCTCCTCTCTCAAAAGCAACTTTTAGAAAGTTGGCTGGACTGGGCAAAACCATTATACTGTGTTGTTTGCTAGCTCCCAGGTTAAAAGGCCCTATTGTGGGAAAAAACTTAACGGGCATGTTGAGGGAAGAAGAAAGAGGACATTTTTATGCACGTGCAGACTGCACCTGGACCTTAGATTTGTAGCCTTCACAAGCCAGTGGCCTTAATACACAATGGGACTTCAGTTCCCATCATCTCCAGCCTTATGGTCATGCTTGTAGGAATTGGAAAAGTTGAAAACCAACATATTTAGAGGCACTAGGTCTGGGGAATACCGACATTGTGTAACAGTTTGCTGAAGGACTGCATGCCTGCACGCACACCCAGACACAATGCCTTCTTCATTATTACAAGTTGCCAGAGAGTTTCTCAAATCCCCCAAACCTGGCTTCGTGCTAGATTTTTAATGACAGGCTTGGATTTCTTAACACCTGCTAGCTGTATTGAAACAACTCTGGATTCACATTTGGTAGAACAGGCTAAGCAGAACTTAACTTGCGGTTCAGTGTCTTGTGGGAACCTGGCTGTTGTCGGAACAGTAGCCATCACATTAAGTCACGGTATGGCTGGCGTAGGGTGTCAGCCGAAAACAGTAATTAAATTTTGCTACTCAGGCAGAACAGAGCTGTTGTAAATTCTTGCTGTAAAAGCCTTTTTTTTTTTTTTGGCAAGTAAAGCCATTTCTAGTAGCCATCATGATTTCTACTTGGAAGATGAGTTTTAAATTCAGGATCATCTTTCTTTTGGGTCAACGTAGAATCAGGAGATCATTAGTACAGGCATGGACCAAAAACACCGTGCTGGGCCAGAGATTAATTCCGTGAGCTAATGCTGATGCTTCCCCTTGGGCTTTAACTACCTACATGAACCTCTCAAGAACATGATGCAGCTTAGCACAGGGCAAGTGATTCCCATTTTGAGCATTGATTCCATAAGTAACATAATACGCGGCCCAAAGTATGCACAGCAGTGGAACTGATTTCTCAGTTCCAAGATAGGCTGCTGTTCTACTACTGCCCTGTTTCAACTCTGCAACCTCCCTCTCTCCTGGGAGGGAGATCCTGTTCCAGGCACAGCTGTTTCCCTGGTTGCCTTGCTTAAATAGCAAGGGGTCAGCTGGGCAACCCTTTGTATTAAGTAGCAGAGCAGGGGCTTGGTTGTCGTTCTAGGGCCCAGATGAATTGGACCAAAGTCCATCCGAGTGCGTGGCCTGCAGATTTCATTCTGGAAATACAGAAGGGATGGGGAGCAAGGATGAAAGCAGCAGCTTTGATCTCGTCTCCTGCAGCTTGCAATGAGATCTCTTGATCCTGCAGAAGACCGCTCTGCTAAGCCTAGAGCTGTGAAAATTAAAACAGGTGAACCACACCTGTAATTTATTAATTCACTGAGTTGTCAAAATTCTACGCTAACAGCCACAATGTGTTCAATCGAAAGAGGAGTGAGGAGCCCCAAATGGAAAAGCTATAGCTCAGTGAGGGACTTTGAGCTAGTCATTGGACTTGGCCCAACAAATTTGGTTGACCTGCTGTGAGGATTTGTTGATTTACTAAATTTATATCCCACCACGATCTCCAAAGACTCCCAGTGATAGTTAATATTTTAGGCTTTGCTCCCTTGTTCTCCCCAACTTCTCACTGAAATAGTATCAGGGTGAGTTTAAGGCTGGATGTGTGACCTTCCAGGGCTCACACGGTAAGTCCGGAAAGGCCAATGAGTCAGTCTTAACAGAAGCCCAGTTTGGATGGGACAGCATCAGGAAACACCAATATTGTAAACTAATCTGTCAACACATCCATGATAAACTTTCTGGATCATGCCAAGAAAACTACATGGGAAAATAGGAGGGAGCATTATCCAGGCCACCTTGAGTTGTACAAAATACAGTCAGACTAGAAATCCAATCAATCAATCATCAATCAATCAAATATATCCATGAAGTCAGCAGCTGAGGCTGAAGGAGGCCACAGGAGGGAGCCAAAGGCTGCCATTAAAACCTGGTTCAGTGCAGTTAAGAATGCCCTTGCACCCAGCTCTCCAAAGTCTTACAAAAAGAGAAGAAATATTTCAAAGAACATTTTGGCTTAACCGTGGGCAAAAGGAGACAGGAGAGAAACACAGAACAGCTAAAAGTCTGAGCAACTCATTCATTCCATTTGGACTCTTTTTGGTCGACCACTTTGAAAGAAATCCAAGACCCAGAAGCTGCAGGACAACGTATTTGTTTTTATTGCTACCCAAAGCCTTTCTCCGTGAGACTGGCGAACGCAATACCTTCCAAGGGACTGTGAAGAGAGCTTTAAAATCAAGGAGAGGTCATTCCAAGAAGCAGTGCACTTAGAATTGAAACAGAAGATCTTATAAAAGTCTTTTTTTTTTTTTTTTTTTGTCCTTAAGTGTAAATTTACACAAACATAAAGGTCAGGGAGAAAACATAAGGAAGGGGGAAAATCTATGATCATTTACACAAGAGTGAAAACAGAGAACTACAGAATGGCCCAATAGAGACAGGGTCTTTCAATGCCCACCAACTGTTTTGTTTCATGATATTTTGCATTTGATGCACAAACTCATCAAAGCTTGTCTGTATATAGAAACACAAGAAACGTGTTATGTTTTGTTTTGGTCAGTCCAACAGCAGCCACGAAGATTTTCTTTTAAATTAAGAATCTGAATTATTTTGTAGTGCAGCTTAACCCTCCCAAACGAAACACAGCACTCTTCTTGGGTCTCCATTTTTGCTTTCTAAAACAGAACAGTTTACAAAGATTCTATTTTTAAAAAATTCTTAATTTGAAAGGCAGATTTAGCTTTAGACACCACACTCCAAAGACCAAAAGTGCTAGAATGACAGGAAAGAACTCCAACGAAGAGAAGGAGTTTCTCTTTTGTTCGCAAAAGATATAAAGGGAGTATTACCCAAAATCAAAGTGCAAAAATCTAGGAAGTCATACAACAGGCATTTGGAAATAATAAAAAAAAAAAGTTAGGCAAAGGGAATTCTTAGAAATGAAGGAAATTTGGAATAAGGAGAGAGAACACAGCTAGAAATTTGGAAAGCATTCAGCACACTGTCAATTCTCCAAAACAATACAAGAGATTACAACATACAACAGTAGATCAAAACAGTGGAAACGAACGCTACAGAAACAATTTTTGCTACTTTTTTTTTTTGGTTTGGTTGGTTTTTGGGGTTTTTTTTTTTTTAAAGTATTTAAAATCAGAGTTGAACTTCGAACAGAGTTAAACTATCATTAGTTGCGAAAGGAAAACCAGGGGGAAAGGGGAATGTTTTTAAAAGGATAGCTAGCTCCCTTCTGCTTAACCCTGTAAGGTACAGCCTTCCCTCCACTAGCCCAAAAGGCAAATGGTTGCCCGCTGTTGCATCTGCACGAAGAGGCTTTCCACCAAAGGCGCCATGGGGACATAGGACTACATCAGTGTTTGTGAACCTCAACAACTTGAAAATGTGTGGACTTCAACTCCCAGAATTCCCCAGCCAGGCTGGGAATTCTGGGAGCTGAAGTCCACACATCTTTAAGTTGTTGAGGTTGAGAAACGCTGGACTACATGACAGAAACGGGCTGCAACGGAGGGCAGGGGGAAACGCTGCCTCCTTGCCACGAGACGTCGATGCTGCACACGGAGGCGGCCTTGCCCTCCACCCCATCGGGAGCACACTCTTCATTGTACAGCCGCTTGATCCCATCATAGAAGTCGTCCACCTCCATCTCCTCCACTTTACGCTTGGCTGTCGTGGGCTTGCATCTGCCGGGAGGGGGCCGACGCCGGCAGAGCGAGGCGGATCCTTTGGCTGGCACTTCCGGTTTGCTGTTGTCCTGCGAATCAGGGACTGGGACCACGGGTGGGTGGAATCGGAAAGCCCCCGTGGGGCAAGTCACCAGGTTGTGCTTGAGGGGACTGTAGACATACACCGAGTTGGGCAGCAGAGAAGGCTGCAGGGTGGAAAGATGCTTAGCCACCAACTCCCGACAGTGAATCAGCTGGGAGCTATCCATCTGGATTTCGAGGGAAAGGAAGGAGAGAGAAAAGGATTCTGTAAGTTGTTACTTTCATTAGAACTGTTGCTTGGAGGTGGTCTAGTCCAACCCCCTGCCCTGTGCAGGAATCCTCATACAAATGGCTGTCCAGTCTCTCCTTGAAACCCTCCAGTGATGGAGCATCCATAACTTCAGAAGACAGGCTGATCCTTTGCTTAACAGCTCTTACAGTTAGCCTCCTTAGTTCAAGTTTGGATCTCACTGTGAAGCTGTGAACATTAGGTGGGAAACAAGCTAGGTAGCTCCCTGTTTATTATTAAAGCAGCTTTTTTTATTTTTACTTCTTTACCGCTCTTGTTCCCTCACTGAGAGTGTCAATACCAAACACAGGCCAACCTGTATCTTCCACGTCCCTTCATTTCAGCTATTCCGTCTCCTCCCTTCAGCTTGAGATAAAACTCAAAGCTTAGAACAATAAAGAAAACACCACCAGTTCTACACCACAACCACTAAAACAACCAAGGAGGGAAGTCATTAGCATTTACAAGACTGGAGATCAAAATCAAAGATGGCAACTCCCTTGTGTAGTTCAAGAAGACTTGCCAAAGGCTTGGTACCACGCAAGAGAGTGCCATGGCTAAAATGCCAATGCAAAAAAGCCTTGTCCCACTCATGGAGAGGGAATTCCATCAGTTTTTGCAACCTTCAGGCATGTTCTGTAGGAGCAAAGAGTCATCCTCGAGTCACAAGCTGTATACAACATTAAAGAAGCCACCAGCATGTCAAACATTTAATAAATGTACAGGTAACTTGCTGAACTTCAAATGGTTTGGGTTACCACATCCACGGTCTCTTACCTGCTGGGTATAGCATGCTGTAATCCAGCATCTGGGTGGCACCAGCTTGCTCACCCAACTTTCCTAACCTAGTATCTTCAAGCAGTGGCAGAATTACCTCTCCTATCCTCCCCAGCCACCACAGAAAAAGGACCCTTTGAGTACAGAGGTGGACAGAAAATGAAATTGTAAATAAATAAAGTAACTCCACGCGCAGAGGCCCATTTGCTCATCGCCAGGATCTCAACCGTAGGGCCCGTTGCCAAACAAGGCCTTGGTTCCTGCTAAGACAGCAGCCCAGGCGAGAGACCAGCCCCCCTTTCCCCCGAGGGGCAATGGCCTTGCCCTACCTGTGCCTTGCGCAGCAGTTCAATGATGAGGGCGAGCCAATCAGGGATCAGCTTCTCCACCTCCAGGCTGACGATGGCCAGGGCCAGCATGGAGCCCTTGAACTGAAGGAGCTGGTAGCAGGCCAGGCAATGCAGCAAGTGCTTGGTGAGCAGAGCAACGTGCTGGGACGGATTCACCTTAGGCAAGCTGGTCAGCAGCTGCGGCCGGGTGGACAAGGCAACCGCATGGAACTGGATTGGGATGGGAAAGAGCAGGGCAACACTTAGCACCTCTGCTGGCAAAGGCACATTGTGATCTGCAGGGAGGGCACGAACCACCTCTCCCTTGCTTGCAACTGGGTTTTTATTAGGAAGTAGAATGACGGGCCTTCTCTGCAGTAGCCCCCGCTCTTTGGAACATTCTGCCCCCGGAGGTGCGATTGGCCCCCTCACTCCTGGCCTTCCGAAGGGCCTTGAAGACCTGGTTCTCCCACTTGGCCTGGGGTGGGGAGGGAATACCTCAAGCATGGGGATGGGTAGCCCCATAGAGGCCTCCTGTCTTCAGCCTCAGATTTTTCATCTTCTTGAACTCTCCTTCCCCCTTTTTAGTAATGCTTTTAACTGATGTTTTATGTATTTATATATATTTATGTTTTTAATGTTTGTTGTGAGTCACCCAGAGTTCCCCCATTGGGGGGAGATGGGCGGGTGAGAAATTTAATTAATTAATAATAATAATAATAATAATAATAATAATAATGTTTATTTTTTCTTTTGTTTTACTGTATTCTTCCACTTTTATTTTACTTTCTGTTTTAGCTTGCATTTTATTCAATTCTCCCCTTTCTCTAGCTTTTCAGTCTTAATTTTTTAGGTTTTGTATGACAGGTATATTGTCTTAATTGAACTTGGCCGCTGTTTCTGAGAGTTTTTAAAATTTATTTTGCCAGTCATTGACCATAATTAAATAAAGGTTAAACTGGGAAAGAGCAGCCTTAAGAAAGTGGCTCAAAAGGAGGCATGAGATACCTACTCTGAGGGCAGCCTGAAACCAGTTTAGTGGGAGAAATCTGGCAAGTGCCATTTGGGGAAGAGGTTGCCACTTCACACATACAAACACACAATTCTCAGAGTGCTCCGTGCAACTCTTGCAGATGGTTGTCACAACAGTTGAAAAGAATTTGAAATTGTTCTAGATTTATTGCCAAGGTGTGCCCTAATTTCTATTCTTCTGAAATTTATATCTATATTCAGAAATTGTTCTGAATTTATATCAAAGAGAGGACATTTCTGAGATACGTTCCTGCCCTGCTATTGCAACTCGGTGTAATGGGCCCTAATCTCAAAAGTACAAGTTAAATGAAAAATGCATTTGAACACATACACTAGAATTTAGCACAATGATGTGTGTTACCCCACCCGCCTAGTCTTAACACTTGGTATCCTGAAGGGCAACTAAGGGAGTGGGACCAGCCATCTTTCTCACATCTTCCAGCTGAGAAATGCATAGCAGTAGAATAGCTTTTGTTCCAAATATTTACAATGTGAAGGAAATCCAATGGAGTGGCTGTGTGAAGATCCCAGTTCAATTTATCCAGAATAATCTTCTCCATTCTGCGAATCTCCGCTGGAGAACAGCCACAAAAACTGTCTCTGGCCAATATCTTCAGTACTGGAATCCTCTGCAGGATCGAAGCCGAGAAAGAAACAGGGATGAGATCAACCTTCAAGAAACACTCAGCAGATAACTGAGGAAAGTTGTTCAACTACATTCCCCAACCAGGACAACCTTTAGGTGGTAGTACACTAGCCACCTCCTAACTTCTCCCTGGCAGGTTATATGAGGGTTGAATAAAAAGTAATGCCTCATGTCCATAACTTTAGTTTAAATAGAGATATTTTAATCAATGAAACAGGAAAATAATCTTATTTGGTTACCCCTATTTACTTCTCCACATAATCACCACCACTTGCTAAAACATACTGCCAAGAATCTTTTTAAAACCATCACGAAAGAACTCCACACTTTCTCTCTTCAACCAGGTCTTGGTAGTCTTTTCCAT
The DNA here is from genome assembly GCF_059951505.1 of Python bivittatus. Taxonomy (NCBI): domain Eukaryota; kingdom Metazoa; phylum Chordata; class Lepidosauria; order Squamata; family Pythonidae; genus Python; species Python bivittatus. Next base: position 50,792,321 of record NW_028277034.1, on the reverse strand, counting down.
ATCTTCATTCGAGTCAAACAGATGCCCACAAAGTTATTCCTTCAATTTTGGGAAAGGGTGGCAGTTGCACAGCACCATGTCTGGTGGGGTAATGGGTGAGACCCAACTTTGCAATTCCTTCTTGGGTGGCTCATGAGGCCTAACACTGTCATGTTGCAGCAAAAGTTTCTTTTTGTGCTTCTGAACTCTGCTTAATCGTTGTTTCAAAGGGGCAGAAGAGGAAGAACGGTCCTAGTTGAAGAGACAAAGCGTTGAGCTCTTTTGGGATGGCTTTAAGAAGTTTGTCCATTGTTGGCTTAAGCGTGTAGCAAATGGTGATGGTCCTGTGTAGAAGTAAATATAAGTAACCAAGGAGCTCATTTCAAGGGTTATCTCCCTGTTTCATTTATTAAAATATCCTTAACAAAAATAAAGTTATGGAGGTGGAGGCATTACTTTTAATTCAAAATGTAGTAATCCAGGCTTGATCAAGGGAGATTATGAATGTCTCTTTCTGGATAGAACATGTCCTCCACCGAATGAAGGCAACAGTAAGGCCCATCTTTGATTCAGGACGTATGTTCCAGTGTAGCTTGATTCAAGCCTTCCATTTCTGGGGAAGCTGATGAAGAAGGTGGCAAGGAGGTATGATGAAAGCAGCAAGATCCTGCAGGGAATCTTTACGCTACCATCAAAAGTTCTGCTTTCTTCAATGGACAAGCCAGGCTGGACTTGGGCGGGGGGAATGTGAGTCGGCTTCTGATACCATCAACCCTGGTAACTGTTTGGACTAACTGAGCTTTGGGGGCAATGTCTTCCCCTGTCCCTGCCCCAAATTTAGGCAAAATCAGTGTCTTGGCAGCAGGGCAGTATGGAGAGATTTGTGAATAAGTAAATTTTTTTTAAAAGTAGCGGGCCCAGATAATGCCTGTACTGAAAGGTCAGTACTGGCAAAATTTAAGGTGTTGGTATTGACTTTTAAAGCCATATACTTGACTTCCTAAGAAACATTTCTCCCATTATAAGCCTCTGCAGGCTTCCAGGCTGGCAGAAGACCTTCTGAAGATGCCCCTGTTGTCAGAGGCTCACTGATCTGTGTCCTCTCCTGCACTGTTCCCAAGGATGGAGACCTTTTCTTGGGAATTCCAGTTGCTCTACCACCACCAAGGCCCATGAAGGCACCTCTATTTAGTCAGTCTTATTCATTCAATTTTAGTACCAATTTGTTTTACTTCTTTTAAAAATACTGAAGTAATTTGCCTCTGCCTTCTTCCAATATGCTTTCCCCCCCCTGCCCCCCCCACTTCTCAGTGTCATTTACAGTCTTGGGATCTCTTAGTGATCTCCTGTCCAAGTACTAAGAACTCGGCTTCCGCTTTTGGAAATCAGCCATAATCAGCCAGGGCTGCAGACCTGATTACTAATCAGACAAAAACATCTCCCAGCTACAATGTGCAGAAAACGGTTTATCAAATTATTAGTAATTCCCAATTATCCAACCACTCTCTATCAGCTGCTCTGAGAACATCTTTCAGGTAAACAGCTAGGCAAAAATGCTTTAATTAAATAATAACAACAATCATATTTGGCAGCAAATATACCTTACAGATCACAAGGTATCTGCCTGCCACTGTAAATTCCCCCCGTCTTTAAAAGCAGCGCCAGAGCCCGTTTCAGCTGACAAGCAAAGTTGAAATGATCTAATTAAAAAAGAAATACGATGACTTCTGCAGTAGCAAACCGTGCATCGTGCCCCAATCTTTAATAAATGTAATAGAGAGCAAAGTAATAAAGAGTGTGTAATAAAGAGCAAAGTCGAAATGTTTTAGTAAGCAAGTATTACTATTAGCAGAAATAGGAGAGGTATCTTGCATCTGGTTAGCTGCGCCAGCAGTCTGATGTTGCTCCAAGCTACAGGGCAAGGAAGCTCTCTCCACACCGTCCCCACTGTGATGGGGAGAACTACAGGTTTGGGGAGTTTCAGTTCTCCTTCGTGCAGCCTACTGGAACCCCCCCCCGCTCCAATCTCTGCTCAGATAAGCAGCACCATGGGTGGTCTAGCAAAAGCAGCCTTCGCTTGCCTGCACATTTTGGAGAGAGTTAATTGGAAACCTCAACAAAACCTTCTCCAGATTTTGCCCAAAGTCATTCCTGCCACAGCAGTTCTGCTCTGGGTGGCCTGACGATGCTTTGGACCTAGGTGGTCCCTCAACCATCTAGGAGAGGCAGAAAAAGAGAAGCTGCTTCCTTGATTTGCTAACTGAGCCAGCATCAGCCCAGTACGGGGCAGATGTACAAGGCCAATGATCCGAAGAGATACAAGCCCTCCATCCTGCTTCACACGGCAGTGGAAGCAAATTCCCGCTCACTCCAATGTCAGCAAACAGCAGTGGCCATTATAATTCCAAGGCATTGAGTAGAAGGCTTACCTCATCTTCCTCAATGGTCTTGGTGGCAAGGAAGAAGCAGCTGATTGCAATACAGTTCAGATACTTCGGACGGGCCTATGAGGTGGAAAGAAGAAAGTAGTACAATCTCAGAAAGGATACCTCCAACCACTCTTCAAGAAAACTGAATGCCAAGCATTGGTTATCCCAGTCTGTAGGTTCACTATTCTCCTCCTTTGCAGTGGTTTTCAGAAAGCCATAGTAAAGGGGGAGGGGGGACAAGACAATCAATATTCCATTATGACAAGCCAACCTGGAATCCACCAAGTCTATTAGCATAATTGGCACCCAGCAAGTCTCAACATCTTTAGAGGGGAGGGAGGGAGAGGCTCAATGAGAAGATTCACAGAGGAAAAAAATCAATAAAGGAGGTTAAATAGAGTGCAGCGGGTGCCGAACTGCATAAAATGCAATCGGAGACTTGGCTGGCATTTTGCACCTCTCTCTTACTAGAGAATGAATCTTGAGACAGATCACAGTATATTCCAAATTATAGGGCAAAGGGGAAGGGGGGGAGATGTCGAAATCCAAATGGCCCACTGATCAATTTCCCCAATTTGGGCCAAACTCCAGCTCTTTGTCATACAGGTGGTCAATGAGAGATTCTTGGGTTCTCAGTCACTGTCTCCCTTGAGATTATGTTGGCTCCCACCCTACTCATGGGGGGTGGGGAGCCATTAAAACCTGGCTTTTCTGGAGAGCCCTGGAACAGACTGATGATGAGAGGGACCCCCCTGCTATGGGACTGGAGGTTGCAGCTGTTCCTCAGGTACTCTTGCTGGGTATGATGGCTTCTATTAATGGAGTTTTATTGTTGGTGTTGTAAGCCACTTTGAGCCTTGTGGATTGCGTGGCATGTAAACTGTAGCAAATAAGTAAGTAAGTAAATAAATATGAAACTCCTTGATGCAACCTCCAGCACAACTGCAAAACTAATTACCAAATTCTAATTTTTAATATGATGGGAGAATTGTGAAATGCATAATTAAAGAGTCATCATCTTCATTCTATTTAAATTGAATTAAATTTAAATGTAAACAAACTGTTGTAATTATTTTTCCTGGCCCCACCCAATGCTTTCTGGTACGCAGCTCCTGGCACATGACTCACAAGTCAAGCACAGGCCTTGTTCTGGAATACCTATGCAACCCGTCTTATTCCTAATCAAGCAGAATGGGTAATTCATGGTCTCTATGGGGCCACCCTAGCATTGTTTCTGCAGGTGGGATCAAATCTTTCAACCCATTTTGAGGGCAAAACTGGTGCCTTCAGCTTCTGCAATCTACACCAAGAGTGCTGGAAGCCACCGAAAAATAGAAGGAGGTAAGACTGCTTCTGATTCTCTGCCAAGAATTCAGGGATGGATTCTGGCTCCCAATATCCACTAAAGCAGGCAAGCAGGAATGGATGGATCTGCATCTATAGGCTCAAACGTGAGAACTTGCTCTTTATCAAGTAAACCCAACAGCCTCACAGTTCTAGACATATCACCCATCTTCACTTGATGGTGTGGAAATGTTGCTAAGAAGACAATTCCAGGTGAAACATGAATTCTATCTGCTGAAGGACACATACTGAATCTAATTCAAGAGACATGTGCCCCAAAAGGTTTGCTTCCACTGTCTTAGGCTGAGAGCATTCCCTTCCTCTGTTATTCTCAGATCCCTCAACACCAGGGTGTTAGTTGCAACTAAGTCTTCATTTCCTTCCAGGAGGAGAAAGGGAAACCACTCCAAATACAAGAATCCCAGAGTTCTATCCACCAAAGTCAGAGCTGTGCCGTCTAAAACATAAACTGCTATGAGGAAAGGGACTGTAGAATTGTTTAGAGGAGGAGAGGAAAAATGAGGGAGATTTTGAGTAAGCAAAACTCCATCCATAGCTGGAAACTATTCAGCGACTAATTCAGGCCAGATGGTAAAGCCCCAAGCTGTAGAGTACACAAGGCTTAAGAAAAGAGCATTAAAAGAACATTATGACTGCTAAAAATGAGACAGATTTCAGGGTTAAGCAACTGGAAAAAGGTTTGCATTCCTATTAAATTCTCTCTTTGTAGAGCTTTATAAATTGACATTTCTATGCTGAGTAATATTGGTCTCTCATACTCAGCTGTATAATGTTCCAAAGACAGTAAGAGGTTTATAAAATTATCTGTGGTATTAACAGAAATTGGGGGGGGGGGTATTTCTTCTGGTAACATAATTTAGGACAAAAATAATAGAGGCAAACAAACAACAAACTAAGGGTTTGTCTTCACACCTTGCTGAAAAGTATATGGCAATGGGAATGTTACGCCTACTATGAGTTATATTGTTAAACTTTATTAAATTTGGTGGCCTTTTCTAACCCTCTATGGGGAAAAAAACCACAAGGTAAATAAGATTTTCCTAGAATTTGATCTGGCCATTGCTGCAAAACCTCACCCTCTAAATGCCCTACTTCTCCCACCACCACCCCACCACATGGGGCATTTAGTTAATGCAAAAATTATATTCAGAACCTTCTAACTTCCCTACAAGTTGCTGGACTTGGACAGAATTTATTCAACTTCCATTTGTTGAAGAATCCCAGATATAATTCCAGTAACAGAAGAAGATGGTAACAACAGCATAATGCTACATTCCAGTTTTCTCCAATCTGGTGCCTTTCGGTGTGCTGGATTTCAGCCCCATAATTCCCAGTAATTGATTCGGCTGGGTGGGAATTATGGGAAGAAAATTTCAATACTTCTGAAAGGCACCAGATTGGGGAAGGCTGTTCTATATGTTCCTCCAAAAATAAGTACTGTGTTCAATAAGACTTTGCTCCCAGGAAAGCTGGCATAATATTCCATCTTTAATTTCTGTTGGAGGCTTAATTTAGCCTGGCCAACAGGGAATACTTCACCTTCTTCCTTCCCATATTCAAACAAGGCTGAGCAAGGGAAATATGTTTTTCTTGGTGGACATTAATTCCAGGCAAGAAATTAGATCCCAAAAATGGAAATGGAAGCAGTCCCAAATGATCATGGTATCCTATCCTAAGCAACAGATTATTTTGGTCGAAAAAGTGGAAAAGTGTTGTTCCCAGTTCTTTTTCTCACCACAAATATAAACTTCAACTTTGCATTTAAAGACCAATCAGCAGCAACAAATCCTGTTATGCCCATAACATTAACACTCTGGGCCTCTTCAAATGAGCCTTTGGAATTGAGAAAACACCAGGGCAGGCAGAGCAATGAAAATTGCTCGGTTCCAGCCAATAAACATGAAAGAGAAGATCATTGCCTTCAGCCCACAGTGCTCACAGAGATGCTCAGGACATCTCCCTGTGGTCTCCACAGCAGAGTAAGTCAAACATCAAGGGTCCAGGTGAACAGCAGATGGAAGATTTCATACAAAAAGGCTTTGCTCAGCTGGGATGGAGGGCCCCAATGATCAACCCTTCCAAAGATCTTAGAGGTCAAACTGTTACCTTCACAGCAGCTAAAAACCTGTCCAAGAGGCTGACGGCTAGAGACAGCGTTTCTGGGTAAAGGTGGAACTGGCATCTGAGTTTGGCCAGCCACTGAATCACTTCATCTCGTTGGGTTGGAGAAATGCCTACATCCTGCAGAGCAAAAACAGAAAAGGTAAAACCAATCACACACACACATTGAGAAATTCTCATATTAATTCATTCTTAACATATGAATATCTCATCACTCTGTTTATCTCTCTCTCTATCCATATCCTCAAATGCCTCTCCACCTTCTGACACTATTCTACGTTTCTGGGCCAATCTACATGGGAATGGTCTGGAAATTTTTGCCAGAGTAGATACAAATTAATCCCTTAATTAAGTCCTTGGATGTCTACTTGCTGTATAATTTGGGATATGTGTGTATGTGTATGTGTATGGTTGTATGTGCTGGGAAACCATCATATGTGATGGTCTATCTAGATTCCTTTCCAAAGTGGGATCACCTAGATAAGCTGGGAGCAAAGTTCCCAGAATTGCAGAGTTCTACAAATTTAAATGCCAACATCTGGAGGACACTATGTTGGAGAAGGCAGTGTGAGACATGGCTTGCACACAAGGTGCTAGAGGGAAGTGTGATATTGTTTAGGAATTTTAGTTGAAGTGGTCCTACTTGCATTAAGGGATGTCACACGCATGCTGCAGGGGAAGTCCAGATCTTTCAACCAAGTTACTCTAGCCAACTGCAAAGCCAGTCCAACAGCATCAGCAACTCAAGTAGTGACTTAAGGCATTTTGAGGAGTGCCAATAGGGCTGCACCTCAGGAAGCCTTGAAGCTTCCCAGAGAACCCTGGGGCAAAACTGTCACACTTTGCACAACCTGAGGAGTTGTGGAAGAACATTTCAGATGGGGTGGTGCAGCTGCTTACAGAGTGAGCCAACTCTCCAGATTGTGCTGCAGCCTCTGACACGGGACGTGTTCAAACGTACAAAATTACGTCATAAATAAACAACATTTCTAAAAGGCATAAAGAAGAGTAAATACTTCAAAGAAAGACCTAAGCTAACACATGACAAATATGGTTCTGTGGTCAAAAACCCCATCCACATCCTAGGTTCTTCTCCCCCTTGCTGTAGCATGCAGATCTGGAAGTGTCTGACAAGTGGTTTTGGGGGGAAGTCTGTTAAGAGCCGACAAAAGTATTCCGAATCCCTTTGAGGAAGGGTGGGTAGCAATCTTATAATTAGGACTGCGTATTTAGAAAAATAAGCAACATTCTGGCTGGGATCCAAAGAGCTATTTTCCCGGCTTCCAAGAACCTGGGCATTGTTGGTAAAATGTCTGGCTTTTTTTATATAAAGGACAAATCTCATCACCTATATAAGCCTTAACACAAACTGCTTCTGAAACTTTTTCAAGGTTCAAAAATGCTCTTAAGGATGGGGACGATAAGCCTAGAAATGATCAAGAACTGCAAGTGAAATGCAACCTTGATGCATGAAATTTATTATGTGATTTTGGGAGAAGCTATAATGCTGGGAAAGAGAAGAAGAGGACGACCAGCAGCAAGGTGGATGGACTCAGATACGATGAGCACACCACTGAAAAACCTAATGGACCAGATTAGGGACAATTTATCTACGTGGACACTAAAAGTTAACACCGACTCGATGGCACATAATCAATCAAACCAAAATCTGATGAAAAACTATAGGCATTTGTTAAGTGTGGGCCTTTTATATCACGCTTTCTGGGAGTTAATTTGCCAAGCGTACTTCCATTGACTCAAAAACAGCAGGAAAATATGTCGATGGGCTGCCAGTTTTTTCAACAGAACCTTGAAAGGCACCATGTAAATAGGTTGAAAGCAAGTTTTGGGTTGCCCACCAGTGTCTTAAATTTTACCACAGCTTCTAGTGCAAGATTGAGAGCCTTAAATCAAGATGAAGTACTTGTACCTCAAAAGAACAGAACGGATTCAGGGAAGGGAACTAGGAGAACTATACAAATCCACTGAAATTTCTGCGGAATAAAAATATTTCAGAAAATTCCCTTATGCTCCATGCATAAACACAGACACACAACAACAGAACAGCAGACACACACACCCTGAGACACAACACTTTGATTACCCAGTAGAAAATAACCATGCCTTCTATGGCCATCAGTGGTCAAGGGATTAGAAAGAATTTCAAAGGCCCTAATTTGCAGGTTTATCCCTGCCTTGTATAGTGTAAAACTAGGTAGTCAGTGAGGGAGGAAATATCTGTTGTTTCTATGCCTTAATATAACTAAGCACCCCCCCCCCATTGGGGTGGGGGTGGGGTATTCTGCCAAAAAAGCTGGTTATCAGAATCTTCTTCAATTCAACAAAACTTCAACGGGACTGATTTGGACAACGAATACATTTTTTGTCCAAATCAAATTGGTATGTTCGAACGGATGGTTCAAGTCAAACCAGAGATTTCAACTCTCTGACCATTCAGATCAATTAGACAATCTGGATCAGTTGGAGCTAGCTTCTGAACATAAATCCAACCAAACTGGTTTGCCCAAGCTTCCTAGGCTCATGCAGGAGTTAAAGCAGCAATCCCCCAGCCACGCAAGGAACGCCACAGTGATTGTCCAGTGTTAACTCACAGACCCAGCACTTCCTTCAAGTCCAAATGATAATTCTACATGCCCACTCACGTTGCTGCCCGAGACCAAGTCACAATTGACAAAATAGCTTTACTTTATTCTTAGAAGTTAACAGGATGGAACTAGAACAAAGACCAGTGAGGGCTTGAAAAAATGGTTGAAGTGCAGTTCAGACAGAAAAGCAGTGTGGCCTCAAGGATACAGATGGCTGAGAACGCTTTGATTTATTTGCTTGATCAACCGTAAAAGACAGAAAACAGTAAAGAATACTTTCTAACTCAGTGTTTCTCAACCTTGACAACTTTAAGAAGGGTGGACTTCAACTCCCAGAATTCCCCAGCCAGCATCTCAAAGTTGCCAAGGTTGAGAAACCCTGCTCTAGAGTGAAGGGTTTTTTTATATCTTGTAAATAAATAAATGAAAACATGAGTTGGGTCCATGCTTTGTTGTCCTGAGCTGCTGTTGAACTGTGGGCCTAGATGGGCTGAGAATGGAGTGAGTGCAACTTGGAGTGTAACTCCAACCTTACTATTCAAGCTACACCCCAGTAAAATGTGTTCTGGTTTTACTTAAAAGACATTCCCATTTTTGCTATAAAGAATAACTTACTATTGACTGTATCAAAACTCCCAGGGCTTCTGGCTGTAAGCAGGATGGAAAATTTCTGTTCTAAGATGGCTGACCCACACCATCAGCTTTTTTCTTTTTAAAAAGATGGGCCCCCACCGGTGGAACAGAATTTCAAAACCGAATACTGTTGCTGTGGCCACTGCTGTTCTATTTGGGAGGGCTTCTAACTGAAATATTTACATTCAGCTGCCCAGTGGGGCAGAGAAGAATTTCCCCCTCGGGTGATTTTGAAAACCTGCAAATCCAGAGTGTTGGCTGGGGAGATGGCAAAGTTTTCCCTAACCATCTGGGAGCCGAGCTTTTGGCATGGCTGCAGCAGGGGGGTGGGTGAAAATCCCAAATGCACCACCCAGAGTTTGCAAGGAGAGGCAGAAGCAGCAGGCGTGGCCCTCAGCCAGCCAGCCAGCCAGCCAGCCAAACAATGTGCCCTCCTGATTTGGGGATTCTGACTTGGCAGTCCCAATTTCCCCCTTCCATGGCTATGAGTCATTATTGGTAGCGAATTCATTCACCTTCATATGTGAGCAGAGAAGAACACTGTGTGTGTGCATAAAACAGTGTTTCATCATTGGCTCCCCATGGATCAGCCACCACTCCACTGAAAGATGGGGACCATCACTTTTTAGATATAGAGTTACAGAGATGTAGGTAGGTAGGTAGGTAGGTAGATGATTGACAGACAGACTAGGTAGGTAGATGATTGACAGACAGACAGACAGACAGATGAGACCCAATTTGATGTAGTGGTGAAGGCCTCAGGCTAGAAACTGGGAGACCATGAGTTCTAGTCCCATCTTAGGCACAAAGCCAGCTGGGTGACCTTGGGCCAGTCCCGCTCTCTCAGCCCTAGGAAGCAGGCAATGGCAAACCACTTCTGAATAACCTTGCCAAGAAAACTGCAGGGACTAGTCCATGCATTGTTCAAGAATCAGACACAACTGAATGGATTAAAAAAAAAAAAGATAGATACACATACGCATATATATAATTTTTATTAAAGAAGTTATTCCACAGAGTAAAAACAATACAAATTTTGACTTAAAGATAAGAGAAATGGAGAAAAGTAATAGAAAAGTGAAAAAGAAATATAGAAAAAGAAGTAGAAAAGAAGGAAAAAGCAAAAAAGAAAGAATAAAGAAAAGTGGCTTCTGGTCTTCTTAACAGCAGTTGTAAGTACATTTATATTTCACCCCCTCTCTCTCTAAGATTACATCGAAGTTTCCTTCTTTCCATAATCTACCCTTTCTAATCATCAAATCCATAAATCATCAGTTCATTTTTTTCTTTTTTCAGCAAAAAGTCTCAAGAAACCCCAGCACACAATTCATTTGAAGTATTTTTCTCTTTATGGAACAGCAGCCCCCGACTTGGGGGCTGTACCAAGCCCTTTTCCCACTCTGGCTGCACTATCTGGTCCCCCCAAACTCCTCTTCGGTCGTGGCGGTATGACTGCCAGTATTTTAAAGTTGTGTGCAGTAACTGTATTACATTTCAATTAGTGCAATGGAATCTCGATAGCCTAATTTAACCAACACTTTGAATTTCACTGTATTCTTATCCCCCTTTTTCCTTTGATTTTGCTTTAGCTTTAGGATTTTTTGTTTACTGTTCCTTTGTTGGATCTGCATTTTTAGTTACCTTCCTTATGTTTGTTTAATAAAGGCGTTTTTAAAAAAGCTTAATTTTTTAAAGCTTAAAGTGCCTAGGGAAAAAGACCAGGGGAAGAAGGAAGCCTCTAGCAAAGGGCTATAAAGGTGTCCACAGTACCATATGGACACCATACTGGGTACCTGTGCTGTCTTTCACAATTTCCCCATACTGAAACTGGTGTGTCAAGCATCAGACACAGGCTGTCACAACAGGTGGCAGCATCTGGTAGACCCTGGCAGGTACCAAAAAAGCTTGGTTGAACCTTGTAAGTATTTGGATGGGAGATCAAGCTCATCTTGAGGAGATTTTACTGCACTTAATGCACAGGATAGAATTTGAGAATTGCAAAATCAAAACCCTCTTAGATAAGGGCTGCTAGCTCTCCGGCCTGGTGGATTCTGAGATCAAATATCCAGCACCAAGGATATGGTTGTACACAGGGCATACTGCCCAGAACCTAGCATAAAACTGAAGCAAATAAATGTCTAATAATAGCAGAAAAGTTAGTAGGGTTAGGGTTAGGTTAACCCCTCCAAAGCAGTGGCTGACAATACCCAGCTTATGGCCTGATCCAAATTAAGCACTTAGTACAGAGTGTACTGACCTCTGCACACCACTGCAAATGCTGAATTACGTGGAATTTGCAGAGGGAAGCTGTGGTTGGGACACCCTGTGCCAGGCACTTTTTCTGGATTGGGCTGTAAAGAAGCAGGTACCATTGATGTAAACAGACTCTTAATATATCAACATTTGCGATGTGAGTATGTGGCCACATGCTATAGGTTATGTCTTGTCTGGTCAGTGACCCTGTGAAAAGGTTTTAAAAAAAAGACAAAACATTTATCCAAAGTGTAGAAGCTCCCCCTGTTAATATGAGGACACAGGATAAAGGATAGAGCGCTAGAGGAAGATGGTCCAATCAGCATAAGTATTTACATTATAGAGCCTATTTTGGACAGTGCCTGCCACATGGATGGACCCTCCTGAGTCCAACCTGTCATCTGGATTATCGGATGAGGCTCAGAGCCAAACAGGAAGGATTTTCTAGCAAGCAACTGCAGAACAGGACAAACGTCTATCAACCTCATACTGGGTTGTGAAGAACACACAGCATGCTGTAACCATATGGATAGGTGGAAAAGGACAGCACAGGTGGAAGACTGGAATATAATAGACCATCAGACTGGAGTAGGCAACCCAGTGACTGTTAGATATTTGGCACTACAATTTTCACAACCATGACCATGTATGCTGTAGCTGATGAGAGATGGAGTCCAAATCATCTGGAAGGCAGGGTTCATCCTCCTTGCATCTACTGTATACTATTTTCCATGCAGAAAAGGATAATGGGTTAAGCACAGTAGCTTGCTTATTTCTCTTGCCATTCTTGCTGCCTTCTATATATGGAAGATATCTGTTTGTGGAGGAGAATTTCCACCTGCCAAGTTGTCCCCAACATTTTAGAAAGCTGGAGAGTCAAGAACTCAACTAAATTTCCTTATGTGTAAAGCAGAGCCACCGTACTCACCATCATTTCACCCCTTCCTCACGTGCAGGACAACTGAATCAATACTTCTATCTCCAAAATAAATCAGCATAGACAGTATATTTTTAACCTGAACTTATAGCTAGACTCTACTCTAGTTAAGACCACACTGAAGGGTACCAAGAAACCCAGCCATTCCAGAGGATCACACACAGCCTCTTCTACAAGGAAGTGTCTTGTGATCAGATGGTAAAAGGGAACTTTGACTTTCAACATAAACACAGACAATGCTCTTTTTATTCCCATGATGTAGCCTTCAGCTTTTCACACAAAAAAGAGGTAGGGGAAGAAAATCATATCATGCAAGAATCTAGAAAATCCATCTCAAAATCCTACAAAAATCTGGAGATACTGTTTAGAGGAATGTGTGATGCTTGTATTATAGAAAAGTCTGCAATACACTTGGGTCAACCAGGTGAAAGAGATCTGTTTTGGGGAACAACAGACTTCTACCATATATCAATAGCTGTTATCAGATTTCTGGGAGCACTGAAAGCATCTAGCATCAAAACGGAGCAAGACTGTTGAAAACTGTAATAACCTTCTTATACTCTAAATACCGTATACTTGTTATGGGTGCTCCATTCTGACTTTCAGTCAGGTTGGTACAAACGGAAGATATCTCAACAAGGGCCAAATGATTTTCAAATAACATAGATAAAAAGTCTCTTGTTCTCCTTCCTCCCACCATGGATTAGTTTCAGACAACAGCACACTGTTGGGTTTTGATCTGCAAACAAGTTTATGTAAATGCTGTGATTCCATGTGTAGATCCTGAGAATGTTTAGCTTGCATTCGTTTATTAAAAAAAAGAATTATAATTCTTACGGCTATAAAGATATAATTGGAAGTGTGTAGGCAGCTGCTTGCTAAAATCTCAAAAGCAAAAGGTGTTCTTTGACTGATACATTGGGCTCCTGCTCCCACTCTGTTTCATGTTCCCAGTGATGAGCATAACCAGAACAAACTCGACAGAGTAGAAAAATTGCAGGAACAACCAAAGACAAAATTACTGTATTAAGACTCTAGCTGCACAATTTACGCAGACAACCCTAAGCTTTTCAACAGCTATTGTGATTTTCCCATCTGCAAAATTGCTGCTGCTGTGAAGGTGGGCAGTCACAAAACAATTCCCACACCAAAGCAAACAGACCTGGATGCTCTCTGCACTTTTCTTCTAGCCTTTTAGAATACCTCCTCTCCTACTTTCAGCTTACCACTGTCTTTTGTCTACGGAAATGGGAATTTGTTAACTAAACCCCAGGGTATATCCTTGCTCACTTCTATCTTCCAAGAACATCTTTGGAGTCCCTGCAGAGCCCAGAGTCATTTTATGAAATAAAGATGATGTGGGAAGCATGTCAGCTTCCTGTCTAAAATAAAAAGAATATTTTAAAACTTTTTTTTTTTTAAAGAAATAAATAAAAAAAGAAATCCACAGGTACGATAGTGCCCATGGATGGCACCCTGAGGTCTGTTGATATTCAGAGTTCATAGAATGCTGCTCTGTTTGGAGCAAAATTTGGATAAACTAGATAAAATAATATGAATTTTATTCATATATATTCATTCATTACTCATTCATATTTTGTTCATATTTATTCATAGAGGTACAAAATCTATAATTTCAGGAACAGAATGCTCAACTTCAGAACATTCCATTCTTCTAGACTACGCTGACCAAGTCATTCTGGGGATGTTGACTGCCACTTCCATAATCCCTGTCCACTGGCCTTAATGACTGCTATTGATGGGAGCTGTAGGTCAGTGGGACCTTTGGTCTAGTATGGTTTGAGCCCCACCATCACCACTTCCATGTCTTCTGTTTAGTGGTTCAGCTCTTGCCCTTCACTTTTCCCTCTCTTCTTCATGTTACTGCTAGAAACCTCTTCCACATGTGCTAATATTTCCAGATAATTTTTGGGACCCACTTCTCCATTCAACCACATGCCAGGGTAGAGAAGAAAAGTCATAGCAAAAGGCATCTCTTGACATATTTCAGCACCCAACATATTTTCAACCTGAAATCTTAAGCACTTGCTTAATTCCAATTTTAAAATTAATGGGGGGGGGGATCCGCGTGTAACATTTTCAACAGTGGAAAAACAAAAAGAAAGCATTACTAAGGATGCTTGTAGCATGAACTGATCTGATTTTAAACACAGAACAGTGCTATGTTTTCTGGAGAGAGAAACAACATTTGCCAATCTCATCACTCTATGCTTCGGCGGACTTTCCTTTTCCACCCACACAGCCAACTGCAGGAGCCAGGAACAAAAAGTGAATAAAATCTAAAGTAGTAAAAAAAAAAAAAACCTACATTGCCAGACTAAAATGAAGATTTGGGCTTCACTTCTCTGACTCCAAAGTATTGCAACAATAGGCATAGGAAAAAGTGCAAACAGAAACCCGCCATCTGTATGGTGGACTGGCTTCACCAAGTTATTGATGAGCCATCCACAAATGTAAGGTTGTGTGTTACATATTCCAGTTCCTCTGGAGCACAGAAAAAGCACAACATTTGAAGTTGGGAACAGAATTCCTATTCAAAAGATGTTGTGCTCTCACATAAAATAAGCTTATAAAAGCAGCTTTCTACCCTTAAGTCTGTACAAACAAAAATGACTGGGATCAAGGCTTTAGAAGCCGAAAGAGATGCTAAATCTCGTTTATCTTTATGCAGAGTAAAGAGAAAAAGGGCAGGGGAAAGATACATACATTATGCAAAGCAAATATGCCATATGGTACAAATTGGTTTAGTTTCACAGTTTAAGCAAATGTGCATGATTTCTCTCATGCAGTAAAATCCTGTGCGCGCATGAGTTCAACAAGACTTTCAGGTGTGTATAGGTTTGGAGGCTGGTGCTACAATCCTATCATATTTATTTGGAAAAAATGTTTCACTGAAACAGATGGAACTTAATTCTAAGCAAACACGAAGCCCACTTGTGATCCCACCAGTGGGTATAGCCACAGTACAGTGGATAAGAATGGGGCCTTCTCCATAGCAGAGCTCCAGTTACAGAACTCTCTGCCAAGACATGTTCACTTGGCCCCAAGATGTCTTCTTTCAGAAAACAATTGAAGATGATCCCCCCTTCTTTTTGAAACTCTTCTGGGGTTCTCTGGAAGGAAGAACAGCATAGAAATCAAATAAGTAAGATTTTCCTGTGAGCCTGTAGGGTCTACATGCCATGATTCTGATCTTCTAAATATTTCTGTGCCACCATGACACATCTAAACACATGCACCACACAAATTCTATTTTTTTAAAATAACATCCAGAGCCTTGAGGATATCCAGTCAAAGAGGACAGAGATTGGAACATTTGGAGCAAGTAAACATCCAGAGCAAATAACATGATTTCTTCAGATAAGATTGATCAACCCTTCCTAGTCTACTGCCTTCCAGAAGTGCTGAACTACAACTTCCATCATCCTCAGCCCACCAAAGTTTAAATGGCTTGATCCTGCCTATAGCGTGGGATAAGCTTTGTGCTATTATGGCTTCTTAGAAAGAATCTTTTAATTTTGTTCTGATTTTCCTATGTTATATTTTAAGTTGTACATTACTACAAATCCATTTTTCAGAATAAAAGGATTTGTTGATACTTTTAATACCTTTAATGAGTGATTCAGCTGCCTGATTTTGACAGGAAAAAAAATCCAACCCATCTTAAGCCAAAATTAATTCTGTCAACAGAAAAGTCCACAGTCTCTTTCAATATACTTTATGCGTGTCCCCATTCTAAAACAAATCATTTTATATTACTACCGTAAATCTGGAATTGTTAAACGCTCAAAGCTATGTTAGACAAGTATCTTTCTCTATGGCGATATACTGGCTTGCTATAAATCCAACTGTCTGAATTCCATCCATCTTCTCCTTCTAAAAAGCACTTTGAAAAATCCAATTTAATTAAAACCATCTGTGCAAAAAAAGTAACATGAAATAAAAATAAACAAAACCATTTATAGTTCATTAGGCCAGAGTACTTTCCTAGAACTGTGTTTTCTAACATCAAAATCTGGATCAATAATAGACAATGCAATTTCAAACATGGAAAAACATGCTAATCTGCTGGAAACAGCGGATTAAAAATAAAATGCAAATGGCTTCCAAGCACAGATGCTGATCTATCAATAAGTTGAAGCAACTAGGAAAAATTCAGAGTCAGAACTGGAGCTTTATTCACACTATATGCATGCAGGCAATTTAGGGACAACAATTGAGATGAACACCTATTGGGTTTGAAATTTTATGCAATGAGTAAGAACTTTCTCCAAAAATTGTGGGATGCTATCACCAGTTAGGTCTGCTGCAAACAGAATTTTGCTGCTTGGTGTTATTAGTCCAAATCAACAAAATCCAATTTCCTGGATTTGGGGGTGGGAGTTTTGACTCTTTTTTTTCCAAGCTCCATTAAGCCTATTTTAGGGCATGTGAGACTTTCAAAGCCCTTCCTCAGTCAAAATGCCATGAAATCACATCTCCAAATTTCAGCAACATGCTCAGAGGAGGCTACACCAGGATGAAGAGTGTCTACCCTTGAACCAGGGGTGAAAGAGAAGCAATGGCCTCCAGAGTAGAACACTGCCTGCAAAAGTCCTTGAGATCTTACGAAAGCTACTTCCAACAAATCAAAAGGAGGGAGGGAGGGAGGAAGGGGGAGGAGAAGGCATCCTTCTCTGCCTCCATAGAAGCCATGGTGGAAAAAAGAGGACTATTCATACCTGGGGGGCACTTCTGCAGAGGTTTTCCCACCTTAAACAACCCCCCTCCCCCAATATTATTTGGCTTGCCAGGAAAATAGGAAACTCGATCTGGATGAGTCCAAAGCTCGCTCTCTCTTCCCACAAAGTTGATGCAACGAAAAAGCCTGTCTTTTTCAACCTAGGGACCAGACCCTTTGTAGGCAAACTCAGTCCCATTTCTTCTACCAAGCAGAAACATTCAGAAAAGCCTTGGCTGAATCATATGGAATGCCTGCCATTGGCAAAGCCGTTTCCATGGTTTTCAAGCAATCTTGGCCTCAGAGACAAAAAACACCCACAAGTTGTTCCCCCCCCAAAAAACTTGACATCTAGCCAACTGTAATCATGAATGTATACAAATATGAAATCATTTCTGCCAAGGAAAGCAAGCAGGACATTGCCACCCTAAGCAATTTGTCTGTTCCTTGGCAAAGGGTATCCCAATTCTATAATCTTTCAAAACAAGAATTAGCCACCTGCAGTGTCTACACCAGTGTTTCTCAATCCAGAATTCTGGAAGTTGAAGTTGTCAAGATTGAGAAACACTGGTCTACACTGTACAAACTCTGCAAATATATTTTCAGCCTAGGATGGGGTGGCCAGAACTTGCCTTATCTTGCTTTTTAAACTTTCCCCCGGCTTCTGGTCCCTAGTAATGTGATGATGTTACCAAAATGAGCTCTACCCAAATTTACAGCCTGTCCGCATGGAGGGAGGACATTCTGAATGAGGTTGTGATAAGGAGTAATAAGCCCTCCAACCAGCTCAACTTTCAACAAGTACTGGATAAATGCATAATATAATTCTATTCTAATCAGAACTTGCGGATAGATAAGAGACACAGAGCAGAACTTGTCCCAGTCAAGAAGGGACAATCCATTCTGTGTTGACCCTACTCCCATTTGCTTTGTACTACAGAACCTTCCAGGACAGTCTTTCCCAAATGTGTTAGACTACAAGACCCATTATTCCAAGCTAGCAGAACTAATGGCCGGGCAAGGAGACATAGTCCAACTCTTATGGTGAGCCACATATTACTGATTTATTGCTGGGCTTATAGGTCAGTCCAACTGAGAATAATTCTTGAACAGCATTCACCCCAACCTCCATAAATTGGCTTGAAAGCAATACAACAACAAAAACACAAATCAGTATCATTACTCCACCCACATGCAACAGTGCTGGGATTAAGGAAAGCTATTCTAAAGGGATTATGTCTTTGAATGTCAAGGCATACATAAGGCAGAAGGGAGTTCCTCAACCACTTAAAGGAACAAGCCCGTTTATTTCCACTAAGCTGCCACACAAAAGTAGGCTTCTAATAACAACGATTTGACAGCTGTTGCAGCATAGTACAGTATGTTCTTCAGACGCCACACGTGTTCACCAAACAAAGCATTACTCATCTTGCAGAATTAAAAGGCAAGCAACATAAGTTGCTAAACAAACAGGCACAATGATCCACTAGTAGATGGGATGAATTCCATCATACCTGCTCCCCGTAAGTAGGAAGGTCTTTTGCAATTTTGCTGAATCAAAATTTAAAGCAACCTAAGTGAAAGACAAAACTGAAGAATGTTACCTCATTGGGCTGAATTTTGGGCACATACACTTTCCACATCTGAGCTTCCCTAGAGATTGCCATCTCTAGGAGGATGGACAACCTCTGGCTCTCCAGGGGTCCTGAAAACTTCATGGTACCCCTTGGGTCTGCCTGCCACCCAACTGGATACAGCTACCTGCAAACAAAGGAGAGAAAATAAAAAACAATGAGTGATTTGATAGGAAGCACATATTGCAAACCATTTTTCAATTTTATAAGCTCCAGTTGCAAACTGCAATATCTTGTTTTGCCACAACCATACCACTCTGGTATCCCCACTCCCATATTCAATTTTTCTGCTTTGCTTCCTCAGTTGCTTATCCAAGGTTCCTCAGTAAGATTGGAAATGGCAGGCAAGCTTCTCTGAAGGACCAACTAACCAACATCCCTGTAAAATCCAACCACAGAAGACCTCTGAGTAGAGTCAACTTTAGAAGGTGCCAAATTCTAGGAACTGAAGGAGCTTCCATGTCTAGGAGGGCCACTCCATTCATTTCAGCAATCTGTTGAGCTGGACACCTGTTTCCACAATTCTTGGTGGCATTCTGTCATTGGAAGAGTTCGAATCTAAGAATCACTTGGAATTGAGAGTTGGGGACACTGCATTATATCCTATTTAAGTAGATGATCTCAAGCTATGTTAAGCTCTAGCCTTTGAGCCTACTCTACAGGCTTCCATCTTAATTCATCTGTCAGTGGAACAACCTTCCTTCCTTGAATGCAACAGGGATTCTTGGATGCGTGCCTAAGCATTGACCAAATTAAATGAAGACTAGAGTTTAAAAGTTACCCAACAAGAGAGCTACCATAACAGTGATCACACCAAAAACTGAGACAACAATAGTGGTCAAACCAAGACGGTAATTTTTGTCTTATCTAAGAATGCGTATGTTCCTTCTAGAAAATACTGCAGTAGCCAACTTGCATAAGGTATTGTCCTAGAAAGATTTTAATTTGCATTGGGAATTTTTCTGATTAATGGCATATACAGTCGTGTGAAAAAGAAAGTACACCCTACTTGAGTTCTATGGTTTTACATATCAGGACATAATCAAAATCATCTGGTCCTTAGCAGTTCTCAAAAGTAGGTAAATACAACCTATGTATGGAAGCAGTAAGGGTATACAGTGGTACCTCGGGTTACGAACGCCTCTGCTTACGAACTTTTCGGGTTGCGACCAGCTCCGGCCACAAAAATTTACCTCGGTTTGCAAACTCCGCCTCAGGGTACGAACCGGATCCGCGGCCATTTTCCGCTGTGCCACGTGGTCCGCGGCCATTTTCCGCCCGTGCCACGTGGTCCGCGGCCATTTTTCTGCCCGTGCCACGTGGTCCGCGACCATTTTTCCGCCTGTGCCACGTGGTCCACGGCCATTTTTCCGCCTGTGCCACGTGGTCCGCGGCCGTTTTTCCACCCTGCCGTGCGGTCCGCGGCCGTTTTTCCGCCCTTTATGTGTGGTCCGCGGACACCGGAACGGATTAACGATAATTACATTGAACCTTACGGGAAAATTTGCTTCGGGTTGCGAACAAATCGGGTTGCGACCAGAGTCACGGAACAGATTAAATTCGTAACCCGAGGTACCACTGTACTTAGTTTTTCACACATGGCTTCTCCATTTTGGCTTTCTTTTTGTAAAATAAATGACGACGTGGTGTAATATGTCATGTGTTGTTGTTCATCTGAGGTTGTATCTGCCTACTTTTGAGAACTGCTAAGGACCAGATGATTTTGATTATGTCCTGATATGTAAAACCATAGAACTCAAAGAGGGTGTACTTTCTTTTTCACACGACTATATATCCGCTGATGTCCTTGCTAAGGATCTTCCCTTGGAAAATATCAACTGCCAGGCCCCTGAAAAGAATTACCAATCATTGGCTAAAGCTACACTTCTTTTGTAGGGGGCAGGGCACTCTACACATTCCCTCTTTCAACATTTATGTCTTGCTGCAATCTCACGAATAAGCACACAGCATCAATTATGCATCAGTAGAAAAGAAGCTCATCGAAAGGTCTTCCCAGCGATCCAGCTCCATCCTTGCCATGCTCTATTTCTTGAGCAACAGACAAGTTAAACAACTCCTGAAGGTAACAGCAGAGCAGCTTCAAGTATAGTAGAGATAAAGCAAGAATAAAAATAATAGAAGTTCATAATTCTGCACTTTTTCCTAATTCTGAATTTTCATCTCTCCTTCAGGGACTCCAAATGTGGGAGGAGTAAGAGAGATGTGCAATGCTATTTATGCTACCCATCATGTGCCATTAAAAATAATCCAACACACATGCTGCTTGTTCTCTCATATTTTTCCGAAAGATTTCAAAAATCTGTCTCTCTGTCTATCACTACACATGAAGATGTTAGAAACAGAATGTATAAACCCATGTCGTCTTGCCTTTTTAATTTCGTTGTATTTTTAGTTAAAAGTAAAGTATTAGTAAAATAAGCTATTTAAGTCTATCTGGAGAGCCAAGATAGGTGTCTCTTCCAACCACAATCCCTATAGATCCTCTACTTGTTATTCAGACCAGCTGAGTTTGCCTCTACTCCTCTCTAACCACAAACCTTGCTAAGAACATTCTGGGCGGCTGTAGGGCCAAGGCCATGGGAAAGAATCTGAAGCTTGGAATTTCTTCTGCCCAATTTTGAAATTGAAACCCACCACCATGGATGCCGGCCATGTTCTCTTTGGTCAAGCTGTTGACAAAGTCTGCCTCTGTCAGATTTAAACTAGATGGCTTCACTTTTCTGCTTGTTTACAGGCGTTCTACCATGAAAGTTGGCAACAAAAGCAAAAGCGGGTCCAAAGACTTTTTAAAATAATAGTAACAACTTGTAGTGAAGTTTGCTGAAAAACAGCCAATTCCATATTTCCAGAGCAACTTAAAACTTGGAGGGACGAGAGTTTTTAAGATGCCCCTTAAGCAAATAGGACTGAAGACTTTTATGAAAAGAGTATTGCAAAGTATCTCCAATTTATATTCCTAGGCAAGCCAACAAAAGCTAACCCACATGCAAGCCTGAACATGGAGATGGCCATCCTCCATTTTTGTAGAGTATGGGAATCACAATAGCTGGAGGATGGGTAACCT
Organism: Python bivittatus; assembly: GCF_059951505.1. NCBI lineage: Eukaryota > Metazoa > Chordata > Lepidosauria > Squamata > Pythonidae > Python > Python bivittatus. Next base: position 50,770,538 of record NW_028277034.1, on the reverse strand, counting down.
TTCTAATCGCTCCCATGGGTGGTGGGGAGGACCTGCTGTCCCTCAAATGACAACCCTGGTGGGCGTGCCATAGAACATTCATTTGGCAGAAGCTGCTGAGATAGTTTCCCACCACCATTTCTAGTTCTCCAGATCATTCTCTCTCACTTCAGCTTATCTTTGTCCTTTGTCTTTCCTGATCAAACCACCCACTGTATATATTTTCTAAGAATGTCTGTTTGGTCTGGGTGGCGTCCAGAAATAATAGCAGCAGATATGAAAGTAGGGGCTGGTGCTTTGCTTTGACAGATTGCTATTTCTCAATTTTGAAGGAGTAAGATGGAGCAGGGAGCCTGGCAGGTGCTATGGGAGTCTCCATGGGCACCATGTTGTCTACCATGCACATAACTTTAACTTAATTAAAATAAAGCTGAATAACTAGAATGGAGAGATGAGGACAACATGGGCATCACTGACCTAGGACCCTGTTACTTATACCTTCCAACACATAAACATTTTCCTCCTAAATAGACTGTACCTGTCCGTTTTCCACTGAATGCTCCATTTTCTGAAGTGTCAGACTAATGCATAATTAACAGCAACAATGACAACTACTACTACTACTATTATAAACTTGTGTATCTCCCAACCCTCAACAGCTCTTATGGAGTGGAATGCACATTGACTCACTGTTGAAAAAGATATCGGATAATATCCACCCAAAACTGCATTCATGAAAAAAAAAAATCCTCAGTAATTTCCCTGTTCTACAAAACAGAAAGAGGAATTACTTGGTTACTTTCTGCCCCTTAGTCTTATTTTACTTAATAGAAAAGCATCAGGATTGGTTCTGCTTTTATTCATGCCAAAATTAACCAGACTGATAGTTGCTGGAGTTGACAAAACAGCATGGCTCGAACGGTTAGAACAGGATCAACTGAAGTCAACACTCCTCCCACCTCCAGGATGTGCAAAAGAGAAAGTGTGGAGATGCTGAAGGTCTGCAGTGAGGGGGAAAGGAAAACATGTAGGAAAAAACTTTCCATACTCCTAGAATCTGAATTTCCTCCTCCCCCAGTAACCACAGGAGGAAAAAAGGATTATGGAGTAAATTTCAAACAACCTCTGGAAATTACACAGTAGGCGTTTCTACATAGAGTAGCTTCTATTTCTTCACCGAAGGCAAGGAGTTCTTGCGTGAAGACTGTATTTGTATTTACATTACTTATTACTGAATTTATACCCCACTTTTCTGCTACGCAAACTAGGTGTGGCCGAATAATCATAAAAGCCTGAATATAGAACCTAACAGTAAAATTGGCACAATTAAAATCTAAAGCAGAAATTAGATTCTGTATCCTGAAAACCCTTACAAAACAAGGGAAGACCGAATGCCCTTGCTGCATGGGGATTTGCTCCTCTGGGTCACCCCTGCAAGGTAGGCCAGGTTAGAGGCAGACACCAAAACAAATCCAGCAATGCTATGTGATTGTTGTAGGGTATAACAGCAGAAACCTGAAAGCCTGCCTGAATTTCTTTGCCCCATTTTATACCAAACAGAATCAAGGCAGGTTTATTTTGAGTTTCTTTCTCACACTTTCCACTTTCCTAGGACTAAGTTGTTGTTCTTTCCCCCTTAATGGCTCCGGCATTCCTTCGTCAAGGTTATATCTACATTCCTCTCTATATAAAGCCAGCTTGGAATGCAATGGAGACCATTAGCAGCAGTCCATTTACCCATGGAGAGATCAGATTATCAGACATTATGACTGCCTGTTTCCATAGTAGGACAAAGCCAATCTAAACTCCTTCTCCTAGGGAGTCAAAGAAGAATCAACGGGGAATGATAGAAAATGGTGCTAATACTTTACTGAAAGATAAGGTTCTCACTTCAATATACAAATTTAGCAGCATTCATATTATCATATTCTATGTAACTTATTACTGAATTCTTACTAATCCAGCAATTTATGAAAACTCCCAGACAGTACACATATATGTTGATGGACTTCCCGTACTTCCGAATTTCACATACCAAATGTGACAACTGTATGATTTGGTGCCTAATACATTCTGTGTTTCTCAAGTAGCAATATTACTAGTTAATGATATGTGCCTAAAAGTTATTTCAATTTTTCCAATGCTACATTCCCCAACCCCAGAAATTGTATATCTCTAGGAGAGAAGATAATTTCCAAATATCTCTCAAGTAATCTAAGACTCAACAGTGCTCTTCTTTCCAATCAACCTAGTACAATAAGAGAGGAGCCTAATTCCAAGGTCAACTATCACCAACAGGGTGCCCTTTGTGTATGTTGGACTCCATGTCCTATCTCCATGGCTGGGGCACTTGGTTGGGGAAGGCTGTTCCAGACTCTTTGCAAAGAGATGAAGGTTTGGAAAAACCATGTCCACGTCTGACCTTGAAGGAAGAGCAGCTGACCTCCATCTATGCCAGTTGCTTCTGTTGATAGATGCTAGTTCACTTACCTTGATTTTCTGTAAATTGCCTTGGTCCATGCCTCCCACTGCAGGCAAACCATTAAGCATAAGTTTGTTGGGGTCCCATTCTTTCACTACTGCAATCCTGATATGTGCCCTCTTGCTACGTTCAAGTCAGAAGTGATTAGGCACATTTGCTTTTGTGAGTGAGGAAAGAGGAAGTAACTTTGGGTGATGCAAGCAAAGGCAAAAGCAATAGATTAAGTGACTCACAGGAAAAAAAAATTGCATGTGTCACAAAGTTTACCCCAAGATGGGCTACCTCAATCTGGGGCCCTCCAAATGGAGACTTTAACTCCCATAATCCCTAACCATGGTACAGATATTTTTTTCAAGTTTTAATTTTTAAACATTAAACATTTATATGTGTTCATTTATATTAGAATTGTTTTAACTGGCAAGCCTCTTTAGGTGCTCTTCAGGAAGAAAAAGACAGCATGTAAATGCAATACTAATTTTTAAAAATAAACCTGGGGATTATCTGTAATGCCCAAGACAGCATGGGCCCAGATTACTGGAGAGAATACCTTCTATATAAATCCAAACTGAAAAATTCCAAACGTGAATGGGACTGTCAATGTTCATTAGTGGAGATCTTACTCCATTAAAAGCATGGAAATCCATAACAACTGACTGGAGACTACTAAATATATAGGTGAATATCAACATTCCTCAGATTTGAGACAGTCATTTTCGTGGCTCAAAAAAAAAGTGGGAGGGGGGACAGCAAATATTCTTCTTTTCCAGTCCTAAAGCTTGTGGGAAGTAGTGACTACAGCCACTGAGATCTGGATCAAATCTCTGTTGAGCTAGGTATTTACTCTGCACTCTTGGAAAAGCAGTTGATGGTTCATGGAGGGGAGAGAATGGAAGCCTAAAAAAGATCATTCTGGGCTTTTTGGATTCAAAGGTCCAGCCAAGTATACCTATCAAAGAGAAGAGGTCCTATCACAGGGCAAGGTGAGAAGAAAGTCTTGGTTGAAGATTTCAAGTGTCATTAAGACTTACTGGGAGAAGGAGAACAAGGTGCAACTTATGAAGAATCTTATCACAATTGATCCTCAGCTTAAACAAAGGACAAAAGAGAACTATCTGGAAGGTCCACATCAGGAAGTAACTTGAGTTAGCCTTCTAACAAAACGTAGCATGGTGTGAATCTGGTCAGTTGGTCATGCTGATCATGTTTTGGTCAGTTGGTCATGTTCCATTTCCATTCTGTTCTGTTCTCCTTCTTTCTTGGTGTTCCAATTTTTCTCCATTGTTCAGAGATCACTAAGATCTCAGACCTCAGTATGTTTCCTTGGGATTACACTCTAATCATTTTTAATTCCTCTGTAATGGTATGTGGGAAAGATCTTGGGAGATGGGGTGAAGAGATGCTGCCAAGGGAACAGTCAGATAAGAGACTGCATAGCCCGCAACAGGACAGTGGATGGGGCAAGAGGTTCAGAAGAGACCCTCCTTAGTTTCTCAGGCTGTAAAGGAGATGGCAGGAGAACTGTATTTCAGACTTGCAAGACTCTGTTTATGTAGCTTTACAATAAAGTAGAATTAGATTATCTGGTTGTGTTTCCTGTCTGGTCTATCTGGTAAGGCTAACACCCTCTGAAAAGCAAGGGCTTCTGCTAAGGTTTTCTTCTCATGGGTGGATATGAAGAATGCCTCCCTCTTATGCATTTCTTTATTTCCACAAAGACCAGCATTTGCTCTGAGTAGATGCTGTATCCTTGGAATGGGAGAGATCCGATCCAGTGATAGAGGGATTAAGAACATATCCACATGTGCTTAAGGTTGTGAAGACAAACTTTGCACAACACTGAAGAAACACATAGGACCAATAATATCTGATAGGGAACTTAAACTTGGAGAATATGTAGCAATGGTAAAACTAACAGTATATACATATAACAAAAGTTTAACTAAAGTTAAGCAAGAATGGCTTCCATATATATTACATATTATGCAACAAGATAAATACAAACACTTAGAGCAGTGTTTTCAAACTTGGCAACCTTAAGATGAGTGGGACTTTAACTCCCAGAATTCCCCAGCCAGCATGTTGGCTGGGGAATTCTGGGAGTTGAAGTCCACTCATCTTAAAGTTGCCAAGTTTGAAAAACACTGAGTTAGCACACAGTTTCTGAAGTTTACACCAATACGTACTGCAAATCGGTTGAAGTATAAAGAAGGGGGAGGTGAGAAATCAAATATTTATCTATATTATTTGTAGGAGTGTTCCAAATTTTGGCATTAAGCTTCCTTTTAAATCATGAAAACAACTCAATGGATCCTGCTTGGGATCTTTTACTAATGTTATACTGAGCATTAATTGTATAACTTCAGTCCTTCTTTGTCCATTTATGGATATGATCTTTTTTTAAACCACATCTCTGTTTCAAATAAAAAAAAAAAAAGAATACATCTACAAACCAGCTGCTTGAATCCCCCTGCCCTACTTTCCCCCAAGATGGGGCCAAGATCTTAGCCAGTGTTCGGAGAGATCAGATACACAAGAGCTTCTTTTGAAAACAATTCCAGAAAAAAAAGAAGAGGGAGGGAGGAAAAGTGGGGAAAGAAAGGAAGGTTTTTCTCCCATGCTGGCATGTAGCCTAACAACGTTAATTTTGGAGATGCTGAAGATTTTGAAATTGAGCCTACATGAAATCGAGTCGTCTCAGTATTTATTTATTTATTCAATTTATATAGCCGCCCATCTCAGACCAGGGACTGAGATGACTCTATTAAAAAATAAATCAACAAAGCGGGGGGCGGGGGGAGAAAAAGTGGGAAAAGGAGGGAGCAAAAATAAACCCCCTGAAAATTAACTCTTTCGAGCTGAATCCAAATTCTAGCATGGCTGTTCCAAAGGAGCTCCCCTCTGCTTTTCCAGAAGTCATCCTTATTTTTGTAGCTTTATAGCTATCAGTACACCCAGGTCTAGCCACACCGTCATGCAGATGCAAAGTTTTGCAGCACTGAAGTTAAAAACGGAAGCCCAGAAATGACATCTCACGGTTTGCAAGACTCCCATCTAGGAAGACACATTGCGCCGCCGCTGATGCCCTGAGGGTACCTCAAATCCAATCATTATTTTAAAAGGTTTTACTGAACAGAAACCAACCAGCGCCCCTGTAAAAAACTGTTACCAAGCTGTAATGCAGCAACAACTGGGGAAATAATGAGAGAAATTATTATACACACAACTGGTGTCTCATCGCCCTGCAGTAACTATATTTAATGCTGATTCAATTTTAAATGTTATAGATGCAAATGGGCCATTCCTTGTAAAGCCTAGGCACTCCTTTGTTGTCTGCTTCCATGCAGGGGGGTTTGCAGGAGGCAGTCAAAAAAGTCAAGATGGCGCCACAACCGTGTGATCAAAGCTCCACCTGATTTTTATGTGCAAAGCATCAGGAACGGGTTATTTCTTGCTGGTTGTGGACTGCACAACATTGGGCGCCATATTGGCAAGGTCACCATAGGCAGGGTGATCACAGAGTCATAGAATTGGAAGGAACTAATTCAACCCCGTGCCCAGGGCAGAAAACCTCAGGTTCATGTAGAACAGTGTTTCTCAACCTTGGCAACTTAAAGATGTGCGGACGTCAGCTCCCAGAATTCCCCAGCCAGCAAATCTGGCCAGGGAATTCTGGGAGTTGAAGTCCACCCAGCTGGGTGGGCTGCAACACGTGTACATGATAAAAGCAAGAACAGGAAGAAATCAGATTGATTTTTAAAAGATATTAAAAATAAATCAACCCTCCTGCAAGATGGACGCCAATAAAACTAGAAGCTCGAGTTGAAGGCCCAGTAAATTAAACTTCTTCTAAAAGCCACGAGGGAGAGCTTCATGGATCTCTGGGGAACCATGATGCCAAATATTCAATGACTGGGGCCCAAAGGGGCTTTGGGGTCACAACCCCCTAGATGTGTGTGTGTGTGTGTGTGTCTGTTTGGAACCTTAAGATTCCTGGATAATGAAAAAAAACCCTCAAGTTTGAAGCAAAGCAAAACCACTTCACCCAGTTTACTGCAATGCAGTCATCCAGGCTCGTGAATAAGGAAGCAGTTGTTTAGACTGGCTCATAAAACGTAGATTCTGCCATTTGCGGAGATGACTCATCCACCAGCCTTGCTTTAAAGGGCATCTCTAAAAGGCTGTAGCGCTGCCTCACAATTATTAATAAGTATCTTTGTGCCGTTTGATCGAGCAACTCAAAACCTCGCTCAGATTCTACTATGGGAAGGTCATCGTTCAAAGCAACTCCCCAGGATTAACATTTCAGGTCTGATCTGACAGCCAAGGTGGGGTAAATGGTTAGAGACTGAAATTGGGTGCTGCGAGTCACAACGTGCCCACGGGCTCCTTGTGGAGCCAAGCTTCCTGCCTCACTCCATTTTTTAATAGATTCTTTGAATTTCAAAAAAGGAACGGGATGGAGCATCTCACAAAGTAAAGCACCACCCCCAAGTTTAACATGATTCCAACCCTGTGTCTGGGACCACAGGGTAGCTTTAGAAAAGCCTGATGCCGTTTGTATTTCTGGAATATTAGTGTTCGGTCACTGGCCATATTCCCCCAGGACAACCATTTTGTGAGAGTGCCCGCAACCCGCTCTTAAAATTCCAAATAGTTGTGGATCCCCAAGTTAGAGAATTGCATTGGATTGAGAAGATCTCATTTCCGATCATAACTGCACTCCGAGCGATGGGACACGTGCATAACCTCGTAGCGGTTCCTAAGAAAATCGCGTGACAGACGTAGAAGGGGTATCTGGCTTGCAGCTAAATTTATGGGGAAGGGTGGCCCTGGGGCTTCCGTTGTGCACCCCGGATTCGTGTTACATCTGAATCGAGGACAGAGATTTCAAGACGATAGAAAAGAGGATGATGTTCGTAACAGGCTGAACAACTCAGCAAGCCGGTCTCTGCCAGATGCGTGGATATCTACAGAGGAGAGGGGAGTGGTGAAACATGATCACAACACAAACGCCATCCTTTACTCACGTGCAACACTTTGGTGTCATTTATAGCTAGCTCAGTGCAGAGTCTTTTACCCTCTTTCGTTGACCAGGGGGTTTCAACCCTTTAAACCAGTGTTTCTCAACCTTGGCAGCTTTCAGATGGGTGGATTTCAACTCCCAGAATTCCCCAGCCAGCCTTGCTGGCTGGGGAATTCTGGGAGTTGAAATCCACACATCGTCAAGTTGCCACGGTGTAGAGAAAAGGTCCACCTTTTAAGCCAATGCCAGAAGGCATTTTTCAGTTCCCCTTGTATTTGCGCCTGCTGACGTTCAACCACAGCAGTGAATCTCCAGCACAAAGAAACAGCTGTGCTTGGGCCTGTCATTACAGTACTCAGGAAACTCAATCAAAAGGTCAATACTTTTGTTGTAAAATACTTTTTTGTCGTGTGTTTAATATAAACACAGCTTTTATTTTCATGCCCATAAATGCTGGTTTCACATAGACAACCTCTATTCATACCGGGAATATAACCAAAGCTGCTAGCAATTGTGTAAACCCACTTTTGGTTACGTGGCAGTGTTGGAGACCAGGGTGCCATATTAAGAACGAGCATATCTTTTGACCCACGTTTCGTTAGATATCAAAATGATGCACTAAAGGAAACCATTTGCAAAAAGGGCTTTCTGCCAGGAGCACAAGCCTAGATGGCTTTTAAAAATAATTGTATGCATTAATGAAGATGGCAAAGAGCCACAGCATAATAGCGAGTGCATAGTTTGTATATGAATTGCCCTGGGTTCAATGCCTGGCACTGCCTCTTTTAAAAGTATCAGATGTGCGAGACAAAGAACGAGACTTCCTTCTTACCAGTCATAATGGTGGCTAATATGAGGCTAGGTGGTCCAAGGATCTGAATTAGTGGTAGGATCTGTACAGTTGGAAAAGACCACCCAGGCCATGAAGTTCAACCCTGTGCTCAGTGTAGGAATCCAGATTTAAACAATCCCAACAGATTGTTGTCCAGCCTCTCTTTGAGTATCACCAATGTCAGGGAATCCACCACCTTCTGGATCACTAGTTCCACTGTCAAACTGCTTTTACTCTTGGGAATTTTTTTCCTAATAGCCCAGGCAAGAAGAATCATGCCAAATTCAAAAATGCAGGGACTAATTCAGGATGCTTCCAAATCCGAAGGAATGCCACATCTTCTAATGGGGATCAGGACATACAGTTATTGGTGGATTTACTGCAATTAAGAGCCGGCCTGCAGGATGCTGTTCCCTTTGGAGAACAGATTGAATATTCCACTGCAAACCACATTACAAAATTCATTATCCAAGTTTGAATGGCCAAGGCACAGTGAAACACTAGCAATGAATCTAAGCCCTCTAATGGGAGCAAGAGATAAGCTGCGTTCTCATGGTCTCAGCAGCACTACCTGACAGTAAACACTACTTAGAGAAGTATTTTTCAAACCTGGCAACTTTAAGATGTGTGGCAACCTTCAACTCCCATGCTGACTAGGGAATTCTGGGAGTTAAAGTTGAAAAATACTGACTTAGAGGAGAGATAGCTGGAGGTTTCTCTGTCATCAAGAACCGCACTCCAGTTGTACATTTTTAAATTAAAGCCAACTATCTGAAAAGTGCCCCAATATCGCAAATCTGAAGGGTTCTGCATTATGGCCCCTGGAAAATTGGAAACCCCGAGGCACAATGTATTTCAGCCAAAACCATCAAAGTCGCATTTATTTTCATCCCACAAAGGCCTCAGTACTCCAGCCCAGGAAAGTTTTGAAAGGTGCAGCATTTTAATCACATTGCTGGGATGCAAGTGAATGCAATGTTAAACGCAGAGCTGCTGCTGGAAAAAAAATCCTCACCCACACATATTATTAGCATTTACTCAGAGATTTATGCCCGTCATTTCTGTCAGCCAATAATGTGCAGTGGAGGAGGAGAAAAAATGTGCAAAGTGTGTGTAAGTGTTATGTGAGGAGGCTGCATTACACGCTTGACAAGGATGCCATTCCAAAGAATAGCCCCACGGCTAGGGTTACATCTAATTCTCCTCTTCATCCAGCTGGTTTGTATAGCACCTCCTTCTCCCACTAATTTCCTCTTCAATCTCTTTGTCTTAATTCGGGGGATGTCACCCAATGAAATTGAACCCTGGAAGAATCAGGACAGACAAAAGGAAATATGTTTTTTACACAATGTGTAATTAAACTTTGGCATTTGCTACCGTGAGATGCGGTGGTGACTACCACCTTGGTTGGCTTCAAAACAGGGTTGGACCAGATTGTAGAAGTCCTGGGGATTATGGTTATTAGCCTTGATGGCAGCATGACTGTGCCTGAAGGCCATCTGCTGGGAGACTGATGGGCTTTCTTGTGCAGGTGGCTGGCCACTAAGAGAACAGACTGCTGGACTAGATGGGCCAAGGAGTCCAACTCAGCATGCCACTGCTTAAGTTCTTATGACATTTCCCTGCCAAAGGCTATGCTTCCATCCATCGGGAGCCACAGGTCAAAAATGGAAGGAGCTCAAGCAAAGAGTATGTAGGCTCAGATAAGGGCAACCTTTCCCCCTCCTCTCTTCCTGACTCTTCTGCTTCTGAAGAGCTTCTTCCCATTAAATACCTGCACTGGTTGTTTGTAGTGGGTTGCAAGAGTTCTTCCAACCTGTGATGGAATGGAATTATGAAGGCCAGGCTCAGGGAGATAAGCATTTTCTTAGCTCGCCGATGGAGCGTGGGAACTACAAGAGGATGAGACTGGCACCTCCCTGAGGAATTCACACTGTTGTGGCTGGCTGACTTGGGAGATGGGGTTTCAGTCTGGGAAGATTCTTGCTAGAGGTTGTAGCTAATAAACATAGCTGAACTGATTTTGCATTGTCTCTTGGAGTTCCTTGGGCTAGGCCTGACACTACCCATTATTCTAGCCCAGCCTTATACTTCATACAACCATAAAATGTAAGGGGTGGAAAAGACCTTGGAGGTCATCTGCAATCCCCTGCCCTATGCAGGAATCCAGTCACTTGACAGTACAGGCAACAATGAACTTCACATAAGTGAGTGGTCTTCTTGGTGGAAGAATCTTTATATATTTTTATTCATTACTAAGAGCTTGTATTTCTGTAACAGACTTAGAGGACCTAGCTTCCCTGTACAGTGAGCATGGAAATGCAAAACATTAACTCCCGAGCAAGCAAGTACTACAACAACAACAAGGCTAACAAGTTTTAAAAGCTTATTTGCAATGCTTTTCTATACCCTAACAGTCAGGTAGCCAAACACCCAGATTTATTCAGCGGGCCAATTTAGATGTCTTAATCCCAGATTAAATAAACCAAACCTGTTGAATCATAACTACCCTAATCCTTTTCCTCACCACTGGACTGCACTCATACAAATGGTGGTGATTACAAAATCAAGCCATCAGTTGTTCAATATACATATGAATGAGCAACACACCAGCATTGTGATACAACTGGAAAAGAAGCAACTGGAATCCTAGCTGCATCAAGAGAAGCATGGTGACAAGATCAAGAGAAGTCATCACTCCTTCCTATTCTTTGAGCATGTCTAGAGATAAGCAACCAAGATGGTAAGGAGCTGGGAAGAAAAAAACTATGAAGAACACCTGAAGGTGATGGATATATTTGGCCTTGGGAAGAGAAGACTACAAGAAGACATGACAGGTGCCTTCGAGTATCTGAAGGCATCATGTAGAAGACAGGGAGACTGTTCAACGTTCCAGAAGACAGGGCAAGAAGGAAGGGAGTTTAAATCACAAGTACATTTCAGATGGACATCAGGAAAACGCTCCTAAGAATAAGAGTTGTTCAGCCATGGAACACACTGCCTCGGGAGATGGTGGACTCCTGTTCACAGAAGGCATTCAAACAGAGGCTGGATGACCATCTGTCATTCCTGCACTGGGTAGGATATCTTGATCTTTAAGATAACTTCCAACCCTTGCATTCTTTGATTCTATAGTTACAGCCCAGGCCCCTCTGACAAAATAAAGCTGTTACATCACTTTGAACAGAATGCGTTTTAATGGCATGGACATGCCTGTGAATTCTGTCCTTCCTTAGAGGTCCATCTCTTCCCACCATAGGCAAAAAGGAGTCCATAAAAGGGTGCCGCAGGGAAGATGGCCAGGAACTCTTTTCCACAGCCATAGACACCCAGACTAGAGATAATAAGTATAGCTTGCAGCTATCCAGATTTCATTTAAACATAAGGAAAAACTTCCTGAATGTAAGAGATATCCAACACAGGGAGGTCATGGGCTTTCCATCTCTGGAGGTCTTTAAGAAAAGGCTAAACAGTCACCTTTCAAGAATAATTTAACTGGCTTTCCTGCACCCTGCAGAAGGTTGGACTAACTGATCTTTGGGGTTCCTTCCCAATGTACAATTCTATGATTCTATGAAAGAGCATAATCCTGGTCAGAGAACGCAACTGCCATCTTTTCAGGAAACAACCTCTCCCTTGGATCCTTAAGATTTGATTTTATGTTGCTTTATTGCTCAAGGAACACTGAGAAGTGTAATATTTTAAACAGATTTCTATGGAAAGCTATATGGAAGTGTCTTTAACTAAAACCCAGACTTAAAAATGGTTTTAAAACAAAATTCAAATACATGCATTCATCTATGAGTTGCACGGTATGCAGATTCACATCTGCACAGCAGCCAGCAGGGAACTGGCTTACATTTAGACTGGAATTATCGTAGATCTAACACCCATAACTCAGCACCACAGGCCATTTTTTAAAGACTGAAAATACAGTTCAGTTGCTACTTAACCAATTCATGGAATGCCGGCAAGAGTTAAGTGGACACACAAGTGCAGATTCGACTGGTCTTCATTTATCCCTAACAGTTCAGCAAATATTTAACAAGGGATTGGAACATTCCCAGACATCAATCAGGTTACCTTGGTTCCTACAAACTTGGCCATAATAGCAAACACCAAGGTATCTGAAGGATCATCTTCTCCACCCAATGTTGGCCCTCAGTACAGATCTATTAGTAAGCCCCCCATTCTGCTGGGGTAGGAGAACGAAGTCCACAAATATTGTTTTTCTGCAGCAGCACCAATGTTATGGAATTCCCTGCCCCTTAACAACTTATCAGCTCTTATTTTGTTAGGCATCAGAAAATTCTTCAAAATCGAACCGTTTAAGAGGGCTTTTGAATCACAGATGTCACCACCTACTCGTCTGGCTTACTGACTTTTATGATTTTTTTCTGTCATTTAACTTGGGACGACTGTTTATTGTGATGTAATTTTACTTGCACCACCAATGTTTTATCATTCAGATTATAACCCGCCGAGAATCTCTTGACTGCAGCAAGTGAAAAACTGCCTGAATGAATAAGTAAGTAACGTATGGAAAGATTAAATATTTTTTCTTGTATTGCTTTACAGCTTTCTGGCAAATGGTCAAAGGATAATCTTTCAAGATATATTTTCATACTTGGCAACATGACTCAGAGACAGCGAACCTTTAGTTCTTCCATCCTATCTCTCTCTCCACATATATACATATTACACACAGTGTGTATGTACATATGTATGTATGTATGTGTGTGTGTGTGTATGTGTGTGTGTGTGTGTGTGTATGTATATATATATATATATATATAGTACACAGATACACATGAAGAAAACATGATTGTCACAAAGATCTTAAGGGAAATCCTTCAAGACAGCAATTAACTCTGTGGCTGCTTTGTGAATTACATTTGATAGGCACCACTACAGACACTCATAAAAAAAAAAAGTAGAGTCCACAGGGATGTTCTCTCTCCAAGGAGATTAAACCCCAAAACACCACAATCCGCTTTATCTTGAAGATGGCAAAAGCTAATGCCAAAAACATAATCCTTGCAGAACTGCTGAAAACCAGAAAGAACCCGGAGAAAAAAGAACTTGTGAATGTCAGTCTTGGAGCAGACCTTGAAAAGTGAAGGGCTCGGCTACCTAGCCTACAGGTTGCTGACTGCTGCAGTGAGTCACCGCAGGAGGCATTTCGGTTGAACAACAAAAGAACAGGCTGTACAATATTTCTGAGTGATTTTGCAGACACTTCACAGCCAGAACTTCTTTTTAACTGAATCTAAAGAATTGGGGTGTTGTAGTAAAGAGATAAGGGCCTCCACTCTATGGGCTGAAGCTTGTTTGCATGACCGGCCCACTTGCCTGAAAGTTCTCTGCTAAGCATCTCCCCCAAACCCCGCACTCCATCATCTCTGGCACAAGTCGTGCCTGCAGATGTCCCAATACTTCCCTCTAAAAGGAGAAAACAGCCAGCTGGTCAAGTTCACTGAAGACTCATTCACTAGAATGTGTCTCTGCTGCAGCACAGAGACGGGGAAAATGGCTGAAACCATTCTCAGGAGGAGGAGCAGGGGCATTAGCTTCGCATCATGTTCTGCTTGAAACGCTCTGGATAGAAGAATAACAGCAATAATGACTCCCCAGGGTCTTCCAGCACTGAGAAAAGGAGTTGCTGAAAAACGCATGATCTCCATCCTTTAAGTCTCCATCTTTGACATCATCTGTCTGAGAAAGCAATGGATCTGAACCTTTACTTGTCCAGCTCACTTTCCATAATGTAGTGAAAATTAGATGAAGGGCATAGCCCTAGGGACTGTAAGCTAAGTTGGTCTCACCCTTTCTAAAGTTGGAGGAAAGCTTCTGACTTTGGAGAGGGGAACTTAACATTAACTTCCAAGGTTGCTCTTTCTAAGACTGAGAAAGCCCTCAAAGGTAGGGTCAATTATCCACTGGTCATCTCTTCTAGTTATCCATTGTCTCTCCAAGGCACCCACCATGAATTTGTCTTAATTTATTCTCCCACACTGCTTATACTGTAGCTCCTAAAGAGTTGCTTTTTCCTAATTCCACTTGACCAGCCCGTTGCCATCAATGCTTAGACCCCAGTAAGTAGTAAATTAGTAAAGTGTTTTGTAGTAGTACAAAGATAATTTGGCAACAGCGTTATCCTTGATAGACTATAGGGAACAAATCCTGTGGCATTTAATGGGGCTACTTTCTGAATAGCCATGTGCAGGATGTAATAATAATAATGGCCTATTTTTCAGGCCTGGTGTGAATATGCCAAGCAAATATACAGGATACACTCAGGAAGCCTGGAATATCATTCAAAGTTTTGTAAAGATACAAGAAAGGGAGAAGGAAAAGACCATTTTTCAACCTAGAAAGGTTTTTATTAAAATATTTTCAGATGTCACAAAAACTAACCCAGTGCTCTGTGCTCAAGGAAATTATAAGCCTCCTATGCAAAATAGGAACTATAACTCATAACTGGCATGGAAGGAATGGAAAATCTTTGGCCAGCTAGCCTGCTTGCTCCTTCCTTCCTTCCTTCCTTCCTTCCTTCCTTCCTTCCTTCCTTCCTTCCTTCCTTCCTTCCTTCCTTCCTTCCTTCATCTCCTCACTGGACAGCTACAACTTCAAAGCACCAGCGGTGGTTCCTAAGGATTCATCCCTCTCATTTTTCCTAAAGGATAAACTGAAGGAGAGGCAACAATGTTGGTAATGGGGCTGGGATTTGAAGGCCCTCCAAACCACTTGGAGCTGTTTTTGAGTTCTAGTGTTTTGAAGCCCTCCTTCTCCAGGACCCCATTTACAGTGGGGCAAAAAAGTATTTAGTCAGCCACCAATTGTGCAAGTTCTCCCACTTAAAAGGATGAGAGAAGCCTGTAATTTTCATCATAGGTATACCTCAACTATGAGAGACAAAATGGGGGAAAAAATCCAGAAAATCACATTGTCTGATTTTTAAAGAATTTGTTTGCAAATCATGGTGGAAAATAAGTATTTGGTCAATATCCAAAGTTCATCTCAATACTTTGTTATATATCCTTTGTTGGCAATGACAGAGGTCAAACGTTTTCTGTAAGTCTTCACAAGGTTTTCACACACTGTTGCTGGTATTTTGGCCCATTCCTCCATGCAGATCTCCTCTAGAGCAGTGATGTTTTGGGGCTGTCGCTGGGCAACACGGACTTTCAACTCCCTCCAAAGGTTTTCCATGGGGTTGAGATCTGGAGACTGGCTAGGCCACTCCAGGACCTTGAAATGCTTCTTACGAAGCCACTCCTTCATTGCCCGGGCAGTGTGTTTGGGATCGTTGTCATGCTGAAAGACCCAGCCACGTTTCATCTTCAATGCCCTTGCTGATGGAAGGAGGTGTTCATTCAAAATCTCACGATACATGGCCCCATTCATTCTTTCCTTTACACGGATCAGTCGTCCTGGTCCCTTTGCAGAAAAACAGCCCCAAAGCATGATGTTTCCACCCCCATGCTTCACAGTAGGTATGGTGTTCTTTGGATGCAACTCAGCATTCTCTCTCCTCCAAACACAACGAGTTGAGTTTAGACCAAAACGTTCTACTTTGGTTTCATCTGACCATATGACATTCTCCCAATCCTCTTCTGGATCATCCAAATGCTCTCTAGCAAACTTCAGACAGGCCCGGACATGTACTGGCTTAAGCAGGGGGACACGTCTGGCACTGCAGGATTTGAGTCCCTGGCAGCGTAGTGTGTTACTGATGGTAGCCTTTGTTACTTTGGTCCCAGCTCTCTGCAGGTCATTCACTAGGTTCCCCCCGTGTGGTTCTGGGATTTTTGCTCACCATTCTTGTGATCATTTTGACCCCACTGGGTGAGATCTTGCATGGAGCCCCAGATCAAGGGAGATTATCAGTGGTCTTGTATGTCTTCCATTTTCTAATTATTGCTCCCACAGTTGATTTCTTCACACCAAGCTGCTTGCCTATTGCAGATTCACTCTTCCCAGCCTGGTGCAGGTCTACAATTTTGTTTCTGGTGTCCTTCGACAGCTCTTTGGTCTTGCCCATAGTCGAGTTTGGAGTGTGACTGTTTGAGGTTGTGGACAGGTGTCTTTTATACTGATAACAAGGTCAAACAGGTGCCATTACTACAGGTAACGAGTGGAGGACAGAGGAGCCTCTTAAAGAAGTAGTTACAGGTCTCTGAGAGCCAGACATCTTGTTTGTAGGTGACCAAATACTTATTTTCCACCATGATTTGCAAATATATTCTTTAAAAATCAGACAATGTGATTTTCTGGATTTTTTTCCCCATTTTGTCTCTCATAGTTGAGGTATACCTATGATGAAAATTACAGGCCTCTCTCATCTCATTTAAGTGGGAGAACTTGCACAATTGGTGGCTGACTAAATACTTTTTTGCCCCACTGTATGTCTGTGGGAAGCCCTTCTGGAAGGGGAGGCTTTATCCAAGGATATCACCTGACACCTCCTCCCCACACACACCCTTAGCCCAGAAGCTTGAGAAAGGATCCTCCTCTGCACCCTTGGCCTACACCATCACCCCTTGTCCACCTCTGTTTGCAATGCTGGACAATGAAACTGGGACCTTTCATATAGAAATCACACACTCTTACAACATGCTCCCCTTCTCTTGCTTTGCACAAGATAGTCAGCAATGTTTACCATTTTGCATAATTTATTCTGATGCTGCCAGTCACAGGAAGGAAGTTCTGCTGCGTTCTCAGTTTCATCACCAAATACTAATATTTAGTCATCATCCGTGTTTCTGAGATTTCAACAGGCCTTTTCAAGGAACTTCTCCTATATAAGTGCCAGAAACTTGGGGCAAGGGAGTTGTTAGTGAATTCAAAGAATCACAGAGAATTTTATCCCATGGACAAAGCGCATTTTGTGCTTTTCCTACTCTTGTGGCGAATGCAGCACTCTCCAAAGTGATTTCATCTGTCTGTGCTGTCCTTTTCCTCAGCGAAGCGTTAACTTTGCAAGAATTGGTGCAAACCAGGGCCCACTGCAAATGCTTCAGGGCAAACTTGCATCTGCTCTTCCCTCTCCTCCAACGACATGCCAAAAAGTAAGCAAGTCACATTAAATAATCATTTGGCACCCGAGGATCAGTTCTGGCAACGGGCCCCCCGCACCGGCCAGGACATTCTTTTTTTAGTTGATATTTGGCTGAGGCGCAGGCATGTCCCTCAACGCCGGTGAAACAGGATCTCCAGCCCGGCGCAGATCCAGGCAGAGCGTGGGCACTGGTCCCTCCAGCCCCTGACACACCCCTCTCCGCCCGCCCTCTGTAACCTTATGCCACAACCGTGTCCCGAGCTCCTAGCGCAGGGCACCTTCGCGAGGACGCCAAGCAAACGTCCTTGGCGCTTGGCTAGTTGCAAAGTACTGTGGACCAGATTTCAGGCCTTGGCAACCCCCGTTTCCTTGGCGATGCCGAAGCAGAGCCGCCGTTCATCCACGGCCCGGGCCGCCCGGGCGACCGCTGCAGCGGGGGCGCACCCGACCCGCGAAGCGCAGCCCCGAGCGGTTCTTCGCAAGGCTCCGCCAGCCCGTGACGTCAGCGAGGGACCGGGCAGCCGCGCGCTGGACGTAAACACGGGCTGGCCGAGAAGGAAGCGGGTCTCGGCGGCGGCGGCGGCGGGGCGGGGGCTGAAAGCGGAATTCAAAGCGCCCCCTTGGCGGAGGCACCGTGTTTTAATGACGTCGTCCCCCTGCACAGCTCTACGGGAAGGCGCCTGAACGGCCTTGGTGCAGAATGATCCTGGGATCCTCACAGGCAGCCAAACCGAGCACAGCGCACCGAACTCGGTTTTTTCCAAAAAAAGGCATTTGAGGGAAGAGACCCAAGGGTCACCTCTGCACAGTGGCTTTTGCACCGTCACCTTTGCACCGTCACCTTTGCCCCTTTGCACCGTCACCTTGGCACAGTCGCCAGCCCCATGCAATTCACTCCGGGGCTCTGCTTGCTCCCAAACAGGCCCGCTGAAATCCCTCGGCCCCGCCGTTTTTCCGGCTCCAACCGTGCAAACTGAAATAAATCCTGGCGGATGCATTAGCCACCTTTCGCGACGCGTTTGCCAGCACCTCCCGCCGGTCGTTTCTAGGGCAAAGCTCGGGGCTGGCGCACAATAGGGCAGCCCCGGGTCCCCGCATGCAAGAGGTAAACAACGCCGCCGCAAGCAAGGCTTTAGCCCCAGCCCTACTTAAAAGGGCCTCTCCAACCACGGAAGGAACCGGGCGTCGCGCAAGTGCATTTTGCGGCCCCCTTTCCCAGAAAAGCAACGGGCGGGAAACGTGGATTTCATCGACAAGAAAGCCACGGTCCTGCGGGAACGGTCGCAACGAGGCGCCCGAAGTTGAACGGCGGCCTCTTGGCGTGCGCGGATCCCGGGGGGAAATGCAGGCCCGAACCAGAAGGAGCATTCAAGGCCGGCGAGCAGCGCGCGACTCAGAATGACAGGACGAAGAAACTGCATTTCGCAGACCGAAGCATCGCTCCGGACTGTCCCCGGACTGGACTGGCCGACGGCCTCATCTGCAAACCGCTCTGAAACTAAGTAAATCAAGCGACCCCCCCCCTTTTTTTTAAGTAAAAGCCTATGTTGTTATCGAAGCTGTAGCGCTCCACGGCAGGAAGGCGAACCACCCGCTTAGGCGAATATTTCGGAGGGGTCCAAGTTGCAAAAAAAAAAAGAAGTCCCAACACAACAGCTCCGTCCGTGTGCAATGCTCACCTTCTCCCCTGCAAAGCTGTAAAAATCTCCGCTGCAATTGGCCGGCATTCGGTCCATTAAAACAGCATGATTGTGGCTCCCACCAAGGCCGAAGCTGGCTTGCTTCTTTGTTAGTTTCCTGCTCGCTCCATCTTAGAGAGCGGGGGGAGAGAGGCGGCTGCGGGGTTCATTTCGCCAGGGTGGGGGGCGGGGAGGGGGCGCGTAGTTGTCGTTTGGGGCGGGCGGAGGCAGGCAGGCAGGCAGGCAGCGAGGTCTCGGGGCGAGCGCAGCTCCCACCGGCCGGGAGAGTTGGGGACGCGGCGCTTGGGGTTGGAACTGCCGCTGCTGCTGCTGCTGCTGCTGCTGCTGCCGCCGCCGCCGCTGCCCGGAGCGAGAGCAAAGCGCTGCCCGAAAGTGGGAGAGAAAAGAAAAGGGGGAAAAGAGGGAAGGGAAAAGGGGCGGAAAGCGAAAACAAGAGGCAGAGAGAGCGGAGCGCAGAGCCAGCCGCTTCCCGGGGGGAGCAGGGGAGGGAAAGAAGAGCCGGCAGCGGGCGGCCGAGCCTCCTCCCCCGCCGGGGAGCTGCTGCCGCCGCTGCTCCTCCTCCTCCTCCTCCTGCGCGCACAAGGCGCCGCCGCCGAGCGAGCGAGCGAGCGGAGGAGGGAAGAGGAAGGCCGGCGCGCGGGCCCGGGCGAGGGGCAGGCGGAGCGCGCGCGCCTCCCTCCCCGGCCGCCGGGAGGGAGCGCGGCTGCGGCCCGAGCCCCGCGCCCCGGACGGCGGGAGCTGTGGCCGCGCGCGTCTGGAGGCAGGGGCTCGAGCGAGGGGGACGCCGCCGAGTTTGGCCGGGGAGGGGGCCGGAGAGGAGGGGAGGGGGCGGATCAAAAGACGCGGCCCCGGTTGTGGGCCGGGGGAGCGTCTCTCCGCCGCTCCTCTCGGGATGCGGGGGAAGGAGGCGCGGACACGGCGCGTGGCAGTCGCTGCCGGGCTTTAAAGGCGCGAGCGTCTCCGGTCAGGGTGGCCCCTCCGTGTTCAGGCGCGGACTGGGGTCGTTGCTCTGGGCATCGCGCTGGTTCCCTCGGGGGACAGAGACCCCCTTCAGCCTGGAGGAGGAGAGGACTGGCGTTGGGGCCGGAAGGGGGGCAAGCTGACCTTGGCTGATCTCTGCTTACCTGAAGTGCACCTGGAGGGGAGAGTGCAGGGCAATCCCAAGCCTTGCAATTAGACCGCCCCCCCCGAAAAAAAATCATAGATGGCAGTGGCAATGCACTTCCATGCTGTCGCCACAAAATACATGTGGACACCTGGCGAAAGCCCCTAGGAGTCAAACTCAACTCCGCAAACTATCCTACCCTGAAATGGATGGGAGTTGAGAAAGTTTGGGCGAGTGCTAACTTTGGTGTTTGGAGAGGACTCCTGAGAATACAGGACAGCTGAGAAAACAAACTGATGGGCTCTCAACAAATCAACCCAGAAGAGTTCTCGCTCAAGACACAGATGACCAGGCTCAAATTATCCTACTTGAGACACACATGAAGACCTCGGTCTCTGGAAGAAGGTTCTCATGGTGGGAAAGGTGGAAGGAAAGAGAAGACGAGGACGACCAGCAGCAAGGGGGATGGGCCCAATTAGAGGTGATGAGAAAATCTACATGATCGCTAAGACTCAAGGACGACTTGGTGGCACGTTATCAAGCATTGTTGCTTGAATAAACGACTGCACCCAAAACCAATCTGCCAGGGACTGGGGTGTCTATAAGGTATGGTCAGAAAAGTCATAGGGTTGAGCTTTGATTACACTGTCACGGCTGCCATCTTGGCATTTTAACCACACCCTGCAGACACCTCTGGTTCTGGCAGATCATTCCATGGCATCCTATGTAAGGACCGTCCTGTCTGCCCAATTCAATATGAGGAAGATCCTTTTTGGATGGATGTTCTAGGCCCTACCGCTTCACCTCTTCCTGATGGCCTGCCTCAGAGAGGGTTATTCAAAGTAACCCACAATCATCACCTTGGCTCTGCTGCATAGGTTGCTATCACTCCTCCCTTTGTAACTGGAGAGCTGAGAGGGATGTCTCATGGATTCCCTGCAGCTCCCCCAAAGTAGATTTGAGCCTGAGATTTCTCAGGACCACTCTGAGTGCCCCGTTACTACAGTGGAAGAAACAGAATAATTTTGAAGTATGAGGCCAGCTGTGCCAGAGGACAATGTTTCTATATTACATAGACCAAGCCCCTACTGTTGAATGCACAGATAATTCAGCTCTGGTTGAGTAAGAAATGCCATGCATATATAAAGGAACATTTTATGCATAAGGTAAATGACAAGCAGAGGTGTATACACTGATTCAGAGGCTTAACAGATGAGATTATCTTTACATTGCAGAAAGATTCAGATGCAACCAGCGTTCTTACATTTGTTCCTACGTATCAGACATGTTAAACCAGATAGGAAAAATGATCCACCGCTTAAGAAGAAAAGGGTGAGTCCAGTTAATATAATCTAATAAAAGCATTAATGGTGTTTCTTGCGTATTCTTTGAAGACCCAACCAAAACATTACTTGGTGCCAACGAGTAGAAACTGGGCAACCGTTTGCATGAAATTCATCAGGGAGAGAATTCAGACGGTAGGGGTCTTTCGTTCTCCATTGTTCATTCTGAGCCCCTTTGTGCACACTGCTGGAGGGGGCCTTGTCTGTTCATCCAGGCCCCAGCGGAAGGATCTGAAGGAAGAAATCGTCAGCTGCAGGCAGAGACATGTTTCTCCCTCCCTGCTCCCGGTTCAGAGGCAGCGCGGGAGTGCGCATGAACAGGAGTGAGGAACCGTTGCTGACATCGAAGGCAAAAATAAGGGGGCGGGGAGGGAATGACGGATCCAAGCTGTTAACAGTTCTGTCTGATGTTATGCTGAATTTGCTGCGCAGAACCAACGTAGGATATGTTTTCGTGAACTTACTAGAATGCTGAGTCTACCCATATTCAAAACATTGCAGTAAGATGACTGGCTGTGAATGAAACCTTGCTGTTTTTGGAGGCGTTTGCTTGCAGTACTGTTCTGCTTAGATGCTGCCTTTGGATTTGGGCATTGTTTCGCCAGCAAAATAAACATAAAAATACATTTCTAAAGGTCTGGGTACACTTGCGTATTTACAAATCATGGCACTGCAGACGTTATGAAATTGAAAAGCTTTGGGGAAATGTGGGGGAGTGGCAGCATTTATTTTCCTTGTTTGTTTACCGGGCCCAGTCCCAAAGGAACTCTGGTTTTTAAAAAGAATAAGCTCTGTGTCGAAATGCTTTCAATGGCAGTTCTGAAATTTAAAACCTAAAGGTCTTGATTTTAACTTTTCTGAAAAAAGAAAAGATGTAGAATTATTTCATATCTTAGAAAAAAGATAATCCTATAATGTATACATATACATGTTTGTGTGTATATATACATCACAAATGTTTGTATATACAATATATCTATATATAACATGTATGTATGTGTGTATGCCGGTGTATATGTAGGATTATTGTACGCACACACACACAAAATACTAATAGTTCACTCAGTCGCTGAAAAGTTTTTATGTAGCTAAAATGGCACCATCTACATCCATGAGAAAGGAAGGTTTGAAGGAACTCCAGCTTTCTTAAATATTTTAAAATGCTTCCAAGGGCAGTTCGATGAAGGCTGAATTTACAACATGGCCACTGAACCCTGACTTTCTGTTTTCCGGCCAAAATAAAATCAGGCAGAGGTGGAATGGAAAGGAGTAGCTAAGAAAAGGGCATGGCCAGCGGGGATCATCAGCTAACCAGGGAGCAACTTATATTAATAGCAAGGGGCTTTTGTTATATAAGGGAGTCCAGGAACTTGGTGCGGTTCCATGAGAGGCTAAATTTTTAAAAAAATCACTCAAATGCAGTCAATTTTCTATCACTAGACTTTGTCTCTTGATCGGGGGTTCTAAGAATTGCTGTTTTTTAACTAGCAAGTTCCACAGCCTGAAAAAGTTTGAAAAGCCCTGCCCTAGTTGCCTGAAAACACACAGCACACCCCTCTTGTTGAAGAAACAAATCGGTACCTAAACTAAACTGATCAGGATCTGAACTTGGACTGGGACCAGGGAGACACAGATTCAACAGTGGAGTCCTTGGTGTTCTCTGAGCTTGTTCAACCCTGAGCTACATATATTCTCTTCTGTTGAAAATATATTCTCTTCTATTCAAGTCCACTTTCTCTCAGCCCAACCTACCCTACAGGGTTGTTGTGGGAAAGATTTGAAGGAAGTACTGCTATGTACCTTGGCTTTTGTGCATTTAGGATCCTCCTTCCAGCCCCCTGGGCCTCTGGTGTGATAGGAGCAGCAGGGTTGGAAGAGAATCTCCTGTGAAAGGAAAGTAAGGCAGGAAAAGCCTGTCAGACTAAAAACTGGAGAATTAACAGTGCATGCAACCAAGTTTTAAGCCGGCTAGACAGTTTTTGTTTCTGGAGGTACTACTTAAGATATTTGAGGCTTGCCTTGCATAACTCCACTTCTAATCCTAGTGTAATTTACTGTTGAGAAAGGGTTGCCAAACTATAATTTGAGCCAGATCAAATTTGATTAGGGAAGGTAATGATCATTTAAGATGCAGAAGTGACCATCATAGATCTCTGGGTTTTATTCAAGCACAAAGGATACAGAGGCAGCTATTCAGGTTGGCGCAGAGTTCAGATTTCATCCCATTAGCAAATCCTTCTAAATGAGTGTGGAAGCATGACTCAACTTTGTTGTTGTTGTTTTTAAAAAAAACAGTCTGGTTAGTGGATATAAAGAGAGGCCAGAGGGCCCTAAAATGCTGGTTGGAATCACTGCAGTTCACCCATCGAGTGGAAAGGAAGGGGCTGCAAAAAGGAAAGGAGAAGGGAAAAGAAAGAACAAGGACTCGTAACAATCTCCAATTTAAAAATCAAGGTTTATTTTCAGTTCCAGGTGAGCAACTTCTTTGTTAGATGTATTTCACAACATGGGCCTTTCCTCCTGTCGGCTTCAAACAAAGCTGGCATAAAATGGGCCGTCTGCCTTGCCAAGCCCTACTTTGTTTCTGCACCCTCTGTTCTGAGCCGTTGCTGAGCGATGCAGCTCTGATCTCTGCATGTCGCGTGCTTTCTCCTCTGGCTTTGCTGCTGTCCCCATCACATCGCAGCAGGATGGGGAGGGTCTCCCTTCAAAACTCGGCAGGTTGGTCTGCTCCTCTTCCTAAACCCCATTTGGGCATCTCTCAGGTTAAAATAATGTGAAATAAACGGGAAGAGAGCAGGGCAGAAAAAAACCCAGATAGGAGAGAAACTCTGCCACACTAAGCCACTAGCCAGGTTCTGCAGAACAGAAGAAGTGAAACTGACTAGCTCCTGGGTCCTTCTCCAAGTGAGAGGGAGGGTTGAAACTGACCAAAAAAAAAAAACAGACAATGGTGAAGAAGCACAAGCAGGTCTCCTTCCTCAAATGAAATTGTGAGGTCTGCTGTCTTCTCCACTCCCTGGCTGGAAGACTAGAGAGGAATTGCCATCAAAATCAGGGTTGAGGGGTGACAGGTCTGAAAAGAGCCCAAGTATGAATGGAGGGGACGCATGTGCAAAAGAAATGGTTGAGGTAGACACTATCTAATGAACATTAGGAAGGGAAGGAGTATGTCTACATCTTCCAACACTTGCATAACACACCTCCAATCACAGCCACAACCGGTCACCAGATTTCATACTCAAGCTTCTGGATCGCAAAGGGCATCTGATTTTGCACACCTTGAGCCTGCCCTTGGATAACAGTGGGATAAGAGAGAAAATACTACTTTTATACTGGTACAGCTAAGGGCAACTTGTCTCACTTGGAACTGGGGACAAGTTATAGGCGGTGACAAAGTTGTCAGGTAAATTGTATCATGTATAAGTGCAAATGGAGAGGGTATACACAGCAACCCTGCAAGGAAGATTTTATGCACGTAGGCGTTTATTTATTTATTTATTAAATGTATGTGGCCACCCATCTCACGAGAAGTACTCTGGACAGTGTGCAGCAAAAAATATAAAACAATAAACATGTCAAACACACTCATATTAAAAAGTTAAAGCACACACACATACACACACAAGAGATTAGATCAGCAAGGAAGCCACCTCAAGATCTCACTGGTTCCTTAAGCCCCCCCCCCCCCCGCAGGCTGGATGACAAAGCCAGGTCTTGAAGGACTTGGAAAGTAAGGAGGGATGGAGCTGACCTCACTTTGGGCGGGGCGGGGGGGGGGAGAATGATCCATAAGGTGGGCACCACAGCAGAGAAGGTCCACCTCCTTGGGCCCACCAAGTGTAGTTCCCTGACAGATGGGACACGCAGCATGCCTCTCTTGCTGGATCTGATGGGGCAGGAAGGTATGGGTGTCACCTATCAAACACAGGAGTTTGAACCAAAGTCTCTCTGGTCCAGATCCATCCATCAATGCATCACTTGTTCCCATGCTCAACCACCAAGGAGCCATTGGCCTAACAATCTTTGTAGGTTGTTGATAACATTCAGATCTTTAGGACACTGAATCCTGTTATGGGTTGAATGCATGACTGACACTGAAGTGAATACAGTTTATTATGTTGCTCGAAGACTGTTCAAATATTTTTGACATGATATGTGAAGGGTTAAGGTGAGGATAATTCACTCAAGTTCCAACTATAATTTTGTGTACATCTGCAAAATGTTAAACTTAAATCAGAACTAGGATTTGTTAAAGGAATCTCCCTCATCCTGACTCTAGAAAAAACTGTCCAAAGGTGAAAAATCATACTGACTAAATCCTCGGAGTGAAGAGATGCACTTTGTTAATTTTATTTCTAAAGAACTTTTAAAATGCCCTTTCGGGGAAAGGAAGGAATGAACCTGAACCTAAATTAAATCAGTGTGCGTGGCTGAATATCTAAATGTGATACTGAAAGACATATCTGGCTGATTTAGATCAGCTCCACAACATCCTGATCTAAAGCATCAGAAGTGAGTTTCACAGCTAATGGATCAATCAAACTGAGATCAAGTATTTCTGGAATAGCAATCTTTCTTTTACTGCTTTCCGTACAATGATTTCCTCCTTCCTGGATGCATTTCTGTTTTGCTGAGCTAAATCTAATCGAAATGTGCTAGAACCTTTAGTTCTTTTCTTGTTGTTGTTTAGTCGTTAAGTCGTGTCCGACTCTTCGTGACCCCATGAACCATATTGCGCCAGGCCTTCCTGTCCTTCACTGCCTCCCTGAGTTTGCTCAGTTTCATGCTCATTGCTTCAGTGATGCTATCTAACCATCTCATCCTCTGCCGTCCTCTTCTCCTTTTGCCTTCAATCTTTCCCAGCATCAGGGTCTTCTCCAAAGAGATCTCTCTTCGCATTAGGTGGCCAAAATATCTGAGCTTGAGCTTCATTATCGATCCTTCCAATGAGCAATCAGGGTTGATTTCCTTTAAGATTGACTGGTTTGACCTCCGAGCAGTCCAGGGAACTCTTAAGAGTCTTCTCCAGCACCACAGTTCAAAGGCATCAATTCTTCGGCGCTCGGCCTTTTTTATGGTCCAGCTCTCACAGCCATACATTACTACTGGAAAAACCATAGCTTTGACTATGCGGATCTTTGTCGGCAAGGTGACGTCTCTGCTTTTTAATATGCTATCTAGGCTTGCCATAGCTTTCCTCCCAAGGAGCAAGTGTCTTTTAATTTCATGGCTGCAGTCTCCGTCTGCGGTGATCTTGGAGCCCAAATAAATGAAGTCTGTTACTGCTTCCATTTCTACCCCTTCTATTTGCCAGGAATTGATGGGTCCAGATGCCATGATCTTAGTTTTTTTAATGTTGAGTTTCAAGCCAGCTTTTGCACTCTCCTCTTTCACCCTCATCAAGAGGCTCTTTAGTTCTTCTTCACTTTCTGCCATTAGGGTGGTATCGTCCGCATATCTGAGGTTGTTGATGATTCTCCCTGCAATCTTAATTCCGGCTTGTGATTCTTCCAGCCTGGCATTTCTCATGATGTACTCTGCATATAGGTTAAATAAGCAGGGTGACAGTATACAGCCTTGTCGTACACCTTTCCCTATTTTGAACCAATCGGTTGTTCCGTGACCGGTTCTAACTGTTGCTTCTTGGCCCGCATACAGATTTCTCAGGAGACAGGTAAGGTGGTCTGGTATTCCCATCTCTTTAAGAATTTGCCACAGTTTGTTGTGATCCACACAATCAAAGGCTTTTGCATAGTCAATGAAGCAGAAGTAGATATTTTTCTGGAACTCTCGTGCTTTCTCCATGATCCAGCGAATGTTGGCGATTTGATCTCTAGTTCCTCTGCCTCTTCGAAACCCAGCTTGTACATCCGGTAGTTCTCGGTTCATATATTGCTGAAGCCTAGCTTGTAGGATTTTGAGCATAACCTTGCTAGCATGTGAAATGAGTGCAATTGTGCGATAGTTTGAGCATTCTTTGGCGTTGCCCTTCTTTGGAATTGGAACGTAAACTGACCTTTTCCAATCCCGTGGCCACTGTTGCGTTTTCCAAACTTGCTGGCATATTGAGTGCAGCACTTTAACACCATCATCTTTTAGTATTTTAAATAACTCAGCTGGAATCCTGTCATCTCCACTAGCTTTGTTGTTAGCAATGCTTCCTAAGGCCCACTTGATTTCACTCTCTAGGATGTCTGGCTCAAGGTCAGTGATCACACCAGCGTGGACATCAAGATCTTTCTTGTATAGTTCTTCTGTGTATTCTTGCCACCTCTTCTTAATCTCTTCTGCTTCTGTTAGGTCCCTGCCTTTTTTGTCCTTTATCATGCCCATCTTTGCACTAAACGTTCCTTTCATATCTCCAATTTTCTTGAAGAGATCTCTAGTCTTCCCCATTCTATTGTTTTCCTCAATTTCTTTGCATTGTTCATTTAAGAAGGCCTTCTTATCTCTCCTGGCTATTCTCTGGAAATCTGCATTCAGCTGCTTATATCTTTCCCTTTCACCCTTGCTTTTCGCATTCCTTCTTTCCACAACTATTTGTAAAGCCTCATCAGACAGCCATTTTGCTTTCTTGCATTTCTTTTTCTTTGGGATGGTTTTAGTTGCTGCCTCCTGTACAATGTTACGGACCTCCGTCCATAGTTCTTCAGGCACTCTGTCTACCAAATCTAATCCTCTAAATCTATTCATCACCTTCACTGTGTACTCACAAGGAATATGATCTAAGTCATACCTGAGTGGTCTAGTGGTTTTCCCTACATTCTTCAATTTAAGCCTAAATTTTGCAGTAAGAAGCTCATGATCTGAGCCACAGTCAGCTCCTGGTCTTGTTTTTGCTGTCTGTATAGAGCTTCTCCATCTTTGGCTGCAAAGTATATAATCAATCTGGTTTCGGTATTGACCATCTGGTGATGTCCATGTGTAGAGTCGTCTCTTGTGTTGTTGGAAAAGAGTGTTTGCTATGACTAGCTTGTTCTCTTGACAGAACTCTATTAGCCTTTGCCCTGCTTCATTTTGTACTCCAAGGCCAAATTTGCCTGTTATTCCGATTACTCCTTGACTTCCTACTTTAGCATTCCAATCCCCTATGATGAAAAGGACATCTTTTTTTGGTGCTAGTTCTAGAAGGTGTTGTAGGTCTTCATAGAAGCGGTCAACTTCAGCTTCTTCAGCATCAGTGGTTGGGGCATAGACTTGGATGACTGTGATATTGAATGGTTTGCCTTGGATACGCACTGAGATCATTCTGTCGTTTTTGAGGTTGTACCCCATTACTGCCTTTCCCACTCTCTTATTCACTATGAGTGCAACTCCATTTCTTCTAAGGGTTTCTTGCCCACAGTAGTAGATATAATGGTCACCCGAATTAAATTCACCCATTCCCGTCCATTTCAGTTCGCTGATTCCCAAGATGTCGACGTTCAATCTTGTCATCTCATGTTTGACCACATCCAGCTTGCCTTGGTTCATAGATCTTACATTCCAGGTACCTATACAATATTGTTCTTTACAGCATCGGACCTTCTTTTCGCTTCCAGATACATCCACAGCTGAACGTCCTTTCGGCTTTGGCCCAGCCGCTTCACTCTTTCTGGAGCTACTTGGAAATGCCCTCCACTCTTCCCCAGTAGCATATTGGACACCTTCCGACCTGAGGGGCTCATCTTCCGGCGTCATATCTTTTAGCCTTTTAACATTGTCCATGGGGTTTTCTTGGCAAGGATACTGGAGTGGGTTGCCATTTCCTTCTCCAGTGGACCACATTTTGTCAGAACTCTCTGTCATGACCTGTCCGTCTTGGGTGGCCCTGCACGGTATAGCTCATGGCTTCACTGAGTTACGCAAGCCCCTTCGCCACGACAAGGCAGTGATCCATGAAGGGGAGTTCTTTTCTTACTAGTTCTATATTTTGCAGTCTTCACAAAATAGGAAGTGGTCATTAACCCACTTATTCTGTTTGGACAATCTTACCCTCATAGAGAAACAGAAGAGAATCTTCCAGGGCCTCCAAAGCGTTTTCATTTTCCATTTCCTTTTCCAGAGAAACTCAGAAAGGCTGTAAGCCCAGAGTGAGAAGCCACAGACTACTGCTTTCATGAAAGCTTTGATGGCCCCAGTAAGATAAGATTCTTGTAGACTGAGAGAAGATGCCTATATTTTCCAAGACAGCCATGCTCATCTCCTGCCCTAGAAGTCCAAGCCCTCATGCCTCTCAACTGCAAAGTTTCTAGGACAGAATGGAGGAGTATTTTGTCCCTACTCTGCAACTTGCCAATAGAAGCTGGGCAGATCCCAGCCTGTGCTGCATCATTACTACGGATTGTCACTGAGGCACCATTTGTGGTGGGAAGAGATGGAAAATACCACTTTACACCAGATCATAAAGCTGTGAAGTTAGGTGGCAGCCTTAGCTTCAGGCTGGGGTTTAGGGGAAAGTTATGAAGATGGGTTCTTCAGCAACGGTTAGCGAGGCATCCTTGAACCCAAAGTAGGGGATACAGGATGTGGATGGACCTCCTTTGTTGTCTTCCTCTCTCTCTAGACTGGTTCAAGATGATCCTTAGGAAACCTAATTTTTTGAACCATCTCTTCTGCCTCCAAGGCAGATTTCTATCTCTGGATTGGTGTCTCCCCACACTTTCACTCTACTCCCCTTTGGTGACTTTTTCTGTCCTCGATTTTGGTGTTGTTTTGTTTTCCCTGCCAAATTCCATTTCACAGCAGAAAAAAACAACCCTCCAACAGAATACCCAAGACTACTTCTTATGAACTTGTCTTTTAAGATTCTTTTCACCATTGTACCTACCCTAACCCTTAAACTCTCTGTCTGCTGGCCCCAATACGACTAATAAAGGGTGTCTTTCTCATGCAAATCCTGCTCCCCTTTACTGATGATCTTAGGCAGACTAAAGTAATTAAAAAGTTGCTTATTTTCCCCAGCTGATATTGTTTGAATTGCTTGTTTGGGAAGGAGTGGTTTTTGTTGTTTTTTTAGCTATTTCCAAAAGAAATTATTTGAGTAAATATTTTGGTTTTGTCTGCTTTATGTGTGTTGATGAAAAGTTCTTGTAACTTTTTAGTTCTTGTAACTGTAATACATTATTGTATATTTGGTAATTCAACTTAATTGACCAAGACATCCAACACACCATTCTTAAGATTAATCCTGGGCTCACTATTGTTTTGTGGCTCTACTGTATTGCCGTGTTTTTCAAACTTGGCAACTTTAATGCTGGCTGGGGAATTGTGGGAGTTGAAGTTCACCCATCTTACAGTTGCCAAGTTTGAAAAACACTGCTCTATTGTGCGGTCATTTTTGCAAGGCTTCACTATCATTGGACCCAGGTGTTTTTTTTATACTTCTGAACATGTCTGCTTGCAAGACAGGAACAAGCCAAACAGATTGCCCCATAAGCAGCGCAACCTTAATACATAATGTGCACGTTGACAACTCACAGTATCTGTTGCAATATGTTTTGCTGTACTTGATTTTAGAGGAGATCCAGCCAGTCTTGCTGCTCAGATGTAAATTATTTTAAGTAAGTCATCAGAACTGACCGAGCCACTTAATGTGTTAATTAATTCTAATCACTGTTTGCCTCCATTTAATTGTACAGTCTTGCCAAGACCATGAGTCTTAGAGATGGGCAGATTCATGCACGATTTTGCTGCAGGCTATAGTTAAAATTCCTACAATTACAAAAGCAGGCATACAGCCTTGCTGGGTGCTGTTTATGACAATGCATAAAAAGTATATGGATGCCATCTGGAGACCTCTGAATTCCTAGTCTAAAAAGACTACTGTATGTTTTGCTTGCATTACATTTACATGCATTTTAGCAGTAGTGAATGTCAGAGAAGTTTCTTTTAAGAAGGCTTGCCGAGCAGAGACTATTTATCATGTGACGTTAAGTTGTTCAGAAGCTGCTTGCTCACAGTTCTTTACCCGTAGCCACAATAAACTTTCTGTTTGGATGTTTACAAGGTCAGTTAGACATTTCTTCTCTTGTATCACACAGCAAATATAAGAGTGATACACCTTTGCCCTACTCATTCAAACGGCAGATGTTTTATCCTAGCTTTTAAAAAAACATGTTTTCTTGATGCATCTCGTCCTATCAGATAAACTGCTAAAATAAAGCAGAGTCTCAAACTCAAGTTGATGAATTTTTAGAAGTCTTGTGTGGGGTTCTGACAATGGGGGGAGGAAGGGTTAGGCCGTCTCACCTGAGATCTGGGGAAAATTTGTTGAGCCCCATACAAAGTCATAATGTGGTTTGTCTTTGGCTTAGCATGAGATATGAACTCAGTCACAGACTGCGTTTTGGACTAGTTCAGGTAGAGTTCAGACGAGCCAAAGATCTCAGAGTCCATTAACAACAATATGGAAGTAATTTGCCAGGGTGGTTTACTGACTTCCCAGTCTAGCCTACAGCCCAAGGGTTTTCTGGTTGTCTCCTATCCAAGCATTAACCAACATTGTCCTTGCTTATCTTTCACAATCAGCTAAGATTAACTAAGTTCAGCAACAATCTACTATGTTCAAGCCAACTGGAATTAACAGTTAAAAGCTGAAACTACATCTCAGATATAGAGTCTTCCCTCTTCCTTTTTCTAAGGTCTCCCACTCATATTTAAGGCAGACACACCATGGGATAACACCATATTCACATCCTACAGGCAAAGGAGCAGGAATGGAGAAATTCTGTGCACAACAATGTCCCATTATCATCTTTAACATCCTCGCAATGGGCAGTTCAAGCTTTTAAAATGGTCACGTGCTTTGCAGACGGTCTAGCAATGCAGGGTTGATGAGACCCCATAGGCCCCAGCCTTTGTGGGCTGCTACTACTGCCCTCCCCACTCAGGTCAGAGTCAAGCATCTTGCCTTATTTTTCCAGCAAAAGCCTGGGGTTGCTTGCGCAAGTGCACAATGTGACAATTGTAAAAGTGCTTCCAACTGGGGGAGGGGCAGGAGGAAAATAAATTGTGCTATCTGCACATTGCTTTCGTGACAAGTTAACTTTGTGGACTTCACTCTCATTTCTGTGACGTCAAGGAGGGTTAGTGCCTAGATAGCACTTATTCACGTGTGTAGAAATGTGGAGGAGCGTCAAGACCCGATCTCTCCAGCAGGATGATAAAAATGTTACCTGAATATTTCCATGCTTCTGGACAATATATTGTTTTTTGTCTACAAACAACAGATTGCATTATCCCTAAAAGTGACTCTTGTTGCGGCCCCCGGGTAGGCAAATAGAGTTCTTGTATCATTGTGGACATTGGTAGCCAAATTAAAATAGGAACGGCAAAGATTTAGAGATTTCTCCCCCCGCCCCCCCCCGGCTCCCGCCTTTCTGTTTGGGAACATATTCCCTAGTACCTGATTAAGACCAGTCCTTTGGCTCTGTTGGAATACATTTGTTAATGGTTACTAGGGAAACTGTTCTTCTCACTTGGCTACTCAGCTAATTTTTCTTTCTTCCAGCATGTTTACATCCACTTGTGCATCCTGATAAAAATGAGAAATATGTGGCTTGGAGACCTTACTTCTTTTTTTTTTTTAAGTGCCAAGAATGTACTTGTCCCTCTATTTGAGCCAGAGAGCCTCTTCTGAAGGGAACAGAACTAAATGGATTGAGTACCCTGGATGCTTGGGATAGTTTAGGGAGAAAGATTAAGGGGCCAATTCTTCCATTATGTGCATTCAATCCATTGCAGTTTGTTTTCTTTACACTGTTGGAGAAGAATATAGATACAGAATCATTGAGTCAAGACTCAAAGAGGAAGAGATCTGCCTTAGCTTCAGACAGTAAATTTGGAGCAGTGTTTCTCAACCTTAGCAACTTTAAGATATGTGGACTTCAACTCCCGGAATTCCCCAGCCAGCCATGCTGTGCAGGCCTGCTCTAGGGAATATGGGGCTGGCTGGGGAATTCTGGAAGTTGTAGTCCACGTATTTTAAAGTTGCTAAGGTTGAGAAACGCCGATTTGGAGCATCAGGTAGGGGTAGCAAGCATTCAAAATAGCAAAGTATTAGGTCCTACTTCCTTGGCACCAGCTTTTCCTGGAAAGAAAGGAAAGGTAAATGTCTCTTTCAAGTCAAACTCAACTTCTGATGACTTCAGGACCATATCCGCTGGTGTCTGCAGGAGGAAACCAGGGCGAGACAAATGATGCTAACTGTGTGACTTATATACTTGCACGCAATGTTGCAACCGAAGTGCAAAGGACCAGGGATTGCGTTGTGACGTCATGACGTGTGTTTTGTCATATTTGCATATTGTAGTTTGTACTGGACGTCTACGGACCCATCCATGTAGATTTCCTGGTAACCTCTTGTGGTTTTGATTTTGGTTTTTACTCTTGCGGTTTTGGTTTTTACATTCTAGCTTAGGCCATAGCCCTGGTATTCCCTAGAGCAGGCCTGCACAGCATGCGACCCGCCAAGCAGCCCTGGGTTGCCCCCTGGCATTTTTAAAAAAGTAATACATTCACCACCACCACCACCTCAAAAAATGCACTGCTGAGCACCTCCAAGTCTCGCCACCGCCACCAGCTCCAGTGCTGCCACTGCCCGATCAGCCACCAAACAGCTGATCAGCGCATCAGGTGCTCCTTTGCGACCCACAATGATTTTTAATTTATCAGCGTGGCCTTTTCTCCTCTACCGGTTGTGCAGGCCTGCTCTAGAGAACGCTTGCTTCCCAGACGGCATGCAGCACAGGCATGGCATACGTGTTTTCGAGAGACGGCAGCATTTTCTCCACCTGCTCAGAGACGTTCCCACTCCCTTGATGTCCTTGATGTCATCTAACCGCATTGCTGCTGAACTTGGTGAGACTTGAATAAACAGGGATGGAATTAGACAACAGGCCCAGCCCTCGTTCTGAACAATAATAATGAGCAAAGCAAAACTGAGCAAATTGCACCACAGGGAAGGTACAAAAGTATCATCAGGGTGAAAAAAACAAACTCACCTTTGTTTGCTTTGTCCTTCCAATTTTAAAAACGACTTCACTTCTTTCTTAAGATGAGAAGGGATAGTACAGGCATGTCCACAAGGTGTGGTCAAAAATACCAAGACGGTGGCCACGGTGGTGTGATTGAAACTCCGCCTATTTTTTTATGTGTGTCGCACATGCAGACACTCCCAGGATAGAGACTGAGCTTGTGTATCCCTCAAACAGTTATTTGCCAACGTCTATCTAGGAATAGAAGAAGCAGCTTCCTAAATTTGGAGTGCAAAGATGAGTTGTGGAGATTTGGGCCTCAACCAAGAACCATTAATGGTCTAGAACTGAGGCATGTCCAGCTTTCAAGGAACCCTGAGGTTGAGGAGATGGGGGGAAGTGATGGATCCCTTCCCCAACTTTGTTCCTTGCAATGTCACTCATCCCTGCTAAAACTACACCTGCCCCCTCCAGCTCCTGCTGCCAGTCAGTCTACTTTGAGTCACAGTGTCCTCCTGCTGCAGAAAATGCTATTTAACTTTACACGGCATTTGTCACTGCAGGAAAGAGACCAGAGCAGTTCTTCATTCAGAGTATTACGGCTGGCTTCACACAACACTCTAAACCAGTGTTGTCCAATCTTGGCCACTTTAAGATGAGTGGACTTCAACTCCCAGAATTCCCCAGCCAGCATGGCTGGCTGGGGAATTCTGGGAGTTGAAGTCCACTCATCTTAAAGTGGCCAAGTTTGGACAACACCGCTCTAAACCCTAATGGGGGCTGCTGGCTTGGTGTGAAGTCTCAATCCATGACTTAGTGCTATATAAAACCAGGCCACGATGGCTTGTCCAGCAAATGAAAATGGCTTACAATAGCTCAGTTTGTGAACCTAACCAATAACATACTATGACATATATTAAATGCACGAATATTAACTAGAGAAGTAAAGAAAAAGGAATGATGAATCAGGGAGATGGACAATATTTAATACTGTAATTATTAACATCTGACTTGTTCTTATCATACCAAAGGGTATGTCCTCACAATGAGTTTTACAGGCAGAATTTCCAATAATTCAAATGCTGTTCTGCCACAAATTTGTGCACACACACTCACAAATAAGCCCTTTAGAGATCAGTGGCATTTATAGCAGTCGCAGATAGTTATATTGGATAACCCTAAGCTAATTTCCTTTATGTTCACAATTCACTGAATACTTTTACAAATTGATTCCAAAAGCCTGTGCTTTAAAATTAAACATTAGTTATCTTCTACAAGGGATTTTTTTACAAACACAAAAACTTCTCAGGAGAAAGGCATTGTTAATTTGAGCAAAACATAGTTACGGGATGGCCACCGAGATGTTATTGCGTGCGTTCTGGACATTTGTACATACTGTTGAAGACTGTTTTCTGACTTGGATTTATCATCCTGTGAGTAAAAGAGTTTATTGTTGCTTATGCTTTCTTTGGTATGCATCTGCACTGATCTGACATGTGTGATGTAAGCATGGGAGAGTCAGCAAGCATCAGGGCATTGCATAAAAAATAGGTGGGAAAGGAAGAATTGCAAGCTAAATCTGCAGTTGTCTTATCTGCCCTTCCTTTCTGCTGAGGTGAGCCCTTGTCTGACGTAGAAGCGCTGCAAATTCCAGACAAGGAAATCAAGATTAGGGTACCACCTGTCGCTAGCATACATAAAAAGGGGTGTGAATTTGAGATGGCAGCTTGTTTAAGGAGGGAGCCCAATACTGCCAAATCATGTGATGAAGAGGACATGGCGTACATGCGTGCACTTCCTCTGCACTCTGGTCACTTTTCCACTTTGCTAATGCACAAGCAGACACAAGAGAACCTTAGTCTTGTTTTTAAAGGTAGGCCTACTGTTCCTTCGAAAGAACAATAAACCTGGCTAGATAAGGAGCATGCATAATACCTAACAAGCTGCTGGTCAGGCATTACAGAGGTAGATGCTTCTGCAGAAACCAGGTATCAAGTTTTTCTTGCTGCCCTGGCCAAAATGGCCATGGAGGGCCGTACCCAGGGACCAGAGTGGGGAGAGCATGACTACCAATGGTCTAAAGTGACCAATAGGAGTGAAAGATTTCAGACCCTGAATGTGTCATTCCCAGCCTTGTTAATGAAGTATGGTAGATCCTGTCCATGTCAAGAGAAGTATTGGGAGAAATGAAGAAATGCTACTTCTGAACTGGAACAGATGAAGACAAATGTATGTTGTCTCCTTGGTGGGCTGGGGATGAGACAAAGGCAGCGCTATGAGGCCATGTCCTTTAAGAACAATTAGTGAGGCATCTTTGCGCTGCAATTAGAGGGATGTGAGGGTGAAGTCTATAAGTCACTAGTGGGGAAATGACTTTCATCTCTTGACAAATAAGAGGTATGGGGGAAGGAGAAAAGTGCACAGCCAGAATGGAAGAATTAGGATTGAGAGAGAAAGACTTTGATGTAAATAATTCTTCCTCCAACAAGGAAGTTAGATAGGCAATATGAAAACCTGCAACTTTGCCTTATGTTTTACCACAAGCTATTCAAGAATAGGAAGAATGGGGGAGGCAGACAAACTCATCGTGCCAAATGGAATCCTTTCTTAACTGCATTTTTTTCAGTGTGAGAAGGGTACTCACAGCTGCCGGAACAGCTGCTCGGGTGCAGATATTAGCTCAAGATGTACTTGACTGAATGCATATTTGCTAAAACCAGAACTATGAGAAGTATAACCACCAAAATCCAATCTTCCTTTGTTTTGTCCAGAATTATAGTTCTTTTTTTCATGGCAGACTACAAAAACAGAACAAGGCATAACTGTGGTAATTCTTCAAGTGTAAAACTTCCAAGCCAAGGAGAAATCAGACTTATGTACACATAGCACGTTAGACACCTTGTGCTTATAAACACATTCACAGACACACACAGAATTTTCTTATTTCTATGAGAAACAGGCAAACTCTGGTCCTTCAAAACACAGCCATTTATGAGGGATGGTGGGAACTGCAGTTCAGGAACTCCCAACCATTAGGCATCCTGATTTATTTTCAAGGGAGTAACGGAAAGATGTGTCTACCTATGTATGTGTATTGTCTTGTTAAAATACCCAACTTCAGTTTCTGAAGTTTTGTAGTGGAGTACTGTCTAGAAGGGATGTCAAACAATTGTACCTGTTTTCTAGACAAAAACTCCACTACAAAACAGAGGATGGTCCTACGTTGCATTATTTCCCCTCCCCACCCCATCAAAAGAAGACTGTATGTGTCATCTTCTCTGCCTCCAACTAGTGTGACCACATTTCCAAGAGTAACTCCAGGACCCATGACTTAGGAGTCTCAGACCCATGGACTGCATCCAGTAGTTGACACATCTCCATGATACCAAGTTAAACAATGTTTTCTGCAAATTGGAATGCATGCTTACTATTTATGTGCAGGTGTTTACAGATTCAATATATGAAAACATTGAATGTGGCAGGTACAATTGTTTGACCACCCTTCTAGACAGTACTTCTAACATTTCCTTTGGCAGAAATAACTGTTTCCAACCATTTCCAGCAGCAAGCTAAGAGTCTTTCTGTTCTTCGGCATTTTTCTCATGCCTCCTTTCTTAGGTCTCCTTGCACCTGCTGCATCTTTGAGATCTCCCCACAGATTTTCAATACTATTCAACCTGGGGATTGCAAAGGTTATTCTAAGACCTTTATCTTTCTTTCCTATAAATGATTCATGGTTGATTTGGAATTATGTTTCAGATAAAAACAGGTGTCTGTCTGAAATATCCAACCTTTCAGCTTCAATTTCTTCATTGAGTATAGGATGTTAACTGGAAGACTAACAAAAATATCTGCTAGCATTGCGCAAAAACTGGTTAGTTCTACAAAACAGAGACCATAGATCACTGCATATAACATGCTGAACAGTTGAGCTGACACTGGCATAGTAACCCACAGGTCTGCTGTACGCTGCCTGTAGAACAGTGATCTGTGTAGGACAGTTGTCAAAGGAAAGCTTTTTTCTGACCTCATTACAAAAGTCATGAGTCTAAAATATGCAAAAGAAAACCTTGCGAAGTCCGAAACATTTTGGAATGAAGTGCTTTGGACTGATGTAACCAAAACTGAACTGTTATGCCACAACTACACAAAACATATTTGGAGAAAAAAGGGTGAACCATTTGAAGAAAAGAAGAGTTTGCCAACCATCAAGCACGGGGGTGGCTCTATTATGCTTTGGGGTTGTGTAGCAGCCAGTGGAACAGGAAATATTATGTGGGCGGAAGGAAGAATGAATTAAACTAAATAGTAACATAGCCCAGAAACTAATACCCAATAGTTAGCAAAGAAACTGAAGTTGGGTATTTTAACAAGACAATACACATACATAGGTAGACACATCTTTCCATTACTCAGTTTCTCAAGAGCGTAAGACAAACATTAGAAAGAAAACCCTTTAAATGGTCCAGTTTTTTTCACTTGCACAAAAACTCAGAAAAAGACAAGTGCTTTTGTATAGAACATTTTTCTGAAGGAAACTTTTGTTTTTTAAAGAACATACTGTAGAATTCGGCACAGCTGTGATTACAGCTGACTCTCAAGATAAATAGCGATTTTAGAATTGCCAGTTTTCTCATCTGTCCAGTTATTATTCCTAAGGGAGAAAATCTGTTCTGTTAGTGCATACAGACACTTGACAAATCCTGTTCAAAGCCCAATCTTCTTTAAAGTTCATATGTCCAAGTTTTCCTACCCATCGCTTGTCTGTTGCTGCACAATTTCTTCTCCTACTCCATTCTGCTATTTAGTCTGTAACAACGTGCAGTGTGTGATATTTCTTTACACAAGCTAGTTCATCAAACAATTGCTTCACTGATTTTCAATGTTACGGTTATAAACTGCTAAGAAGGTTCTACTGTTCTCAGACAGGGATCTTGTCCAGCAGAGTCTATGAGAATATGTCTGGTACATTGAAAAGTGTTCTCCCTCCTGGCAAAATAACTCACATTGAAAAAGTGAACGTGCTTTGTGCATCCAAGTTGCTAGTGGTGTTCTCTGCTATTTAAGAAATGTTCAGTTTTACTGTCAAGATGCTCATTCCAGGAACCTGGAGGAAGCTGCACACCTGAAATGCTATGCATTCTTAACTGAAGGAAAAAGGCCCTGAATGTATTGAGGCTTTTGAGTGCGTAGATTCAGCTTGTAAAATACATTAAGCTTTGGCAAAAGATATTCAACTGAAATGCAACATTAAGTTTTACTCAGAAAAATAAAAAACAATGCTGCAAACAAATATTATGATTTAAATTATTAACATAAAGTAGGCAGTTCTTCAAAAGAAGGAACATCCAGCTTCCGTTTCATTATTTTTCTTACTTTCTGACTTCTTCCCTGTACATTTCAAATAAGACAAATATTTTAAATATAGTTTTTTGCCCATTTCACCATGACCTTTAATCTCTCCCCTTGATATTACTCAAAAATTTCAATAGCAGCATTTTTTTTTTTTTTTACTACGCAGTAAAACCAGCCACGTTAGATCTGCTGATCCATGAACTTGGGTGCCCTGAGCCACACCACAAACACACATTGGCCACATTTCTTTTCTGTTTGGCCTGTCCCAGGAGTGAGAGCGCCTTAAATCATTCTTAGCTGTTGAAAGAGTAATTTACCCTTTATTCGGATATCATGCAAAGGCAGCTTCAAGGTATGTAAAATCTGTTAGACTTTGTCCCCTATTACTTTGGTGGGAAATCAGGTGACTGGCAGTAAAGACAACAGAGGTAGGACAGGACCAGCAGTGAGGCAGCAAATGTCATGCCCGGTCAGTTTTCTGCCAGCTTAAGGACAGGAGAAGAGCCCTCCATTTAGCACTTGGGAAAGACCACACGTAACCATAGCAAAATATTGTTTTTATACCTTGTAAACAAGTACATTGTTAGAAATACAGTATTTAAAAGCGTTTGTGAGATCCTAAGAGCAGTGTGAAAAGCTCAAATGCCTTTTCAAGTATTGCACAGACATGTTCCGTACACAGGGAAAAATAAGCAATCCAGACATAAATGATGATAAATAATAACTTTCTGTTGGCTTTCATAGTACAGGAGAAAGCTATAACTCTGGAAAATTAGAACATTACACATAAACAGCTTTTTAAAATTATGACAAAGTTTACATGTTTTACAGACCACAGAAAAGCATTCTATGTAATATTTTTCACAAGTCTCTTTCCCTTGTTTTTACATTCTGTTCTAAGCAAAAGTATTCATTGAATGTAATGATCTCTCTTTATTTCCTATGCCCAGCAAAAAAAATTAGCCGTTCAACCACCTGGGAATACCCCTTTACAATCATGGGTACATTTGGAATTTTGAGAGCATGTTATGAGCACTCACGCACAAAAAAACTGCCATGATTGGATGTGACCACTCATAAAATAACTACGTATCACAAGACAAATGTGAGGATATCCCCTTCAACATCCTCTAGCTCCAGACTGGTACGCTGCTTTGCAGCACACTTTTTTTTTTTTTTTTTTAAATCAAGATTATTCGTATAAAAAACAGCCTAGTGGGCACCAAGGGAAAACACCACACCGAGAATGTGGGGACTAACCTCCCCAACACTAAACTAGTAGCTTTCTGATGATTTTTCCTCTAAGATTGCTTTTTCTTTTTCTTTTAACATTTAGATCACTGTGAGTGTAATTGTGGCATAATAGCCATTTATACCAGGTACTTATAGCAATACATTTTACACCAAAAGGTGCCAAGCTATCATGAAACATTTGCTAATTTACATTTCCTTAGTCAGTGTGACATATCCCAGTTGTTGAATCACACATGAATTTGTGAAACCATATTTTTTTTTGTCTGTGAAAATAGGTATGGCTTCCTTTTGAATCATCCCACAATCATTTTTTTTTTAATGTTGGGAGGATATGGCTTCATCATAACTTACATGGTGATCAAATCAAGGATCACATGTGCAGTTGATAATATTCAAGGCAAACCCTACTATCATCTCCCTAAACATACCTGTTTGTCCTTGTAGCAACCAACATTTTGATTATTCTAGTTTTTCTCATTTGAGGGAGGTTTTGTTTCCTATGAAACTACTTATTTTACTTTCTGAGGAGTACCCTCAATTGGGATTTTGTTTGGTTTTCTATCTATCCCAGCCCGTCTCCTGAGTCCCACCAAATGAAATTCTTTTGCAGATGGGACCCACAGCATACCTCTTCTGCCAGATCTAATGGGACGGGCAGATGTAATTGAGTGAAGGCAGTACCTCAGATAACCCAGCCCCATGCCATGAAGGGCTTTAAAGGTCAAAACCAGTACCTTGAATTGGACCCGGAAGCAAACTGGCAGCCAATGCAGCTCGCGGAGCAGAGGTATGACATGTGCTGTTCTGGAAGCAGACACAACTGCCCACACCACTGCATTCTGCACCAGCTGAAGCTTCCTGATACTCTTCAAGGGCAGTCCTATATAGAGCCCATTATCGTAGTCCAATCTGGAGGTGGCTAGGGCATGAGTGACTGTGAGCAGGGTGCCCCAATCTAGGAACGGGCACAACCAGTGCACAGCAGAAGCTATGCAAAGGCCCTCCTAGCCACAACTGCCACCTGCTCCTCCAGCAGGAGTCAAGAGTCTAGACGGACCCCCCCCAGGGTGAGCACCAGGTCTGTCTGGAGTAGTGCGACCTCATCCAGTACCAAAGATGGCAAGTTTTAGAAGGTCTAAAAATCCAGAGCCACTCAGCCTTGGCAGGGTTCAGCTGAAGTCTGTTGTTCCCCATCCAGACCCCCACAGCCTCCAGGCACTGGGATAAGACATCAACAGCATAGCTTAGGCACCCTGCAAATCAGGGACTTTGGGCTCTACCTCTCTCCACCTGTCAAGATCAACTGGAAATGGCCATGGAGAAAGAACTATCACAACACCGTTGCCCCATTTCCATCCCTGTAGTTGAGCAGAAGGATATAACAATCAATAGTACTGAAGGCCGCTGAGAGATCAGTGAGAGCCACCCTCATCTCAGTTCCACCAAAGGTCATTAATAAGTACAATCAGTGTCATCTCAGTAGAATGATCCAGCCTGAAACCTACTGAAAAGGGTCCTGTTTTTCCCAGGCCAATATAAAGCTTTTCCCAGGGCCATATATGTTTCCCAGGGCCATATAAAAAAAAATCTGTTTTTCCCAGAGCCGTATAAAGCTATAGCCCAACCACATTTTCTATAAACTTCCCCAAAAAGGGAAGGTTGAAGGCCAGACATAGTATGTCCAGGACTGTTGGATCCAATGATAGTTTCTTAAAGAGGGGGTGTACCACCTCCTTCAAGGTAGGCAGAACCGCCCCCTTCCTCACAGAGGAAGTCACCGCAGCTTGAATACAAGCACGTCACCTCCCAGAGGCCTTCGCTAACTAAGAGGTACAAGGATCTAAGAAATGGATGTCCGTGTTAACAGTTCTAAGAACTCTGCCCAGTTCCTTAAAAGTAACAGAATCAAACTCTTCCCAGATAATCAAGCAAGACCATTTCTTTGTTCCATTGACTAGACCTACCCAGAGTCTAACTCCAAATGGATCCAAGTGATTTTATGCATTAGATGCTAGAATATTCCTCATAGATCTTCCTGTGCCCTTTCCCCACCCAGCAGGGAACAGATCACTTTAAAAAGGACCACTGGTTGGCAACCTGTGGATGCAATAAGAGTGGCAAAATAGTTACACTTTGCTGCTCTTATTACTACAGTGTAATCCTAATATGAAGTCTTACTTGTCCTTGGAGAGATTTATTCTTAGTCATCCTCCACTGGTACTCTGTGTGTCACATTTTATCTCCTGAAGTTCCTTGGAAAGCCAGGGAGGCTTCCAGGAACAATGGACAGGGAGAGACTGCATAGGAGCCCATAATACCTGGTTC
The DNA here is from genome assembly GCF_059951505.1 of Python bivittatus. Lineage (NCBI taxonomy): Eukaryota > Metazoa > Chordata > Lepidosauria > Squamata > Pythonidae > Python > Python bivittatus. The sequence goes on along the minus strand of NW_028277034.1, from coordinate 50,727,120 downwards.
CTTCCAGGCAGAAACCAGGGCCTTAGTCAAATTGCCCAACTGATCCTCAGGAAAAAAAGCAAGAAAAACTCAACCTGAAACCCCTCTGAGTTCAACTGATTTCATTTTTTATTCTTTAACAATGATCAGTGAGAAATAAAAGTACTTCAATACAAGTTTGTACAGAGCTGCCAAAGAGTTTTCAATTTGCTTGAAAAAAAATTAAATTAACATTAGAGATTGAATTATCAGCAAGGCTTAGTAGTGGTTTGTCTCTGGCACACTCTGGACCAGTACTTTTGAAATAATTTTAGCCATCATAATTTGCTATTAATTTTAATGAGGTAGCTAGTTTCAACAGGAAAATTGTTAGCAACTTCTGAGAACAGTAACATCTGAGGAAGGGCGCTGCCTGAAAGTTTTAGTTCTAAAGTTCTAAAGTAGAATGTTTTGGAAACTTATGCTTCATGGAAAATGTTTAGCAATAACAACTTGTTCAGATCTGTCTGAGCTATGACATGTTTTAGACAGAAAGAATATTATTTTTACAAAATAATACAGTATTTACTTTAAATGTTTTGAGGTAGTTTGAATTCTTGCCTTTGTTGCTTCTTAAAAGATGTGAGCAGTTATTACATAGATTAAAAATCCCCACAGAGCAGGTTTTTTCTTACATAACACCAAAACTATCAATAGATATAAACCATGATTACAGAGACACAAGAGCAGCTCAGGGATTTCAAAGCCCTTAAAGGCCTTATTAATTAATCCATCACAATATACCTAGGAGGGTTGGTCTGGTTGTTTTGCTAGAAATACCTTGCAAATCAAAGCCCAAAGGGACCTGTGGAAAGATAGTTTCATGCCCCAATATGCTAATGTACTACAAAACATAGCCGTATTTTCCTAAGGTTTTGAGGGTACACATAAAGTACTCTGCTAGGGGGACTTCTTCATTTACCACCCAACTACCATGGCCAGTATGTTCAGTTAAAAGTCACTTATTTACCAGAGGGCAAACTAATTTAGTCTTCCATAGCACTTTATTTTACCACCAATTTACTACTGTATGTTTTTTTAAGCAGGTGGGCACATTTTTAAAACAAACATCATGGATAATCTTTCTGCAATCTGATGCCTTCTGCATGGGTTAGGATGACAGCTGCCAACATTTCCACCACATCTGCAACTTAGCAGGAAAAGGTAGGCTGGGAAGGTTGCCATGGAAAGCTGAATGCATTGGCATCTGTGACAGTGCAAGGTGGGGAAGTGATGAAATGAGCGTTGTGATTGCAAACTCTATCCCTTATGTACTTTCATGTGACATGGCACACATATGAAAGGTTGGAATTTGCATTGTGATCTCCTGATTCACTTTTCATCATTCTGGGATGTTTGTGGTTAGGAATGGACACCTATGACTGAACAATGGCTGTTTCAGGTGACTCTTCTATCAATTTACAGGCTTTATTCTCAACCATCCTTCACACAAATATTAAAAAACTCTTCAAACTTTTGGTAGTAACTTACTGTACATAGCTTTTCAGAATAGGTAAATGATTTAAAGCAGCATGTTCTAATTTTTTCTGCACAGAAGGCATCACTTTGGGTATTAAAATGGTCATTTGCTTATACTAGATGCTCTGGGCACCAACAGTACACTAAATCATAAACTAACCACACGAGCAAGGTTTGCACAATACCCTAGGCTAAAATGTAGCTAGCTAGCTTGTGGATCCATGTGTTGCACAAGTAGTAGGGAAGTGGGACAGGAGAAAATCAGAAGTCCTAATCTGTAGAAATTAAAGCATTTTCTGCTAAGGAAAAGTTACTATTGCATAACACAAAACATTATATTGTTAGGGGAAAAGCCTTCATGAAGATTTACATACATACATATCACACTATTCATTTTTCATTTAAGCAACTTTATGCAGGGCACAGAAAAGAAGAAATAGTAATCCAAATAATTATCTCTCTCTGAGGATCTCATCAATTCCATCCAACCATGATTCTTGGTTTTCCTCTTCCCTTTAATCCTGTCACTTGTCTTTCATTCTTCTGCAGAACCATTTTGCTTCTGATATTTATTCCTTGCAACAGACCCATATTACATATTACATACTATCAACTATTACCTTTCTACCTGCAATTACACATCTTAAAATTTCTTCATCCAGTTTCCCATCCCTATGGAACAGTTCACAAATTCATTTACTTGCTCCAGTTTTTGCCACATATGAGACAATTGACCTGGCATATCACTGAGACCTGGTTGGGCCCAGAGGGCAGTGTTCCCCTCTTGGAGATGTGCTCAATCAGGACCCCAGGGCAGGTGCAGAGTGAGGGTGGCTATGGTCATCCAAAATATTCTGATGGCTCTAGGGTCAGTTGGGACTGTTGCAATTGTACCAGCTTCTCTGATGCATAGCAACTTCCCTGCCTGAGCTCCTTGACTTTGTGGCTGGCTTCATGGGAACTTCAACCTGTCTTCCTTGGGAGTGGAGTCAGAGGTGGATCAAGAGTTCATGGCTACCATGACAGCCATGGCCTGACACATAACAGTGGTCATATGCTAGATCTAGTTTTCTTGTCAGAGCAGTAGCAATGTGATTTGATGTCAGGGGAGACTGCTATTGCTCTCCTGTCACGGTCAGATCACTTTCTCCTGGCTCTGAGTTCTCTGATGCTTCCTTCCACTGCAGAGAGGCTGGACCTATGCAATTGGCCTGCCCCAGGCGACTGATGGGCCCAGTATAGCTCCAGAGAGAGCTTGGGGTTGGCCCTAAAGGTCTGGTACACAGTCCAACCGAGGCCTTGGTCACTGCCTGGAATGAGAGGGCAGTGGAAGCTTTGGATCAGATTGCACCCATCCAGCCCCTCTTTTCCTGTGGAACCTGAAACTCTCCTTGCTTTACTGAGGAACTGAGAGAGATGACAGTTGTAGAGACGCCTAGAGCACTGCTGGAGGTCAATGAACCCAACCAAGCATGAGGTAGAGCCACTACTTATGACACTAAAGGTGGCAAAATGCCAACATTCCTCCAATCTTATTGCATCTGCAGATAGTTCCCCAGGCCCTCTTAGGGAGGACATATTACTTTCATCTTCCTTTGGTTATTATATAAACCAAGAGACCTTGGAGGGGGTGATATTTAATACATTTTTAACTCTCAAGTTCTTCTATGAATGCTGGTTTGAGCTGTTGAGAGCAGAGCCTAGAAATCTCAGTAATAAATACAATTAAAATAGTAAATATACCAATATTTGAATCACCTGGGGACCAGGCTTCTTAGAGAACCCCAAACTCATTGAAAAGAGCACTGGAGCTGCTCCTGTACTTGTAATCAAAGGCCTAAAGGTGTGGCTGCTTTTAAAGCTCTGAAAGATTACATAACAAGGTAGAATAAACCTATTACCATTTAATGCATTTTTGGTAGATTTACTGCAACAGGTTAAAAGAGCTACTCTTTTTTCCTCCTCCTAGTAAGATACTTATACCCTAAACAAAGGCGCAAGTAGCAATTCCATCAAGGTGAGGATTTTTTTTCCTGAAGGTGGAATACGGTACTGTAATAACCTCCTGAATGTTTGCCTATCAAACTCATTGCCTCAGAACAGGAGACACTGAAAACAGAACCCTTAAAAATAGCTGGCTTAGACGCACCAAGGGCCACCTTCTCTACCTCCCTGAAAGGAAGAGCCACCACGGCACCAAGACCGAGGACCCCCGCGAAAAGCAAAGGGAAGCGAGACGGCGCCACTCGCGCCTTTCCTTCCCTCACAGAAATGACAGTTGAGCAGCCGACGGTGACATCCCGCCCCCGTGCGATGCAGCTGTAAAATAACAGCGGGGGAGGGAAATGAAGGGCGAATGTCTCTTTTCATTGGCCAAGAACAGAGCTTGGCGTCACCGTCAGCCAATAATCACCGACTGTTTTGAATGGCAAAACAACCGAGCCCGGGGAGGTCTGGAAAGGCGGGGCCGCGTCTTTCCAATCAGCGCTCACCCGCCGCTGACCAATCAGAGGGCAGGCATTTGGGCGGACTTTTCAAACCTAGGAGTTTGGGGGTTAATCTTGTCCCTTTAAAGGAGTGATTCGACAAAGGACGGTATTCTTCCGCTTCCTCTTGCATCAGGAGAAGCTAAAAAGAACTGCCTGACATCCGTACAACTTTCTTTGTGGGGGAAGGGTTATCCATGAAAAATGCTAGTAACTATTCCATCGCAGAAACTAATGAGAAAAGGAGACTCGTTTCTTTTTTAATCTTTCAATTCCCTCCCTTTTTGGGGGGAGGGAGGGAGAGTCCTGTCACTGGGATCTAGATCCCTCCGCCTTAAAAAAAAAAAAGAAGAGGGAGGGAGAGCAAAACAAAAGCGGCAGGTCACGTGACGGAAAGGGGCGGAGCCGCCGGGCCTCTGAGCGCAGGCTCCATTTTGAAGCCGCTCTGAGGCGCCTCCGGCTGGCTTCTCCCAGAGCGGCGTCCGGGGCTGGCGGGCGGAGGGAAGGGCCATGGTGCTGCTTGTACGCTGACTCCCGGCGGGGAAGATCTGGGACTGGAGGACGAGCGGACGGTGCGGGCTGAATGCGGGGCCGCTGGTCGGTAGCGACGAGGCGCTGCTGCAGCTGTGGTTGTTGCGGCGGCGGCGGCGGGGAGGATTGGTCGCCTCCCTTCGCTCCAGCCCCCGATCTTCCTCCTCCGGCCCTTCCGACCTCCGGGAAGGGAGACCCGCTGCTGCGGAGAGGTAAGTCCGACTGGGGTGGAGCGGGACTCACATGGGGGGCAGGTGGAGGCGTCTTGAGAGACAGATTCTTATTTTTTCATTTGAAAGGACAGGTAGGTGTTATCCCTCTGCTCCCTCAACCGCGATAAAAACACCCCCTCTATTAAAAGCGGGGGAAGGGCTTGTCAAGCTCCCAAGCGCCGTCAATTTATGGTTGAGGGGAGGGGGTCGTTCTCCCTGCGCATGCGCGCAAACCCCTTTGTCGGGGGAGGCGGGGCTCCTCGAAGGGAGCCCCTTTCAAGGGCTGGGGGGTTCCCTGCGGAGATTAGGAAAGCTTTGTTTAAGGGCGGGTGGGCATCCGTGGGTCCTCCCCCCGCTCTTCTTCTGTGATTCCCCCTATTTTGAGGCAGGGAATGTGTGGAAGCTGGAGACGAAGCCTCCCAGTTTCCTGGATGCAGAGTAAACAAACTAAGCCCCCACCAAAAAAGCAGGGAGGAGGAAACATTCTCACCAGCTTGCATCACTCACTGTGAACCCCTCCCCTGATGGCCCCTAAGATGTAAAATGTGTCCTTAAGGCCTGTTGATTGCCCACCCTTATGGTTTAAAAGGATAAGCTGCTTTTCCCAACCTGGTGCTCTTGGGATGTGACTTGACCACCCTCGTCCTTCCATGCCCAGCTTGATGGTTGGTTGTGCTGGTTAGGTGTGGTGGAGGCATTGTCTGATGCATCTGGTGGGTGTGAGGTTGGGGAAGGCTGCTCTAGAGAGTCAGACTGCCAGATGGCTCTTGGGGGTATTGTTTAGCCTTAAAGGGGGGTCCTTCTGATGGGCTGTGCTTTGCATTGATTTCTGATGGCAGGGAAGGGGAGGCATTAGAAGCAATGAGACAGTCTTGTAGGGGTGGGAAAGAATCCATGGTAGGGATGGGTGATCATACAAAGCTATGGCAGAGATGTATTTGTATATGTACAGTGTAATTAGGAAGAGTTGACTTGGAGTGAATTCAGTAAGATGGGATAAACAGCATTCTGGGAGCTATTTCATAGTGGCTCTCTGGCTCTTAAGATGGAGGGGGGGATTAGGTCACATGCTGGACTGGTTGGAGAGGATTTAATGAGTGGGATATAGGGATAGGAGCCCTATAATGAGGGGAAAAAATATAAACAGGAGTTATGGTTGGTCACTTGGGGTAACCAGAACTAAAGTTGGAGTATTTATTGAAAAGAGAGCACTAGATTGTACTTGCAGCACTGATACAAAGGAAATATGTTTTGGGGGGGGCTGGCACTTCAGAGGGGGAAAGCAAAGTCAAAGATTTATTCTGTATTGATAAATTGTAAGGGCATCTGGTTAAGGATCCTTTGTGTTAACCTGGATTGTCTGTGATATGGCCTGTTGTGTAGATAGCATATACCTGGACTTACCCTTTGCTTTATCCTGTTCCTAAGGGCAGAGCCAGGGGAGACATGGCGTCAAAGAAAAAGTTTTTGTAGGCCTCTCCTTTTGTTTATATCTGTGCTCAAGGCTGTTGTTAGTGCAAAACGGAAACCAAGCTGCATTTATGACTCAACGTGAAAATTGCGTTTGTGTGTGAGAAGGAGACTGATTGAGACACCACAGGAAATGTCTTAGAATATTATTAGATGTTCAGTATCTCCGTAAAGTCAGATAGGTAGAATCTGAACTATGTGGATCCTTAAACCTCAGGAGAAGCTGTTAAAATGCCAGCCAGATGCTATGCATGTCTACACAAAACCAAGCCTTCTTTATTTGGTGTATAAATAAGTACAAGCACTGGGAAGTCTCTGTGTTCTTTTGCCGCCCCCTACAGTTACTCTGAAGTTACTGACACTATGTGTACGTGACAAAGCTCTTCTACGCTCCACTTCTCCCCCCTCCCTCAACATCCTCTTTGTCAACTATGCTGTGAAAGGAAAGGGAAATAAAGCATTTCCTAGTCCTTTAAACAAGAGGGAGCATTCAGTTTTATGTCTTAATCTTTTGCTTCTTTTCCCATTGGATGGTTTTACTACTCAGAAAAAGTAGTTGGACAGATGGGATCATTGGAGAAATGATTAATTCAGGATGTTCAAGGAGTGCCCATGTCTTTTACTGTCAAGCTCCCTTGGGGCAAGAATTCTAGTGACTTTGAAATCATCAGCATTTAGCACTGCAGTTCTGTGATTCTGTACTCCAAAGTAAGTCTTGTTGAAGCAGAAGGGAATTATTCCTACCAACGTGGAGGTACGATTGATTGATTTTTCACATTTGTAACACCTCCTGACTTCATAATGACTCTGGAAGGCACTGGACAAAATAGATGCTGTTGTAACCCAATTCAGCAACACCAGTAATGTCTGTGTATCTGATTCCCCCCCAAAAAACTTGCTTTCTTTTTTCTAGATGAAGGACAGTGAAGCTGAAGAACAGATGAGCAGCTGGCTCTTCAAACAGCTTAAACTCCATTTGGACCAGGAATGGAAATACCAACCTCGGGAAAAGGGGCTGAGTTTGATTGAGTGCACTACTGAGGTGAGGAGATAGAAGTTTGCCATTTGGGTGTGATGTGAAACCTCAGCTGGGATGACCTGCTTGTGGAGGAAGTGGCCAAAAGTAAGGGGAGGGCCTTAATGTAGTCAGAGCAAGAAGCTATCAATATTAATGTTAATAATTAGTTTACAGCAGTCTAATAGTTTTGTATAAAATAGACCTGTTCAAATGTGCCTTATTCAACCTAGTATAAATGCTGAGTATTGGCTTCCCGCCTTCTACAATAGATATTTAAACAGATTGTTACAATTGATTTTTTAAAGCTATCGGAGCATTGCTTCCCAAATGATTTTACTGAGGAACTGACATGATCAGGCTGTACGTAGCTTAAATTACACATTTGTCAGGTGTCCCTTTGCTTCATCCAGAGATAGTTGGGGCAACTATTCTTTCTCTGTAAGAATGGTGCCTGCCAAATAAAAAATGGACATTACTCTTCATGAGACTAGCCACGTTATTGAATGGAGCCTCCCTTGTTTCTGAAAGAAACAATGCTAGATTCTTCCCAGGAAATCTACTTTGAAAAGGTAGGTTACAGATTATTGAAATGGAATTGGTTGTGACCCGTAGCCGGCTTAGTAATTGGCCATCACTATTTAATCAAAATATATAGCTCATCTGATCAGAACTTGTGATGCAAAGCTCTGCAACTAGTATTAAGATGTTGCTTGTCTTGTTACAGAATGAAAACACCTTATGTCCAAGACTGAGGAATGCAAAAGTGGAGGATCTCTGGAGTTTGATCAACTTCTTTGGATTTGCCACAGAAACCTTTGTCCTGGCTGTTAACATTCTTGACAGGTTTTTGGCACTCATGAAGGTATTTGGACAGGAAAAGAAATGCTGTATCAGTTTGCACAGTTTTATATTAAATAGACAGAACAAGTCTGATACTTGTTCTGGACTTTAAGGCAATATAGTTCATCTCTTAGCATTTAGAATAATATATAACTATTCACAACACTGATATTAAAAGTGTGTGACATTTAAAAAGTATTTTCATATTTTCTTTGTTTTCTCTAGTTTTCTCTCTTTGTCTCCTATGTGCTGCTTTTTAATGACATCAATTATATCTTTATGCACTGGTCTCCAATGAGGCCTCATGAGCATTTGCTGAAATTCTAGGAAATATTCATTATTGGTGGAATGTTCAGTGGATGTAGGATTATCGCAAGTTTTCTCATTTTAAAGTTTTATTCTTTTTGTCACTGTAAGAACTGAAATTGCAACAGTCTGCAGACTATGAAATAAATTTACTTGCAACATCTTTAAAATGTGCCTCATTCATTTTCTAGTCAGTACTGTTAAGTAGTTTGCCAGTGACCGCACCAGGTATCCATAATGCTATTTTCCTTTTACTTAGGTGAAACCTAAGCATTTATCCTGCATTGGAGTCTGTTGTTTTCAGCTGGCTGCTCAAGAGGTTGAGGAGGAATGCAACATCCCGTCTCTCCATGATGTAATCCGGATTAGCCAATGCAAATGCACTGTTTCTGACCTAAAGCGGATGGAAAAAATAATATCAGAAAAACTGCACTTTGACTTCAAAGCAACTACTGCCTTAACTTTTTTGCACTTATACCATACTATTGTACTCTGCCATACCTCAGAAAGGTACCATTGGCTCAGTTTAATTCCTTCATTTCCAGTAAAAAAGATTGAAGCATACAGTGTCCCTGTTAACCCTTTGATTTCTCCCTTTCCAATCTTTGATGGGCTTCCTTGTTACATGCAGTAGTTCAGATATTTAATAGCTGACAAGTTTCTGTATGGTTCATGCACATTTAGATAAATTGATATGGGTGTATCTAGGCAGCTTGCCATACTGTATGTGGAAAACAAATTGGTGCACTCTGCATTTCCATGGTTTAGATTTACACATTGTACTAAGCCATAATATGATTTGGTAGATTCTGATTTAATGTGTTATACAAACTCAGTCACGCCACAGTATGTGAATCCAGCCAGTAACATTTTGCTATCCTGACCATTTACAGGAAAGAGTTGTTGAATCTCGACAAACTGGAAGCACAACTTAAAGCTTGTAACTGCCGACTTGTTTTTTCAAAAGCAAAAGTAAGTTTGAAATATAAACTTCACAAAGTGAAAGTTGGGATCAGCTACTAAGTTTCTGAACTGAAAGTTTATTTTCCTCCTTTCAGCCATCCATTTTGGCCCTGTGCCTTCTCTCTCTGGAAGTGCAGACTCTGAAATCCATTGAGTTGTTTGAGATTCTTCTATTTGTTCAGAAGCACTCCAAGGTAAGAGATTAACATGAATTAGCTTAGTCCAGCCATCCTGTGTACACCTTTTGGGAAAAAAGTAATAGAGTTGATTCAAAAAGAATGTTTTGTTTTGTTTGTTAAACTGTATAGAATGAAATGCCCCTCCCATTTTGAAGGTAAATCATTTGAGAAGAAATTGCATCTTCCTGCAGTATATAAATGGAAGCCAGGACGTGACTTTTCCCCATTCACCTTGGGAAACTGAATGTTCTGTTATGCTAAAAGCTGCGTCATGTCACATAGATGTTATCTCTTCAACACATCATTCAGGCTGCATTTCCACTCAGTCTCATATGTATGTGGGCTCTGTCAAAGTCAGTTTATTTTCCTGAGGCAAATGTGGTTTGAGTTATGTGTACCAGTTGATTTGCCTGCAGGCTGATCTATATAGATTGATTTGGAAAGTTGTCCTATGTGTACATCTGGGTTTACAATCAAGTTAATGTGAATAGAATTGAAGCTATATTAGATTTGTGAGAGAACTTTTTTTTAAAAGTTGCACGTGTGAACATTTTTTTAGATAAGTGACGGTGACTTACTGTATTGGAGAGAGCTGGTCTCAAAATGCTTAGCAGATTATGCTTCTCCTGCCTGCTGCAAGCCAGACCATAAAAAACTAGTTTGGATTGTTTCAAGACGCACTGCTCAGAATCTTCAAAACAGTTACTATAGCGTTCCTGAGTTGCCCACAATCCCCGAGGCTGGATGCTTTGATGAAAGTGAGAGGTAGGTAAACTGTACTGGGTTTTCTCTAGGTTTTGGCCATCTGTATGTAGCCAGTTCAAGTAACTAATTGTAACTTTTTTTCCATGGTGTAAATAAGTTAAGGACTGATTGATGACCCATCAACTAGCATTTCCTTTGGTAGCATTTAGAAAAATAAAACTACATGTATATAAGAGTGAAGGATATACTTGCAACCTGTCCATTGTGGTGGGTATATATGTGCCTTTGTGGCGTTGAGGGGGAGACCGTGACTTAGTATTAAAACTCACAATGCTGCATTTAGAAGATCTTCCTTTTGAAAAATAAGTCAAAGGATGGGCATCCTTAATAACTGCTGCTGGTCAGAATAAATCAGCCTTCCTCCATCGGATGCCTCCTAGATGAGTTGGATTACATCTCCCTTGCTGGAGAAGATGGTGTGTATATTTAGAGAGTGCCTAGTAGGGGAAACTAGAATAAACTATATTTCTATTATTTTGAGAAGCTTCTTGTTCCCTTTGGAATAGAATAGTTCTTTCATCCTACATTTTTAACAAACTTCTCAGATCGTTTAATGCTGCATGTGTATTTTGGCTTAAGTCTTATCTTACGCATTTGCACTGAGGTGTAGCTAATCCATGAGTTGATTTTTCTAAGACTATGACAATTAGCTCTCCCATGTGTCATTGGTTAGCATATTGTCTTCAACCCCCCCCCCCCCCGCTTTAAAATGCAAGGGTGTGCAGGTTGGCAGAGGGGGGGCTGATTTCTCTTTAGTTAGCCAGTACTATCATCTTCATGGGATTCCTTTTTGTCAATGGTAATAAGATGAGTAGTTAACCACACGGTTGAGCTAATGAAATGAGAGATCACAGTGGAATAAGGTAATTACCAGCACTGCTGAATTTGCACTTACCTTTCTTAAAGCAGTAGAATTTTTAAGCTGCCCAGAGTCTAATGGCGTGGGCGGCCATAATAAATTTAATACATTTAAATTACATTACCTGGTATTTCAAAGTATCGTATTTCAAATCTTATATAAAGTCTCCCTTGTATTGTGTTCGTGACTGCATGAAGATGCCTGTGTTGTTTTCTAGGCATCAGCATGGAAGTTGTTTGCCATTCTCTTCCATGATATTGCTCTTGCTTATCTGCCTGCCTATCCAGTTTCAAAAGTTGGTGTAATGCTGGTACATTTTAAAGTGCACATAATTTTTGATACAAGCTGTTGCCTGGATGCTTATCTCCTATATAAACAATGAACCACCATTCCTTGTAAAACAGCGATTCACTACTTTGCCTGTCATACAATGGGTTTTATCAGAGGCTTTTTCAGACAGAGTTATAGATGAGTTCTTACCATGCCGTCTTTCTGCGGAGATTCTGTCTAGATAATTCCATTGCTTAGCAATAACTAATTTGGCAGCTGGAAATAGAAACCTAGTAAGTTTTTTACTTTGCAATTTCAGATGTTGGCTATCAAATATATGTAGCAAGCCTAACTCTGGAGACTTTTAATCATATTTTCACCAGAGGTGAAAGAATATTCCTTTTGTTTACAGCCTTGCCAGCATCTCATTGAATATGCAGGAGATCTACGTGAGATTCTTATGGAGGGTTGATGCGATCAATGTAAACAGTCTCTAAGTATTTAATAACATAAGCGACTGATTATCAGAGTTGTTTTGACATTTGCACCTAAGATTCTGAAGCTTGCGCAGCCAGTTCCTCACAGGTTCAGAGGGAATATATTCTTAATGTATATGGCTAGGTGCAGACTTTGCTAGGAAATTGAGTGTATTTGATAAAAATATGCTGGTAAGAAAGGTTTGGTAACTTGGGTGATTCAGTATTTGTATCATGTGATAAGTATCATATTTGGTTGTTCTTTTTTTCCTTTGTTCATGATTGATAATTAGCTTCGTGTTGCTTTTTATTTCCTAGTGAGGACTCTTGTGAAGACATGAGCTGCGGAGAAGAAAGTTTCAGCAGTTCCCCCCCAAGCGACGCAGAAGGCACCTTCTTTTTTGACCTCAAACCAAAATCCAAGTGGCAGGCTCTCTCCTTTGATTCTGTGTGCTAGTCTGAGCTCTTAATGCATCGTAGTATTTTTAGGCAATAAGTATCTAAACCAGCCCTCTCCAACTAGGGTGGCTTCCAAGTGCAGGCTTCCACTCCCAGAATCGCCAGCCGCCATTGTCCTTGCTGAGCATTCTGGGAGTTGGAATCCACACATCTGGAACGGGCTACAGTTGGGAAAAGCTGATCTTAGCATTCCTTGTACTTTGGTGCAAGATCTCATGGAGTACTCAAATTACATGTGCTTTTTACCTTTGTATGATGGTAAGTCTGATGTGGCATGATGGATCAAATTAACCATTTCAAACCTTGTTCAGTGAGAAACGTTCATAGGAGCACATATTTGCCACCAGATTACAGGATAGCTTGAAAGCTTGCCATGTGCTTGAATGCTCTGCTGAAATTAGGTTGAACCTTAGCGGTGACGCATTTGGGGGATAGATGAAATTGCAGAAACGTATCTGAATTTCTTTTTTGAACTATTTTAAATATTTTTTTATGTGTTCTTTTAAATAAAGTAGTCCGGGAGAAGTCCTTCAGTTTCAGGAGACTTGTTTTAGTCAAGAATACAGTATTTGGGTAGAAGTAAACAAGCTGCCTTTTTAAATGCAGAACCAATCCACATCAAGGTCCTAAAGCGTATTTTAGCGTTAAGATTTCTAAAGATGAGCTTTCAGATCCTCAAATTAGGAATGAAATGTTTTTAGAAAACCTTAGTGTTATCGTAAAAAAAGAAGCGTACTACTAAAATTAGAAGCATTGGATTTCATTGTAAAGGCCACAGTCCCTCCCGCAGCTTATTTCAGTATTTCTTTTAAGTCGTTATAAGTAAATCTATAATCATTAAACTTTGCATGCTTAAGTGAAAACGGTTAGTGGAAAGGCAATTGATTATGGAGAAGTTTTGCTAAATGTGAAGTTGATAAAACGGTTGTAACGGCATTTAATTGCTTACCTTTTTTTCCCTTAAAGCACAGACTTTATGGTTGCTTTACTTAGTTCCTTCAAATGTATGCAAAGTAAGCAAAAGAAGTCATTTAGTCTGTAGTAATAATGTGAAAGCAACGCTGTGGTTGAAATGAAGGGGCAATAAAGTTAGGATTCTTGCATCGTGTGGCTTTCCTGTGTAGGCAGAAGTGAATGGTGATAATGTGTGGCGTGATCTGATTTTTATAAAGAAAAACGTTTACAAAAATGTGTAAAAATGTAAATTAAAACCTGTAAAAAAAAAAACTTAAAAAACAAAATAAGCTGAAAAATATTGTATTTTTACAGTGTATGTTACTTTCTATATGTTGCATGTAGATATTAATTTATTATACCTTGTATATGATATAAATAGTGTATATGGAAGGCGGGGGGTTGGTACTACAAGACAGTGTGTCAGAATGTTTTTTGAAAGCTATTTTTGCTCAGAAATAACTCAAGATTATCTCTCTGCTTCAGTTCAATAAAACCAAATGCTTTTTCCTATTTGAGTCTGAGGTGATTTTGGAATGAGTCTGGTGATTTTGGTATAAAAGTACAGCTGGGGCAAAATTAGAAACCAGAAAGCTTTTTTAAAGAAGCGGTAACTTCTAACTAATGGGAACATAATCATAATTAGGATGCCATTTTCTGAAGTGTAGATAAATTAAAATTGCAAGAAAAATGTATCCGTGTCATTCTAGGATTCTGGAGAGGTTTTCTACACGGTCCTTGATATCTTCCTGTGCAACATATAATAAGGCTAGATGCGTTTAAAAAATAACCTGATGAAAAATAGTTGTCATGAGACTGCCTTCTTTGTTTCTTCGTTTATCTAATTTGTATAGCCATCCATCTCAGAAAGCCAGTGACTCTGGGCAGCGTACAACAGAACTAAAACAATAAATGCCTAAAACCATTATTATTAAAAAGCATTATCCTGTTGTCACGATGCTGGTATCTTGGCCTAAACTGTTGGGGTTGCTACCCTATATCACTAACAATTCATACACAAATTAAGATCAAGCATGTGTACATCCAGATTCAAGCTTTGAACATACAGCATTCACCCACACTTAATTATTTTACAGCATTCCTATATAATCCCAGTCTGTAGACTCTGGGGGACTGGGTGGTGTGCAAAATAATTGAATACTCCATTCCTTGCTTTTGTATCTGGACAGCCTCTTTTATACTAGAAGAGCATTATTTTCCCCAAACCACTATCTGCGAGGACTCTGCTATTTTACAGCCAGATGTTCTACCTGGTTAGATGGTCCCAATCTTCTGGATTATGTTTTTGAGAAAATTCTTGTAGGAAGGACGGACCTGCAGATTACCTATCCAAATTGCAACTTCCATATGAAGATGTGTTTATTTTTCTGAATTTTCAACTTTACTATTGAGAGTGCATTTTGCTACTTTTTTTTTTTTTTTGGTAGAATCCAAGAGACTTTTTTTTTCAAAAATCCATGGATTACTTGACCCTTCTGATATCTTGACAGGGACTTGACTCAGCTGAAATTGAGTTTTTCCGGCATTAAAAACTGCAAGCCACATTTGGAAGATTTTGGGATGGAAGTTTTAAGTTTGATACTTGTCCACATGAAAAATTGATAAAGAAAATGCTGTCTCTCTTTGTTGTTAGAAAATGCTGTTACATATTTTGGAGAAAATGGAATATTCCTGTAGACAATTTTATTATTTAGGCCTTCAAAAGATCTGATGCATTGCAAGAAGAACTCGGAGAGCATCTAGGAGCTGAAAGGCAATATATTCAATTAAAACTTTTTAAAATTTATCTGGACTTGACCCATTAGCAGTTTGCTAAATTTAAAAATTATTTGATTTCTTCTTCTGGAAAGTGTTTGGAAAGAGTTTATTTCTAGAGACAGCTGGAGAATATTACCAAGATAATGATAATCTGGAGAAACGGAATATTCTATTTTAACGTATCAATGTCCTGTTTTAAACTATTAAATATTTCTTATGACTTTTTGGTGATGGATGAAAATACTCTTTTTCATGTTGATTGCACATCTCAGTGGATGTTTAGGAAGGGCTGGGTGTCATGTTTTTTTTTGCTGAAGATGTAATACACTTAAGAGAACTGACACAATTTGTATTACATTAATACAGTATTGGTAACATGATTTGGGAAGAGAAATAAGATTTAAAGATCTTAATGTAATGTTGAATTATTGATTTATGAAGAAATTTGGACTCAATCTGGTTTATAAGGAAGCTATAAAGATAATTTTGCATGGCAGGAAAGGAATGACCACTTAATTGAGGAAGTGTGTTCACTCTCAAATTTTGAGTTGGCTCTTTCTCAGTGTAATGGATGGACTGATCAATAGGATTCCATGTGAGCAAGGTTTAATTTATCATTTAAAAACTTAGTCATGTTTACATATATACTTTATGGATGTGTTTTGTTTTTTAGGTTCATTTTTCCTTGTTTCTGGTTTTTAAAGTATTGTGTTTTGTACATTTACCTTAGGGTATTATGTGAACCCAACAATTCCAGGCTGAAAAAAAAGAAGTTAAAATTAATTCAGGGTTGGAAACCTGTGCCAACCCCCAGCAGGCCCAGCCAACAAAGCCAATGGTGCAGGATGATTGTAGTTCAATAAGATCTAGAGGGTCACAGGTTATGGACTGGTGCTTCAAAGTTGTTCCTTAGGTGATGATGGAGAAAACTCAGCCCTCCTTACCCTAACCTACTGCCCTACAAATATGTTGAGCTAATTCCAAGCTCTCCATCTTTCGACCATGCTGGTCCAAACACATTTGGAGTGCACCAGATGGGGAAAGGTTGACCCAAACCTCCTTAGCTGAAAATCAGATACATTGAAGGCCCCTAGAGGGTGCTGTCTTGCTTAAGAAGACAGGACAAGTAGCTATGTCCAGAATTATGTTCCTTAAACAACATGTATAGTCTCAGCAACTATTGGTTTTCCAGTGGTGTGTTGAAAGTAGACCTACATCTATCACCTGCCTTTTGTTCAATATTTACTGGCATTATTCTGAAGATGCCATCGTGGTCCGTTACCCTAGAAGAGAGCTAATGTATATCTTTCCAATGTAAGGCTTATATAGGTAACCCTAGGCGATGGCTGTATAGCATGTTCATTTGTTGTATTATTTACAATAATACATTAAGCACAGTGTCTGCTCAATGGACTATGGCAGTGTTTCTCAACCTTGGCCACTTTAAGATGTGTGGACTTCAACTCCCAGAATTCCCCAGCCAGTACAGAAGTCCACACATCTTAAAGTGGCCAAGGTTGAGAAAAACTGGACTATGGAATAAAGAATGGTGTATGCCATTTACTTGTGTCAGTTTCAACTTATTTCACAGCAAATTGGGGTGCTTTGGTGAAAAGTGGAGGAGTGCCAATACATTTGACCACATCTGTAAGCATTCTTAGCGTCTACTAGCCAGCTGTGAAGTCAGGTGTCGGTGTACAATAATATTACCTGAACGTTATCTACAATTTTGAAAACCAAGCTTCATGGAAGTTGCATTTTGCATTCCGATAGATATCGATTAGCATCGCTCTTGGCAGAGTTGATTTTCTTTTTAGTTTTAGCTTTAGATTCCGCCCCCCCCCACACACATGGTTTTTAATAGAAGCTCAAATATTAAACAAATCTACAGGGATAACAAATTTAGACTGAGAGTCACTTTGATGTAATAGCTAGGTGTAGAGAGTAAAAGGGAGGGCTTCAGGGAGATGAAACAAGAGAAGAGCATCACTGGCACTCATCTAAGGATGAACTTGACCAAACACAGGTTAAGGCTGCTATTAAGGCCTACTTGTGGCGGTAAGGGTGGCGAAGTGACAGTATTCCTCCACTCTTATTGCATCTGCAGATTGCCACCCTGCAGCCCTGTTTCGGGTGATTTGAGCCCTCTTGGGTAAAGGGGGCCCAGAGGACCTTTTGCAGGGTTGTGTGGAGGAATTTGCTTAGCATCTGTCAGACAAAATCGCTTGGATTCATTCGCACATGGACACTGGGTTTGCTACAAGTCCAGGGGAGATGCCTGGGGTGCAGCCTTGCCTGGTTATCTGGGAACGATTTGAACCTGTTGGACCCAAGGAAGTGGACAGGGTTCTTAGGACTGTGACTTGGCCACCTGCTCCTGGATCCTGCCCCTCCTGGCTTGTAAAAGCAGCCCAGGGGTTTTTGTGTGGGTGGATTCTAGCAGTAGTGAATTCTTTGGGTGAGGGGGTTGTTCCTTTACTTCTTAAAGAGGCTTTGGTCCACCCTCTCCTCAAGAAGCCAACTCTGGACCCCACAATACTGGACAATTTTCGTCCAGTATCCGAAGGTGATTGAGAGGGTGGTTGCGCAGCAGCTTCAGAAGACCTTGGATGAAGCAGATTATCTGGATTCTTTTCAGTCAAGGTTCAGACCTGGGTATGGTGTGGAAACTGCATTGGTCATGCTTTTGGATGATCTCTGACGTGGCAGAATGGGGTTGTTAATCCATCCTTGCCTTACTTGACCTCTTGGGGCCTTTGATACCATTGACCATGGTATCCTTCTGGACTGACTCAGAGGATTGGGGGTGGGTGGCACGGTGTTGTGCTGGTTCACATCCTTTCTACAGGGTCAATTCCAGTCAGTGGTGATTGGGAAGGAGGGATCCCACCCTCGGCCCCTACTATGTGGGGTGCTGCAAGGATCAGTGCTCTCTCCTCTCCTATTTAACATCTACATGATACACCTGGATGAACTCATCTGTTGCCATGGGGTTAGGTATCATCTGTATACTGAGGATACTCAGTTGTACATCTCTGCCCCTGGTGACTTAAGCAATGCTGTGGATGTCCTACCCTGATGTCTGGAGGCTGTGAGGGTCTGGATGGGGAACAACAGGCTTCAAATGAACCCTGGCAAAAGTGAGGTTCACTTGAAGCCCCTCTGGTTCTATGACTTTACCAACATTGGTATTGGATGGGGTTGTACTGCCCCGACCCTGTGTGCAGTCTGGGGGTCCTCCTGGACTCACAACTCCTGCTCAATGAGCAAGTGGCAGTCATGGCTAGGAGGGCCTTTGCACAACTTCATATTGTGTGCCAGTTGCGCTCATTCCTGGATCAGGGGGACCTTCTCATGGTCACTCATGCCTTTGTCATCTCCCAGTTAGACTACTGCAATGCACCCTACGAAGGGCTGTCCTTGGAGAGTATCCAGAAACTTCAGCTGGTGCAAAATGCAGCAGAATGAACAGTTATATGTGCTTCTGGCAGAACACATGTCACACCTCTGCTTCACGAACAGCACTGGTTACCAGTTTGTTTCCAGGTCCAATTCAAGGTGCTGGTGTTAACCTTTAAAGCCCTTCATGGCATGAGTCTGGGTTACTTGAGGGACCACCTCTCCAAAATTTCATCTGCCCATCCTACCAGATCCAGAAGAGAGGGCATGTTACAAGTTCTGACACCTAGGGAGCTACATCTGGGGGGCTCTAGGTGGTGGGACTTTTCTGCTCTGGCACCTGCACTGTGGAATCCTTGTCCCCATGAGGTGAGGTTGGCCTCATGACTGTTGGGCTTCCGGAGGTCCCTCAAGCCCCAGTTGTGCCCGCAGGCCTGGGGACCCCAAGGGACGGGTGATCTAGTGAGGTGGCTCCCTTATTTTTAACATCTCATTTATTATTTTTTGTTTCAGTTTTGTTTTCGCATTTTTATACTTTTTAATGTATTGACTGATTGTTTTTTAACCCTGTGGTATGTCGCCCAGTTGCTTGGAAAAAGTGAGATGGGCGGCTAATAAATTGTGCAAATAAATAACTAAATAAATAAATCAAAAAGAGATGATCTTGACATGATATGCAAGAACTGTGACTTAGGCGAAGAGGGCTGAAATATTCTCTAAGTGCTGGGAAGCAGGATAATATTCAAAAGCGACTCAGGGAGGCTGTTCTCTAATTCGCCAGGGTGCAAGAAAAAGAGAAAGGCCAGTACATTCAGGCTTGCAAGATTCTGTTATTATAGCTTAATTAGTTCTAGTCTTCCTGTAGAGTTGATTTACTGGTCTGTTCTACCTAGTGGGGTTGACACTAAGGTGCTGGCCTAGAAACCAGGAGACTGTGAATTCTTATCCTCCCTTAGGCATAAAAATCAGCTGGGTGACTCTGAGCCAGTCAATCTCCCTCACAGGGTTGTTATTGTGGGGAAAATAAGTGGGAGCATTAGATATGCTTGTCACCTGGAATTGACCAAAAGCAAAGGTGAGATAAAAATCCAATAAATAATTCTACTGAGATTGTACTTGATAACAGCAATATGGTCAAAGAGAAGAACGAGTAAAATACAGTGGTACCTCGGGATACAAACTTAATCCATTCCGTGACTCTGGTTGCAACTCGAGTTGGTCTCAAGTCGAGGTAAAGTTTCCCATAAGGTTCAATGTAAATACGGTTAATCCGTTCCGCCCTCCGAATTTGGTTGCAACCCGAGGCAATTTTCTCTTCAGAACCTTACTCCCACCAAGCCTGCTCTGCATTTTCTTTGGAGCCATGCTAACACGCACACCAAAAACCTTCGCAAAACACCGCAAAACACACCACAAGCCTCACCAAACATCTCCTTGCTACCGCGACCTCACCCACAGGAAGCCGCGACCAGGGAAAATGGCTGCGGATCCGGTTCGTAAGTAGAGGCGAGTTCGTAACCCGAGGTAAATTTTCCCTGCCGAAGCTGGTCGTAACCCGAAATGTCCGCTAGTAGAGGCGTTCGTAACCCGAGGTACCACTGTACTTACAAATAAAAAAGGCAGATCAAGATGTTCAATGGCAGTCACACAAAACTGGGTCACAAAAGCAAGTTTATTACAGTCCCAAGAGGTGATATGAAACAAAACAATATAAATATTACAGAATTTATTACATTACGCAATATAGGCTTAAAGGGTTTCTGGGATGGAAATAGATTTAAATGGTTAAAAACAAATCAACCCAGGTTATCTAGGAACACAGGATCAGAAAAAAATGACTATTTATAATATTCTTTAGCTGTGTCCTGATGCTGAGAGCAGCTGTCACAGCAGTTGCTTTGGGATCTCTCTCAGACAGCAAGAATTTAACATAATCATAGAATCAAAGGATTGGAAGGGACCTTGGATGTCTTCTAGTCCAACCCCCATCAGAATGAGATCTTCCTGGTATGATTTCTAACATGGGCTAGACCAGATTTTGGAGAAGCCCCTGCATAAAAGTTGCAAATCAGAAGAATATGTTCTACCAATTCTCCCTCTTTATTACTGTAATGACAGGATCGTGCTCTGATAGGACCCTTCAAACATACCTTTCAGCATGTATGGTGGGAGGACGTTTAATCTGATTTTAGTAAATGTAATATAATATTTACTATGGCTAAGATAATCCCCATTTATCCCATCTAGAATCAGCTTGGTAAGAATTACAGTAGTAGAAGATTTTTTATGTTCTGCTAAGAAAGCTTTTTATTAAGGAAATTTCCAGATTCCATTCATATAGTTGTAAAAGCAAAACTCAGTGTCAGTCAAAATTATCAGCAAATCATCTGCAGTGATCTATAGGTTTTGTTTCACAAATCACTCAAGATTTAGGGTAATATTAGCAGAAATGATGATGATGATAATGATGATTAGTCTATCTCATCTTTCTGTGATTTGAACTGCTGATAAAGCTTTCATTTCTTAACAATGTTTGTCACAGTAGAAATTGCTATCTGGAAGAGTTTAGACTTTTTCACAGCCTTCCCCTGCTATGTAAGAGTGAACTGTTTTTTATTTACAAAAGCTCAAAGCAGCTGGTTAGAGGAGGCCATGATTGTTGAAGTGGAGTAATCCACCATCATAACTTCAGAAGTTAGAAGAGTCTGAATATTTGTCACCAGTGAAATTGTCTTCATTGAGTTAATTGTAGGCATAACAAGTCAAACACTGTTTAGGGTCTTATGAACAACTTTATATTTTAAAAAAAAGCTAGCAATGAATCCATTGAAAGGTTGTCCAAACATTTGCACCTGATAGGTTCACTGTTTTCTTATTTTAAAACTATAAACAACTCATAAATACTAAGTCTGCATTCAAATTTGCAGAAACGTTTAAACATGCTTAACTTTGTATCATCTAGATCAGTGTTGTCCAAACTTGGCCACTTTAAGATGAGTGGACTTCAACTCCCAGAATTCCCCAGCTAGCATGGCTGGCTGGGGAATTCTGGGAGTTGAAGCCCACTCAAAGTGGCCAAGTTTGGACAACACTGATCTAGAGGTTGTATCAGCTGAAGCTTCCAAATGCTCTTCAAGGGTGGCCCCATGTACAGCATGTTGCAATAGTCCAATTGGGAGATGACTAAGGAATGAGTGATCTAGGAATAGGCACAATTGGCACACAAGATGTAATTGTGCAAAGGTTCTCCTGGCCACAGGCACCACCTGCTCCTTGAGCTGCAGCCATGAGTCCAGAAGATTCCCCAGATTATGAACTAACGCTGCCTGGGGAGTATGACCTCATTCAGAATTAATGATGAAAAATCACCAGATATGAGGGACCTTAAAACACTCGGCAATTCAGTGTTTTAAAACACACAGCAACTCAACCTCAGATGGGGTTGGGTTGAAGCTGGTTCTTCCCCATTCAGACCCACACAACCTCCAGGCACTGAGAAACCACTTTGATGCCATCACTTGGGCAGCCCAGGGCAGAGATGTACAGCTGAGCATCATCAGCATACTGATAGTGCTTAACCTCATGCCAACAGATAACCCCACCCGGGGGTTTCATATAGAAGTTAAATAGGAGTAGGGAGAGAATTGAGCCCTTAGCATCCAACAAAGCAGGGGCCTAGGGCTGGACCTCTCTCCAACCCACAATACCAACTGGAACCAAGCTTGGAGGAAGGAGGAAAGCCACTGAGAGATCAAATAGGGCCAGGATGGATACAGCCCTCCCAAACTGGGCCTTCCAGAGGTCATCCACAAGTACAATCAATCTCATTTTGGTGCTATCTCCCAGCCTGAAATCCGATAATCCGCTTCACTTCCTCCAGAGCCTTTTGAAGCTGTAGGCCTATCACCTTCTCAACAGCCTTCCCCAAGAAGGGAAATTTGGAGATGGATAAAAGTTGTTCAGCACTGCTGGATCCAGTGATGACCTCTTGAGGAGGGAACACGATCTCTCCTTCAAGGCAAGCGGAACTGACCCCTCGTGCAAAGAAGCATTCACCATTGCCTGGCCCCAGCTACATTCACCTCCTGGGAGACCTCCAATCTCCTAATAAAAACCATGGAAGTCATCTTCTTACTCTGATCTTTGATTGACACTTGATTCCTTCTGTAGGGGGGAACGTTTACTTATATTTTTAGCACCTGTTGTATTCCCTATTTAAAACCTGCTTGGTAAAACAAAAAGATGAAAACAAGTTATGGTGCAGAAGTACTTTATTACAAAATCTCAGCCCCCAGCATCTTACAGTACTCAAGACATTCAAAGCATGTTGTTACATTCACCCAGACAATTGCACCCTACCTCTTTTTAATCTTCTTGCTTCGGAGCATATCAATCTGTTTTCATCCTTAGTAAAACAAGCTGATGTTGTAACATCTCCTCTGACTCATTTAGGGCAGTTTTGAGAGTATTTTTCTCAAGGTTACAAAATTAAGGCTGTAATAAATGCATGTTATCAGCAGTACTGAGAACAAAACACGCAAAGATAAAATCACTTAAAAAGCTGGCAAGTTAAATCTGGGTTAAAATTTGATGTAAAAGAAACCATTAAAAGTATTTTTAAAAACTATTCAAAGGAGCTTATGGGACTCCAAATCTCCCAAAATATTACCATCTTACTGGAAATTTGGATCATAGACAGTAACCCATAAATAATTTGGGTTATATCTAGCATAAGCATTAATAAAGTTGTTAATTTCTCAGATATGTGCCCTGCAGATGAATTTTTAAAATTTTGCCCATGGGCTTTTAAATGCTATGCTGTAGTCGTTTTACAAAAGAATTTCAGGATGAAACCACTTTTTCGGTATATAAATTCTTTCAGCCTCTGCTGAAAGAATGTGTCTATGAAGATCAGATAAAATGCATTTCCATTATCCATTTTATGGTTCTTGGCAAAATGTGATTCAAAGCATTTTCAGTTCCTTTTTCGGTGGTAGGGCACTACGACCCATCTTTATGATTTAAATATAGGATATTTCTGGGGGGGAAAGCCTCTTACAGTTTTCACTTCTACTACATATTATGAAAAGGGCATTTTTTAAAAAAAGGCAGAAACTGCTGAGCTGGAACACTGCAACCTATGTGGAAAATTGAGTAAACTACCAATTTTCAGGCAGAATATCCTGTAGCATGATTAGAAGAACTGTTGTAAGATATACCCAGGACGGAGTCCTCCATGGGTTTCTTAGTTAATATATAATGTAGGACCTACACTGCTTGGCATCAGCTTATCTGAGCAAAAGATCTCTCATATTAGCCAAGCTTCACCCTGGTTCGTGCATTCCTTCTTAATTATGTCATAGGCTGTGGCTGTGCACTCAGAGCAGAGATAGAAGGTTTCTATTCCATCTCAATCTCAATGGGGCCACAACAATCTTCCCATTGAAATTGTAGATGTCCAGGGTGAAGTCCTTCAGCAGTCATTTAACAGCTCTTTCCTTTGGCACAAGGGTTTTGATCCATGTTCCTAACTGAAAGCCACCCTGGTGATTACTGGTATGATACAATATCTCAGTGTTTCTCAACCTCAGCAACTTTAAGATAGGTGGACTTCAATTCCCAGAATTCCCCAGCCAGTATATTCAGTGAAAAGGATAATGTCATTTTATTTTAATGAAAACGCTATGATATTTTTGCCAAAACAAAATGAAATATTAATATTTTCAACTAAATTGGAAAAGAAGTTAGGAAGCTTCTCTCTAGGTCTAAAAGAAGCTTGGGGTATAGACTTAGGGAAGTAAATGAAAGATATGAAGTGGCAAATACTTTGAAAACCAGGTGGCTTTCTATCAGCTTCTGTATAAGAGTGACGGAGGAAGATAGTGCATTGCTGGTGTTTAATTCCAATACAAATAGTGCAAATGTCTCATAATTATTCAGTAAAATGTTGAATGTGCTCTCAACAAAAGGAAATTTGATAGATCATATCTTCTCCAAGTTGGTTGGTTACTCTTTGAAAAAGCATACAAACCTTTCCAAGAACTTGGTCCAAAGTAGATTCCCTTTTAACAACTTAACAGTCATCTTGTTCCTTTGTCTTTTGGGCTTGCAGCAGTGAGAGAACTTGTTATTCTTAAACAACTCCCCCCCCCCCAAAAGTGTAATATTTATCAATTCTCAGCAGTACTTAACATTTTGTTGTTCTTAAAATACTGGATTACCTTCTGACAAATTTTGGATTGTTGAACTGATCAAAACACATAATTAATTATCAGATAATTAAGGATAGGAAGTGTATTGATGCTTTTGAACTTTGGTGTTGGAGAAGACGCCTGAGAATACCGTGGACAGCCAAGAACACAAACAAATGGATCATCAAACAAATCAACCCAGAGTTCTCACTTGAGGCACAAATGACCAGGCTCAAATTATCCTGCTTCAGACACATTATCCCAGCTCGCTGGAAAAGGCTCTAATGCTGGGAAAGGTGGAAGGAAAGAGAAGAGGAGGACCAGCAGCAAGGTGGATGGACTCAGTTACAGTAGCCATGAGTACACTGTTGGAAGAGCCAAAGGACTAGGTTAGGGATAGATCATCATGGAGAAAATCTATGTGGTCACTAAGAGATGACAACGATTTGGTGGAATCAATCAATCAATCAATCAATCAATCAATTTGATACAAGATTCTGCATTCTAATTCAGTATCTCACTCAAAACAGTATACATAAAACAAATGAAAACATGTTTCAGGATCTCATCCACTTCTCTAAATATTTCAAACAGATATTATATAAACCCATTCTGGTCACTCACTCCCATCAAGTGCCTCTTCCTCTTTTGTGACAGTTTCCCTTAAATCTTAAGATCACGAAGTTGTGATTTTTATTTTAAAACAATAACCTGAACTGCATTCACGCAGTTCAGTTCTTCTGCAACAGAATTGTTTCCCTTTTGCGTTTTTTATTCTATGCTTAGCACATGCAGAGAATGTGCATCTCTATGGAGAGAATGCATGGGCCACAAATAAGTCTCTTTGAGCAACTATGTTGTAATGTTTTTCTGCAACAATCAGAAGTAACAACTTCAAAGCCAGAAACATATGGATCAATCTTGTAATGGTTGGAAATAATGGTAGTTGTGTCTTGTGAGAAAGTTTTCTGTATTTGATAAACACACACTATTCTTTTAGGACATTTCAGTTCTGGCAGCGTCCTTATGAAATGATTAGTACATTTCAAATATGCTCAGTGTCAAAATCTACTGTTTCTGCTTTCCAGTTAATATAATTGTTCCAAATATGTCCTGAGCTATTTGTACTAAAATTCTCTTCTGCAACTTTTTTTTTAAATTTGCAAGCATGTTCTTCACATTGGAGTCTTCCAATCATTGCAGTAGAGTTATCCATCCATAAAGTAACATACTTTTCAAGCAAACCTTTCTTTTCTAGAGATTCTGTAATGTACTGAACACCAATAATCTCATTCTGACTCTCCTCTTCTTCCAACTGAAATACTGAATTTTAGCTGGAAGGAGCTTCACTCAATTTTTCGTGCCTACATCGGTTTATTTGGGCTCCAAGATCACCGCAGATGGAGACTGCAGCCATGAAATTAAAAGACACTTGCTCCTTGGGAGGAAAGCTATGGCAAACCTAGATAGCATATTAAAAAGCAGAGACGTCACCTTGCTGACAAAGATCCGCATAATCGAAGCTATGGTTTTTCCAGTAGTAATGTATGGCTGCGAGAGCTGGACCATAAAGAAGGCTGAGTGCCGAAGAACTGATGCCTTTGAACTGTGGTGCTGGAGAAGACTGTTAAGAGTCCCCTGGACTGCTAGGAGGTCAAACTAGTTAATCTTAAAGGAAATCAACCCTGACTACTCATTGGAAGGATTGATAATGAAGCTCAAGCTCAGATACTTTGGTCACCTAATGCGAAGAGAGGACTCTTTGGAAAAGACCCTGATGCTGGGAAAGATTGAAGGCAAAAGGAGAAGAGGACGGCAGAGGATGAGATGGTTAGATAGCATCACTGAAGCAATGAGCATGAAACTGAGCAACCTCTGGGAGGCAGCGAAGGACAGGAAGGCCTGGCACGATATGGTTCATGGGGTCACGAAGAGTTGGACACGACTTAACGACTGAACAACAACAACAACATCAGTAGCAACTCTATTGTAAGCAGTACGATATTCCAACATTTTAGAGTAATGTCAGCAGGAAGAAGTGCAAATATAAAGTTAACAATTGCTTCTGTCTTGATTAGAACACCTGAAAATGTTTGGACTAGGCTGCCTCACAACTCCTGGAATGATTAGGAACTGTTGAGGCTTAAGAGTATACAAAAGTATTCTCTGAATTGCTCTCTGGTATTACAAAATGCAGATTAATCAGCAAAATTGACTGTCTCTGATTATTTCCACCCATCTGGTAAGATGTGATAGGATTGGCCTGTTCTGGGTCCTGTCACTTATGTAACATCATCTGGCAGGATCCAGAGATATACCTTTCTGTCACTCACCTCTATTCTTTGGAACAGCATCTCCACTGAATTCAGTTGTCTCTAACCCAGACACCCAGTGCTGTGTCAGGGAGTGATCCTGCTGACTGAATTTCTTCTAGTACTTTATGTTCTTATGGTTTTGTGTTTTGTTTTTATTATTTGTTTACTGTGTCCTTTTTCTATGGATTTGATCTATGTTTATTGACAAGGCACACCACTTTGATTCATGCACTAGGCAGGCATCTATATACAGGTAGTCCTCACTTAATGACTGTTTGTTTAACAATGGTTTGAAGTTACACCAGCCTCAGAAAAAGGGCTTTACAACCTGTACTCACACTTACGACCATCGCAAACCATCACCCCCCCGTGGTCACATGGTCGTAATTTGCAACCTTTTTTACAATGGTTGTTAAGCTAATCATGTGGTCATTAAGTGAATCACATGGTTGTTAAACTAATTCTGGCAAAAAGCATCCATTGGGGAAGCTGGATTAACTTAATGACCACATGATTCACTTAACACCCATGCGATTTGCTTAACGACCATCGTAAAAACAGTCATTAAATCAGGTCTAGTCATGTGGTGACTCCCTTAATGACCACCCTGCTTAATGACCAATTTTCTAGTCCCTGTTGTGGTCGTTAAACAAGGACTACCTGTAAATCAAACAAGCAGACAAATACATTGAAAATGTGAGAAGACCTTATTCACCTTTACTGTGCTGTGAGATCACACCTGGAACACAGTCCAGTTCTGAGCATCTCATTTCCAGAAGGATCTTGACAAGTTAGAACAGGTTGGAGGAGGGTAACAAAAATGATAGGCACTTGAGGACAGGCTGAAGGAACTTGGGATGTTCAGTCTGGACTGAGGAGAGACATAACAGGTACTTAAAGGAATTATTTTCCAAAGTCACAGAAACTAGGACCAGAAATAATGGGTATAAGTTGCAGCTGCAGAGATTTCATTTAAATGTAAGAAAAAACTTCTGTACAACAGTGAAACAGTATACCTACAGAAGTTATGAGTTCTCCATTTCTGAAGTTTTTAGCAGGACAAACGGCTCTCCAGGATGCCTTAACTGGCTTTTCTAAACATTGCAGAAGTTGGGCTAGCTGGTTCTTGTGGTCCTTTCCAACTTCATGGTTCTATGAAGGTCACTCTTGAAAGCATGAGCTAGGACATATCTTCCTAGATTAAGTAACTGGGAGAAGAAAGGAGGGGGGCATAAAGAAACCTTCAAAAGCTGGATCAGATTCAAAAAGCCAATCACAATTTTGTTGTTGTTGTTATGTTTAAACAGCAGTGTGTCAGAATATATTTGCATGGTACAGGACAGCATGTTTGCCAACTCCTAGTAGCATCAAGAGCAAGATTATCTAAGTGGTCTTCAGGGATGTTATTATGATTCTAGAAATAGTTGGACATCATCAAAAGGACTGACTGAAATAGGGGGTAATCCTGCCTCCATTCTTAGATGTATTCTAGGCGCATATTGAGGAGCACCAAGCTTTTTCTAGGAAAATTGTTTTGCATTATTTCCATCTGGATGACCACTTTGTCACTGTACCCCTCCCTCTGTCCCACACAGAAATTTCAGAATTAGTGTTTCCAAAGCAGGCTGTATTAGCTGACCTCTCTTGATTAAAATAATTTTGGAACAGTCCCACTATTAAAGTTAACCCTTACTCCCAAGAGTGGAAGGATGGACCATTTGTTCACCGAGCAGACTTTCAAGTGGAGACTTGCTAGAGCAACTCTACTCTTTGTGGCAGCTGGAAGAAAGACCTATCCTTCTCTCCAGCTGATGAACCCTTGGGCATTATGCCGTAACATTCTGGGGGCCAAGACCAGGAGAGTTTGAGGTGGAGGAACTATGATGCAAGTGGTCCTGAGGTTGTTGACATGAAGGGCTGGAAATCATGTAATGGTTTTCTAAAAGTTCAAGCTGTGACAATAAGAAGAGATTGATATTCTTACCCAGGTTCAGGCTGCTGCACTGTACTTCTCAATTATGCTAAGCATTTGTACACAACAGGGGAAGAGTTCTACCACCCAAGTTCTCCAGAACGTCTTAATGGGAAATACTTTTCAGGTTTATTTTTTGCTTACCGTTAGGAATATTGATCTCCTTTAAGGCTTCCATGAGAGCAATATTTCTATGTCCAAACCCCAGAAAAAGATAAAATAAATAAGCTGCAGAAGTGTGGGGTCTCATCTATCTTGCAGCAACTGGATAGGAGGAAATGGCCCCACTTTTGGCCCAACTGAAGCTGAACTAATTGCCAAACCTGATTGCATCATTCCAAGTTTCTTCCTCCAGGTGCCCTAGATGGGAAAATTTATTTTACTTATTTATTTATGCCACTTCAGGCATAAGACAGAAAACACTGCTTTCACATCAGAACAGTTAAATCCAACTTTAGGCTGCCTCAGCAGTGGACTAGTCACGAGGTGAAGGTAACATTGTGAGGACATGCCCTCAACAGTTAGTGGTGCACGCCTCAGGAAGCAGGATGTGATGATGACTTCCACCACAACTTTATTCCAAACTTTATTGCTATTAAGCATTCTTCCCCTTTCGATTTCTTATGAAATGGGTCAAGAATTTCTTCAGATCATGTGATAATTTGTTATCTTCTTTTGGTTGCCCATAATTTACTCTCCTATTACCTCCTTAGAAGGAAATGAACAGGTTCACGGTATTTGTTGTGACGTTCTTTTGTGCTTAATCCTATCAAACTGCCATGTCCACCCCCTAAGCCTACCTGTCAGAACTGGTGATGATGCCATGTTCTTTCCTTGCCATCCTGTACCATCCAGCATCTTGATTTGAAGCGTCCATGAACATTTCCCCAAGGATCAAGTAGCCCAGCTTTGTAAGAACCAATAATTTGTCATTTATAATTCTATCAGGACTCGTATTTGAGCTGTGTGGCTACTGAAAACTATGCACAGCCATCCATAGAGACAGAGACACTGTGTCTGTTACCCCTTTAAAGATATACTTGCTACTGGCTCCTGAAATGTTGAATAATGAGCATCATTCTATAAGTCTTAATGCCAATAGATGACAAAACAAAGATCTTAAGGTGTGCGCAGAAGGAATAGAGGTTGTCAAAGGATTGTGCTCACAATTTGTGATGGAGGAAAGGAAGAAATCTAAGGGTTGAGAACAAGTGATCTGAGAAAAAATGAAAAAATGAACAGGTAAATGAAATTCTCCAAGAGGAACACTTTGAACATTCTTCCCCTTCCCAAAGCACAGTACCACTAAGTTTAGTTTCCCAACAGTGGGGGAGAATGATCAAACCCAAAGGTCCTCCCACCATTCACAGAAGTTGGTTTAGCAACTGTTGGAGAAAAATCTGTAAAGGATAACTCCTGTTCCATCTCATTTGCAACTTACAAGTAGTCCTTGACTTGTGACCATTTGTTTAATGACTGTTTGAGAGTCATATAGAGAACTGATATGAGGTCCACCAGAACAAAGCTACCCTAATTAGTTGGAACATGACCGGTTGATTGTCAAAATGTAACAACTGTTCAAAGTTACAATGGTACTGAAAAAAGTGACTTACAACCGGTCCTTGCACTTATGACTGTCATATGATCAAAATTCAGGCACTTGGCAAGTGGCATATATTTACAACAGTTGCAGCATCCCAGGGTCACATGATCACCATTTGTGACCTTCCGAAAAACAAAGTCAGTGGGGGAAGCTGGATTCACTTAATGACCGCATGATTTGCTTAATGACTACAGCGATTCGCTTGACGATGGCAAAAAAATTGTAAAATCAGGTGCGACTCACTTAACAACTATATCACTTAGCAATGGGAGTTTCAATCCCAATTGTGGTCATAAGTCGAGGACTACCTGTATACATTTTCTCTCTCTTCTCAAGATGAGGTTCATTTTGTCTATTGAAGCAGGACATTAGAATACTTCACTCTCCAAACACTTTATTATGGGTTTGCAAAGCCATGTCAAGCACACATGGACATGTTCAGCAACATTCCATGGGCCAAACCCTAATACACAAGAAACGGTATATTTATAAGCAAGCAACAAGGAAATACAGGATTATGAATGTGATCAGCTACAAATTAATTATTAAAAGACAAAGTTTTAAAATATACCTATGTTGCTATGCTATACCTGCTAAATGGCAAACCACAGCTTCAGCCAGTTCTAGCTATTCTGACTGACTTCCTCTTGAAGCCTAACCACAGATACAGTATAAAATCTATTCATATGTACCTACTGGCTTCTAGTGCTTGCTAAAGAGTTGCTGCTACATGTTAAAACATTTACTAATAATCAAATGGCTTAAATTCTTCCACACAGCCAAGCCCAATGTTTTCAAAGCCATCTGCCATCCCCAACAAGCAAGAAGCCATAATTGAAATTGGTCAGGTAAAACAAGTTCTCGACAAACTCTTCAAGCAAACGGGGTGTCCATAGGACATAGTCAAAAGAGCTAAGATGGCAGCCATGATGATAAGTTGAAGCTCCGCCCATTTAAAATGCTTGTTGTGACTGCCATCTTGAGTTTTTGACCATACCCTGTGGACACTCCTGGAAATAAACCTCCCTCAAGTATAGAGGCACCCTAACCCCCACCCTCCAGCCAAGAAAAAAGAAAAAGACATCCAGGAAACTTATTAGCCTGATGGCAGTGGGTATATTAAGAGGAGGAAGATTTTTTTGAAAGAAATGTCCAGCTGCAGAAAAAGCAAGATTAGGTCAAGTATTATGTAGGTGAGGCCATCTCTTCTCTCTTTCTTTCAAATGTTGAAGAGTAATTCTTTTAAGTTATAAGTAGGGTAGAGAGAATCTACTCTCTTTTCCCAAATGTCAGCTTCCATGCAATAAGAATATAGTTCAAAAGACAGTGAGCATCTGAGAACATTGAACCTTGTTTCGAATTTGACTTAATATATGTTATAAGTTCTTCCAAAAATGGAACTTTATAGGAGCATATGCTTAGACAAAGCATTAATTTCATTGTATCTTCAACAGCATGAAGATTTACTTAAGCCTTTTCTGTATAAATGCAATCAGGAGTGTCTGCAGG
Source organism: Python bivittatus (assembly GCF_059951505.1). Lineage (NCBI taxonomy): Eukaryota > Metazoa > Chordata > Lepidosauria > Squamata > Pythonidae > Python > Python bivittatus. Next base: position 50,695,067 of record NW_028277034.1, on the reverse strand, counting down.
CTATGGTTAAAAAAAGTCAAGATGGTGGCTGCGGAGATGTGATCAGTGACGTGTCACAGACAGACATAAAGGACAAGAGAAGCTTTGATCACAGTGTTGTAACCACTATCTTGACATTTTGACCATACCCTGTAGACACCCCTCAATTCAATGCAATCGAATAAACGTAAAATACAACTTTTTGTTGAATAAGACATTTGTATGCTGCCCATTGGGGGAGATGGGTGGCAAACAAATTTAATAATAAATAAATAAATAAATAAATAAATAAATAAATAAATAATCTGAGATCTAGTAAAGTATTTGGTATTGATGTTAACACATCTTTCTATTGTACAGACCAAATAGAAAACCCTAATATATTTGATTTATTAAAGGAGCTATATCAGCTTTCCCACAACAGATGCACCACCAAGGAAAATGATATACCTACTTTAATGAGTTGCTGATCTGCATTCCTGTTGTAGTCACATTCCCGCAGATTCTGAAGCACATCTTCTGAATCAGATCTGAAGCATTCCACCCCCACTTTTCTGAATACACAAGAAAAGCTGGAAAGAACAGATGAAGACATGAACGGAGATGCAATAGTAAGAATTTTCCTGGAAAATGGAAAGAAAGTGAAAACACTGAAGGCAATGCCATAGTGGGGTCTTCAGGAAGTGCTTTCAGGAAATGCAGAAGTGAATGATGAATAATCAGAGCTTCTGAAAGTGGTTGTTGATTTAAGGGCTTAGAAATCATAACCTGCAGAACATTGATAAACTCCTGCCTCAGATAAACTTAAACCAACCCTGAAGACACTAAATGATTTTTAAATCAATCCATGTCAGAGAATAAAATGTATTTTATTCAAATGTTTATTATCTGGCCAAGAGTTCATCTTATGACATTGCATCTGCCTTTCCTGTACCCTCACCACATTTTTACTGTTAACATTTTTCTGCTGATCTTTTCCTCCTTTAGTGGTGGCTGTAAATCCCCTTCCATATTCTTTAGAGACAGCAATCTATGAAAATAGGGACATTCCCATGAAGCCTTTATCCAAAGAGGAAGTCAATGTCTTCTCTCCTATTGAAGCCAAATAGATAAGAATGTCTCTCCTGTGCAAACAAAACCAGAGAAGGGGAAACAAAGATAAAAATGCTTGCTCAGTTTACTGATTTTACCACTAAACTGGTGTAACTGGTACAAGGGCCTTTCCATTTCAACATTTCAACTCAAATCATTGGGGAGCTGTGAGGAGATTTTCATATATATGAAAATCTCCTCACAACTCCCCAATGAAGATTTCTTTTAGAAAAAGATTAAAAACGAATACAAACTAATATAAAGTAAGAAAAAGAAAAGAAAAAGAAAGAAAGAAATCAAAGAGAAAGCTAAAAGTGCAAGAGAGGAAACAAAAATGAAAGAAAAATAGAAAAGAAAGAAAAGAGATACAAAGAAATAGCTTCCAGTCTTCTTTACAGTAGTTATAATTACAGTTGTAAGTTTACCTCTTACTCTGTGGTTACAACATAACTCTCTTCTTTCTATAATCTACTCTGTCTAATCATTAAAACCATAAGTCATAAGTTCATTTTTTTATGTTTCACGCAAAAAGACTATAAGGGGCTTCCAGTCAGCAAAAAACATTGTCTTTTCTCTAATCAAAGAAGTCAATTTGGCCATCTCAGCAAGTTCCATCATCTTCACCAACCATTCCTCCATTGTGGGTAGTGCCGAATCTTTCCATCTTTGGGCATACAATGATCTCGCTGCAGTTATCACATACAAAAACAAAGTTCCATGACTTTTTTCCAACTGTTTGTCCATCAATCCCAAAAGAAAAATCTCTGGTTTCAATCATATATTAATCTTTAAAATCCTCTGAATCAGTGTACGCATTTGAATCTAAAATTTCTAGCTTTTTTACACATCCACCAAATGCGATAAAATGTCCCTTCTTGTTGTTCACATTCCCAACATAAAATTGAAGTGCAGGTAGTCCCTGGGTTAAGAACGCCCGGTTTACAGACAACCCATAGTTAAGAACAGACCCTATTGTAGCAAAATTCAAGTTAAATACACAGTGATTCGAGTTAAATATGCAATGGTTCGAGTTCATTACACAATACTATTTATACAGTATTATACAATAATACTGTTCTGGCTTACATACAAATTCAACTTAAGGACAGACCATGGGAACGGAACTCGTTCTTAATCTGGGGACTACCTATACCTTTTTACATTCCAGACAATTTCTCTGGTGATATATACCAATGGTACATCATTTTATAAAAATTCTCTCTTTAAGGTTATAACATAATGTACATTTCAATCCTTTCAGCCACACATTTTTCCCATTGTTTCCTCTCTATATTATAATCAAAAATTTTAGCTCACTTTATCATACATTCTTTCACTTGTTCCTCTTCTGTTTCAAAGTTCAGTATAAGTTTATACCTTTTAGCAATTCCATTGTTTGTACGCAATTCTATTTCAAGTTGCGAGGAGATTTGCCTTTGCACTGTTATTTCAGAACTGAAGAAAATTGGTAGTGCTCTGATAGACAAGCTTTCTTACTCTTGAGCATGTCCACTGTGTCTTGTTCAGATGCTATATATTAATAGTACAATTGGTATCCAGCCCAAAGTTATCCATGTTTAGACAGGAATGCAACAAAAGTGAACTCAGGCAAGAATGGAATCCTGTGACTATACAAGTGTCTGAAGAACAAATTTAGAATAATAAATTACCAGGACAGAAAGGTCACCTGAAGTCAGATGAGAAGGTTCAGATTTACGGAAACAGGAATAGGTCATCAAGCGGACATGACAAAATATGAGACTTGGCACCATCTGTGGATCTGAAGGGGACCAGTCTGAGATGATTACTGCTCCCCTAGATTCCCCCAATCCCACAGTACTCTGTGGACTTTGAGAAGCTGAGTTGGTTAACTATTGGGTCAACAAGAGTGAGAACGCCATATTGATTTGTTTTCTTGGCTATCCATGATATTTTCAGGAGTCTTCTCCAATACCAAAGTTAAAGATTGTCAATACTCTTTCTATCTGGCTTCTTCAAAGTCCAACTTTCACTTCTATGGAGTGTCTATACATCTATACATAGATGTAGAGACAGATCCCAATATCTGGGTATCTTTTCATTGCCACGGTACCAAGTGATAGCTGATGGTGTATTTCTTGACTGCTGCTTCCTTTACTATTGATAATCTCTCCTACAAAGCAGAATCTATTCATCACTTCAATATCTTTATTATCATTTTTAAGGCTAGTTGCTGTACCTACTGTCATTAGTTTGGTCTTCTTTATATTTATCTTAGTCCACTTTTTTGACTGTTCTGCTTCGCTTTCATGACTAGAGATTGCAGATCATTTGGGTTTTCAGCCAGCAGAGTAGTGTCATTATCATGGTCTGTCGATTTTAGATTGAACTTGACCATCAGACTGGTCAACCTCCTCTTCTTCTGCATCAGTGGCTGAAGCATCAACTTGGATAATTTTATTATTAAAATTTTCATATTAAAGGGTTGTCCTCAAAGTCAGTCATTGATTGCATTGACCCAAATATTGCCCTTGCTGTATCCTTCCTGATTAGAGAACAACACCTTTCCTTCTTCATTTTTTAAAATTTTCTGAGTAGTAATCAGTGTGATCTTCTGACTGAAAGTGTCCAATGCCACTCTATTCCATTTTGTTGATGGCTAAGATGTCACTGTGTAGCTGATTCATGTCATTGCTCATTACATTGAGCTTTCCCAGGCTCATGCTTTTTTACATTCCATGATCCCACTGTAATTCTGTTTTTGCCACTTTACATTTTCTTTTCCTGTTTGGCAACATCAGCAACTAGACATCCCAAAGGCTTTAATCGTGAACACCACATCGTGAACACCATTAGTACTCCAAAAGATCCTCAGCTCTTCCTCAGTGGCAGGTTGAGGGCCATCTGACCTGAGGGCCCATCATCCAGCATTATATCATCAGTTGGTTTATCTTGTCTATCCATGTGGCTTTCTTGGTAGAAATATTGGAGCAGTTTTCCATTGACTTCTCCTGCACAGTAGGAAGTGATGCCTTTGCCATTGTCAGTAAAGTCATTTTCCGCCTCCAGCATCTTCCTGTATCACTGCTGCCCCATACAGGTGCCTACTTGCTTTAGCTGGGCAGCTGGGATGACCTTCCTGCCTTGGGTGATACTACTCTTGCATACATTCCTGGGGTTCCTCACTCATCCTTCCCAGAAATACAGTACACTGCCTGCCACACAATTACAGTAGGTAGGACAGTAGGATTTGAGTGGGATTATTTACTGATGTATTTCATAAGTTATCAGATTTACCCAAGGAACTTTGGGTGGCAAACAGAAATAAAACACAACCAAACTAGACAAATCCAATTCAAAAGAAACTGGGTTGATAGCTGTAACATTACATTGTCAGCATAAGTGATCCTGCAAGTAATCTGGCCCCATGCTATGTAGATCTTTAAAGGTGACCACCAGTGCCTTGAATTGCACCCAGAAGCTCATTGGGTGCTAGTGCAGCTCACGTAGAAGTGGTGTTCGTGGGTGTACCATGGGGCACCCGCTACTTGACGCTGCATTTTGGATCAGCTGCCACTTCAACTGCCTATCAAGCTGATAACAGGCCACATTCACAGCAGATGTTGAGTGGCATAAAATCAGCCAATTTTCAAGGTACTTGCTTGCTCAAATTCCTCCACTGCACAGTTCAGAAAGCCACATGTAGCACGGCATCTTTTGCTCTTGGGAGCCTGTTGTAGGGATATAAGTAATATTAAGCTGCAATTCCTTTTTCTTTTTGATGGATATTATTATACCCTTCTAATTTAAATATTGTTTCTTTATTGCTTAAGTGCTGTTTCTTCAATTCCTAATTTAAGTATAGTTTTGGTTGTCAAATTGCAAACCTCAGCACTGTAAATTCAGAGGGAAATGTATGGGAAATCGAGTGATGCAACTTTGCATGTTGCCCAAAATAGCTCTTTGCTGGGTGACGTGGAGTGAGGGACCTAGGAAATAAATTGAAGGTGGCTGGGCACCAAAAAGCCATCCGGGTGAACTTTAAGACTGCAGTGAGAGTCTTCTTCTACAGTCAGAATGAGTAACCGTGTCTTCCTTGTGCTTTCTGTTTTGGTTATTGCCTGCCACATCACTGGTGCAAGTAAGTAGTACCATCCTGAGTTTTTCTTTTCCTCTTCTTTTCCTTCATCCTGACAGTAGCATTTATATATAAGTGGCTTTGGAATTTTAAATAGGTTTAGAATGTTATATATATATATATATATATATATATATATATATATATATACACATACATACATACATACATACACACGCACGCATGCATGCATGCATGCATGCATGCTGGTAATCTATGCAGAATGCTCAGAATGGGGGACATATAAACTTATTTGTAAATTTAAAAACTTTACCTTTTATTGATCACATTCCATCTTCCTCCATGAGCTCATAGCAGCATCTTAGCCTGACAGCACCTCTGCAGAATAGGTTTGAGAAGTTAGAACATGCCCAAGAGGTCATGGTTTTGTTTCTCACTGGCAAAAACTTGAAGATGAGTGAGTTTCTCATTCCCTTCTCTATCCATTGCTTTCTGGAGGTCCATCAAACCTCAAATGGGATCTGATTTAAATATTATTCCTTTTCTACAAGAGGGAAGGGCAGCTGCACTTCAGTGAGAGGCAGAATAGAATCACTGTGTCTCTTTCAGAGTCTGTGGACTGCCACTATAAAAAGTGTGGGCCCTCTCACAGAGAAATGTGGGCGTCCGTAGGCCAGGGTGTTAGAAGTTCAAGTCATGTTGGTACTGCTCCTTCTCCAAGCAGACATTTGTCTGGGTCTAAAGATAGACAAATGTGTTCGCTCAGTATCTCCTTTTTTAATGTTCAGGGACACGTTATCCTACTCCCACATCACTTGCCGTTTATTTTTTATCCACAATAAAAATTCTGTGCTTTCTCATTCACTACACATTTGACTGACATACACATTTTTGTAGGGGCATCAAAAAAAACCTTGGTGGTGGCTATCAGAGTGGCATTTCCATCATGGCTGCTATCTTAACTTTTGACTACCACCCTTTCTGCATTTTTGTCCACACTTGATTGCAAATGAACATAGGGTTTTTTAACTGCACCTCCCCTCCCAAAAAACATTCATTTTTGTACACACCTGCCTGTAATCCACGTATTTTTGCTTGCTTTTTTAAAAACTGGAAACAACACAAAAATTGGGCATATTTATATTTAAAAGAGGAACTACAGTAGCTTTATCATCCTTCCGTTCTGTCTGCTATTCTACTGAAACTCTAAATCAGATTGAATTGTTACAATTATATTTCCCTCTTAAAATAGTTTGTTTTTAAAGCCACTACCACAGAAAGCTGGTTATATTTTTCTTTCATTTTCTGCCAGTTGCTGTGTAAATAAGCAGCAGGAAACATTGCAGAATTTCATACACCATCGCATTTTAATAGAAAGACATGGGAAATAAAACTCATGAACTTCCTAAATGGGGTCTTTTTAAAAAAAAAAGTCAGGGAAGTTCATTCCAGCAATCCTTTTGTCATGTCTGATGATACAGCATTTTCTTTTCTAGTTCTAATGTAACTAGACACATTCTGGCAGCAACCTTGTGCTAGAAATAAGAAAATTCAGCTACCTGTGCTTAGCTTTTTTTGAGAGATTCTCAAACTTCATCACATCATTGGAAACAAAGGTATTTTGTTGGGATTTGTGATTTACCCACACCACATACCACCAATTTTCAAGAAACTGAATTTAATTTTGAGCCATGTTAGATAGATAGTATTGCAAGTTGAAGAACACAGGGATTGACTGTACTTTTTAAGTAGTGCCATGCAGAAAAATCCTCCTGGACTTCTGTATACCACTTCTCATTCAAGTGAATGAAAGGAGTTCAGTGCAATTTTTATGGATGGTGGGTGCAGTGTTCATACTTAATTAGATACAAGATGGCCAGGGGATGTGTGAATGTATTATATTGCATAATCATCTCTCCAGCAGTCTGCAGCCTCCCTGGCTGCTCACATTCACATTTCACTATGGGAAACCATAGTGAGGGAACTTCTTACAATCAGCTTTTTCTACTTTAGAAGGGTAGGCAGCCAAGGGGTGAGTGATGGAAAGACATATCTCAGAAAACAGCCACCCTAGGAGAAGACCCCCTCCCCTACTTCCACCAATAAGCTAAGTTCCAAAACGCTCCCAAAATAAATTCTAAAGATGTTGCCAGGCACCCTAAGAATGACATTAGAAAAGCAGAAATTTATTCCTCAAAGGAAATTAAAAATTGTAGATAGGCTTACTTGGAAAGTTCCCTGGAAGTTGGGGGCTACAGAAATGTACTTTTGCTTATTTCTATTCTGGATTTTTAGTTGGGCTTCTACCACCCATGAGGACATGACCAACTCAGTTGCACTAAGACACAGTCAGACTTGGAGTTAAACCATTCTTTTAGTTGGAGAATCTCTAAAAAGTGGAATAAATGTGTTGAGCATTTGTTGGCAGTGTTTAAACCAGCTTCCTCTGACAGTCAAAAAGATGGAGTTGTAGGTTCAACTCATCTGGAAGATATTACATTGGGGGAGGTTGCTTTAAAGTAGCAACAGGAAGCAAAATCCAGTACCTTTCTCTAGCCCTCTCTGTTACATGCCATGAAACTTTTGAAAAGCATTTTAAATACTCATTTGTGTAACTCATTTTGAAAAAGTGTAACCTTTTCTGGAATTTCACAGCTATCTTTGACCCACTGAACTTAAGCTGCAGATGTTCCAGAGTAACAAGGACCTTCATTCGTCCCTCAAAATATGCTAGTGTTGAGCTCTTTCCATCTGGGGTGGCCTGCAGAAAAATGGAAATCATGTAAGTTTATTGGGCTGATGCAAAATTTGGATTCTGAAGTTTCTATTCTAGGCATTTTCTCCCTGTCTTCTGGCATGTAGCCAGTCCTTGTCTATCTTCTGTGTAATTCAGTGTTTCTCAACCTTGACAACTTTAAGATATATGGACCAACTCCCAGAATTCCCCAGCCAGCCCTGGTGTAAATCATACTGGCTCTTTCCAAGCCAAATGAGTGCTAACTAAGCTCAGTTGAACCAGATAAAGCTTTGCCATGAGGAGAAGCTAATTTTGCAAGCTTTACTTGAAAATAAGCCCCATGCAGTCCTTGAGGCACAGCAGGTCTAGCCCCTAGCCTACCTTGGTTGACCTTGAAAAGGCTAACCAGAATCAGATCAGATTAGTACTTAGATGGGAGCCCAGCAAGAAGTCCCAGGCAGTAGAACAGATTGGGAAGTAAGAAGAAAACGTCCTGAAAGAAGGAACGAGTAAACAGTTGCCTCACCAGAAGTTGAGCACAACCCGAAGGAGATTTTCAAGCAAAATCTCCCTTGAGACAAATTTGACTCATGGTGACATTACAGAGACATTCATCTTTTTCATAGCAATAATACAAAAATAGTTTGCCATTGCATTCCTCCAGAATAGTGTGTTTTGGGGGTGGGGAGTGCTTCCCTACCTATTCAGCAGGACTGGTATTTCTTAGAGGGTATTAGTGGTTCAGTGATTAAGGCACCAGGCTGGGAAGCAGGAGATGGTGAGTTCTAGTCCTGCCATAGGCATGAAAGCCAGCTGGGTGACTTGGGCCAGTCACACTCTCTCTCTCTGCCCAACTGGCCTCACAGGGTTGTTGTTGTGGGGAAAATGGAGGAGGAAGGAGTATTAGGTATATATAAGAAAGGCGGGATAAAAAAATCTAAAAAAAAAGACACCAGGCTAGAAAGCAGAAGACCAGGAGTTCTAGTCCTGCCTTAGGCACGAAGCCAGCTGGGTGACCTTGGGCCAACCACTCTCTCTCAGCCATAGGAAGAAGGCAAGGGCAAACCTCTTCCAAAAAATGTTGCCAGGAAGACTGCATGGACTTGCCCATGTAGTTGCCAGGAATCAAGACTGACCCAAAGGCACACAATAATAATTATTATGCCCTATCCACGCCCTTACCAGGTCTGATCCTGCATAATTTTTTGAGATAAGCCAAGGGTAACTAAGTTCACTGGGTTTGTCACTGCTTTTCTAAATATTTTGCCTGGTAATTGAAATGTTTATAGCCCACCCACAGATTTGAGTTTCTAGGTATTTCTTCATTCTCTTGACTCCCTCAACATTAATAGAGATCTATGCTAATGGATCTCCAGGATGGTAAACCTTGGAAATTTTGCTGGATTCTGCTGCTTCTGCCTCATTCCAGCAGAAAAAGTAATTGTCCCCCATAAGTGTTGTCTAGGATGCAGTTCAGGGCATTGAAGTTGGGTTCAGAGACATTTATGGGGAGGGAGGTCCAAAAAGTCAAGATGCTTCCATCATAGTTGAGGTTTTTGGGTGTGTTGCAATGCTTCTGAGAAGGAGCAGAGCTTCAACCATACAGATGCAATCCAAGCATCATGACTTTTTCAACACACACACCCTTGGACACCCTGGTTTGGGTGTTTAATAGCCAAAAGCCAACATGGTAGCCACTTAATCAAATTTCCCTATTCTGTTCAAAGTTTTAAATATGTATTTTTAGTAAGTTTGTAGTGTTCTTGTTTTGTTCCCTTCAGATTTAAGTTAAATTCCCACCACAACTGAATCAGGAATGTCTGTGTCTCTTTGCTGACATTGAATGGGTGTCTGAATTTTTGTAACCCTAATTAATTCCCTTATTCACTCCCCTAGATAGACTCAATATTTTCTGAGAAAATTGACCTCACCAAATTTGCTTGCTTTTCAGAATCACACTAAAGAACAACCACAAAGTATGTGTTGATCCCAAAGCCAAATGGTTGAGCGATTTAATGAAGATGATGGGAAGCGAGTAAGTAAAATCAAGATGCTTTCAAGTTGAGCTTGGCTTCTGGCGCTAAAGGCATCCAGGCAGTTTCTTTTATTTTTCTGGAAAAGGTTGCTCTCAGGATTTGTTTTCACCTTCTCAGTTTAGCCAATAGCCCTGGAGTTCCCAGGTGGTTCCCCCTACTAGTCTGATTCAGCATAAGTTGGATATGTGCTGCTACTTGCTGACCATTTTTTAAAATTTAATCTCCTCTTTTCATGTGAGACCATGAATTTGCTAGTTTGCTAGTTTTCCAACCTGTAGGCTAATGCTCTCCAGAAGCGTTAGGACTACAACTCCCAGAATTCCTAGGTAGCAAACTAGTCAGTCATGTTGACTGGGGATGATGGAGTTTAAATTCAACACAACTGGAATACGCCAGGTTTGGGATAACTAGATTATTGATAACATAGTTCCCTGATGCCTATTTTTTTTATAATAAACAAATATACTCTTCTATCTCTTCCCTACAGGAATACAGTACAATTTTCTTCTTGAAATGAAGTTTGAAAGGGCTTTCAAGAGGCAAGGAACACATGCCCCATAAATTCCAAATGTGAAGTTTCATGATTTCTGCTTTGTGGTGCTGATTGTGTTTAATTCTTCCTAAACTGAAAGCCAGTTAAGAGTGTTTGGACTTCTGGAAATTCACAACTGATGTGAACATGCAAGCTGAATCTGAACCTGGGTTGCATATGACAATGATAAAGTTTGTATTTCTGTGTGAGTAAATAAATAAAAAGGAGGACTAAAACTGTTGCATTCATCTTCTGTCAAGCTTAATAGGCCTATTTTGTTTCTTAAAAAAAACCATGGTAAACATTTCAGCACACACACTCCTTTGGATAACATTGATACACCCCGCCCCCCACAACTCCCTGTGGCCTTTGCAGATAGATTTATAAAAAAGAAGAAGTTTGGCCCGTTGACCACAGAGGGCTTTTTCTGTGTTAAAGGGCTCTTTTTAAAACATGTGACTCCTGGCACAAACATTGTGGGCTTCTTTCAGTCTCAGAGCTTCGCTGAAAGCGATGCGGATGGAGCGTGAATGACATAGCTATTTCCTTCTTCCTCTCTTTCCAATTTGAATAGTGCATTTCCAGGATTCTGGGCAGGTGGCTATGATAGTTAAATTGAACATCTGATATCTGGATTGCAAGAATCTGGGTATCACTACGATGGCAGCAGAGTCAGAGTTTTGGTGTCCCTTTGCGAAGTGGCCTCTGGAGTTTGCAACCCATATATGGTAGCCCTATTCATGTACTTTCCAATAAAACGGCTTAGAAACTATTTTAAGTGTTGCAGGAGTGTTGCATAATGATTAAAACCACAGCAAACATTCTTTAGCTTGCTCAATTTCATTTTCCAATGATTATTTTTAAAAAAATAAGGTGTTAAACTGTGAAGAGATTGTGGGTTCTTCTGTTCTGTGGGTTTGGATCAATATGTTTAATTGCAATCGTATCAAATCAATAAAACTGGGTCCTTCACTTGACAAGAGGTCTTCTTGGATTGTTGTTGAGGAATGCTGTTCTTGATTCAGTAGAAATAAAAAATGTGTTTCATTCCATGCATGGAACCTACACATTTTGGCCCAAAAGTAGAACTGGACTGTTCCAGGTGGGGAGTCACAATCTGATCAAACTGAAATCTGCAACCTCTTAATTGTGAGACCAACCCATAAGGTCTTATGAGTGAGTGGGGCAAGGTTATGAGTGAGTGGGGCAACCCTATACTTCTGTGGCTTCCTTTCTCTTAACTTTCCTTAACTGGGAGCTGCTGTCATCTTCATGGCCACCTGACCCACCCTGATCTTTCCACACTTACCTTATCTTATATTCTTTTAGCTATTGCTACATGCTATGTGTCACCATCTCCAGTGACCTTCCCCTTTTCCCACTCTTCCCATCCCAGAATGCCTCTAGCTGGAACACATCTTCTGAGTCCACATCTGAGCCAATCATGCATGTTTTAGCTGGGGCACAGACCACTTAGAATTGCCTGTTTTGTGCACAGAACAGTTCGTGCGTGCAACATTTTGCACATCCCTCTGAGTCAATATTCAGTGTTCTGATAGAAGGGCTGAACATAGTCTCTTGTTTGAAAGGGCTGGAGAAACCCAATCGGTGATATTTTCATATCACTGGAAGGGGTGTAGCTCAATTTTTAGGGATATATATCAGGATTAAGGATGGGAATGAGAGCAGGAGACCTTAAAAATTCCCCATAATCCAAAAATGGATCAAAGATCGCCCTGCAGAATTTTATTTATTTATTTAGTTTCACTGCCCAGCTCCCAATGACTTGTGATTCACAAACTGAAACACAGAGAACAATAAAACAATTCAATGACAAAACAAAATTGAGTCACTTTGGCTTCTAATTTCACCTGTGCAATCTTGCGGTGGTGTAGGGATAACAGATGTGCTGGGGTATTGCATATGGCCTGTGGATTGCCCACCTCTGCAGTAAAAAAATATTCCATTTTCCTAGCAATCAATGTGAGTTTAATCCCAGGAGAACTACAAAAGCCTTGCAAAGAAGCTGTTGTTGGGTGATTTGTGGAAAAGCCCAATGGAGTTGTAAATAACCTGAGCAATATTTTGTCTTAGGCACAGAAGTGGATAACTCTTTGAAGGGCAGGGACCATCCTTAGCATTTTATGAAGAACAAAGGCTTCAGCCAGTAGATTGACAATATAAAATGAAGGGGGACTGTGTCACTTCTGAGTAGGAAAAGGCACTTTGGTCTTGTGGTGAATTTAGGGGCCTTTGTTTTTAATATTAAACTTGTTTTTTGGACCTACAGTACAGCTTTAATGGGTCTTCCACCTCAAAATGTGCCTTCACCTATATCAGTTACCTCAGACTCTATGATCCAATGGACAGAGTGAAATGGGAACAACTGCTTCTTTGAGTTCTAATAGAAACAAGAAGGACTAGCCATCTGTTGTCCTCTGTTTCAGTGGTCTTTAAATTTTTCAAGCATCAAGTCTTCTCCAACTGACTCTTGTTGTTGCATTAATATGTCCAAAATACGTAATCTTTAGCTTCCTTATTAGTGCTTCCAGTGCACAGCCTGGTTTTTCTTCACTTAGTATTGCATGATTTGTTCTTCTCCTGGTTGAAATTATTCTCAGCCATTTTCTCCAGCACCATAATCCAAAGGCAACTTCATTTCTTCATTCAGTCTTTGTGATGGTCCAGCTTTCTCAAATGGGAAAACTATGGTTTTTAATACACATATCTTTATTGTCAGTGTGACATCTCTGAACTTCAATATTTTGTCTAGATCTGCCATCTTATCCTGACCCACCCCTCCAGTAGCAGAAAGAAGTTCATGGCTGCAGTCACCAACTTTGGGAACTGTTGAGTCTAGAAAAATAAACTCTGTTAGTACTTTATCTTCTTCCCTGCCTATTTGCATTGGGTTGACATTGCCTGTTGACCCAATCTTAGCTTTTTAAAAAAATATTGAGCAACAGACCAGCAGTTTCACTTTCTTCATTCCCCTTCAACAAGTCTTCCTTGTTTCCAGCCATCAGAATGGTATCCCTGGTATATTTATTTATTTATATTTATTTATTTATACAGTATATCAAATTTGACATGGCCCATCTCGTTGAACAGCGACTCTGGGTGGTTTACAAAGGAGATAAAATCAATTAAAACACAGTATAAAAACAATCTTAAAAATAATAAATAAATTCCAAATATGATGGAATTGGCGAATAACTCAGCAGTGACATATCTGAGTTTGTTGATGTTCCTACCAGCATTTTAATTACAGTTTCTATTTCTTCTAGTCCAGCATTTCTCATGATATATTCTGCTGATAAGTGAAATGAAGAAGATGTCATTATGTAAATGGTGGGGATTGCAAGTGATGTCATCTGCATCATGACATCGGTGTACAAACGATGTGAATTATGTAATTTGTCAATAACATACTTCACGTCATTTGTGCCATGCCACCAGTCGATGTCTTTATAGCTTTTACTGGATGCCAATAGAGCAATAAGAGCTTTGGAGGAAAAAGATTTTGAAGGTAAATTGTCAGGATGGGCAAGAAGCATGTGTTCTGTGAATGAATTTAACAATGTAGTGATAGGATATACACATGAAATTTTGCTCTCTGAGAGATGCAAGCTAAACGTTTTCTTGCCCTCATGGGTCTATTCCATAATAAGCTACACCCCATCATTTATTTTCTTATTTGGCTCTTTAAGTTCTAGATCCTGTGGCCCTAAGAAGAAATAGTTATATATCCAGGAGAACCTGGAAATGGAATATACATGATTACGTTGTTGGAGTAATTGATTGGAATTTTTTTTTCAGAATTATTATTAATATTCAAGGAATGTAGGAGAGCAACAGCAGTAATACGGTTATATTGTTAAGTTCTTGAACTTTGTCCCAATCTTAAACTTCAGTGATTTTCTTTCTATTTCGATTTAATTCGTAGCAAACATTTTAATTTCAGTCTAATGTTTCTGCAGAATTTGAAGAGGAGAACTTTTGGGGCTACATTTAACAGGAGAAAAAAATCTTTCTTTTTTTAGTTATCAGAGAACTGAAAATGAAACTATAGTGTTCTTCGGCCCACATTTGCACAGTTCCCTCTGCTCAGCCAATTTCATACAACCAAAGGATTGGAAGGATTCTTGGCTCTTGTTGCATAACTGAGGCCATTCCAGACAAATGGCTGCCCAACCTTTGCTTAGGGAACTAAATTAGATCTGCAGAAAATGTTAGAACTTCAGATTGCCCTGGTCTGGAAAAGAAACTTGCTTGCTTCTAAATATCTTGAGGCCACCATAGAAGACCATAACTGAATTCCAGATGACTAGTGTTTTCATTTCCTAACCCTTCAGATTTCAGTATAAAATGAACTTGAAGCTGTTTCTGTTTTTTCAAGCTGTTTTGACTGTTCATGGATCCATTCCTTGTCTTCCTTGCAATTTTTCCTATGAAAATGAGTAAGAGAGAAATTGATCAGTGTTAGATAGGTATAAATTTGTTGCAACTGTCTGTTGCAAGGGTCTGTTTACGTGTGGAGTTACGATTTGTCAGTTTTAGAAAGAGCCTTGAAACAAAAAATCTCAAGCCACAGATACAACACAGATACACAGACAAAAATTCCCAGTCCACCCAAAACAGTACTTATGATGCTGCTTGACCACCAGAAGACTCATCTCATTCCCAAACTAAGATCACCCCTTCCTTCCGTAATGCTCTTAACTAAGACAAGCAGATGTGAGTAACAGATACAGCCCACTGGTGACAGGATCAGGTCTCCAATGCAAATGAGTTTGGCTCTCAAAGCCAATAAATGTTAATTAAAGCATGGAGGAAAAACTAAAAGCCACTGTAACTAAATTACTTCTACAAATTGGATAACATGTTTGGAATGTTATCTCAGTTTTAAATGTAACATAGTAAAGCCAACTGCTCGCTATTTGGAAGGAAATAATCATATACTTTGCATATTTCATATTCATTTTGTTGTATGGCTTGTCTGTGTATATTTCAGATAATGAAAAAGTTGAAATGGCCATCTTCTGATTTCATAGTATCCTGGAGTTGGGAAGCTCACTGCAGGAATCTTAGTCCTTTAGTAATTTCTTGAATAGACCTTGGAGTTCTAGGATCAACTTCCTTTCTTCTCTGCACTTAGTTCTCTGTTTCATTCACAGCAATGTTCAATCCAACGGAATACATTTCCTATCCTACCATGTGCTGCCCCCTACTGTCACAGAGAACTATGGATAGGAACAAAGCCAGACACTCACATGTACAGAGCTAATAAGTGAATTAAAGTGCAGTTTGTTACTATAAAGGTAGTCCCCAGTTTAAGAACAAGTTCCGTTCCCAAGGTCTGTCCTTAAGTTGAATTTGTATGTAAGCCAGAATAGTATTATTGTATAATACTGTATAGGGGGATGCAGTGGCGCAGCGGCTTAATGACGCTGAAAGTTGCCGGCCAGAAATGGTCGACGCTTCAGCGGTTCGAGTCCAGCCTTCGCGTTAGCAGGGTGAGCTCCTGTTTCCTCCCCAGTTCCTGTCAACCCAACAGTTTGAAAACTCACGTGAGTAGATAAATGGGGACTCTCACTCCAGTGGGAGGAAAAATACTGGCGGCGCCTTGCAAAAGGAGTTGGGAGCAGTTGCCGGGTAGCGCAACCGCGCTCGCCCGAAAAGGGCGTGAAGCAACGGAAACCCCGCCTCCTGCGCTCGCCAGCTGGGCTCTGCTCTAGGAAGGAGGCTCTGGCAAACCACTTCCGAAAAACACCTTGCCTTGAAAACTGCAAGGACTCGTCCAAGCAGTCACTGCAGAGTCGGTAACGACTGAGCGCAGATTAAAAAATAATAATAATAATACTGTATAAGTAGTATTGTGTAATTCACTCAAACCATTGTGTATTTAACCTGACTCATTGTGTATTGAACTTGAATTTTGCTAAAATAGGCTCCGTTCTTAACTATGGGTCGTCCGTAAACCAGACATTCTTAACCCAGGGACTATCTGTACAAGCTTAGTGCAAAGTCTATTTACCAATAGAAGAGAATATCTGTAGCTCAGGGTTGAACTGTGGAGTCCTTGGGGTTCTCTGAGCTTGGTTGTTTTCTTGCAAATGTTTCGTTACCTAGCTGAGTAACGAAACATTTGCAAGAAAACAACCAAGCTCAGAGAACTTCCCACCCAAGGACTCCAAAGTCTATTTACAATAATTCTAGTGACCCAATCTTTATGTACATAGTGATCAAGTGTCTATATAACTATATACACCAACTCTAAACTCCTCAGAATTGCCTGCAAGCTGGTATGTAGGCTTTGTAGGAATAAAATTTTAAAAAGAAGCCAGTGCAGGTAGACCAAAAAAAAAAATTTGTGCGTGTGTTGGGGGGTCTTCTGGGTTCAGCAAAGCATTTGCCTTGGTTCCTGGCCTTCATTCCATTTCTCGTATGTGTCCTTTCTGGTTTCCAGATTTTCACTCAGTTTTCTATATGGCCTGTTGGCTTCCCTGATTGTCCTCTATTTTTCCTCCTCATTGGATTTATGCAGTTGTGCTTTCAATATCTCCTTCTCTAGAAAGTCCCACCATCATGAGCTCCTTTTCCCATTATCTTCTTCAGTCATGGGATCCGCTAGCCATTGTTCTAAGTTTGTTAAAATCTCCTTTTTTGAAGCCCAAGACACATACTGTACTTGAATATGCTCAGCTCGAGTTTTCCTTAACCTCAAGAACTCCAGCAATACACAATTGCTTTCTGCCAACATCCCTATTACTTCCACTTTGTCAACTAAGTCTTCTTTATCAAGTCAAGGGTAGCCCATCCTCTTCGGCCTTGCTCTACCTTCTGAAGGAGAAAGTTGTCCGCAAGACAAAACAGGAATTTGTCTTTCAACAGATGTCAAGGTAAATAAAGTCTCCCATCATTATGACTGCCCCTTTGAAAAACCTGCTATTTGCTTTCAGAAGGCAATGTCCACATTTTTTTGGATAATGTTCATTGGTTACTTCATTTATTTTAATCCAGATGTGTACCTCAGCATTCACAAGTGCATTCCTGAGCAGGATACATATTTTTAACATGCAGCATAACTTTCCTCTCTTTCTATTGCTTCTGTTTCTTTTAAACAAAGTATTTATTTCAGTTACTGTGAGTGAGTGAATGAATGAATGAATGAATGAATGAATGAATGAATGAATGAATGATCTTTATTACAGTCAACGACCAATACATAAGATGCATTACATACATGAACAACATCAGATCTTTATTACAGCCTTTAGGCTAGAAAACACTACATAGAAAGACATACAGTACACCTAAAATTATAGATATGAGTAAAAAGTAGGCATAAAATACAATAAAATAACATAATAATATTAGTTATGAAATTAATTAAGCATCTTAGTCAAACTACGGTGTATCTTACATATTACATCAGGGTTCCTCAGCCTTGGCAACTTTAAGACGGGTGGACTTAGGGAAGGCTGGCTGGGGAATTCTGGGAGTTGAAGTCCACCCGTCTTAAAGTTGCCAAGGCTGAGGAACCCTGTATTACATGGCAAAATTTGACTGCATTAAAGAACAAGAGTCTGAAAATAACAGTAAATAAAGCTGATCTGAATGACCCAGGAATTTGGTTTGGTGTGGGGTTATCAGCTGAAGGTGGGTGTCAGCATGAAACAGACAGTACGCATGTACTGTAGACCTCATTTAGCAACCACATCTGGGACCAGCAACTCAGTTGCTAAGTGAAACAGTTGTTAAGTGAAAAATCACATGAGTGCAACTGTGTTTTCCTTTTCCCCACTCTCCCACCCTTTGGAATGCTGACCCTGGTGCTGGGATAATCAGCAGGAAGGGAATTAACGTTCGCATTTACATTAATTGGAGAGGAAGAGATTACAACCGAGTAAGCAGGCACACATTGACACCCAGCGCTAGTGCATTCTTTTCAATGTGTATTCCCTATTGTGTGTCTGCTTACTTTCTTGTAATCCCTTCCTCTCCAATCTCTCCACTCTGCAAGGGAAGGGGCAGAAAAAAAGAAAAAAATGGGTCAGGCACAGGATAATGCATACTAACTGATTCTAATGGTGAACACATGACTGAGAGAGAAATGCAGCGAAGGTCGTAAATGCTCGCCTTGGGCACAAAGTTATTTTTTTTAGCACCACTGTAACTTCAAAGTTCAAACTTCACTGCGCGAAGCAGTCGGTAAGCAAGGTCTACCTGTAATAAGATGTGTCTTACTATTTCAGTGGCTCCTTCTGCACATGGGCATCTCCTAGATTCGAATGGGATGTCTAGAATTGTTAAAGGCTGCACATTGAACCATGCCAGGATAAGGTCCTCCTGAGGTTGGGGACCGTAATTTGACTTAAGTATCTCGCAGGCCTGGAAGAGGTGCCAAGGCTATTTTGATTGCCATATTCCACTCCTGAGAGTCATCCCATCAGGTTTCTGTGATATCTTTCCTTCTGTATTAATGGCTCAAGCCAGTGGCATCCAGGGAAGGGGTCAAAAAGGCAAGATGGTAGATGTGGCATCATGGTGCAAGCCCTGCCCTTTTGTACATGAACCTACAAAGAGATGGGGATGGTGTTGCATGCTGCATTCACCACTCCGCCCCTTTTAAAAAAAAAAAAAAAAAACTCTCTTGCAGATCCCGTTGGCTCTTTGTCCTATTCCTCCATATAACCTAACTCCCTTCAGGGGCCAAGGAGCTAAAAGTTTCCAGAGAGGATTGAACCCAGAGGACGGGAATTTATTTTGCAAGACTTAGAGAAGAGGCAGAGATTTTCTTTGGTATGATGGGAAAAGGAAGAAAAATGATTAGGATAATGTTTAGGAAAGTAGAAATTGTCCAAGCTGCAATGCTACTTTTTTCTTTAAGTGTCCATCTTATCTTGGCTCAGAAGCTGAACGGAGGTGGGCTTAGTTAGTACTAAGATGAGAGTTTGGGGTTCTCTGAGCTTGGTTCTTTTCTTGCAAACGTTTCATTACCTGGCTAGGTAACATCTTCAGTGCTAAAATGGGATGAGGTTTGCTCTCTATTTATCTGCTGTGGCCTGCCTTTCCAGTGCTGGTAAGGGTGGGGGTTCTGTTTTGCCTGCAAAACAGTTCATTGATTAGCGTATGTTGACTGCTCTTCTGGTCTTTAGAGTTGACTGCTCTTCTGTTGACCTTTAGAAGAGCAAAACAGAACCCCCACTCCCACCAGCACTGGCAAGGCAGGCCACAGCAGATAAATAGAGAGCAAACCTCATCCCATTTTAGCACTGAAGATGTTACCTAGCCGGGTAATGAAACGTTTCCAAGAAAAGAACCAAGCTCAGAGAACCCCAAAGACTCCACAGTTCAACCCTGAGCTACACATATTCGCCTCCATTGCTACTAAGATGAGAGATTACTAGGGAATAGTAGGGTTGTAGTCTAGCTGGGGAAGGCAAACAGGATGAACATCATACTGTATCTTTTTCAGATGGGTAAATGAATTGTGGAACATTCCACCATAAACAGGAGTGTTCTGTCCTCTAGTGGTCAGTACAGTACAATCTTTGCAGGCCAATTTGCCAGTCATTGTAAAACAATCTCAATTCATTGGCAGCAGGAGTATGTAAATAATGCTTCCAAGTCGGCTTTTAAAAAGTGGCCTGACCATGTTCTTGTTGGGATGTTTCTAGACCTAGAGTTCTGTAAATAAGGGCAACACCTTGCCAGGTTCTATTTGCTAGACAGCTGCTCATGTTGCTTCATTTGCTCAACGCATAAGTCTTGGGTAGGCACTGATGTGCTCGACACCATCTTCCATAATCCCTACATGGCATGGCCTCAGAGATTTTAGGAGGCAAAGTTTTGACTCATGAGGAAGGGCCAGACTGGGGAAGGCCGCAACAGACCTTGATGATATCCTTCATGAACTTGGGTTCTAAAGCCAAGATAAATTGGGTGTGGGATATTGCCCCGCTGATTATACAGAACAATTAACCTTGGTTCCATTTAGCCTAGGAATATCTAATGCCAAAGGTCTTCCATAGCCCTGAGATCATTAACTCATTGTTGTGTGCGTTTGTGTTTGTTTCAAAGGCTTTCTGGGTGATTCTGGAGCACAAGTCTCATCAACATGACTACTGGCTGTGGTGGAGGGAGCTGATGGGGACTGAAGGCGACAGGTTCTCACTCTTAGTTCATCTGAAGTTTCAAGAGTTAAATTGGATTGTAACCTTGGGTCTCTTCTCTCTGTGCAGCTTAGCCGTGACAGTGTATGTCATTCAACAAAATTGATTTGGGGGAAACAGGATGGCTTATCCAAACACCCTACACCAGAAATGAGAAACATCTCTTCCTTCCAACTGAAGAGAATATATGCAGCTCAGGGATGAACTGTTGGGTTCGTGGTGCTCTCTGAGTTTGGCTCTTTTCTTGCTGACATTTCTGCAACAAGGAAACATCAAGGAGGAAGCCACAACCCCACCAAGAATGGCAGGGCTAGCTACTAGGTATAAGCAAGCCCCGCTCTCCCTTGTATTGATGATGTTACCTAGCCTGGTAATGAAACGTTTGCAAGAGAACAACCAAGTTGGGAGAAGACCAAGAACCCCACAACATCCAGTCTGTAGATACTGTAGGAGGAGAACCATGTTAGTCTACAGTGGCCAAAAATCAGAAGGAGTCTGGTAACATCTTTTCTGACTAATAAATGTTATTAAAATACTTAAGTTTTCGTGAGCTGCAGCTTATGCCTTTTAATGAAATTTGTTAGTTGGAAAAGGTGCTGCTTGCAACAGCCTTGATGAGAAAAGGGCATGTCTGCAACCTCTGTGTATCTTAGGGGCATCTGCAGGGGGGTCTCAACAGTCAAGATGTGGCTGTGGCTGTGTGATGGAAACTCTGCCCCCTTTTAACATGGGTCATGCAGAGCTTCAATTGCACACTTGTGTGGCCACATGTTGATTTTTTGGAGCCCCCTGCCCTCCACCCCACAGCGACCCCTGGAATTTCTGCTGATTCAGAATCTTAACAATAATGCAATGGTGTCATTAGCGCTGCACTTAAAACCTATCCTTTTGAAAGGACATTCCTTAAACATAGATATAAGGCAAATTATTCTTGTCACTGGAAAACAGTGAGGCACTCTTCAGAGTTAAGAGTTTTTCTCTTTGGTAGCGCGCTTGATCCTCTGCAAAGAGTTGAAGAACAAAAGATCTACCTGCCTTTCTGAACAACAAGAATTAAAACAGCAACAAGACCACTTTGGGAGGAATTCTGGGAGACAGAAACTGTTAAGGTACATATTGAGTGATGTGACTTGTTCTGTCCAGCGCATCTGCTGACCTGTTAGGTGTTTTTTTTTTTTTTAAGGTTATTTTTATGTTATTTTGCATATTGCTCTTTGATACTTCTACATCGAGGCTGCAAAGAAAAAGAAACTTAATAGATATCTGCTAAAAGAAGGCGGATGCAAATAGCATCCTCATAGCTGGATGCCTGAAGGGGCTTTCCTTAAGCTACTGCTAGGCTCTTGTGGATATTCCAAGTTGCTGAAAAGTGTTTTATATCAGTCTGAAAGGAACCATTTTTGTGGACGATGGCGAAGAGGAAGTTTTTCAGCTTGCTGCCAGAAAGAGAAGGACCTAATTGCTTTGGGGTATTTCTGTAATTTTAGAAAATGGTAATGCCCAGAAGCAGCCAAGTCCCTTCTTGCTGTGTGCATCTGAATAATGCACAGGACAAAATATGCACTATTATTGAATCTACATTATTGTGCTCCTTCCTTCCTTCCTTCCTTCCTTCCTTCCTTCCTTCCTTCCTTCCTTCCTTCCTTTCTTGTTTGCCTTTTCCCCCTAAGAACCAGCAAATTAGGAACATTTTTCCTAATTTAAATTTTAAAAATGCACATAGTGCTGGTCCATTTTAAGATGTCCATAATTTTTTATACAAGCTGTTGCCCAGATGCTGATCTCCTATATAATCAATGAACTCCCATCATTTCTTATAAAAGTGAATCACTGCTTCACCTTGTCAAACAATGGGTTTTATCAAAGGGTTTTTCAGACAAAGCTATAGATTAGCTCTTACCATGCCGTCTTTCCACCGAGATACTGTCTAGATAGTTCCATTGTTACTTAAAACCTAATGAGTTTTTTACTTTGCAATTTCAAATTCTGGCTATCAAATATATGTAGCAAACCTAACTCTGGAGACTTTTAATCATATTCCCGCCAGAGGTGAACAAATGGTCCCTTCAGTTTACAGCCTTGCCAGCATCTCATTTAATATTTAGGAGATCTACATGATCTGTGCCCCCATGCCAAAAATGCGCAGTCCTTGTGCTGGAGAAATTCGATGGGATGCTAGCTCAGTTTCCTGCTTTTTTTGCTCAGTGCAAACTTTACGTGAGTCTCCATCATGATGACTTCTCAGCAGAATGTCATAAGGTGGGATTTATAATAAGTTTGCTGTCTGGTCTTGCAGCTAGGTGGGCTACTCCCTTGCTTATTCAACAGAGCCCCCTGCTAGATGATTTTGATGAATTTAGCTGACAACTGCAAATTATGTATGAAGATCCCGTTAAAACTCAAACCACGAATAGACGCACTGGGGAACTAAAGCAGGGTAGCCGGCCAGTAGCCGAGTATATTAGTGACTTCCGTCTTTTGGCTCAGGATTTGCAATGGAATAATGAGGCCTTGATGGACCAATTCCAGGAAGGTCTGTCATCAGAAATATTGGATGAGCTGGCCTGAACTGAGTGCCAACAGACCCTGCAGGCTCTCATGCACCTGTGTCTCTGTATTGATGGGCGCCTTCAGCAACGAAAGGCAAGGAGACGCTCCTCAATGGCACCTTTACTCACAACATCGCAGGAACCGAGGGATTCTCTTATGAAAGAGCCTGTGCAAGTGGGGGGTGCTCGGCCTCGTCTTACTCAGGCAGAAAAGGACAGACGTTGGTGTGAGGGGTTGTGTCTGTACTGTGGAGACCTGGGTCACCTTGCTGCTACTTGTCCCTCCAAGAATGTTAAACCTGCTGTCAGGAAATGGACTCAGCCCAGTCTAGAAGGGCAGCTAGGCTGGGCCAAGTTGGCAGCTAGCCAATCCCAGATGCCCTATGTTACTCCTGCCAAACACCTTGTCATGAGTGGTTTTTTTACAGATTCCAGGAAGGCTGGTTTTACCAGTCTGTGCGATGATTGATTCAGGGGCCACTGCATACTTTATGGATGAAAAGTTCGCCAAAGACTGGAATATTCCACAGCATGCAGTAGTCCCTCCTTTGTTAGTTGAGACAATTGATGGTCAGCCACTATGCTCAGGGCCAGTGGCCTTAGCAACAGACCCAGTGCAAATGCAAATGGACTGTCACCTAGAATGGGTGGAATTCTACCTGGCACCTGCACCTCATTTTCCTATTGTCTTGCGACTAGAGTGGCTTCAGGTCCATGATCCTCATATCGTGTGGTCCTCAGGGGTCATTACATTCAGGAGTTGTTATTGTAAGACTCATGTGATAAACACTCTCACTGCAGGATGCTGTCCCTACCTCTTCAGGATCTCCCTCATCAATGAATGGGTTATGCGGATGTGTTCAGCAAGAAGGAGGCAGACCAACTTCCACCCCACAGGCCCTATGTTTGTCCCATTGATTTGATTCTTGATGCCAAACTTCCAGTGGGCCACATATATTCTTTGTCAGAACCGCAGCTGGCAGCCCTCAGAGACTTTAGTGACAAAAATCTGAAGAAGGGATTTATAAGACCCTCCTCTTCTCCTGTAGCTGCACCTGTGCTGTTTGTAAAAAAAAATTAAAAATCAGGTGAACTGAGATTATGTTGTGATTATAGAAAATTAAATGAGATTACCATAAAGAATTGATACCATCTACCGTTAATTTCAGAGCTTCTGGAATGGTTGCATAATGCTCAGGTCTTCACCAAACTGGATCTGCGTGGTGCATACAATCTAGTGCAGATCCAGAAGGGGGATGAATGGAAAACTGCTTTTCATACCTGACATGGACACTTTGAATACATGGTAATGCTGTTTGGATTGTCCAGTGTTCCTGGAGTCTTCATGCACTTTATGCATGATGTGTTCCAGGACCTCCTTGATAGGTATGACATACTTTACCTGGATGATGTACTGATCTTCTCCCCCTCTCCAGAGATGCACACACGGCATGTGCGAACTGTGTTATAGCATCTCCAAGAACATTGCCTTTATGTCATGCTGGAGAAATGTCAGTTTGCACAAACAACAATTGACTTTTTGGGACATTGCATTTCCCCTACTGTCATTTCCATGGACCTGGGCAAGGTCAAAGCACTCCAGACTTGGCAACCCCACATCAGGCTAAGAATGTACGATGTTTATTGGGGTTTGCCAATTACTACCGTGTGTTTATATCCTGGCTTGCTGAGCTCACCCGCACCCTTGACAAACCTACTCTGAAAAAGAACCAAGTTTACATGGGGTGAAGCCAAATAATGATCTTTTGAAATCCTGAAGGATGCATTCATCTCTGAACCCATCCTCCTGCATCCAGACCCCTCGTGGCCATTCATAATAGAAACGGATGCTTCGGATGTTGCCATTGGGGCAGTATTACTTCAAGCAGATCAGCAGGGAGGTACCCTGTTTCCGTGTGCTTATTACTCTCAGAAGCTTGCGCCTACAGAAAGAAATTATACTATTTGGGACAAGGAGCTTCTGTCCATTAAGGTTGCTTTTGAGGTTTGGCAACACCATCTGGAAGGGGCCCAACATCCTATTGAAGTATGAACTGACCACCAGAATCTGGAACACTTAAAGACTGCCAGAAAACAGAATCGGTGGTCATTGTTTTTCTCCCAGTTCGATTTCAAAGTAACGTACATTCCTAGTGGACAGAATCAACGAGCAGATGCTCTTTCCCATAAACCAGAATACAGCCGCTTGGAGAACCAAATACCACCACGATCCGTCATTCCTTTAGAAAAGTTTGCTGCTGCCCAGACTACAATAGACCTTCTCCAGCAAATTCGGGAGCAGCAACAACACAAAATCCTTATGTCCAAGCTCACAGACAGGAACTCTTGCAGATACCTGGAGATCAACCCAATCCTTGGACTTGGAAAGATGACCTACTGTGCTTCCGGGGATGCTACTACGTACCAGTGGGCTCACTGCATGGCTTAATTTTACAACTGTGCTATGACAGTCTTGCAGCTGGCCACTTCAGATTTTTTAAGACTTTACATTTAATTTCAAAAGACTTTTGGTGGCAGAACATTTGGAGCAATGTGAATCAATATGTGGCATCCTGTCCCATTTATTGGCAAACCAAGAACACAACCAAGAAACCTTCAGGTCTCTTGCTACCGCTCCCTACACCAAAACCAGCCATGGGTGGCCATATCCATGGACTTTATCACTGATTTACCCATGTCCAAAGGGGCATCAACAATCCTTGTGGTAGTGGATATGCTAACCAAGATGGCACATTTCATTGCCTGCTCTGGTGTGCCCACGGCTCAAGAGACTGAGCACCTGTTTATACATCACATTTTTAGACTCCATGGATTGGCTGAGAGTGTAGTCTTGGATTGGGGCCCACAGTTCACTACCAGGTTCTGGCAGGCCCTTCTCACGAATCTGGGGGTCCAAATTCATCTGTCATCAGTGCACCACCCAGAGTCAGATGGAGGAACTGAATGGGTCAATGACATCCTGGAACAATACTTGTGCTGCTATGTGAATTTCCAGCAGGACAACTGGGCGGACCTTTTAACCTTAGCAGAATTTGCACATAACAGTGCACAGTATACTTCCACCCAGATATCCCCTCTTTTGGCCAACTACGGATTTCATCCTTTTCATTGTCTGCTCCAGATTCCTCAGTCCCCGTTGCTGATCAGTTCGTACAGGAATTACAAGTGATCCAGCAGGTTCTTCATGATCAACTAGAAAAAGCTAAAGAGGGAGGGCGGAGCTGGCGTCGCGGCGATACGGCGGGCGATCCTGGGCTTCCAGGATTGCAGCTGATATCTCCTCCCCCGGACGGTCCCGATGGACCTAAGCCATCCCGTAGAGATGGCGAATGCAAAGGGCGCGTCCCGCGGATCTCAGGGACGCCGCAAGTCCCAGATCGATCCCAGGAGAAGCTCTTGAAGCCGGCGGAGGAGAGGCAGCCAAAAATGGCTGCGAAAGCCGGGACAGCTCCAAAGGAAGATGGAAGAGAGGGGTGTCAACTGGGTGAGATGGACTTTTACTATGCAACTATTCTTAGAGAACACCTTAAGTAACTTAAAGAGATTTTTAAAAGTGAAGAAAAGTGGATTAAGCGGCGAGATTGAACCCTATTAAAAAAAAAAGAAGGGGGAGAAAATTTTTCTTTTCAACTTTCCCTTTTTAGTGGAATTGATAAGATGTTTTTCTTTTAAAAAAAATATTTTTAACTGGATTGGCTTTCTCTTTTTAATATTCAATAACTCTTTATTTTAAGCCTTTTTTTTTTTTACTAAGATTTCTTTATTGTTATAAGAAATTTATATTTTTTTTGACTTTGAAATGGGGAAAGTGGAGTTAAGAGAAAGTAAATGAAAGAAAGTTGCACTGCCATCTAGAGGCTCGATTTAGTGCTTTCTTTTTTCATTGTGACGCACGCTCAAGGACTCTGTGCTTTCTAAAAAGATAGTGGGATGTGCATGTTTATACAGGTGCCATCCGTAACTATAAACAAGAAAGTGAGTTGAAAGCGATTTTGAAAATATTAAGATGGAAAGTTTGAGCTAGTCACAAGAGCCTTGATTAGTGGCAGTAGCTCTTTTTTCTGCTAGAAGCTCTGCTTTGCTCTCTATTCCCCCCCCAGATGGATTTTTTTTTTTTAAAGAGGCTTAGCCTTTCCCTTCTTTTCCTTTTCTTTTTATTTTTCCTTTTTTTTTTTCTCCTTTTGCTTCTTTTTTTCTTATTTTTGGCAAGAACAAAGATAAAGAATCCTTTGACTCAATGAAGGTTTATCAAGATAACAGACTATACGAGAAACACAATGCAGAAAAAGATCTTTAAACTATTGAGGATGACTATAAAAAATTGGAAGAAGAGCTGCAGAAATTCTCAAAAAAAAAAAAAAAAGAAAAAGAAAAAAAGATATTAAAGCTAAAATGGACTTAATTAAATATAAACCGGGATCATTGGAAAAGGAAGAAATAGTACAAGAAATCAGAAACATTAAACAGAATTATTGTGAGGCCTATAATCTGAGAATTAAAAGGGTTAATCAACTGATAAATGAAGAGAGACAGATTTGTTCTTGGCACTGAGGGTGAGAAAAAGATTATACAAGATCATAATGGAAAATTGTACTAAGAGAATGCACAAAAAGAAGAAGTAAAACAATATTGAAAGAAACTACTGGAGATGTTTAAAGAAAAATCAGGGGAATACAACAATGATGGAACTGATAGAAGCTTCCAAAAGCAGAATGTTCAAAAGGACATTTATTATTGCTTTCTCTTATCCAATAATATAGAAAAAGGAATGAACAGTTAGATATCTTGGGATATTGAATGAAAAGGGTGAACTCAAAATTATGCAAGCGCTAGAATAAAGTATAAATCTGAGATATATAGTTAAAAATTGTATAACATGTAGTGAAGAATCTGGTTAGAACTGTAACCTGGTTAGAACTGTAATTGATACTGTAACTGATATTGGTTAGAACTGTAACTCTTAAGAATTGGAAAAATTAAAAAGTACCTATGCAGGAGGAAGTTATTGAAAATTATGGAATGTGCAGAGATGAGTTAAACTGAGATTTGAAACTAGAGTAAGAAGATAAGTAATTTTATATGACACGGGATTTGCTTTTATTAATGATTAGATGAGAAAATATAGTAATCTAATAGATTAGGAAATTTTATAATAGAAATTTGATATTAATTATTATATATATACACATATAATAGATAGATGGAAATGTATTACTAATCCTATTGAAAGTTAAAATTTTTTGTAATATATGATTTTATAGATTAGCTATGAATGATTAATAATTGTTAATTGATAAGTATACAAGTATATTTTGAATAGATGATATGAGAATTTAAGATTATGAAAGGGGCACCAACGAGTTTAACTGGTTGACACACGGTATAAAATGGAAGATGCTTTTTTATGCCTTTTTATGTTTTTGTTTGTTCATGTTTGTTTTGTGTTTGTTGTAAAAATAAAAAAAAACATTAAAAAAAAAAAAAAAGCTAAAGAGGATTATAAATGATTTGCAGATTGACATCATCAAGTGGGTCCTTCTCTAGCCATTGGAGATTTAGTATGACTATCCACTAAACATCTTTCCACACTATGCTCTTTGCAAAAATTGGATCATCATTTCTTGGGACCTTTTCCTGTAGAAGCTGTCATTAACTCGGTGACCTTATGGCTTACATTACCTTCCCATATTCGTATACATTCTGTGTTTCATTGATCCCTCCTGGTCCCAGAAGCACACGCCAGCCTGTATCAGTTTGTGGCACCTCCACCTCCACCTGCCAATATTTGCAGGGAACCTGAACATGAGGTGGCTCATATCCTGGACTCCTATATTCGCCGGGGACACCTCCAGTATCTGATTGACTGGAAGGGATGTGGCCCCAAAGAATACTCCTGGGAAGAGCAATGTGCACGCTCCTCAACTTACGTGACTGTTTCACCAGCAATACCCACAGAAACCCAAACCTCAAACTCCAGGAGAGATGGCCCACGAGGGGAGGGATAGTGTCATGGGGGGCTCAGATTCAGAGTCCAAAGACAAAGAAGAGCAGTCAGCTCCTGAAGTGGCCTTGCAGGACAAGCAGTCAGCTCTGGGGTCACCAGATGAACAGCTGCCTGAGCAGGTGGGAGGGGGAACTGGCCAGCGATCATGGAAGATGAGAACTTGGAATTGCCACCCCCTCCCAGTGCAAGACCTTGGAGAGCAGAAAGAAGAGAACAGAGGAAGTCAGCGAGGTTATTTGCAAGGAAGCAGCCTCACCCTCCTAAATGAGCCCCACCAGGGCTGCTCTTATTTAAGAAGAACTATGAGCTCAAGACTGGTGTTGGAAACAACCGTTCACTAACTCAGACCCTCTGTGCCTTGCCTTTTGACTAGGAATCCAGATCAGCTGATGACCTTGCTAACGCTTTGGACCCCTGGATTTGCCTGATCATTCTTGTGCCTGCTCCTTGGACTTTGAACTCTTTATTTAGGCAAGTTTGTTGGACTTGTGAGAACTTGGTTGCTTTTGCATATGTAAATTTGCACATCACTTTTCACTTGCTGTTGGCTATAAGTTTACAACTACTTCTTGCATGTTTGTGTGGACAGGTGTTCTGCATGGCCACCCATCCAAAGCTAATGACTTTGGATTGAATAAACAGATCTCCTTTTGACTCTCCATTGATTGTCTGGGGATTTCTATTAACATTCCCAGCTTGGGACATGAACAGAGATGGAAGGGAAGACAAAGCATTTCAGGAAGATGTAAACAGAGGATATCAACTCAACCCTGACACATTGGGAAGACAGCCTGCCCTCATTCTAGTTTTAAAGTGGGGGTTCTTGACTTTCTGCCAACACAATTCTTGTGGTTTGGACAGTCTGTCATACCTCATAGATGGGATCTTGTCCTTCTCCTCTTGGCTATCTCTGGGCTACTGGCCAAAGTGTCACTTCTCTCACTTTTTCTGCTATACCTGCCAGATCAGGCAGCAAATCCCCAGCTGACAGAGCTTGGAGGGATGGCAAGAGCAGGGGAGGCTGGCAGGGGAGTCAAAAAAGCCAAGATGGCACCCATTACCAAGCAATCAGAGCCCCGCCCCTTTTCCCCTGTGTCCTGATGGATGTAAAAAAGGAGCGGGGGGTTGATTGCAGGGTTGTGGCCACCCTTCCTGCTGACACCCTTGGTTGTATTTGTGCGTTGGGGGAAGCAGCTGTTTTGGTTCTGTCCCACACACTGGAGAATTGTGATGAAATCTGTCTACGAAGGGAAGGGTGATGTGGTAGATTGCAGCAGAGATCAAGGCTATCAGGAAGGAGTGGGTGCAATTCAGGAAGGGAAAGGAGACAAAAGACAACACAGTCCAGAGCAGGAGTGTGGGAAGAGGAAGACGTTCAAGATAACCACTCCCTAGAATCTCCCAGGGTATATCCAGTAGTTGCTATTGTATAGATTGAGTCTGGCAAGATTCTGTCTATAACGAGTAAGCAAATAAAAGAACTTTACTCAACTGGACTGTTTCACCATTGTTCTTGGGCTGGGCCTGACAAGAATTGCCCTGGAATGGAAAGTGGGAGAAATAGCTCTTAGCCACTACCCAGCAGAGCCTGATCCGAAGGGCTGGTGCATGCACTTTTTGACACCATGTGACCTAATGGAGGGCAGTTTTACGGGCACGAAGATGGGGAAGTTGTTCTGTGCTCAGCTTTCCAATCCCACAGAGGAACAACCCTGGAGATCAGAGAACTGGCACCAATATAGGCATTCTCCTCTGCTTCTCCTTCCTAGTAGGAGGGAGAAAACCCCAGCCCCCCAACAACGCTCTTCCCTCCCCATGTTGTTAGCTGTGAGTGATGGCCAAAAAACTGTTTTTCCCTGCTTCCCTTCTTATGGAAGTGGGGTAAAAACCCTGTTTAGCTGGAACTTCACAGGGTAAAGCTTTCTCCCACTCATAAGGCATTGCAGTGCCTACTTTGCCGGAGAGACTTTTTCATGCTTTTCCAAATGATTGCAGGAGTCAGACAAGAGAATTGCTGCAGATTGCTAAGGAGGGAACTGTGTTCATTTGTAATTCCTCCTTGCCTTCTCCGGTCTCAGAATAGAAAGTCTTTTGCTTCATTTCTCTTCTCCTAGAAGTCATCCAGTCTCAATTTCAGGAAGCAAGGAAAAATTGAGGGGGCGGGGGTGAATGGTGTCCTAGGATGACTCACATAGGATGGTGATAATGGTTTATCTAGTAGAAAAAAATATACACTTCCCCAAAAGCAGTCAGTCATTGAAAGACTTGGCAGCTGTATACACAGAAGCAAAGCTTGGTTAGTTTTTACCTGGTTGGTTTTTTTGGTGGCATTGTGTATTCAACCCCAGTCTGTTTGATTAGTTTATAATTCCATGGGTTAGGTGAACCCAGAAAATTGGTGAATTTGATAATCAAGTAAAGCAGATGATGATGATTATATCCTGCCTTATTTTGTGCAAATCAAGGTGGCAAACATAATGTGCCTAAGGGAGGACTGGAACTCATGGTCTCTTGGTGTCTAGTCCAGCACTTGAACTATTGTACCAAAGAAACACCATACAAACTGAGTTGTGTGAACACAGCCAGTTCAGGCCTCTCGTGTCTGTTTTGCACCCACTTGGTCATAACTGTACTCTCAAATTTCAGACTATGTCTGGGAATTGAAATAACAGAACCCAACCATTATGAGTTATTTTTGAAGACCATATTTTCTCTTCTTTTGTTTCAGATATTTGAATCAAGAGCTCCACTGCCAAGGCCAAAAGAGTGGATTGTCCAGAAACTAAGTGGCGTTAAAAATTCAAGCCAAAGGCAATTGTATCCAATGTTACTCACAAGGGAGACCTGCTTCCCCCTAATCCAGTGGTCAGAATCAACCACCAATAGAGCACACAGGATGCCCAAGGTCACAGAAGGTGCAAACCCTTTCTGTGTGCTCCATGGACTCTCTCCCTACAATAACTCCCTGGCCTGCTCAGCTGCTTCAATTCATTGTTGGGTGGGTTATTTTCTTTCATTTTCATTTCTTGCTCCTGCTCCATTGGGGCTTAGAAAAAAGGCTTGGTCATAAAGGGTTAGCACAGGAAACTTTTACTAGCCTGGAATGACCTGTAGGCCAGAAATTCCCCATATGTGTCTTAAGCTGATGCCCATGTTATTGAAAGATACAAATATGCCAAGCCTTCTCTACTCTGAAGATAAAAGTACATTAGTCCTTGGATGGAAACCTCCAGGACTGCAGACTAGATGAGGAAGTAAAAAAAAATCCAAAATAAATGTCAGTGGTTCACCCCTTCTACACTGCTGCCAAGCAAACAACACAGAGGTTGTCCATCAAGTCACCAGGACTCAAACACTACTTGAAGGAGACCTCTGCCTTCACAGAAGCAGAGTCAGTCTGATTGAGAAGAATGACCTTCTTGAAAGCCCAGTTACAAGGCAGGAAGGTTTCTGGACCTTCACAGAAAACTTCCCCCTTTTAAATTTTTCCCCTGGCCAATAGCTAAAATAGTATAATAGGTTACTTCTACTTCAGAGAACATGAGGAAGAATAAATGTGTGAGGAAGTTTCTTTATACACATACACAAACACATATACTCACAAGGGGATTTTTTTCCCACCCCTGTCTTTCATGATAATATCCGCAAGTTCCCTTTGGGAAGGATAGGTTTATAAGGAGAAAACACATCTTCAAACCACCCTCACTGAGAATCCCATGGTCCAGCAATAATGAAGAGCCTGATTTTGATACTAACGGTGGCCCTAGTAGCCAGCAACATCAACCACATCTATGGTAAGTCTTTCTTTAATTTCAACTTGGCCCATTGGGCTTGACTACAGAACCCATTTCCTGACACTCATGTCAACACTAGACTTGCCAGATGAGACCTTCTTAAAGACCCCATGCTTTCAGAAACTCATCTGTGATTTGTACAATAAGTCTTGCTATCAGTACTGAGTCTGCCCCACCCAACAGAACAGCTGGGTGTAATGTATTTGCTACCACCACTTCTGTTCCTCCCTGCAACCAGGCTTAGAGTCGCTTTGTGAGATGGACAGCTATATAAATGTGATGTATAAATAAATAAATTAAAAGGCTGAAAGAAGGAAGATGCAGTTTAAGACACAGGATGGCATCCTTAGACAATAACCTCAGCCTTCTCACACACATTCTAAATCACCCACCCCTCTCCAAGACACAAGGCACAAAAATAATTGGCTAAAAAGAATTTATGAAGATGCTCTACAGCAAGGCTGGCCATTAAAATGCCCTCATAAAAGTTCTAGAAAACGAGAGATCAAAGAAGAGGGTCTTTCTTTCTTTCTTTCTTTCTTTCTTTCTTTCTTTCTTTCTTTCTTTCTTTCTTTCTTTCTTTCTTTCTTTCTTTCTTTCTTTCTTTTAGAAGTAATGTTCTTTCAACAACAACAAAGAAGGAACTAAAGCAAAAAATGTTAGATTTGTATTCACCATGCCTGTACAGGTTTATGTTCCTTGCTAGTACTGCCTTTAGTAGTTCTCTTTTGTCTACCAAATTTCTGGATTCTTTCCTTTGTTGCTAATATCCACACCAGAGCGACACAGGATGCAGCATCCAAGGTCACCTCTTCTCCTCTTCGTTTTAAATGCATGTTCTTTTGACCATTCAGAATTGTGCAACCGCTACATGAAAAAGTTTATTGTCCATGAAGTTGCCAAGAATCAAAACCCAGTTAGGAGGCTTGACTTACCAATCTGAAATGACCTATACTTACTTAGAAAGTAATGGGGATGAATTAAAACAATAGGTGTAGGAACAACAACAGCATGTATAAGGTTCCTACACCTCCTTGTTAGGGGTCTGAAGTTTTTGCAGGGAGCTAACGTATTTTCCCTGGCTATGTTGCTATTATATAGCTTGTGATTGTATGCAGGTGAACATGTGTGGCTAAGTACACAGTATAATAGATGTGCCAGGTGAAGCCACATTTAATTGGGTTTCTCTGGTTGTCTCTGCAAGAGGCAAGGGACATATGCTAGCCTTTGGGTTCCAGCCATGTGGAGCCATCATAAACGACGGAGACCTTAGTGACCGTCCTAGACTCAAAGAGTAAACAAGTGCATCTGTAGGGCTTCTTTGGCCCTTTGATTCAAGATACAGAGAACTGTGGTGTATTGTGGCAAATGCAACTTTAATCCCCACTCCCTCCTTCCATGCATTTAATATAGGTTGTAGAGAGTGGACACATGAAAGTTCATGCTAAGGAACAATTGCAAGGCTTTGCAAAGCTGCAGAATTAACTTTTAAAAAACACGGAATACCTAAAGATACACTTAATTGCTTAAGAACAGGGGCAAGATGTGGGGCAGAACAGCACATGTCTTCCTTCCATTTAAGGACGTCTAGCCACTGTATGCAATTCTCAATATTTTTTAAGAGTATGACTGGGGAGAGATGGGATCAACCTCTGCTCTGTCATGCAACTCATTGGCTGCATTCAAACAATTACTTCACCTTGGTTTCTGCATTTACTCTTTTTTGGGAGGGATGTATGCAATACAGTGTCCCAAAAGGGTGAATTTGCACAACATGGTAAGTCACCAGAAAACCTAGGTGAACACTAACTAAACCTTGCACGTTGTTCAAATACAAGAGTTAGGTCCTCATCTGTTATAGTTATTTTTCCATTGCAATTGTTTTTATGTATTTATCATTTTGAATTAAGTGCTGTACGCCTTTTGGAAAAGTACGCCTCCTTTTGCCTTCAATCTTTCCCAGCATCAGGGTCTTTTCCAAAGAGTCCTCTCTTCGCATTAGGTGACCAAAGTATCTGAGCTTGAGCTTCATTATCAATCCTTCCAATGAGCAGTCAGGGTTGATTTCCTTTAAGATTGACTGGTTTGACCTCCTAGCAGTCCAGGGGACTCTCAAGAGTCTTCTCCAGCACCACAGTTCAGCCTTCTTTATGGTCCAGCTCTCACAGCCATACATTACTACTGGAAAAACCATAGCTTTGACTATGCGGATCTTTGTCGGCAAGGTGACGTCTCTGCTTTTTAATACGCTATCTAGGTTTGCCATAGCTTTCCTCCCAAGGAGCAAGCATCTTTTAATTTGTATATTATGTAATATGTTCATTTGTTTGCAAACAGGTCTTGCAATGGAAGGGCATATCGCTCACTTGGGAAGATGCAAGTGCTTAAAGCACATAGCATTGCCGTTTGCTCCAACACAAGTGAAACACATTGAAGTCATTCCCCAAAGAATACACTGCCGAAGGATGGAGATTATGTAAGTGGGACCCGCGACTTCTACCCGGAGGCCCGGATTGGAACAGCCAGATGAAGCATGTAACCTCGAAGATTAATGGCCTCCTTTCTGTTTCAGATTAACTCTGAAGAACAGCTGGAAATACTGCATCCACCCTAATACTCCTTGGGTGACTGCATTACTTAAGAAGTGGACAAAGAGGTACAGTCTTGCATATTCATGAGGATAAGTGAGGGTTTCGAAGAGCCAGCGTTGGGTAATGGTGAAGGAGCTGGCGTAGGAGCAGGGAGACCCATATGCTAATCCTCCCTTAGGTATGGAGGCCATCTGGAGATCTTGGGCCAGTCACTCCCTCTCAACCCTGGTTAGCTTCAGGCTATGTGACAAACTGGCCAAAAGTCAAAACCCTTGTCACATCATGTATTGGTGGTTTCATGGTGAGAACTAGGCAAGTGCAGTGCAAAACAAGTGGATTGTGAGACAAACACTATTAGAATCACAACAGATAAGAGGATTTCACATAATCTTCAAGTAAAACTATTATGAACTCGTTTTGAACACACCAATAGTAGGGGGAAAGTGGGTGTTGTTACACACGCTGCTCCCAGGTTCGGCTTATGGTCACTCACTCACAGACTCACAGCCTGTTGAGGCACGTGGATCTTATCAGCCCCCCTTGCTCTCTACCTGGGTTTTCCAGATAGGTGCGGCTAGAGCAAAGAAGACACACAGCCCTGGTCAACAGCTGGGAAATAATTAGGGATACACACAAATCACTTCCAACCGAACACTGAGGCACAAGAGGTTCTTTGTAATACACGGAGACCCAGTGAATTTAAACTAACAGCAAAACTTTACTGGTTGCAAGGTACATTTGCTCTTTCTCATACACACACACACACACATGCTCATCCAGACTTACCCATGTCCTTCCCAACTAGGCTGCCAGGCACTAGCTAGAGGGAGGGAAGCCGCCAAGTCTGGATCCAAAGGTGACTCAGCTCAGACGACTCAGAGTGGGTGGGCTTTGGGACCCCTTTTATCCCCAAAAGTCCTTGCTGGGTTGATTCACAAGTTGATGGAATTGGGGTGAGGGTTTCCATGTGCTCAGGTCCAAATTCCTTTGTCTGGTTCAGGTCCTTTGTTTTTTCCTTAAGGACTTGCTTCCTTCTTATCTACCTCCCTGAAGGGATCTCATAGATAAGTTTCCTGGCTTTTGTCCTCTCTGCTTACGTGCCTGCTTCATCTTTAGGTTATGGCTTCAGCCTAGTCTCAGAGTGTCTTTTCCTGCCTCAGCTGACCAGCCCCATCACTTTATCAAGCTAGATCACCCATGGTGAGAACATATAGTATTTATCCTATATTTATGCAATGGTTCAGATTTCACAGATACAAGTCTTCTTAGACATGAAGGTGATCCTCTGCAATCAAGAATGTGTGACCTAGAAGTCCAACCTGGGTGTATACATCATCCAAGGCCCCCTTATGGCTAAAACATGCACATCTGCAGAATTGGGTCCAAAAAGTCAAGATGGTGCCCTTAACTGCACAGTTGAAGCCCTGCCCCTTTTATGTGGGGTTTTGACTGCACAGTTGCAGTCACCGTGTTGACTTCTTTGACCACACCCTGCATATAAGCCCGACTTCTTACACCTGCCCATCACATTTAAGAAATTATTTCAGATTTCAGGGAGCTCTAGATATTTAAATTGGTTTTATTTTTTTACTAAAATCTCAACATCCAAATAATAATGCAAAATAACAGTACAAAGGGTGAGACTGGGTCTAAGAATGAAAAAATAAACTACCTCTAAATTCAGTACACAAAACACGGAAGCCAAAACTGAGTGTGCACATCTTGATTTTCTTGAACAAGAATTAAGAAAATCTTTCTTGGTTTTCTTCTTCTTAGGTACAGCCCTTTACTATTCTCTTCCTATTATATTTTATAGAAAAATAGAAGTTTCTCAGTCTTGTTTTATACCAAAAAGCGGGTTGGGGCACACGTGGAGCAAGAGAACAGGTCATTTTTTCCTATTATAGCAAGATGTGTTATATTTCAACTTACTGTATAGTACTTTGGATAGATGTATACAGTATCCTATGCAAACGTATGTCTTATTTTGTGAAACTGCCCAATTCACAGAACAGTGTCCTGAGCCCAGAAAAAATATTTTGTCATCCTTATCTTCTTGCGTAGCCCTCTACAAAATAGGAGAATAACAATATCGGCCTATTCATATAGGTTGCTGTAAGGATTAGCAACGTAAAATATCTGAAATGTTTTGAACTGTTTCTACAATAAACACTGTTATTATTTCTTGGTACTTGGGGAAGCATGCCCAAAATAATGCAGGATTCAGCTCATGTAAGCCATTAGGTATGGATTTTGTGTTTGGTAACCCTTTTATTGCAGGGCACTTATGACTGTTTTTAACATTTAAAATCATCAAGAACTTTGGGTTGTGTAATAACAAGAAGTTTCCTTTGATTCCAGATAATTGCAAATGGGTTTTCTGGGGGCAAACACATCCTTAAGACGTCTTGACAAAATCAGCCCATCCTGTGAGCATCAGGTTTATCTTTCTATACGTAGATTTAATTGCATCTATTCAAGCGGCAACTTAAAATTTCTGCACCTCTTTTGGAAAAAGCCGGTGGCAGAGGGCAGACACAAGAGACTAATTTGATTGTTTTGGAATAAAATGC
This sequence comes from Python bivittatus, assembly GCF_059951505.1. Taxonomy (NCBI): domain Eukaryota; kingdom Metazoa; phylum Chordata; class Lepidosauria; order Squamata; family Pythonidae; genus Python; species Python bivittatus. The sequence continues at coordinate 50,656,903 of NW_028277034.1, read as the reverse complement.
AAGCTATTGTACATTTGCTTCTAGCAAAGCCACTATTAAGTAATTAGACTATATAGCTACTCTGCAACTTCTATCAGTTTTGCTTCTAGGAACTTTCTAATAATTATGGCTTACTTAACATGCGAACTCTACCCCTGACACTTCACCTAATCATAATCTTGCTCTTATCCTAGATTCCTTCAAATCTTTTTTTTTTCTTTGTACAGCTATTCTATGAGTTGTTTTGCTGAAAAGAAAGAGAAATTCACAAGCTGTTCAGAAGTGTGGTAGTTAATAAAAATAAAGGTTAGTTTTATATGAAAGGCAAGGATGTGGCTGATAGGTAACAAAGTCAGGCCTAATCTTTATGACTTAACATTAAACCACTGTGCACTGCTATAGTCTGTGGCAGATATCTACAAGTACGTGTGGACTATGTGATAAAATGCATTCCTTTTGCAACAAGGCACCCAACCTTTTTTTGACATGGAGCTTTGAGAACAAATCTCAGTTGCTGTTGCAAAACAGATCTCTATAATTGGGGTGGGGGAGAGGATCACCTAATTTACAGAACAGGAGCCAGTGTGGCCATAAAAAAATTCAGGAGCCTGGTAGCAGCTTTTCCGAGTAACAACATTTATTAAAAGACATAAGCTTTGATTGAAAGGCATAACTATGCAGCCGTAGGCATTCGGAGAGAAACCAGTTCCCCACCCTTTCTTCTAGCACGGCCTAAAAACACTCTTTTTGAGCAAATTAGCAAGCAGAGATAAGAATTTATCCAAGCTGTCCAGAACTCCATTAGTAGCCCAGAGGCCTCCATCCGCTCATATTTCTAAACCATATTTTGCACTTTGGAGGGTTTAAAGGGATCAAAATGAGTTTTGCACACTTAAAAACCCATCTGTGCCCTTAAGCCCCCCCCTCCCAAATCCTTAAGACAGTTGAAAAACTTTGCAGTAGCCACCCAGATGCCATCATAGCATTGTTGGCCCTGGCCCCATGACCCACAGGTGGGGGACAATGTACCGCAAGACACTTTGCAGCAAAATGCCCGAGTGCATTACAAAGAGACATGGATTCCAGAGGCAAGCAGAAGAGTAGCATGTGGCCAACCGTATCTGGGTCTGGAATCTATCTGAAGCAGCATTTGGATAGGAGACCATCAGGACATCCCAGGTCAGCTAGCTGAGAGGTCACGAAAGATCAGTCAACTGCTGTTTGCCACCTTCTGGAATTATTCTTAATTATGACCTTTTTAAATATGGGACACAACAGCATTCTTGGAAATAAAGATGATGCTGTAAGAGATGTGTTGATTTTCAACATGCCAAGTTGCTGTTTCTCTTCCTCTTCTATTATTATTGTAATACTTATTATTCCACTAATCATGTATCATGGCTAATTTTGGCAGGTTTTCTCCTTTATGATTCGCGCCCTATCCAAAGGCTTGGGAATCATAAAGGTCGTGTCTAATTATTCATGAGTTGCCCAATAGTGCTATTGTGTGTAGTTGGGCTATCATAAGTTGTTCCAAATTTAGGAAGTCCAAATTCTTAGTTCTCAAGATACTGCATCTAATGCTTCAGTAAAAATTATACCATTGTAAACTTCTAGATTTTTGCAATCTTTCTGCAAATCTCAGTATTTTGTAATCTCTTCTAATTCCTTGTCTTCAACATTGATGGAATTATTATAAATATGTGTATATTAATATAATTACTATTTTATTATAAAATAATTATAAAATGTTTGTATTATTAAAAAATATAATCATCATGATCATGTTAAAGATTGTGCCTGTCAACTGGATCTTTTTACCAACACAGGAATGGTAGGAGCCCAGCAGAGCGTGCTGCCCTCAGACTTGACTTAATCATTAAGTTGACTTCTCAGAGAGGATTTTAACCCTGACATTGTAAGGAAAATGGCAATAAAATGCTTCTGTTAAGAACCTCAGCTGTTTGTTGCAATTTCCTGTCTGTTGTGGCTTGTGCATGGGAATAACAATGAGAGAATGTATTAAAGATAGATCTGAACTTTTGAAGAAGAGTGTTCTCCATTTCTTGTTCAGCAGAGCAGAAAATGCCAAGTAAACTAGAATATCCACAAAAAGCTGAAATTCCCTATTTTTCTCCTGCGGTTGGAAGGAGAACGCTGACCTTGGAGGAGGAATTAGACACTGGATACCTCCTTTTTTACCAACTAACTACTTCTACAGGTGGTGTTTTCCAGTATCAGGGGGAAAAAAAGCCCCAGAGTGGGCCCAGCAACCCTCCCAGTTCTCTTCTGTATTTGTGAACTGGGCACGAATTTAAACTAGCCATTTCGTTGGTCTAAATGTACTTGTTCCTGTTGACTAGAATGAAAGGGAAGTAAAAAAATTAAGACAGAGACATACAAAGCCTTGCCAACTCTGCAAGAGCTTACATTCTCCAACACAGACCACTCTAAATGAAAAGTAAAGTGATTTTTTTCCAGTAACAGCAACTATCCACTTGACTATACCATGGAAACAATGGGTTGCATCCAGATTTGGTCACACTTAAGAGCACATCCAATGAAATCAATGAATCTTAAGATGCATAGATTTTAATGGGTCCATTCTAACTAAATTTGGATCCAACCCATTAAATCACTTTCTGAAATGTTAAGAGGCACCCAGGTGGTTTGGGGTAACAATTAAGCTGTAAAGAATTTGGTCTAATAAACATTGGGGATTTGAAAGAGAGAAGAAATGGCTTATGTCCAGACAATACATCTATTACTGAGATGAGTTCAGTTCTTTATTAGGGACTGAGAGAAGAGAAAGAAAAGAGAACAAGCTTTCAGACTGGGAATGCCCCCATTATTACAAACAGCAATGTTTTCATTGTCCAACATATGCCGTGCAAATGCCCAAATGCCTCTGCATGAGCTGGCCCTTCAAAACCCATAATCCTCAGCTAGTACAGCCAATACATCGGAAGGAAATGATGTAGGGGAGGGCTTTAGGGGCTGTCCCCATGAAATCACAAGCCCCATTTGCAACATCTAAAGACTGGAAGTACATGGGCTGACTTTTTTCCCGTATTAATTTTGAACAATCTAGTTTTCTACTGAAAACATATTACTTCAATACTTAGCAGATACAGATTTTGTTTCCTTGCAAAGACTCTTAGGTCTAGTGTGGCTTGACTTTCATGAAAGGAACGTTCAGTGCAACATCTGGGCACTGTTGGGGAGCCTCAATGTGGTTTTCACCAAGGCAATGGCACCTGTGAGAAGGGTACATCAACTATAATCTGTCATTTCCCTAGCCATCCCAAATGCTCACACACAGAACCACTCCTTGACCTGATAGCGTTAAACATGAGCCCCTGAATGAAAAGAGGGTTACAAATAAAGGTCAATAATGCTCTATGTTTGAATTAGCTTATGCTCGATCATCCTAGCAACTGGGGTTCTAGAAGCATTGTTTTGCTATTAAGGTAAATCCAATCGCACATTTCAGCATCAGACAGCACCATTTATGGTTGCCTCGCAGTCATAAAAGTAATCCTTTTTTTCCTCCTTATTTTAGAAAGAAAAATATGGCCTGCACCCTCAGACACAACATCAGCAGCTTCAGTTCAATGATCCCCTTTATTCACATGCAAGAAGCAAAAGAGCAACTAAAACTGTGCTTAGCCATTCTTTGGTCCCCAGGCTTATGATGCACTTCACATCAATTGTCTACAATGCTACATTTGGTTCTACTTGGCAAAGAGTGTATCCTCCTTGTGTTTTCTTGGACTGAGACTAATGTAATGATTGCTTAAAAAAAACATAAATAAGAGCATTGTGCAATTTCTAAAAAGGCACAAGGAAAACTGCAGTGCTGTTCCAGACCACATTGATTACCTAAACTAAAACCAAACCAAAAAAGGAATTTAAGAGGTATACAGTTGTTCCCAATTTTTTTTTATTTTATCCCTTGCCTCCCGCCCTCCCAACAACATTACAAAACATTGCGTGTTTTTGTATTATTTAATAAACCGGCTCCTTTGCAGTTCATATACAATCACAGGCGATTTTTTTTAAACTCCATTTTATACAAACATCTCCAAAAATAGTTGGGAGTGAAGTATGGTGGGAAATATTGCTCACTCTGCTAGTTAACATGCACGTATGAGAAGGAGGAAAATTGTTAGTGCATACCTCCAGAGCAGGAAAGAAACATAAAAAATGCCTCCAAAATGATACAGTAGATGACTTTGAGCACAACCCAACTGGGAATTCCCCTGTTCCACCCCCACTGAAAGAAACAGGGGTTGGGACCCTTGCATTCACTGCAAAGGGCTGGGGCAAAAACCAATTCCCAGAAGGTTGTGCCCTTACAAAAGCAAAACCGAAAGGGTTAATGTCCACAAAACTAAATTTGTCATGCTAGTTGACTTTCCAGTACTGTATCGTAATTGGCTTGTCAATTTATATATATGTATCTATATACATGGCCATTTATAGAACCCTTCTGAGGTATGTAAGAGAAAATACCTGCACCAATGTTGAGGGTAGGGTGGGGAATGTGATCTTTAAAAGGAGAAAAACCTTCCCGTGCTTCATAATTGGATTTTACACTTTTGATGGAATGAGGGTAAAACAGAGCGGCTCTTGAAAATGCTAGCTCATGACCACAGTGTGCGAGATCCCTTCCCCACCACCAAAGGGAGCCAATGGGGGTGGGGGGAGCGATCAGTAAAAACACACTGAAAGGCCAGATGGATCTATCGAAGTCCTGCTCCAGATTACAGGAAGGGATTTGAAGTGCAGCTGTCATTCTGAGTTTCCTTACGTCAGTGCTACTTAGCTTTCATATGGCTGAGCTGCAAATGAACAGACCTGCAGTTCTGGTGATTTGTTTAGTGCACTGTGTGAATCTGAAACTCTAGCTTGTTTCTCTTGGAACCAGCCACAGAAAGAAACTCAAAAACAACAGAATTCCTGGTTCACATACCATGTTAAACAAACCACAGAGGAAGCGGCCCGAAGTTTATGAGCTGCACTGGCTTGCAAGAACAGCCACCGAGCAAATTAGTGTTTAAGCCACAGGATGATTTGGCCTATAAAGGAATATTGCCCTGCTGTGGTTTCACCTGAATATCTCCTTTTTTCTTCTACACAATGCAGCAAGTTCCAATTGATGAAGACAAATCCTTTTGAAAGCAGATTGCATTCTTCAGTAACTTATTCCGCTCCACCTCCACCCCCCTACAAGCACGAGGGAACAATTCGGAGCCCAATACAAATTTTCCTTTGCCATTTCAGACACAGTTAGCCAAACAGAAAAGAGAGGGGGGAAAGAGATACCTTAAAGCAGGGTTCCTCAACCTCAGCAACTTTAAGATGGGTGGACTTCAACTCCCAGAATTCCCCAGCCAGCCATGCTGGCTAGGGGATTCTGGGAGTTGAAGTCCACCCATCTTAAAGTTGCTGTGGTTGAGGAACCCTGCCTTAAAGGCTGCTTTATGGAACAGACAGTTCCTTACGATTTAAAATTAACTATTTGACTCTTTTTATTGTCCTTTTTTTAAGTGTATTTATGAGACAAATATAGGTCCTTTAAAAATTTTCATTCACATAATGGAAATAATTCTCATTTATTAAAAATATCACATCTTCAGACTAGAAATAGTAAAGTGCATGAAAAGTTTAAAATATAAGCTCAAGGAATCTTGTATAGCAGCAAGCAGAAATACCAAAAACCTAAAACAAATGTCCTTTTTGCCTTTGTTGCTGCTGTTGGAAAAGTAAAGTGTGACTCTATCCACTAAGGGCTTACTGTTAAGTGCCTCTCTTTCCCTGGAATGGCTAGGCAGTAGCTGCAGGAGGGGGGGGGGGTCAAAACAGGCAAGATGGAAGATGTAGCATTGTTATCCAAGCACACACCTCTGTGCGTGCATGCAATGCCCACACACGGGCGGGACTTGGATCAAGACCCCACATCCACCATCTTGCTTGCTTTGAATCCCCTCTCTGCAGTGGAATATTCTGTTCGAGCCCACCACAATAGCAGTTGTCCTGAGTGGATATTGGCCTCATCTCTCTTAAAGAGATGGCATTAAAAAAATATTTTCCCACCCTCCAGAAGAACAAAGGTTTTAAAATGGCCACCAGAAGCACACGCGCACGCGAGGATGCCTAAGCATTTCTTAAAGAAAGAAATTAACAGTTGGAAACAAACAAGCAGTTTCCCTTAAAAAAAAAACCCAACTTGATAGAAAACAGAAAAAACAAACAAACCAACAACAAAGAATTAAAAGCATGAGATGGCTATTTGGCGACTAGGGTTAGGAAAAAAGAAAAAAAAATGCCGAGGGAATGGATAGATTAACATTTTTCTCCCTTTCATGTTGCAACAATTGCACCCAAAGAAAATTGGTTGTACTACAGGAAGGAGGCTGAAGCTAAACGTCTATCTCACACTTTACTCCTCCCAGCCTTTCTTAACCGAATACTTTAAAAGGACAGAGGAAGGGGCTTATAATTTACAAGGGGTAAAAAGAAGAGGTGTGTTTGAGTTGGAATATATTTGTATATTGTGGACATTTAGCAGAAGAATTCTTGTCACTGATTTTAAATGCAGGATTCAGCATTCCAAATCGCCCTCCAATTACTGTGGCTCCCCCTCAGTCATCTGTCCCGCTATCTGTGTTTCTCTGAAGTGATCCAATTCATAATTTTGGGCTTTCTTCAAGTAAGAGACTGATGCTATCTTACTCTTCTGGTAGAGAATACAGCTGCAAGCCAGAAGTTCAGACTCATCCCTACCCCTAGAGTAATGGAGGTGATTCACTGAATCTGAGACTAGAGCATGCAACATTTTATAGTTCAGGCATGGAGGTGGTGCAGGGCAGAACACCCTGGTGGCTTAGTGCCAGATGCAATCAGATGCTCACGGAAAGGTCTCTCTTGTAGCAACTTTTTTTTTAACAGCAGGAAGATTAATGTCTTGCATCTCTGTCTGTTATTTCAAATGGGAGGTGAACAAATCTGTGCTGAGAATAAACTCTGAAAACAGTAAGTGCTATTTCCAAGGATACACAATTCCCAACAGGGCCAATACATGTTGTCTAGTCTAGTGCAGAGGACTTTAAAAAATGCAAGGGAGTTGGGGGCAGGTGGAAGGACTCATCTGGCTAGGACTGAAAAAATACAAAACCTCTCGCTATGGATGTATACATATAAGCAAATCTCTCCCTTCTGATTTGTCCATTGATTAAGGCAGCTTTCTGTTGCAACATGTAAAGCCTGCCATGTTTTCTTCACGTGTGTCTGTATATACTTTGCATCTGTACCTTCAAAACAAAACAAAAAAACCTGAAAAAGGGAACAAACAACAACTTTGGTTCCAGCCCTAGTGCCAAATGGTACCAATATGCACCAAAAATGTGCAAAATTGTACTGTCAACACACATAATGAAAGGAGCATGAAGCAGCAGCTTTTAAAAGGTTGGCCATACTTCACTCCTACAGACTTTGATTTACAACTGTACAAGTCCATAAACAAATGAACAGGTCCCAGCCCTCGAAGGGAGCAGGGCTCCACTACCTCCTGTTCGGCAAATGGATGCCGTTGACCGGAGGCAGAAACGGAGGGTGGAGCTCAAGCTGAGTCAACAGTGAGAAGTGGTCGGAAGGGATGTGAGGGTGGGGGCACCCCGTGATGTTGTTCTCAACCAGCCAGTGAGGATCCAAAGGCCCCAGGACACCAAGCACATTCATGTGAGTGTTGGAATAAAAAATATAGTCAATTACACCCTAGAGAGAGAGGGGGAAAAAAAAGTATAAATACAGGCTAGAAACAGAATCCTGTTCATAGATTAGGTTATGTTCCCCTTTAAAGAAAGAAAAAAAGAAATGGGTCTTATTTAGCTCTTAAAAATTCAGGCATGTGAAATGGGTGGTTTCAGATTGAAAATCTGCCTGCACTTTGATCAGTTTATCAGGAATGGGTATAAAGCCTCCTCTGGCTTGATTGTAAGTCCCAGAGCCAAAGGAAGGATGGCTTGTTGTTACAAGCAGTAAAAATGATAATTGTGTGAAATAGGAAGGTCACATTGGTACCTATAAACATGCAATGGGTCATCTTCAGTTAAACTGGACTGTAGGGCAATCAGGACCCTGAAACACTGGGCCTCAGCTGATTTAGAAGCACAGCTCTACTCATTACGAGTTTAATGTGAAATGAGAACTTGCAACAAGGAATAGACATTTCAACTGTTAAAACAGGTGAATTCAAGTGCGGAGCACCAAATACAAAACCTCAGAATGAAGGTTCTGAGACAGAATCTACATCTTCTTTTAGATGTGATGGCACTTAGCAGCATGCTCCTACAGCTATCACACAGATTTGGGTAGACATATCGTACCAGTTTTCTCCACTGCTCTGATTTCATATCTTTAAACATATTGGTAGTCCTTGCTTACTGACCATTTGTTGACACAGCAATCCTGGTCCCAACTGCCATTGTAACCCAAGGATCACCTGTACTGATACATTTGCAGCTGAGCTACAACCTGATCTGTAGCTCTAAAAAGGATTAAATGTGTATTTGATATTTTACTAGGATCACATAAATGATGTAGTTAATACACATTCAACAATGTAATTCAGTAACATGTTAACTCATAATCATGATTAATTTAAGATTAAACACCTAATGATTCTAATGCTTAGATGAATATGGAATGGAGGTAATTGAAAAAAACAATTGGAAGGACAATGGAGATGAGAAATGAACCACAACGTATCCTAGACTAGTTCAATTCCTTACTTGCAAACCATGTATTAGTACAGGTAGACCTCACTTACCAATTGCCTTGTTTAGCAACCATTTTGAAGTTACAATGGCGTAAAAAAAAAAAGCTTTGCAACCAATCCTTGCATTTACAACTGTTGTAGCATTCTGCAGTCATAGGGATGACCATTTGTGTTCTTCACAACTAGCTTGCAACAAGCAGAGTTAATGGAGAACACAAACCAGCTTGGATGGTGCAGGTTTTACAGTCCTTTTGGGGCCACTTTTACTAAACCATACCTACCTTGAAATCAAAAGTGTAATTAGTATAAGGCATCAAGTTGTTTTCATAGGCGCTCTTGAGCTGGAAGCCATGGGTGATTCTTCCTTCGGAAGCCCCATTCTTTCCACTGCCACTGAAGTTCATGAGACACTCGTTATAACGCAACTCCTTGAAGTCTTTATGGTTGTCGGCCACTATTCCATTGCTTAAGTATTCCACAACACCTGGTTTGAATACCCAACAAATGAAAGACTGAATTGCACCATTTGTCATTAGTTAACTCTAGAACACTACTTGAGCAACAGCAAGAGTGTGAATTTTTTTCCTAGACAGTTATGAATATTTACAAAAATTTATTATTCAACAGTTAGAGCCACCATTGTTATTTACGACCCACTAACTAGGTTTATTGCATTGGAATTAGAATTTGCTTAAGGTTAGAATGTATTGTGGCTTATGGCTAGAAATAACTGTTGTACCAGAGGGGAAATTACTAGTTCAACCAAGGACCTGCACTTGTTCACTCAGGTCAGCCTACTCCAACCCAACAAAAGACTCTCATTATGTTAAAATACTAGTCTAGAATCTGAGAAATATGTCAGACGAAGCTTAACTTTGAGAAGCGAAGACACACTGTTTCAAGCACGCAGGTTCAGAATTGAATTGTGAAGCTGCAATCCTATGTTCATTTTATAGGAGAATAAACTTCCAAAGAAATAAATACAGAATTTGGATGTGCATCTCAAAACTCAGTATATTTCAACACTTTTCCCACAGCTGATCTGGTTCAATTATAGGCTGTCTTTTTCCAATTACTTTTTTATTTATTCAACTTAAACCTTATTTTTCTACTCCGGCAAAAACTCAGAATGGCTAACAATCATGCAACCATTATGCAATTATTTTGGCAAAAATGCATTTTCTAGCATGTTCAGCTCTCCAAGAAAATTCAGACACTCTTCAATAAACTCACCTTCCTCTCCTCTAAGCATTTCCGTAATAAAAATATCACAATAACTTTTATTAATTTGTTAACCATATTCTCTGGATATTAACTGTACTCTCAAAACCAGTGTTTTAAGTTTCATTTCTTCTGCACTCTTCCTACCCAAAACAATCTCATTCACTTAAAAAAAACCTTTTCACCAAATTTAATCAACTTTAATCATGTAGAGACACCTTTTTTAAAACTCTCTAAATAAGCAGAGGAAGGTACAATGCCATTATTGCTTGATTTATTTGGTTCTTCTCCAAGACACTCTCTGAGGAAAATAGAGTAGATATAAAATACATGATTCTCTAACTCCCTCTCACCCGATTAAAAAACAATCATAATTAAACATACTGTCTTAAACACTGAAAGTGGTTCTTCTACAATATTTTTAAGTTTTACACAATGATTAAAATTATTCTTAAAAAATGAAGACATGGATCAACTCCAAAGTAAAGGCAACTGCTTCCAAATACCTGAATCAGGCAGTGAATTGAGATCTGCACACAGCACCAAAGGAATGGAATTTGTGTCTGCTGTTGGGCTTCCAGGCCGACCAGAGGCTTTCTCAAGGATACTTTTAAGTTCAGAGACAAACATCATCGTCTGGACAAGCTTTACATCCGAATATTCAGGGTCCCAATGCATATGGGCATTTGCTATTATAAGCAGCTGGCTGTCCATTGTATGAAGTGGTTTCATACCTAAAATCAATGCACAGTTAAGTCATAATTAAACCGGTTCACCCTGAGAAATGGAATCAACGGAATACAGGTAGTCCTTGACTTATGACCATTCATTTAATGACCAAAGTTACAACAGTGCTGAAAGGTGACTTGCGATCAGTCCTCGCACTTACGAATGTCGCAGTGTCCCCGTGGTCATGTGATCAAAATTCAGGCGCTTGGCAACCAGCATATATTTATCACAGTTGCAGCATCCCAGGGTCACATGATCACCATCTGTAACTTTCCCAGGGAGCTTCCAACAAGCAAAGTCAATGGGGGAACCAGATTCATTTAATGACCATGTGATTTGCTTAATGACCATGGCAAAAAAGTCGTAAATTGGGTGCGACTCACTTAATGACTGCACTGCTTAGCGACAGAAGTTCTGGTCCCAATTGTGGTTGTAAATTGAGGACTACCTGTAACCATTTATGCATCATAATCTTTATGGATTGAGATTTGCAATTACTGTTATCTTCATAACCAGTGTCACTGCAGGGATGGGATGAGCCATGTACAAATGGGGTAGAGCTTGTAACACAACATGTTTCTCCCATATTGCCTGTTTTGAGACACACACCCCTCCATGAACACTACTTGGTTACAGGCACGTAGGATACACAGAGATATCAACTGGACCTGCCTTCCCTACTTGGTGCTCTGCAGGTGTTGGAACTGGAAATCCCAGAATTCTTAGCCAATGCATTTGGAGAGAAAGGGATCAGGTTGTGGGACAGCTGATTTGAATGAACCGGCAGCCCCTTCCTCCAGCTGCAATTAGTCCTAATTCCCATAGTGTGGCTTCAAATAGTGGTACAATTCTCTTTGGAATTGAGGTGACTATATTTGCATTGTCCACATAAAGGTGCAAATTCAGGTGATACATGATCCCAGCCAAGGGGCAAGCTCAGTGGCATCTCTGCTCACTTCTAGAGACAGAAAGAGACCTGCGTGCTATTTAAAAATGCTATGAAAGAGACAAAATCAAACGGACACATTATCTCTAGACAGGAGCCTGCTAAGTGAGTTCTGAAGGAAGGAGGGATATAAATATAGCAGACAAAAAGACAAGTTTCAGTCTTAGATTAGGGAACATCAGGAGAGAAAGCCATGGAAGTTCTCACACTTTAAATACAGAATTTAATCTCAGGCTTGGACTCGATTATCAAGAGTAGAAGGTGGTTGGAGAAGCTCAGCTTAGAATGGCTTGGAAACACTGCTGTAGGAGAGTCACAGACTCTCATAAATTGGGTGCAACTCACTTAATGACTGCACTGCTTAGCGACAGACGTTCTGGTCCCAATTGTGGTTGTAAGTTGAGGACTACCTGTAACCATTTATGCATCATAATCTTTATGGATTGAGATTTGCAATTACTGTTATCTTCACAACCAGTGTCACTGCAGGGATGGGATGAGCCATGTACAAATAGGGTAGAGCTTGTAACACAACATGTTTCTCCCATATTGCCCGTTTTGAGACACACACCCTAACTGCACTGCATGTACTATTGTTCTGACTCTATATATGATGGAACAGGGTAGAGGTATTTAGCCCAGATGCCTACTCTGTCCTTCAGAACACAACTCTATTTTTTTTTAATTAAATGTTTGGCATTAAGCTTTATACAGGACATTTTAAATGCATAACTAGCTATTATCTTGGGAAACAACTCTAAACTTATGTTTATAGAGATAGAGGAGCAGGGAACCTCTAAAGCAAGGGCTGGCAACCTATAGCCCATGGGCTGAATATGGTCCACCACCCAAAATCATCTGGCCTGTGTCCCAAAAAGAAATATATCCACCTGGCCTGAAGGAGAGAGGGGCCATCAATTTGGCCTGTCTTGTGAGAACTCACCAGCTCCTTGGGTGGCCATTTTGGCAATGGCTTCACCAGCTGCCTTGATGTGGGCAGTGCTGGCGAGAATGAGAGTGAGCTGTGAGGCAGAGGAGGAGGAGGAGGAGAAAATGGTGGCTGTGGCACAGCCTCTGGGCCCTGTGCAGAAGGTTGCCGACTCCTGCTCTAATCATTGCCACTCCTGCTCTAATTTCTCCCTGGCAGTGCCTGCCCTACAGCTCCAATCAACAATCATCATGGGGCCCACCTGGATTGTCAAGAAAGGAAACCCAAAGCGCTTCCCCATCTGAATTCTCCTGTCAATGTGCATTAATTGCATTAATGTTACAAGGGATATTATCCCTCTTCTTCCTCAGGCCTAATTCAACTCACCAAAAGAATTCTGAAAAGACATGGATAATGATTTCTCCCTCCTGGTTGCGATGAACAGACCTTCTCCCTTGGAAGCTGCTTTAGCAAAGCCCTGTGTAAAGTCAATCTTATGCTTTGCCAGCTTCACTTAAACTAAGTAGTGCTGTTATTACAAAAAAAGACCCATTTTGGTGTAGTGTTTAAGGCACCAGGCTAGAAACCAGAAGACCATGAGTTTCAGCTCTGCCTTAGGTGCAAAGCCACCTGGGTGAACATGGACGAGTCCCTCTCTCTCAGTCTGAGGAAGAAGGTGGCAAGGGCAAACCACTTCTGAAAATCTTGCTAAGAAAACTGCAGGGGCTCATCCAGACAGTCACCAGAAGTCAAGACTGATTCAAAGCCTCAGCCCCCCTCGCCCCCCAAATTACAAAGCTTGTCATGTAATTTCCAGATTCTAGTCCACCCTCAAGACATAGAAGTCCATGGTGACTTTAAGCCAGTCATTCTCTCTCAGCCCAACCTACTTCACAGGGTTGCTGTTATGGCAGTGGAGGGGGGATGGAGACCTCCATGAAGCCACCTCAAACTCTTAGAGAAAAGTTAAGCTATAAAAATAACAAATAAAATCCAGCATGCAACTGTCCTCTTTTTGGGGATAAAAACACAAAACACCAACCTGCCCCAAATAGTTCCTTGTGCACCTCTAACACAACTGCAACTCCTATGTTGTCCTTTGTCATAACTCGATTCAGCATAGCTTCTGACCCTTCTGAGTTGGCCATTGCCACTTGGTTGAACTCTACTGTGTGCTTCTGCACCAGTGTGAACCTGAAACCAAAATCAACATCCATACATAAATTACCCTCAATTAAAAAAGAGAGAAAGAAACAAATCTATAAGAATTGTTATTTGTGGGAAATGAGAAAGTAAAAATGACTACCGGGAATTTTATGAAGCATCCCTTCTCTATTCTTTATTGTTGTTGTTGTTTAGTCGTTAAGTCATGTCCAACTCTTCGTGACCCCATGAACCATATTGCGCCAGGCCTTCCTGTCCTTCACTGCCTCCCTGAGTTTGCTCAGTTTCATGCTCATTGCTTCAGTGATGCTATCTATTCTTTATATACATATGCTAATTTCAGAACTACTGCACATATGGCTAGAACAGATGCTGATTTAGGAACAAATATGGCTGTTTGCACACTTCAGCCACAATACAGAGGAATCTCTTACTTTTCTGTTTTGAAGAATATTGCACAACCATCCACATGTTTTCGCTCCTGCTCAGACATGATTTTGGCACGTGACTTTGGAGAAAAAAATCCATCATATCCACGCTCTTTTAATGCTGGCAGAAAAAGGGTGAAGTATTGCTCAGTTTCTACTTCCTAGAAATAAATATTGCATGGTTACTGGTGCAAAAGAGAAAGCTGTGCTAAAAAAAGCAGCATCTTTTGCTTCTACTTGTTTCTCAGAGCCCTTCACTGGTGTGCAGAAGATCCACAGGAAGGACTCATGTTACTCACAGCAGCAAAGGAAAGAACCATTGAAGAACATGATGTCAGCCCAACCAGATAGACCAGACTAAGAAAGATCAGGATTACTTTTATCTCCACAGCTAGAATAACAGAATCTTGCAAGTCTGAACGTGCTTCCCCATTCCCTCACTTTATCTTCCTGTGAACTAGAGGGGGCTTGTCTGAGACATTTACTTAAACTAGTTTCTTATCTGATCGCTGCCTTGGTAGTGGCTCTTCCTCCTGTCCTTCAAGGCCATTCCCTAAGTCCTCTACACATGAAGAGGTGTTCTGAGGATCCCAACCAAGGGCCAGCATGATGCTTCAAAGATGCTCACAAGCACTCACCCTGCCCCACGTTTACCCCCCCACACACACACAAAAAACCCTAGCATTGACTATGGTGGTACCTCCAAACCTGGCAATCCTATTCAGCTATATTCATAGTCATTTTTATTTATAATCCAATATTGGCCCAACCAAGGTTCCCTCTACAGTACACTAAAACAGAAAGAATACTGCAACCAATTCAAAACAAACCAAATAAACAACAAAACCACCATTTAAGTTTCCAAGAGCAGAAACAACAGCATAATAAACATTGTTAAAAACGGAACAGAACAAAAAAACCATTGCCACCTATCCCAAAGTGAAAGAAGGAAGCAGTTTCATCACCTAGGTGGAATTTTCACCAGCCTGGTGCTGCAATAAAGAAGTTTCCACAACACGATCTGCTTTGGTGGAGGGACATATGCTATGAAATTCAGGCAGGATGGCACATATTCAATCAATCAATAGCAAAACATTTAGGGCAGCCTTCCTAATTAGTTACCCTTGAGATATTTTGGACTGAAAATCCAATTAGCCCTAGCCAGCGTACTTATTATTCAGAAATGCTAAGAACTGTAGTACACGACACCTGAAGAATTCTAGGTTTGGTGAAACTAGTTTAGGGCTTGAAAGAGAAGAATGTGTATGTGTGTGTAGGTGTTGTTTTAAAAAAATATCACCTGTCCTCCATGAACTCAGGTATACTTAACACTCCCTCCTCTCATTCTGTCTCACAACAATCCTGTGAGGTAGGTTGGCTGAGAGATCCTGACTGGCACAAATTCACCCAGCATGCTTCTATATCTTAGCGGGGACTTCAACCTTGGTCTCCCTAGTTTTAATCCTTATTGTAATACCATTCTGGGCTAGGAAACAAACTGGAAGCCAATGCATTTGATGTAAGACCAGTGTAACATGCCTAAAAGGCAAAGGATTTCAGATACAATCCTTTAATTTTAGGGAGCCCTGAGAAAGATGCTTGGTTGAAGCCTGAGATATACTGTTATTCAGCCTAAATGGTATGATTGGTAGGGCAATGTCTCAGGATAAGGCTGCTTCTAATGTCTGAGTTCTAGCATTATTAGAGGGAGGGAAATTATCCATCATGGACGGTAGGGGAAAGAGAGGGAAAAATATGAACTCTCTCCCAAAATGCAGGCAAACCATCTCCGTGGAAAAAGGTTGCTTGAACTGCAGCCATACTGTGTCTCGTATCAGAGTAATCAGAGTTAAAAGAGAAGACGAAGAAAAAAGCTGCTGTGATTTGTATTAATTGTTAAGTCCCTTCTCCTCTGAACATTAACAGATACTAACAAACACTGCCCAAGTTATCAAAAATGGTCCCTCCCACTTTCACAGGGAATAAATACTTCTGTGAACGTGGGGAGGCTGAGTGAAGAAGCAGTATTTGGCCACAGGGTAATCTTTTGATATCCCAATTTTTTATTTGCTATATTTTTATTTTATTCACAGAAATGCAGAAATCCATAGAACTGGAGAGAACCGCTTAGAACAGTGTTTTTCAAACTTGGTAACTTTAAGAATGTGTGGACTTCAACTCCTGAATTCCCCAGGCACGCATCTTAAAGTTGCCAAGTTTGAAAAACACGGGCTTAGAAGAAAAAAACATCTACGTAAATGGCTTAAAATCACCACAAGTCAATGTACTGTAATGCTTAAGGTGCTGGACAAGAACTGGGGAGACCCTGGTTGAAGTCCACCCTTAATCACAGTAGTCCACTGGGTGATGATGCCTCCCTCCTCTCTCAGTCCAACCTACCTCACAAAGGCGTTGAAGAGAACAGACTGAAGGAGTGGGTGTAATGTACACCATCTCAACTCCTGGAGGAAAGGCAGGAAGTAATTCCACCAAACAGAAAAATGTAGTCATTTTCCCCAAGAAATTATTTTAAAAAATTATATTTGTAAACAGTTCTTAAGGTGTTTGTGAGTCAGACGCTGTATTAAAAGAGACCTAATTTAATTACAATTACCTGAAGACTAATGATATCTGCATCCCAGTTCACAATTTCTTCCATGATTCCCTTTTTTCTGTATTCCCAGTTTAAAGCCCAGGAAGGACAGTAGCCATAGAGCTGTCGGGTAGCGTATTTATCACACAATACATTGTAGCACATGACAGTAAATGAAGCTGGAGAAAAGAAAGCAAATGATGAGAACAATGATGAACAATGATGTGTCAAGCATTTTTTGACAGAAGGACCACCCTATTCAGCACCACAGATATCAGCACAGTGACTAAGAGCTGCCAATTTTCAAAGAAAGCAAGAGTATAAAGTTCTTTAAAATAAAACACATTTCACATGCCTAAATGGTAGCTTACTGCCAATGAACAATACTCAATGTGCTTGTTCACCTCTATTTTATTAGATGGTTAACTGTTTCCATATGCTAAACTATCTGTATATGTAAAAAACAATTTACATACCCCCACTGCATGTGCCTGGAAAAATCTGCCAACCTGATTTCAGAAATTTTCTAGAACTACTTCTAAGATTACTGAACATAAATTTCAGAAGCTATTATAAAAGACAGCCAGTTATGTTGACCTGTAAACAAGTTTAAAAATAGTGAATCTTGGTTTTTTGTTTTGGATTGCAGTGCTTTCTAGGAAATTTATTAAATGCTGTACTAGGAACCACAGGTTGCATGCTAAATGCATTATGGGCTGGGGCCAACAGACAATCTCTGACTTCTTAACCCGCAGTGATCATGCACTCTTCCAGCAGTCTGGCTGCACATCAGGTCATCTGGGTTAACCTTGGTTTAATGAATAAGCCCTAAGTGTCTGGACCGCCCAATGTACCACTCTAAAATCAAGCAAATTACATTATGGCTCAGTGCAACGCAAAACCAGAGAGAGAAATTGAAGCTGATGCATATAACCTTCCAAGTTATACCATACAGGCAGTCCTCACTTAACGACCCTAATTGGGAATGGAATTTCCATTGCTAAGTGATGTGCTCACTTATCAACGTCAGTTTCAGTAGTCCCAGTTGCCATTGTTAGGTCAGGGCCACACCGCGCTGTCATTAGAGGCTTCTCCTGCCCTGCTGCACTTGCCTCCGCTTCAACTCCCCCCACCTGTCTATCTCCCCACCATCTCTGCACTGGCTGTCCTGTGCTCTGCTGCTCTGTTTCCTGCACTCCAGCCCATGACCAGCAGCTGCCTTGCAAAGGGCTAGGCTGGGCATGCTTCATCAGCAGTGGGAGGAAGAAAAAGGCAACGGTCAGCTGGGGGCAGCAGGGTGCAGGGCGGCAGAAAGCAGAGTGACCAAAAGGGCGGAGATGGGGGGGAGACAGGCGAGTGGGGGAAGTTGAAGTGCACCCTGCAGTCATAAATGCGGGTGGACTGCCAAGCCCCCAAATTTTGTTCATGTGACTCTGGGGGCACTGCAAAGGCTGTAACTTCAAGGACCGGGCGTAAGTACCATTTTTTCAGCTCCGTTGTAACTTCAAATGGTGGCTGAACAAATGGTTGTTCAACAAGAACTACCTGTACTTGCTATGGATGAAGCTTCTTTTCTTCTCTTTAGATTCTTGTGCTGCTGCAGCACAAACTCAAGATGTATTGTTTGGGTCTCTTGGAGTCCCATCAATCTTGAGCTCTCCCAGACTGCTGCTATTGTCCTCTAGATCCTATTTCTGAGCTTAGCTTTTGATATAAAGCTTAAAACAGAGCATGGCCTAAAAATGTTCTTGTTTCCACTCTTTGATCCTTATTCCAGATGTTCAAGGTCCCTTCTACAATCTAGGATATTTTTTTAAAAAATGGTAAGAGCTCTGCTGCAAGCTAACAATGCATTGAGTTAGCTGGATCACAGAACATACTCCTTGCCAGTTAAAGATGGCTGAATTATTACCTGAGGGCAGAATTTGGTCTCGCTCTTTTAATGTAAGCCATGGCCTTGGAGGCAGCTGCTCTGGATGAACTGAAATAATAATACAGATTGAATGTTAATGACGGTTAGTCCCTGGAAGTACTGGCATTTAGTGCCATAATCATGCATTATATAAATATGGTACCAACATGGCACCAAGTAGTCAGTTCTTCTTAGCAAGGGCATCCAGGATACAGTATACTGTGTTCAGAGAACACATACATCCTTTTAGGAGGACTTGGAATATAAAATTCTCCCCCTAGCAAAGCCTACACATCATAAGTAGGACAGATTGCTAGTATCAACATAAAAGAAAACATTTGCTACCTGCTAGATTGTCAAGCATGTAGTTCAACAATTTACGCGTCCCATCTGGGTCCTGGTACAGGCTGAGAATATCTTGTGATAAAGGGTTGCCTGGAATCAAAGCAAGCTTTTTAAAAGAAATGGCCTACACAATACTTTTAATTTGAGTGAATTAACATTCATTGTAACAAATATTTATCCTTAATTCTTTATTTATCTTGTTTGTAACCTGCCTTTCAGTTCTAGAACAAACCAGAAGAGCTGATAACATTTTCATTCCCAAGGAAAACACTCCATAAAAACACCAGTGAACCAACAGGAAAGTAGGAGTTATTGTGAAATCCATTTTGTACACAATCAGAAGACAGAGTAGGAAAATATTTTGCCATCATCCCATCAAATGAAGAGGCTTATTTCATACTCTATTTATCTGGCTTTGCCTTCCAAAACAGAGCCTCTCTGCTTTTTTATCCTTCATACGATTTATTTTTTTAATGCTTGGTCAAAGTATTTGGAACCCTTTTTTTTTTTTTTTGGAATTCATTGGGCTGGAACTAAAACAACTTGGGCAGAAATCATCTTTACTAGATTAATGAAAACTACAGATTTCAATGCTCTCTTATCTTTATCTACAACTGGAGTCTTCAAAGTATTACTCAAAGGCACTTATGTCCATACAGACATTCCTCTTGCTTTGGATTCTTTTTAAAACTGAAAAAGCAGGTCAGACAGTTTATTAGTACAATAAAATATGTAACTAAGAAACAAAAGCAGATGACACTGTGCTTTTGCCCTGCTTGTGGACTTCAAAGAGGCATTTAGTTTGTCAACAGGACTCACTCTTTTAAGGAAAATCTACTGGCTGATCTTGCTTGTGACAGGAGAACAATTTTAACCTTCCTTGTCTGCTCTGATACCTTACAACTGAGACTAATCTAAATGTTTCTCAAGTTAAGCCTGATTCCTGATATGGACATAGGTGTGCTGGGTTCTTGACAACAATATGGGTTTGTAGTGCTGGTGCAAAAATTCTATGCACAGAACAGCTGTTTTCAGGTGATCTGTTCTCAAACGGAAACATCCTTTTCTTAAGTTTTCCTCTGTACATGGAACAAATGGGGCTGTTTTGTTCTAGATGCAGGCCAAATGCAGTTGTTCCAGGCAGAAGAGAGAGGAGGAAAAATGGGAAAAGGGCAAGGACATTGGTTGCAACTCAGGAAGGAGGGAAAAGATTGGAGGACAGATGGACTGGTGGAATTGTTCACAACAAGCACTTGTTCCTTACTGTTGAACCAGCGCTTTGGAACAGGCTACAGGCCAATGTATCAACAGCTAAGCAGACGGAGGGAAAGGAAGATGACAGGAAGACTGGGGATGGGGAAGCAGGTTGGTGAGATATTCCACATTGGCAGCTACTGAGGATGGGAGAGGGGATGACATCATCAGCTTTGCCCTACTTGCCTGGTAAAAATCACTTGGGGACCCTACATGATATGACACAATAGAAGTTGTCAGAAACAGAATAGTTCTGTTTTCATCTATTCTATTTGATTGGACTATAAACTGCCTTGAGGCATTATATAAAATTTGTATTAATAAATATGTATCCAAAAATTATTGTCATGATAGCTCAGTTCAATGCCACCTACAAGTTTCTGTCATCCTGCAAGACAATGAAATTAAAACAATTCTTATGCTTGAAAATTTCATTAACCATAGTATAAGATAATGCTAAGAATTAAAATTTAAAAAAACCACACTCTTATAATTGCCTGTCATTCAGAACCCCAAATCTCTGATCATATGGGAATCTGGCAACAGATGTTAGTTAGCAAAATAAAGAGAATATTTCTGATATATTTTTAAACAGTTTTCTCTAGGAAATATCTCTAAGTGAAATCACTGAAAGGGAAGCAATAATCAGCATCAGTGTGTGACCTAAAAACTAACTGGGATTCAGAAGTAAACCACATCAAGATAAAGGGCACAAACAACAAGAAGACACCTCAAGACTGATATAAAGTTTATTAATTGATTGACTAAAACAAGCTTCTCCAACTTGATGTGTTGGACTTCAACTGCCATAATCCCCCTGGCTTTGGCCAGGCAGGATGAGAGATGATGGAAATTAGAACTCTATCTGGAAGACATCACATTGGGAAAGACTGAAATAAAGAGTTAGGCTAAGAATATATTTTGTCCACAAGGTTGACTCTTACTGCCACAGCAAGATGTTAACACAGGGGGAAAAAAAGTCAGACAAAAAGGGAATCAGCGTGACCTAAGCACATGAAAACATGCTCCTTACCTTTCAAACCTAGTGTTTGTAGCTGGAAGAGCCGTCCAAGTTCATAAGGCAAAACTCGTAACAAATTGTTGTTTAAAAGCAATTCCCTAAAATCAGAAGAAATTATTTAATAAAGGCAGTTTAAAAAGAGTTTACACATTTACATTCATTTTGATACTTTTCTAAGTGGTGAGATGGAAAAGATGAAGAAAATATCAGAGCATCTGTGTTAGTATAGTACAATCACCCACCTTCACAACAACCATTTTTGAGGATAAAGGTATACAGTAAGTGCTGAACCTTAATGTGTACAAACAAAATAACAAATTCTATTTATGGTTTGCTATCACAATTGGTCAATCAAAAGCTGAAGGATGTCCACAATCTTGGTCAAGACTGTGGGCATCTGACCAACCGTTATTTCATATTGAAATAAAGGATCAGAGAAAGTAGGAGAAAACATTAAAGGAATTCCTGTCCACTTAAAAAAAAAAAAAATTGAAAAATAACTCTGGCTCTAGAACAGTAGAAAGCTTGTTTTCCAAGATCGTAATCATCTTGACTTTGAAGCCTGGAAGAAGAACTGTTTTTGAACAAGTATTTTTGCAGATAATAGTCTCATTCCAAAGTATGTAAAAATGCCAGAATGACACATTAGAAGAAAAACTATTATCCAAAAATGAGAGTCCCATGTTGAGTTCTCTACCACATGCAGTGACATTTATCCATAGCCTGGATCATCATACTCCTTCTATTTCCTCCCTCCCCAATGCTCTTCACCAGCTTGTACCAAGGAGCATAAGTTTAAAAATATTACTATCCCACCAGAAATTATGTAAAAAGAAACTTAATAATTTCAAGTTCAAAAACTCTTGACATCAATAGCCCCCCCCCCCAAAAGGCAGCAAAAACTCTTTTTTGAGATTATTTGGGAAGAGGGTACAAGACTCCTCACCTGAGAGATACCATGTTTCCTAGTTCTGCTGGTAAACTTCTGAGTTTGTTGGATGAGAGATCCAGGTAAACCAGATTATGAAGCTTGGCAATATCAGGTGGAATGCGAGTCAAATAGTTGTCATTGAGGTGGAGAGCAGTCAAGTGTGTTAGTGACCAAAGTGATGTACTTAAATTGCGCACTCTACCTAAAATCAGAAACATGTATGGAGTGTTAAGAGTTGACTTTTCTCTACAAACTCAACAAGCACACTGACATAATTATGCAACAAAATGTGCCAATCATACAGTGGGGCAAAAAAGTATTTAGTCAGCCACCAATTGTGCAAGTTCTCTCACTTAAAAAGATGAGAGAGGCCTGTAATTTTCATCATAGGTATACCTCAACTATGAGAGACAAAATGAGAAAAAAAATCCAGAAAATCACATTGTCTGATTTTTAAAGAATTTATTTGCAAATCATGGTGGAAAATAAGTATTTGGTCACCTACAAACAAGCAAGATGTCTGGCTCTCACAGACCTGTAACTACTTCTTTAAGAGGCTCCTCTGTCCTCCACTCGTTACCTGTAGTAATGGCACCTGTTTGACCTTGTTATCAGTATAAAAGACACCTGTCCACAACCTCAAACAGTCACACTCCAAACTCCACTATGGGCAAGATCAAAGAGCTGTCGAAGGACACCAGAAACAAAATTGTAGACCTGTACCAGGCTGGGAAGACTGAATCTGCAATAGGCAAGCAGCTTGGTGTGAAGAAATCAACTGTGGGAGCAATAATTAGAAAATGGAAGACATATAAGACCACTGATAATCTCCCTCGATCTGGGGCTCCATGCAAGATCTCACCCCGTGGGGTCAAAATGATCACAAGAACGGTGAGCAAAAATCCCAGAACCACACGGGGGGACCTAGTGAATGACCTGCAGAGAGCTGGGACCAAAGTAACAAAGGCTACCATCAGTAACACACTGCGCCGCCAGGGACTCAAATCCTGCAATGCCAGATGTGTCCCCCTGCTTAAGCCAGTACATGTCCGGACCTGTCTGAAGTTTGCTAGAGAGCATTTGGATGATCCAGAAGAGGATTGGGAGAATGTCATATGGTCAGATGAAACCAAAGTAGAACGTTTTGGTCTAAACTCAACTCGTTGTGTTTGGAGGAGAGAGAATGCTGAGTTGCATCCAAAGAACATCATACCTACTGTGAAGCATGGGGGTGGAATGCTTTGGGGCTGTTTTTCTGCAAAGGGACCAGGATGACTGATCCGTGTAAAGGAAAGAATGAATGGGGCCATGTATCGTGAGATTTTGAGTGCACACTTCCTTCCATCAGCGAGGGCACTGAAGATGAAACGTGGCTGGGTCTTTCAGCATGACAACGATCCCAAGCATACCGCCTGGGCAACGAAGGAGTGGCTTCGTAAGAAGCATTTCAAGGTCCTGGAGTGGCCTAGCCAGTCTCCAGATCTCAACCCCATGGAAAACCTTTGGAGGGAGTTGAAAGTCCGTGTTGCCCAGCGACAGCCCCAAAACATCACTGCTCTAGAGGAGATCTGCATGGAGGAATGGGCCAAAATACCAGCAACAGTGTGTGAAAACCTTGTGAAGACTTACAGAAAACGTTTGACCTCTGTCATTGCCAACAAAGGATATATAACAAAGTACTGAGATGAACTTTTGATATTGACCAAATACTTATTTTCCACCATGATTTGCAAATAAATTCTTTAAAAATCAGACAATGTGATTTTCGGGATTTTTCCCCCCATTTTGTCTCTCATAGTTGAGGTATACCTATGATGAAAATTACAGGCCTCACTCATCTTTTTAAGTGGGAGAACTTGCACAATTGGTGGCTGACTAAATACTTTTTTGCCCCACTGTATATCAATCAATTATCTCAAGCCAACAGAACTTATCCTATTCAGTGTGAAAATAATATCCTACCATAACCTGCAAGTTCTGTTTGCTATGACTTTTATACATGTGTGTGTGTGAAAGAGAGAGTGAAACTAGCTAAACAAAAGACTAAGATTTATCTTGAAACAGAGTTCAATTTCAGTTAACTAAAGCAGCAGACTCTGCATTTCTTTGAGATGAAAAAGACCAAAAAATTAAGTATTGCCTCTTCTACAAAAACACATCATTTAAAAAATTATTCTCTGTGCATCTGGATTAAAATAAGTCTTTTACAAGGATAAATGTAAAGTTATGTATCTGGGTAGGAAAAATGAAAGTCACAAATATAGGATGAAGGAAACCCAGCTTGGCAATATAAAAAAGATCTGCTAAAAAGGCAAACGATTCCTTGGGGAGCATTAATAGGGGCACAGAGTCCAGGTCACAGGGAGTTAATTGTTCTACTCTCCTTTGCCATAGAATACTGGACCCGGTTCTTAGCATTACAGTTCAAAAAGGACAATGACAAACTGGGGGAAGACATAAAAGTGTACTGGGGAGGAGGGGAGCTTAGAAGACAAACGTCTGACTTCCCTTGCTGACAACTTCTAAAGACAGAGAGATGTTCAGAGAAAAGCTACCAAGATGGTGAGGGGTCTGGAAACGAAACCCCATGAAAACAGTTAACCTATAGAAGTGATGAATAAGGGGAGATATGTTTAACCTATAGAAGTGATGAATAAGGGGAGATATGACAGTACTTTTCAAACATCTGAAGAGCTGTCACATCAAAAAAAGGAGTAAACTTATTTTCTACTGCACCAGAGAGGAGTACTAAATCTAGTGGTTTAAAATTATAAGGAAGCAGGTTCAGGCTAGACATCAGGAGGATTTTCCTGGCTATATGAGTTGTCAACCAGTGGAATAAGCTGCCATATGAAGTAATAATTTTTCCTTTGCTGGAAGCCTTCAAACTGAGACAGATTAGTTATCTGCCAGAGATTCTCTAGTGGACTGTGCACTGATCTAAGGATTGGACTAACTGATCTCTAAAATCCCTTCCAACACTATAATTCTATGAAATAGAGGAACAAATAACAGCCACTGGTAACCCAATCAAAGATGTACAAAATGCAGATCTTTCAAAGAAGTATGACATAAAAGTATACTTGGGAGGGGGGAGCTTAGAAGACAAACTTCTGACTTCCCTTGCTGACAAATTCTAAACATAGAGAGATGTGCAAGCGGATTGATTATCCCTGAGTTGATACTAATCAAAAGGGAAGACTTAGTCAAGGAAGTAGAAGTAGCAGGAATCTTTGGAGGAAAAATAATTATATTACATAATATATATTACATATACAGTGCATTCAGAAAGTATTCAGACCCCCTTCACTTTTTTCAATTTTGTTATGTTACAGCCTAATACTACAATAGTTCAAATTCATTTTTTTCCTCATTCATCTACACTCAGTACCCCATAATGACAAAGTGAAAACAGAATTTTGGAAATGTCTGCAAATTTATTAAAAAGGAAAAACTGAAATATCACATTGGCATAAGTATTCAGACCCTTCGCAACAACACTAGAAATTTAGCTCAGGTGCCTCTTGATCATTGCTGAGCTGTTTCTACACCTTGCTTGGAGTCCACCTGTGGTAAATTAAATTGATTGGACATGATTTGGAAAGGCACACACCTCTCTATAGAAAGCCTCACAGCTGATAATGCATACTGTATCAGAGCAAAAGCCATGAGGTCAAAGGAACTGCCTGCAGAGCTCAGGGACAGGCACAGATTTGGGGAAGGCTACAAAAAAAATTCTGCTGCACTGAAGGTTCCCAAGAGCACAATGGACTCCATAATTCTTAAATGGAAGAAGTCTGGCACAACCAGGACTCTTCCAAGAGCTGGTCACCCGGCCAAACTGAGCAATCGGGGGAGAAGAGCCATAGTAAGAGAAGTGACCAAGAACCCGATGGTCACTCTGACTGAGCTCCAGAGATCCCGTGTGGGGATGGGACAAAGTTCCAGAAGGACAACCATCACTGCAGCCCTCCACCAATCTGGGCTTCATGGCAGAGTGGCTAGACGGAAGCCTCTCCTCATTGCAAAACACACAAAAGCCCTCTTGGAGTTTGCAAAAAACCACCTGAAGGACTCTCAGACTGTGAGGAACAAGATTCTCTGGTCTGATGGAACCAAGATTGAACTGTCTGGCCTTAATTCTAAACGTTATGTCTGGAGGAAACCAGGCACCGCTCATCACCTGCCCAATACCATCCCAACAGTGAAGCATGGTGGTCATGCTGTGGGGGTGTTTTTCAGCAGCAGGGACTGGGAGACTGGTCAGGGTTGAGGGAAAGCTGAATGGAGCAAAGGACAGAGATATCCTCAATGAAAACCTGTTCTACAGCGCTCAGGACCTCAGACTGGGCCGAAGGTTCACCTTCCAACATGACAACGATCTTAAGCACACAGCCAAGATAACACAGGAATGGCTTAGGGACAACTCTGTGAATGTCCTAGAGTGGCCCAGCCAGAGCCCTGACTTGAACCCTATGGAACATCTCTGGAGAGACCTGGGAATGGCTGTCCACCGACGGTCCCCATCCAACCTGATTGAGCTTGGGAGGATTTTCAAAGAAGAATGGCAGAAAATCCCCCAATCCAGGTGTGCAAAGCTTGTCGCATTATACTGAAAAAGACTTGAGGCTGTAATTGCTGCCAAAGGCGCTTCAACAAAGTACTGGGTAAAGGGTCTGAATACTTATGCCAATGTGATATTTCAGTTTTTCCTTTTTAATAAATTTACAGACATTTCTAAAATTCTGTTTTCACTTTGTCATTATGGGGTACTGAATGTAGATTAATGAGAAAAAAAATGAATTTGAACGATTGTAGTATCAGGCTGCAACATAACAAAATTGAAAAAAGTGAAGGGGGTCTGAATACTTTCCGAATGCACTGTATATTACATTATAACAAACAGATTTTAATAAACTCAGAGCAGTGAGATGTAGGATTGCACAAGAAGAGAAGCTAATGGAAAAGCTTCTCTAGGTGGATCAGAGTACCTTAAAAAAAAAAAAGATACTAAAACCATAACTCTAAATAATTCCAATGAGAAAAGAAATGAGGACAACAGAAGAGGCCAATACAATATGTCAAAAGTTCAGTGAAGATCTGGAAAGGATATACAGTATATAGGTGGTGGAAGAGGCAAGTCATCAAGGAAAAATTTATTCAGGTATTCCAGAATTGTAGAGAGGGTAACAGGAAAGCTAAAACTCAAGAATGTATTGAGGTTGACAAACAGTGCTAAGAACAAGATCTATTTAGATACATTCAACATAAATTAAAGAATCAATATACACACTGTTTACTGAAAGTGGAAAATGCTAACAGGTAACAAAGAAAGGGCAGAACTATTATTTTGGTTCAAATGTATTGAGCAAGAAAGTATGCCTTCTGCCAGCACAGCATGAAGAGCAAGATGAAAGGCAGGATGGAAGATTGAGGCTGACAGAAATATGGTCAGGGAATAGCTTTTTACTTGGAATAAGTTTAAATCTCCAGGACCAGCTGCACCCCATGATACAGAAGGAACCAGCTGGCGGTACTTTTAGATATTATTGTGGAAAAATCCTGGAGAACTGGTGAAGCACCAGATGACTAGAGAGCAAATGTTATTCTTACCTTCAAAAAGGAGGGAAAAGATCATCCAGCAAACTAAAGATCAGTTAATCTGATATAAATACCTAGGAAGATTCTGTATCAAATCTGTAAGCACCTTAAAAACAATGCACTAATGCCTGGAAATCAGCATGGGCTGCAAGTAATAACATGAAATTAAGCTGAGCCAACTACACATCTCTTCCCTTAGATATCCATAAAATGAGGTATATCTGGCTTGATAATAGTTCTTGTGAAAAAAAATTGGAACACTATTCAATTGCAACTGATTATGAGCCAGCACTGTGACATGGCTGCAAAAAAACAAACAAACAGGTAAGTGTAATTTTAGTTCCAGCAACAAAAATTATATTTCTAAATTATGATGAGTAGAAATTTCTGTTTTATGCTACACTGGTCAGGCCCCACCTTGAATGATGGCTCCAACTCCATGCAATGCATTTTAAGAAAAATACAGACAAAATGGAACACGTGAAGAGAAAGGCATCGATAATGATCAAATGACTAGAAATTAAGTCCTATGAAAAGTATCAAAAAGAACTGTTAACTCTTGAGAAGAAAACAGAAGACTTGAGAAGAAGCAGATATGGTAGTAATCTTCAGAACAGGTTCTATTCTCTACCATTCCAAAGTACAAGAGAATAAATAGTAGGATTAAGTTACAGGAAAACAGATTCTAGCTGATAGAGAAAAAACAGTAAAAACAAACTGACGCTATTTACCTAGAGAGGTAGTGGGCTCCCCTGCACTGGAGTACTCAAGTGGAGGTCAGACAGCTATCTTTCAGGGGTGCTTGAATTAGGACTCCTCTACTGAGAGGGCTAGTCTGAGTGGCTGAAAGTCTCCTTCTGATTCCACGATTCTCTGAATATTAATTTTCTGGGGACTAACGAGCACCTAACTAAGCCATTTAGGTTTAGCCTAACATAATTAGCTGCTTCGCCTGATAGTTAAGTCATTAGCTGATTCCTTACCCGAGATTTCCAACTCTGCCCAATGGGACTTTTTCCCATTGGCTACCTCTTCTGCTGACATGATGGTATATATTCTGCGAGGATCTGGAGGATCATATTTTTCCTTTGGCATCCCTGTTAGTCTGAAAAGAAAAGCCGTATCATTACTACAGCATGTAAGGTATAATAACAAATTTCTCATCATTAAATGACTCATAAGGATGAAAGATAATTGGTATATAATATGTAATAAAAGACTCTGTCTGTTACAAAACGCTAGAGTGAAAATTAAGCTAGACATAACGAGACCCAATCTGTAGGCTTACAATACTTTATTTATTTTATTACTAAGATTTCTATACCATTCCATTCTGGACTACCTCTGAACAGCTTACAAAGAAGAAAATGCATTAAAAACTATGCTATAATAAAAGAACCATCCAACTCAACCTAACATTTCCAGAAGGCCTTATTGATTAGCCAGGTTTTTATAGCTCTGTGAAAACCCAGCACAGATGAAGCAGTCTGAATATGTAAAAGCAAGCTGTTCCATAAAGGGAGGGGCCACCACTGAGAAAGTCCTATTGTGGGGTACCAGCAGATGAAACTGCTTTGGTTGTAGGACCCTCAACAGGCTATAGTCTCCATGTTTCACTGGATAGACAGATTCATTTTGGAGCAGGCAGGTCTGAAGATATCCAGAACTAACCTGATGGCAAAGAGTAAAATTTAGGGTGTTGGTGGGTTTATTTTATCAGCAAAAGGGGGACATTGGTGATCAGTTCAAAGCAGTATTTTGGAAGAGAGACAATGATGATATAAGTCACAAAGAATGGTTTATCTGGTAGCTTCTGTTGGATTTTCATCTTGTTTGGACTCGTTTAAAATATTTTCCCTTAATTTTATTATGATATAACTATACGTACTCTTCCATGGGATATTACAGAGTTACTGCATTTTAAAAACAGTATATCACTTTGAAGCTTGAGTGCACAGAAAAAAGATACAGAAACAATTTTAATAAATAATGCATGGATATAATTTTACATGCTTTACCTATCCACTGGGTTTGCTCTTAAGACCATCTTCTCTTCATATGGAAATACTATTATCATATCTAAGCAAATACTTCAGAAGTAAAAACAGAACAAACAAAAAAGTTTGTTCAAAACCTTTCTCTAAGTATGTATACTGTATATCTAACCATCCAGCTACAAACAAATTAAAAAGCTCTATAGTATTATCTCATACCTCAAAGTAATATGAACTAAAAGTGATAAATCTTAGCCAGCAACTTTTATATTTTACCATCTCTATATAAATGCTATTCTGTGGCAATTTAATTAGAGTCATTACATTTTTTTCTCTAAATAGAAACTTTAATTTCCTAGAAATACTAACCATTTTCCCCTATTTATTTTTTTGCCACACAGAAGTGGTCTAAATTAATGCTTAGGGTAAATTAGGGTAAATTAAGGCTTTCAACTGTGGAATACAGCACATAATTAATTACACTGTTCCTTGGCATAACAATGATAAAAGCTGGTATGGAATATTTATGTTTAGAACACTGATGTGAGCTTACAAGTGAAAACTTCTAATGTTTCTTTCTGCATTTAAGTTGGAAAAGAAATAAACTACACCTATGGTGTCTGCAGGATAGAAGACATTATGAACTAGTCACTGTAGTGTAATTAATTTGGGATTTCAAAATCAGGAATCTTTTTATTGATTTTACACTGGTCCGTGGCAAGGAAATGAAACCATAGTCCTCCAGGCATTGTTAGACTCCAACTTGTAGCAGCCTCGGCTAACATAACAAATGGGCAGCCAACTTCCTCAACACTCAGTCCTAATACTTGGTTGAGATCCAGATATAAGCACATGCAACTAGACTGCAGACATAGATCTTCCTAAGCAAATGAAATAGGAGAAATAATAGCTACTGAATAGCTGGGTCTCTGAACTAATGTTGCTTTAATTCTTCTGCTCCAAACAGTTGTATATCATGAGGCTAGATTCAGAATTAGGATATGCTGCTGATATGCTTTTTTTTTTTTTTAATCTTTCTAAGAATTAATGCTCTTTGCCCTAGATCACAATATATGCTTGTAACTACATTCTAACACAAAGGTTTCAAAGCATTTTATGCACAGTGGCCCTATCTGGCTGACACACAAAAATACATGAGCACAAAATAAGTACCTTAGCAACTGGCATTTGTACACAGTGAAGACAAAGTTACGCTCCAGGCTATAGATTTACAAGGGCATCCTTGAAAACACAAGCTGCCAAAAGAGTTGCATTCCAGTATGAAACAAATTGCATCAAGGACAAAAGGAGCGGAAGGATTGTTTTCTTAAAATAGCCACCATTCTGGATTTAACCATAATCATTACAGTCTTCTGCTCAAATCCTCTTTTCTATACAACTTCAGAGGAACATCAACTCCACCCAAATGTGAACTTCACAAAGTTTTAAAAATGAATACATAAAACCATTTCCGCAACTGATATACTGTACAAACATAGCATAATTATCTAGTGCTATCCAGCCTTAGCACCAGGGACGAATATCACTGCATGCTTTAATTCATGAGCTAGTAACTTTTTATTTTAGGAGAAAAACATGAATGTTGGATTGAACTTCTTACTTTGCTCTAATAGCCAATGTTTAAGAACCACTAGTTTCACAAAGGGTTCAGACTTTTCTGGAGTTATGTACTGGTACAGAACAGCCACCATCAGTTTTGAAGGCAGCTCATTCATGCATGACAATGGAGCTAACAAGAACAGCCCAGCAGTTCACAGCTTAAAGTTCACAGCCGCAGAACTCAGAGCCAGATATGAAGTCTGGGAATTGAGTTCCCCAGCACTACCCTCTCATTTACTGATTTCCTACTACTACTCTAGTTAGATATTTGATGGTTTAAAGAAAACAGACACCATCTCAATGTGAAAAGCATATACTCTGCACGAGAAAATTTTGGAGTCAATCTATGTTTCTCAAGTTAAAGGATCTTGGGTGGAAAGACTAGGAAAGCTTTCCACCTGGCACAGCCTGGAAACTGTTGTCTGTGAAATTAAACTTCTATTAAGTTCAGATGCAGAAACGTTTGGGACTGAGTTTTACCATCTTAAGAGCTCCACCTCATGAATCAATCTATTTCTAGACCTTGCTCTCTACCAGTTATTACAATGCACTTTTACAAAGACAGCTTGCCTTTAAAGACAGCTTGGAAATTTCCAGCTGGTACAGGGTGCAACCACTGGAGCCTTAGGTCCTCAGATGTTATTAGCAGGGGTGTGGAGTCAGAGTCGGAAGCAATTCTTAGGTTATTGGAGTCAGAGTCGGTAAAAATGTACCAACTCTGGCTCCTAATAAACTTAAATTGTTTATAATATAAATAATATGTTAAAATTTCCTATTCCATAGATAATTTGATTAACCTATTTTTTTCAGGATATATTTTAATTTCAAGTTCTCTGCAAATGTCAAAATATATATATTTTGATAAAAGTATAACCTCATTGTTTTTATTTTTTAACTTTTATCCTTGTTTAAACTATAAGGTTATTGAATGTTTGCAATTTTCTTAATAAATAAAATTTTAAAAACCCAGAATGTCTTAAGCTATAGCCTTTAGACTCAAGCTTTAACAGGTTAGGGTTCTAAAAAGTTGCCTGCTGGTTCACGTTGGCAGTGATGAAATGCCTCGTATGTTGCATGCTTGCAGTCGATATAGGAAATATATAATTAGAATATTTATAATTTATTTCCTGTATCAATATATAACTAAAAGAATCGGAGTCGGAGTCACCATGAATAAAGGGGTCGGAGCCAAAGGTTTTATGTGCTGACTCCACAGTCCTGGTTATTAGACTAAACTTTCCTCACCCCTAATAACTGGCTGCCTGGGGATGAGGGGAGCTGTAGCCTAAATCAACACGAAGACCTAAGACTTCAAAGATATAAGTCAGACAATAAATACATATTATATTAGTTTTATATTGGCCACTCAGGCTACCAGCTTGTTTCCAAGTTGTATTTAATGTCTTGATTTAAATTTGAAAGCTCAAAATGGAATATTTCCAGGGTTTTTTGAATGCCCTATTAGGAAAACCTGGATACTATGGATAGGACCTGTTTAAAGGGTAACTCCAATGCTTGTTTGTTTATTAGATTTGTATGGCTGCCCATCTTAGAGCAGGCTGCCCATCTCAGAGCAACTTTGGGCAACTCACAACAATAATAGAACTACAAACTATAAAACCAAAAATCAAAAACCAGAAAAAAACCTGGCAGCTCAATCATTTCTTGGGATGCCCCAACAACTATCCATGGACTCCCATCACTCTACCCCAGAATCATCCTGATCGCCTTCTGGAAGGTTAAAACTGTGGGGGCCTGCCGAATCACTGGGGGGGAGGTTGTTCCACAAGGTAGGGGCAGCTATCAAAAAAGCTGCAGAAAAGTAATTATTGAATTCGTTTCTTAAGGAGCTTAAAGTTCTTCTTAAGGTTCCCTCTTGCAATTTTCAAATCACTCTTTTTTTGAGTGATTTTATGCTAGAGCATGTATTAATTTTTATTTTCTGCTCTTTATGTGCACTTTTCAAAATTGTTATGGGACAGTGACATCTCTTCCAAATAAAACTGTCTTGCAGTAGCTTTTATTTGTAGATTTCAAACTGTATGTACGAATGAAGATGTCCTAGACTATACCTAGCAGTCATGCATTTGATATTTGTGTAAAGGATTGAACTTCTAATGCAAGTAGGCTTTGCCTACTTCATTTTACATTAGGATGTGAGGGTGGTGCAAAGCCTTGTAATTAAAGCATTAATAAAACATGTGGGAACGGCTGGGCAGCCACTCTGTTCCCACACCATACATAGCTATACATGCTGCAGTGGTTAAAACCATTATTCTTTCTTCCCCCTTCTTTGATACTGTTCCCACTGGATGTTTGTGGAAAGCCCACCTTGAACAATTTATAGCAAATACAATAAACAATACAGAAATAGTTCTTGGGAAAGCTCATGCCCTTGTAGCCAGTTGGGTCAGAGTTACAAGTTACCTTCCAGTAAACAGCCACAAACTTCTGTCGATATGAGCTATTCTGGTACATAACATCTTAACCACTAGACCAGACTCAATGGGAGGGATGAAATATATTATGGTTACTTCTCAGTAAAGAATAAATTTCAACAAAGAGCAACCTGAAAACTGTATCACCAAAATGTATTAGGAGCTAACCTTAGTTTTGTCACAGTTTGGAGACCAACTTGATTTTACAGCTTGGCATTAATTATCTTAAAGGATGTATGCTGTGTATTAAGAATGCTGGCCTTGAGACGTCTTTAGCACACCTGTTGGGTCAGTAAGACAGAGAAAATATGAAGTTCAGCCTACAATCCAGGCATCCTGTCTATGTTTTATGGAATCTCCAGCAAACCACAATATCAACATGTGTTTGCGTTCACTGAAAAGACCAGCTTCTGAAATTCGTGATAGCACTGTTTGTAATCTACAGCAGAGTTGTTAATGCTTATACTACAATGTACATCAGTGTGACAGAATATGCATGGCGGTTGCACATGTGCAGCTCAGGTTGCCTCCATGCACTAGAAGCTTAAAACACATCCAATCTGACTCAGCTCTATCTTCATTCTAGTTTTTTTTTTGTCTTGCCCTATCCTTCCTAGGTTTTGCTAGAAATTTCCAAAATAAAATAACAAAAAGCAATCAACCAAAGAAAGGCATACTCAAAGGGAAAATTCTAGAAAAATGTATTTAGTGTTGGTTCTTATATCTTCAAACTTAGCCAAACATTCATCCACATACACATATAAGACCCAAGAAAAACCCACTCAACATTCCATCGCATTAAACATACCTGTCTCTCTCTCTCTCTCTCAAAATAATTGTCCAAATAACCATTGAACCTATAAGGAATGCAGTGTAGCAACTGCCATAGTTACATATATATTTTTGCAGAAATGGGAAATATGTATAATTATATAAGGTAATATATATTATTGTGCAGGAAGGGGAATCTGTGCCTTTCTAGTTGCTATGGAGCTAGAACTCCAAGCAACCCCAAACAGCATGGTCAATGGTAAAGGATAGCGGAAAATATAGTTCAACAACACTTGAAAGACCACAAGTGAACCCAACAAATCTAAATAAATGAACTGCCAAAAAGACTTTCTGTGTCATCTACTTCCATATTGAGCTATTCCAATTATTAATCTAGTATGCATTAATCGTACACACAGAGTTCTGAATTGTGGCCACTTAGTTCTATCCCATTTATTTTGGCTTGTGGGAAGAAATGAAATGTATAAATCCCGGGGATTTTTCCCAGACATCAAATTTCCCCCACTTTTTTTTTTTATTCTCAGTGCTTTGAAAGGACTGCTGCAACTTCACTCAAGGCATGAGCTTCAACAAGCTGATTTTTACAACTTAAAATTCAGACTGGATCTCAAAAAGATCACAGAGTCATTTGGAAGTCCACAGGTCTGATCGACAGCAGTAAAGCAATAGGGGTCATACAGTTGGCAGTTGGCTGGTCTTTAAACCAAGGTGCTGTGTCAA
The DNA here is from genome assembly GCF_059951505.1 of Python bivittatus. Classification (NCBI taxonomy): domain Eukaryota; kingdom Metazoa; phylum Chordata; class Lepidosauria; order Squamata; family Pythonidae; genus Python; species Python bivittatus. The sequence continues at coordinate 50,621,505 of NW_028277034.1, read as the reverse complement.
CAAAAGATTGCATCACTAGATGTCTTCAGTTTCAAAGACATTAAATACTTCTGTAAATTCAATGTCAGGTCACCAAGTTATGCAAGGCTTTCCATGAGTCACAAACAAGCTTCTCAGCTAAAAACTATTCCTCAAAAGCAGAGTTTGGATTACTCTTTTAATATACTATAGAACAGAGAGTTTCAACAACATACCCATCATGATTGCTTTATTAAATAAGGATAGGTTTAGGTTGCTCCAAGTATTGGTGCCTTTAATACAGTCTTACATACAATTGCTCAACACATTGTTCATCAGATGCCTTCAGTTTATGATTTTGTAGCCTTTTTTTACTTAAACCAAGGATAAGCTACTGAATCTACACAGCAGTGAAACTGAGCAGCTCTTCCATTTGTTTTTCATTTACTCAGATTTCTTGGAACCAGCAGTGCTTTGAAATCTGAGCAGCTTATTCCAAGAAACAAAATGATGTGCAGACAAACAAGTCTTCATTCAGTTTATTTGTAATAGTGAAAATCTGCAAAATACACCATTTTGATTTTCCTTCTTCTTTCAAAAGATTATAGGACAAAAAAATTCAAGAAATTTAAATTTATTATACTCTAAAGCAGATGGCAAAGAAACTTGAGGCAGGATCATATGATAGCAGTTAGATATTTTCACACAAGTGCGTAATAATAATTCATACTACACTGTCATAAATCCACATGAGAATTTGGATCAGATCCAAGTAGCCTTCATATAAACAGGTTTTGACTTGCTTTGCAAACTCTTTCTCCAACATCATCTCAGACTGCCAAACATCTCAGCTATGTTGAGAAAAGCACTGTGTAGTACATTCAAGCAAGCTTTTAAAGCTATTTCTGAACAAGGAAAGAGCTCTGTATTGTATATCTACAGCCACAAAAACAGAAAGCTCACATTATAACACACCCTGTTTTGTTTAATCAAAAATACAATTTTTTGAAAGTACTGCCATTAACAGCTATTACCTTTTCTAATCAGGCTACTAGAAGATATTTTGTGACCTGTGAATAATGTTATCTCTGAGAAAATGCCCTCTATCCCAAATTTTGTATACATCAGTTTCAGAATTGTACGTGACAGCAATTATCAGACACAAATGTATAATTTTGATGGAAAAACTCCATTTGACATCCAATTTCAGTTGGAATAATTTCTACTGCATTATAGAATAAATAACCTGTAGCTTAAGAAATAAAAGATACTGAGAAATTCATTTGATCAGCTGAAAACTCAAAAAGTGTACATGACAAAGAAAAGCTAAGGATCTTTTTAAAGATTTCAAACATTCTGAAGTGTGTGTCTAAACTAAAGCGCTCATACCAGAGGCATAATAAATTCTGACTCCTAAAATGAATCTAGTATGCCCTCTTATAAAGCTCTAATCATGAATTAATATTTTGTAAAGCTGATGGAATAGCATACGAAAACCTCAAATATCCATACTGTTTTTGCCTATATTTGTCACTGTCTTGAAGCTCCTACACAGTAAAGGTTAATTACCTAAACTGTGCCATACCAACCCCGTTGAAAAGCTTCTGATCACTGGAAGATGGATCCAACAGGAAAACATTAATTCCACTTTTTCTAGCTTAGAAGGCAGGACTTAAAAGCTTCTTCTTGTCCTGTGAAAGGAAACTTCTCCCTGCACTGACCTTAGCCCAGTGTGTTTCAATTCCTCTTTATTCTGCATTGTAGCATAACTACCAAACTTGCACATGGGATTGGAAGACCAGTGTCTAAGAGCTGGCATGCTGCTATGAAGTTTTTTCCATCTCAAACTTTGGACAGCTTGGATGTTTTCTTTAATCTAAATTAGGTGGAATTGTTGGGTCCATCTTCTGGTGACCACCAAGATTCTTCATAATAAATCCAGCTATCCTTCTCAGTCACAACAGAGGAAGTCAAGAAGAAAGGGATATACTAAAGCAGTACTGCCATGGCAGGTCACCACAACAGTTTATAGCACTCAATATGATTCAATACAGCCAAAGCTTTGCTCATTATGAATATATTTTCCTCTATCCATCTGTTATGAAGTGAGAATCTATCCTGCCCTGTTTTTTCTGTTTGTAGGACACAAACAACTGCCCCTTTGCCCCTCTAATAGAGTAGATCCCCAGAGCCCTACAAACATCTAGTTTGAGTCAGGTGCATCTTCTGGGGTGGAGTCAGTCTGCCTGCCCACTCTAGCAGCAATTGCCCCATAATTGGCCTTTCTCTCCTAGATTTCCTCTCTGCAACGTGGGATGGGAAATGTTCTTTTGGACTGCTGGAGGATCAGCCTGGTGCCCAATAAACAGAAGGGTGTGTCAGGAGGGGGAGTTTCTGAAGGCCTTCACCTTTACCTTGTTGGGAATGGACTTGAGGCCAGGGCTGTCACTTGCCTCCTCCAATCCTTTTGAAGATCCACCTGGACTCTCCCCCATTTCCAAGCTGCTCTCCAAACTTGGTAATGTGGCCTTCTCAGCTGTAGCCTCCTGTGGCATGCCATCTGGCTGGCATTCAGCTGCCAGAGAAGTTTTCATGCAGTAGAGGAAGCAGTGGTCTTTATCACTCTTTTTCTTCCCTTTTTTTATTCTTGGCTCCTAAGATGGACTCAATGGAATGTTTCTTATACCATTCTATAATTCTATAAAGCTGAAAAGAAGTCTTTTTTTCGTGTCCTGGGACAGGAAGAAATCTCATGACCTACTTTCTTGTCAGTTTCAACTCTGGTTAATGGAAACAACCCATTATTCTTCCAGTACATTGGTTTTTCAGCATATGTCACAGATAGTTCTACAGTTTAAATAACAAAATTATTGTCATTATTTATGAGGAGTGGATGAAAAATACCTTTTTAAAGAACATGAACAAAATGTAGTTTTGTAAATAGTATTAATTAGTGTTCATGAGCCATTTACTAATTCTTGTGGAAATTATTTTTTCAGAATTTCTAAAGCCAAGCCATATGAAAAACACAGCTGACATAATATTTATTAGGGATTAATAGGAAAAATGTGAGCTGTATTGTTTTCAAAGGAGAGTATTAAATATATGTTTCTCATTTATAAATCAATAGAACTTAAACCTGGTCAACTTTTATCAAGTTATTTAATATTACCTAAGGGAAAAATAATTTGTGGAGGATTTTTATTTATTTATTCCATATTAGACCTAGCTTAAAGCAATTATCTCAAAACAATCTAACTGTGATGGAATGTATAGTGGGGCAAAAAAGTATTTAGTCAGCCACCAATTGTGCAAGTTTTCCCACTTAAAAAGATGAGAGAGGCCTGTAATTTTCATCATAGGTATACCTCAACTATGAGAGACAAAGTGGGACAAAAAAATCCCGAAAATCACATTGTCTGATTTTTAAAGAATTTATTTGCAAATCATGGTGGAAAATAAGTATTTGGTCAATATCAAAAGTTCATCTCAGTACTTTGTTATATATCCTTTGTTGGCAATGACAGAGGTCAAACGTTTTCTGTAAGTCTTCACAAGGTTTTCACACACTGTTGCTGGTATTTTGGCCCATTCCTCCATGCAGATCTCCTCTAGAGCAGTGATGTTTTGGGGCTGTCGCTGGGCAACACGGACTTTCAACTCCCTCCAAAGGTTTTCCATGGGGTTGAGATCTGGAGACTGGCTAGGCCACTCCAGAAGCTTGAAATGCTTCTTACGAAGCCACTCCTTCGTTGCCTGGGCGGTGTACTTGGGATCGTTGTCATGCTGAAAGACCCAGCCATGTTTCATCTTCAGTGCCCTTGCTGATGGAAGGAGGTGTTCACTCAAAATCTCACGATACATGGCCCCATTCATTCTTTCCTTTATACAGATCAGTCATCCTGGTCCCTTTGCAGAAAAACAGCCCCAAACCATGATGTTTCCACCCTCATGCTTCACAGTAGGTATGGTGTTCTTTGGATGCAACTCAGCATTCTCTCTCCTCCAAACACAACGAGTTGAGTTTAGACCAAAACATTCTACTTTGGTTTCATCTGATCATATGACATTCTCCCAATCCTCTTCTGGATCATCCAAATGCTCTCTAGCAAACTTCAGACGGGCCCGGACATGTACTGGCTTAAGCAGGGGGACACATCTGGCACTGCAGGATTTGAGTCCCTGGCAGCGTAGTGTGTTACTGATGGTAGCCTTTGTTACTTTGGTCCCAGCTCTCTGCAGGTCATTCACTAGGTCCCCCTGTGTGGTTCTGGGATTTTTGCTCACCGTTCTTGTGATCATTTTGACCCCACAGGGTGAGATCTTGCGTGGAGCCCCAGATCGAGGGAGATTATCAGTGGTCTTGTATGTCTTCCATTTTTTAATTATTGCTCCCACAGTTGATTTCTTCACACCAAGCTGCTTGCCTATTGCAGATTCAGTCTTCCCAGCCTGGTACAGGTCTACAATTTTGTTTCTGGTGTCCTTCGACAGCTCTTTGATCTTGGCCATAGTGGAGTTTGGAGTGTGACTGTTTGAGGTTGTGGACAGGTGTCTTTTATACTGATAACAAGGTTAAACAGGTGCCATTACTACAGGTAACAAGTGGAGGACAGAGAAGCCTCTTAAAGAAGTAGTTACAGTCTGTGAGAGCCAGACATCTTGCTTGTTTGTAGGTGACCAAATACTTATTTTCCACCATGATTTGCAAATAAATTCTTTAAAAATCAGACAATGTGATTTTCGGGATTTTTTGTCCCACTTTGTCTCTCATAGTTGAGGTATACCTATGATGAAAATTACAGGCCTCTCTCATCTTTTTAAGTGGGAGAACTTGCACAATTGGTGGCTGACTAAATACTTTTTTGCCCCACTGTATCTACGAGGAGGAGATACATTTAGTTTGGCAAGATTCTGTTTATAAGGTATAAGCAAATAAAGGAACTATACTCAACTGGACTGTTTCACTGATGTTCTTGGGCTGGGCCTGACACTAACTCACATGTGCTCAAAATGGTTGTGGTGTTCATGAGCAAATTTGACTTGCAAAATTGGTGGTGGTGGGACTTGCATACACAAAGCACAATCTCTGTACCAACCTGTTCCCATTGTGCCTGGATAAGGTGGTGAGGGAGCCCCAGCTTTGTATGCCATCTTCATGCAAAACTGGATCCCTGTCAGAACCTGCTCCCACTCTGTCTGAACAAACCAGCAAAGTCTGGATTTTCTACACCTGCTTCTATAAAGAGCAAATACTGATCTAAAGTCAATGAGGAATGACAAATGAGAGCGCTCTTCTTAAAAATAAAACCCAGACTTCAGAAATTATGTAAAACCAAATAAGTTTATTCTGTCCATCAGAAATATAATTTTAAATATGATTTTACTGTTTTTCCAGTTAAAGTTTTTATTTTATAAAGTTGCAAGCTTCTATCATTGTGTTATTTGCTATACAGTTTATTAAACCATTATTTATTTTTCCCCAATTAAATAAATTATTAATTTTACTCATGGGGGAGAATCACAAATTCATTTATCACAAAACTACTTATTTTTTAATGTTAATCCCAAATAGCACCCATGTTAATTTGCAGCCTTTAAAAAACAGACTTGCAAACGGTTACACAGAAATAAAAACCTTACGCATTTAACATTTCCTACATATCACAAGAAGTACTTCTAATTAGCTCCCACTCTTGTACTTTTAGTATTGTAGTAGAAGCAGGTGCTTCCTTTGTCATAATCCTGATGTTGCAATGCAATTATGCTATATCTGATGTAGGAAGTGGTGCAATATCTATATTTATAGTAAGACTGTTCCATTAAAGATATTTCTTGCTAAGACAATAAGAATAGCTCTGCTAGATCCAGCCAAGGGCCATCCCAGTTCAGCATTTGTATCTTACAGTGGCGAGCCACAAGCAGTAGACAGATGTATGTCCCTCTCTGCTGACTAGTTTCCTGTATGGGATATTTGCTAGCAGTCTCCACAACCCAGCGATAACACTGAATCTTTAGACTTAAATTCCTTGACATGTTCTCCATTAATTTATGTAATCTCCTTTTAAAACCATCCATAGTAGTTGCCATTACCACGTCTTGAGATAACAAATTCTACAGGTTAATTACATACTCTGTGAAGAGATGCCTTCTTTTGCCTATTCTAAATCCTCTTTCAATCAGTTTCATTAGATTACCTCTGATTCTAGTGTTTTCACAGTAAGAAAAACTGCTGCCTGTCCACCTTCTCTGTGCCATGCATGATTTTATAAATCTCAATAATTCCTTCTCCTTTTTTTCAACGTAAACACTCCTAAATATTCTAGCCTTTTCTCATAAGGGAAGTATTTGGGCCCCATGATCATTTTAATTGAACTTTTTGTACTTTTCCAGTGCAATTCTATCCTTTTTCAAATACTGCTACCACAACTATATAAACAATATTCCAGACGCAGACATGGCATTGATTTGTATAAAGGCATCACTGTTGGTAGTTTTATTTTCAGTCCTTTTCCTAATGATCCATAACATGGAACTTGCCCTTTTCAGATCCAACATCTTCATGAGCTATCCTCTATGACCAAAATATTTTTTTCATGGTTAGAGGAATCTGAGACCCCAATCAGTGTATATCTAATTATTTATTATATTTATGTAATGCCTTTTGTTCAGGAGCTCAAGGTGGTGTATACAGCATCCCTCCTCCTATTTTTCCCCCAACAGCAACCCTATGAGATAGATTGGGCTGACAGAGAATGATTGGCCCAAAGTCACCCAGTGAGTTTCCATGGCTGAAGGCAGGTTGAACCTGAACTTCTCCAATGCCAGCGTAGCTTCTTAATTGTTATATGTGAAGTTAAGGGTTCTTCCCTGCCCCCATCCATGATATTATATTTACTTAAACTGAACTGCATTTGCTGTTTGGTTAATTATTCATCCAGTTGAAAGAAAATTTTCTAGACTTCTTTATCTTCACTTTTGGTTTTCATTCACAAACTAAGCCAGTGTACTGCTTACCCTAAGTCAAGATAATTTATGAAGAAGTTGAAAATCCCTGGTTCCTAAATCTTGAGAAATTCCAGTTTTCTTCCCTCTCTGAGAAAACTGCTCACTTATTCCTATGCTTTGCTTTCTAGTAAACAGTTAGCAATTCATATAGTTCTGTGTAAAGTATTTGCCTCCTTTTACTTTTTCTAAATTTTTGTTTATCTTTGCCACTGAATTTTATCAATGCTACTTGTGGGCCCTACTAAATACATAAAGGGAGTCTGAGTAAACAAAGTTCCAGGTAACATATTTTACAATAACATTAACAAAGTGGACTGTGTCCAAAGAAAAACAACCAAGATAATAAGGGGGCAAAGGAAAAAAAATGTGAAGAATAAGTCAATGCATTAGGTATGCTTAGCCTGCAGGAAGACATAATTGTCTTCAAGTATCTGAAAGGTTGCCACATGGAGTTGGGGCAAAACTCCTCAGGACTGTTCCAGAAGACAGGATAAGAAATACAGACTTTAAATTATGTTGGTTAGACATGAAGAAAGATTTCCTAACGATAAAAGCTATTTAACAATGAAACAGCTTGCCTTAGGAGGTAGTGTTTCCATCAATGAAGGTGTTTAAACACAGGCTGAATCTGTTGACAGTGCTGTATAGTACTAGTGATCTCAATAGAAGAGAACATGTATAGCTCAATAGAAGAGAATATGTGTAGCCCACACCCCCACCAACACTGGCAGGGCATACCACTGTATATAAACAGAGAGCAAACCTCACTCCATTCTAGCACTGAAGATGCTACCTAGCCAGGTAATGAAATGTTTGCAAGAAAATAACCAAGCTCAGCAAACCCCAAGGACTCCACTAGTGATCTCTTGAGCTGAGCAGAGGACTGGGCTAGATAATCTCTGTTTATGTAATATATGCAACAAGTACCAAACTCAAACATAAACAAACACAAACTATAAGACACGCCAATGTGAAAAAGTTACTGTCCCTCTAGTTCAATCAATTTTATTAAAGGAAGAACTTAATTTAATGAAGTATGAAGTCAGTCACTTAAGTTAATTATGTTCATTGTTATGCCTAACGATCAAACTCCTTAAATTTCACAAACTTCTGCTCTCCTCCAGTAAATTTCTTTGATTCTAGAGCATACACACAGAAATTGCCAAGGTTGGGAAACACTGTTTTAGAGGAACTTCATGCCTTACCCAAAGGAAAATTTTGAAGACCTCTGTTAGAAACTAATTCATGCCTGTGAGCCTAGAAAAGGTTATAAGATCATTTGTAAAGCTCTGAGTCTTCACTGATTCCGAGACACAGTCTTGAAATGGAGAAGATCTGTGACAACACTGAAACATGAGTGGCTGCCCTGTCAAAATCACTTTAAGAATGAAGCATAAAATTGTTCAGTAAGCCACAAAGAATCCCTGAACAACCAGAGCTCTGCAGGCCTCTCTTACCTTAACTAAAGTCAGTGTTCATTGCCCCATCATCAGAAAAGCACTGAGTAAAAATGGGATTCATGAGAGAGCAGCAAGATAGAAGCCATGCTCACCCAGAACATTGGTAATTGTCTCATGTTTGCCAAAAAGCACCTGGATGATTTTCCAGGCTTCTTGAAAAAAGAAAGATGAATTAAGTATTGAATTTTCCAGACCAATTGGATATCTTTAAGTGACTAAAATCAAACATTGCATTCCATGGTAATGACTTCATATAAACTATGAAGAATGGAGGTGGTTTACTCAAAAGTCTGATGAGAAATTTTGTCAAAGACTTTTTTGAAAATCCAAACATCCAAAACTGATAGTCACCTTCATCCATGTGCCTGACACCCTTAAAAAAAACTCTACAAGGTTGGTGGAACAAGACTGCAGAATCCATGCTGACTGTCCTTCATCAAGGCTTGCTCCTCTATGTGCTTATTTTTATTACCACTGCTACCAATTTGCACAAAACAGACATTAAGCTGACTAACTACAACTTCTTGGGTCCCTTTTAAAGTAATTTAGAGAAGTATTTTAAGAGATTTAAATATGACAAAGGATGTTATATAAAGTTTAAACTAAGTTATCTAAGGGGCCTGTGCCAGATCAGGCTTCTTTTCATCAAATTGGATGTTGTGGAAGATTTACTACCTAATTTTTTCTAATAATTTATTAGCTGCTATTGGGTCTTTATACTGTCATCTATAGATTGAATGAAGAAACCATTAAAGAAACTAATATTCTGCACATAATTAAAAAAGAACTGCTCTAATCGTTATAATGAATATTATAGAATTGCTATAAAATACAAGTACTAATTTTGGCAAAGAAGCACTTAGTTGCACTTTAAAAACTGAACATTATACAACACTGGTGCAACAAACAAAGTGACTCTGGGGAGTATTTTTTATAATAAACAGACTTGGAAAAGGATGTGTTAGAAAAGGAATCAAGTAATGACAGACTAAAACCTCTCAAATAATTTCATAGATTAAGGACAACCATTTTATGCCACACTTATTACTATCTATTCCATACCATTTTTGTTGAGTAACTGACTGCAAAGTGTCCACTTTTCTTGCTCCAGTAACCAAGGATACCATTCAAAGTCATTATTTAATTTTTATAGAAAGATAATGATCAGTACTTATGCTACAAGGTAAGCACAGCAAATCTGCTAGTCACATCTAATATAAAAGATCACCCAGGTATGCAAATTTAGACATATAATTCACATATAAAAGCCATTAGAAATTATAAATAAGATGCCAATACAGACCTAAAATGAACTCTGGGCCAATGAACCTTTTCTCGTCATGGCAATGTATATAAAGAACAGCTCTATTTCTCAACCGAACAGGTCTATCATATACATACTGCAAAGAAACAGGATTCCTTATCTCTGACTTTTCTCTGACTTCCAGAATATAAAAGAGCCTATCCACACCTCAGTGTGAGTCAGTACTGTGACAATGTGCCATTAACTTTAAAACAGAGTCACCCCACAGTGAGATGGGCAGTGACAAATTTGAAATATAAATAAATGAAAATAGAGTATATTGAACATTAGAAGTAATTTTGAAACTTAACTTGTGCAAATAAGTCATGGTTATTTAGTAAATGCTTATGCTTATTTCAAAATCAAATCAAAGAACTGAAAAAAATTAAGTTAACGTAAGAGATGCAGTTAGTGTACAGCCTGAATGTCTGTAGCTATGAAAAAATACCAATTGTTCAAAAGCATCTGTTGGACATGAATATTCTTAGTATGTCAAAAAAGGGTTCACTTGAGAGAGCAGCAAATCCTGTATGTACAAAGGCCCCACTATCATTGTCAGAGATCATTTTAGTGTTTTTGCAGTTAATGAAACTAATCAACCAAAACAGTCTCTCACAATTAAACAGCCCATATAGAAATATTAAAGTAAATTGTTATGTATTTTGGCCATATAGTTAAAGCCTTCTTTCAGCAATTACGTTGCTCTACTTTTTTGAAAAAAATCACATAATATTTCATTGTCAATCTCGTAGGGGAAGGTTCCCCCAGAGAGGGCTTTTACAAGTTAATAGTTAATGACTTCATAAAGTAATTGCTCTTCATTTATTTGACAGTTAGGTTTCTATTGGACAACAAAAGGACCAGTTACTTTTCTCTAAATGATGTTTTCAATAAAACCTTTCCTGCATCCACTCCAAACAGCAATGGTTTATAAAGTAAATATGATTGACACAAGCACACTACAGTAAGTTTTATTTGTTTGCCTCTGGCTGATTAGATGGAGGTGAACTGGAACAAGTGTTGAAATCAGATCAGTTTCACTTGTATTTGTCAAGAGCTAGGCACAATGCTGATTGAAATGACTGGCCTCTGAAAGCTATTTAAGGAAAACACAGACTACTTCTTTTTCTGAGCCACATGTACATTTAGTTGTGTCTGCTATATTATTAGTTCTTACTTGTTTACACAGGGAATTTCACTGGGGTTATGGAAAATTTAAAAACAACAGATCTACAGTTGAATAATAGACTAATAACTCAAAACCAACTTTAAGCTCAAACTTTACAGTTTTTCCTCTCTTGAAAGATAAACTAACTCAGTGCTGTTTCAAATAACTCAATGGAAAAATCAGATAAAAAGAGGGAATTCAGAGCATCTACACAAATGACATCTTAAGTCTACTACAGACTTAACAGCCCCTTTTAGACAAATATTTGTTAGGCAAATACAATGCTTACTAAAATTAAAAGCCTATCTAAAAAACCCTTTTCACACAATTTCGAAAAGTGTGTCTTATTGCTAGATAATTTTACAAAGTGGAATATTAATACAAAATTATGATATAAAGTTTATATATTTCTTTGGTAAAAACAGGAATAAATTGATTTTCCCCCACTAAGAATTTAGAACAACATTTAACAAGAACAAATATGTTGGTCGGTGGCACCAAGTACTACTGTACAATTTTTATCTGAAACAAACATAAATAAAACATGGAATGTTCTTTTTATTTAAAGGACACTAAAAACAGGAAACAGATCCCTGAAAAATAGTACATCAGCACCGGATATATTTGATAAGATACTTTTAGTCAATATGGAAATTGTAACTATAAAATCCTCTGCTGAGCACTAAAGTCCAGGTGATAGACTGAGAAAGGGCAGGATCAGTGCAGGTTATTCTCTACCCCATCTCTGATTTAAGGCTACAGCATTAAACTTGGAATGCAAATAGCTGAATTGCCATTCACCAACAAGGCCCGAAGAACACTAACTTCACAATGGAATGACTCTGAAAAGATCACAGAATGTACCTTAGATTTGTTTGGTAATTTTGATTGGACAGCATTACTACTTATAAACAATAGAAAGAAAACAATTTTGTGCAAACACATACGAAAGGTTACAACACATTTTACATGTTGACATTAAACATGTGTAACAATATACAATTAAGAAGACAAAAGCCCCTGGTTTTGACAAACCCATCAAGGAATCAAATGCTTATTCAGTATCCTATCTTCCATTAAAGATTCGTTTGTTAGTTTATTCACAAATTATGGGAGTGAGACTATCCATAAAATTTAAAAAAGACTAGTTGAAATGCTGCTCTTATAAAGGCAAGGAGATAACACGTATACACATTACATACATCTAGTCAATCAAAGACAAGGACAGCCAAAACTGACTCAAAATATGCAGAACTGGTTTTTCCCTGGACAGAAACTTCACAGATTTGCAATAGTTTACATATATACACAAAACAGCTGCCCCATAACCCAAGATTTGTACATCTGGATTAACATCTTAACATAAACATGTGCGCACAAAGAATCACCCTTTATACAACCTGTTACAGTTCAGAGGCACTCCCAGAAAAATACAGGTGCCCACACAGAATTCTTCCTCTGGGGTAACAGGATATTTCCCACTATTCACAGCTGTTTTTTCCCTTGAACACAAACACTCCAAACATTAGCCACTAATCTTAATTTTAAAGAAGCATTCTGCAAGGCAGGATATAAACTGTATAAATAAAAACCCAGAATATCACACTGTGACGGCTATATTACATGCCATGCTTATACAAAATGTTATAGGTGTGCATTATTTCCTTTCTGAAGCTGCTACAGCTTTTGTTAAAAATACATCACCTGTGACAAATGCTATGTAATGTGAACCAAACGTCTACAACCTAGATCCCTTGTAAGGAAACATCCTTTAACATTCCCGCAACGCTCACAACCCGGACCATTTGCCCAGGAGCGCAAACAGTTTCACGCACACATCTATTTAAAATAAGTTACGTCTTGTTTTTCCAATGCATTATACTGTAGAGGAAAGTGAAATTCATTTAGATCGGAAGCTTTTCAGGCAAGTTCTGGGGCGCATGTGCACACCGAGCACCGAGTAACTTTTAAGGGCGAGTAATAGTGAAAAAAAAAGAAAGTGTCTCGTTTTCTCTCCCGAACGAAGCACGCCTGTTCACAGACGTCCAACGCGCGTGTTAAGCACCGAAACGGCAAAGTTATGGAACAACCCCAAACGTAGTCACGAAAGGCACGACGCAGGAAGTTGCAAAGATGCACGCCAGCAGACACACACACACACACACCCGCCTGCGCAAGCCCTCCGCTGACACGCAAGCCTCCGCGTGTTTGGCCAACGCATTCCCACGCAACCTCCCAAGCCTCGGCGGCGCGCGAAACCCGCGCCCTCCTCCCCCGCCGCCCTCCCTGGACCCTTCCACCGGCCGTTCCCGGGACTGAGCCCGCCCCGGCCGGCGCCGCCGACGAGGCCGGAGACGGGCCGCCCCGAGCGAGCGAGCAAGCGGGCAGGCCGCCCTCCCGCCGCCGCCGCCGTCGCCGCCACCGAGCGCCTCGCCGCGCCGCCGACCAGGCCCGGGCGCCCTTCTCGCGCTCACCTGCATCCAGCCCCCGGGGCGTCTGTCGACGGGGCTGAGGCGGCTGCTCAGGCGGCGGGGCTGAGGGCAAGAAAGACATGCAGGAGGCAGCGGCCGGGCCGGGCCGAGGCAGGACGGGCTCGAGGAAGCCACGGGCCTGACGCGGCGGGGGCGAAGCGGGCAGGCGGTCACCCTCCCGGGCCGACTTTCCCTCCTCCTCCTCTCCTCGGGCCTCGCCAGCAGCAGCAGCGGCGGCGGCAGAGCGGGGATTAGCGCTGGAGGAGGGGCCTGGCCTGCCTCGACGCCGCGGCGTGAAGGAGGGCTCCAGCCGCCGCCGTCTCCTCCTCCTCCTGCGGCGGCGCCTCTCCTTCCCGCTCCGCCGCCGCCCGCCTCCCGCGCCTCGCGCAGGCCCCCTCGCGCGCAGGCATCCCGCCCCGCGCCTCGCGCCTCGCGCCGCCCGGCCGCCCCCGCGGGGAGGGTCCTGCCAGGAGGGAGGCGCGGGCGCGCGGGGAAGGGGGAGGGGGCGCGCCTTTCGGCATGCGCGCGCGCGCGCGCTCCCCGCCCGGGCCGTGTGGCGGGCCCCTCGTGCGCCCCCGCGGCCTCCTCGGGCGGGGCGTGCCAGAGCAACGCCAGAGTGGCCCCTGGGGTATGGTTGCCCCCCCCGCAGCCTGATCAGAGGAGGAAGGGGGGCTTGCGTAGGGGCGGTGGGAAGGGGTCGGGGGCATTGGGGCAGTGAATAAGGGCAGCGCAGGGATGGTGTGGAGGAGGGGTTGGAGCAAAGCGTTAGGAGGCAATTCCTCCCTCTAGGCGACGCTTCAGTGCGGGGCAGGGGCCGCAGCGCACCGCCAACCTTGTGTGGCTTCCCCATCATTGGCATCTCATTGAGTAGCCTTGGAGCAGTGACCCGTGCAGGCATGCCAGGGGTTTGAGATGGGCTAAGACTGGACAGGAGAGCCCATTTGGTGTAGTGGTTAAGATACCAGGCTAGAAACCAGGAGACCTTGAGGCGCACACATACGAAAAGGGCTGGACAACCGTTGGAAGAGCTGAAGGACAGGTTAGGGACAGGTCATCATGGAGTTGACAACAGCTTGATGGCATGAGTGTGCATGTGTGCTTTCGAGTCAGTTTTTGACTTCTGGCGACTGCCTGGACTAGTCCCTGCAGTTTCCTTGGCAAGATTTCAGAAGTGGTTTGCCATTGCCCGCTTCCTAGGGCTGAGGGAGAGTGACTGGCCCAAGGTCATCCAGCTGGCTTCGGTGATAGGCATAATCATAATCAAGGCTGGACCTGAAAAGCCGGAGGTCCTGGTTTAATAGTGAACACCATCTAGACCACGGTGGACACCTTTCCTTTTGTCAGGCTTACTTTGATTTTCTCTAGAATTTAAGGTTTCACCAACTGTTGCTTGCTGGACCTGGAACCAAGGAGAAAAGATGCCTGTAAGTTTTTTTTTTTCAGACCTAGAACTGGAGCTCTCAAACAGCCTTCCATCCCCAAATCTCTTTTGCCCGTTCTTAATTTCAGGGATTGAATTTGGTGTGGGGAAAAAGGCAATACAGTTCTCCTGACTACTAATGTAATGGGACCTAAAAAATTTGCTAATCTTCAAAACATTTAGGGGTATTCTCATTTATCTGCTCTCTACCTGCCATGGTTCTAACAATATATTCTCTTAGCGTGTTAAAGACTGCTTTCCATTAGAGGAAGAACACTTATTTCAAATTATCCTACTTCAGACACATTATGTGAAGACCCAGTCCTCTGGACAAGGCTCTAATTCTGGGAAAGGTGGAAGGAAATTGAAGAAGAGGATGACCAGCAGCAAGATGGGTGGACTTGGTTACAGTGGTAATGGTGCATCATTGGAAAACCTGAAAAACCAGGTCAGGTTCAGATCATCATGGAGAAAAGCTATCTCTGGGTTAATCATCAATCATAATTTTCTTACATCATCCTTGGCCATAATGGGGTTTATTTGTTTTTGGCTTAGGGTGCTGTGTGAATTGTGGTTTGTAAATCAGGCCACTGGAGCTTATTCAACGAACCCCAGCTTACCATGATATGTGAACTTAACCAAGGGAAGCTAGGATGATAACCCAGCAGCAAATGACATGAAACTTCAGTTCTCAGATGAAATGCCAATTCTCCAAGCTTTTTGAAACAGTTTCTGAGTTTAATCATATTAAGCACCAATTCAGATGAAGTCCTAGCAACACTGCATTCTGTAACTAAATAGAAATTATGATAGCTGTGCCTTGATTCTGAAGCTTACCTCTCTGTCCTATTCTCAACCGTTCTATGAAAAACAGCTAAGTAGAAGTAGACTGCAGGGCTAGAAGATCCCCACCCAAGCTTCATTCAACATATGTTTTTCCCTTCCCTTATTAGGTGTTTCCCTACTCTTCCTTCATCCACAAGTATTTTATCAAGGCCTCAGTTTCTATGGCTTTCCACGTTTCCTGTCCAGCTCTGTCCCCCTCCATGAGATCAGAAGTGGAGAATCATTGATGTTGAGAACCACGTTCCCAGAGATAAGCTGTTGAGTGGTGCCTGGTGGCTGCGGCAAGAGCCAGAAATAACTGGGGAAGCCCGTTTTCTGATCCCCCCCCCCTTTTCTCTCTCCAAGTAATGCGGTGCAGGAAAGGGGCAGGTAGCCAGCTCTTAACAGAGACCTTATTTGTTACACTGGGCTCTTGAATGAATTTGAGCAAGCGCCATAGGTCGCCTGATCCTGTTTTAGAAATCTCAAGTTTAGTATTTCAGCCAATGTCCTATAATCTCTTTATTTCCACTCATTTTTCCCTAATTGCTGCTGCTTCTGGAATTTAACAGTTGCAAAAGCATTGGCAATCCCGTCTTCTCTCTTACGCCCATAATTGTAAGCTTCTTAATTTTGTCCCTTGGTCTTCAGTCCTGGTAGAAATGAAGCTGAGTACTAAGGCATCAGGCTAGAAACTGGGAGACTCTGAGTTCTAGTCCCACTGAGGCACGAAGCCATCTGGGTGACCTTGGACCAGTCACTTTCCTGGGAAGGAGGCAGTGGCAAACCACTTCTGAAAAGCCTTGCCAAGAAAACCGCAGGGACTGTCCAGGCATTGTCCAAGAATTGGACACAATTCAACGGATTAAAAAAAATTTTTTTAACTGCATCTGCATGAGTTCATTGCTTTACTCCTACTGTTGAAATGTAGACGCTCAGCACTTTAAGGCACAGCTTTGCCTTTTTTTTAATTGGCTGTATAAAATATAGTTCATGCTACACTGATAGCTTTATATGAATAATATTCATAAATTGTAACAAATAGTAATAAAGTGCTGTCAACACATCTTAAAACTAGAAAAACCCCTTCCAAAGTCATCTTGAACCTGATCTGGAGCAGAAACAAATAATTTATTCAAAACCAAGTACAGTTTGACAATTGCCCTTTGGTATCATTGGAACTCTCCTAAATAATTATAACCTGTGAAGTATGAATGGTTATTAAGATGATCTGGGAGAATTATTAAAGCGGGAAATGACTCACACTGGGCTGTGCTTTTTGGCCTCCAGTGTTGTGCAGGCAGATTTCAGGGGAGTCTTGCTTGCATGAAACTGGATTGGATCTACACTTTAATTTCTCCCCTACAAGTAATATATGGCCTAGGTCATCCTTTTCCCCTTCCAAAATGAATTTAGACCTTTTGTTACATTAATGTTTTGGTCTTGGCTTGTTTTTATAGACTGACTGTTTTGTACACAACTTCTACAGCGCACAGTGGTATCGTAGGCAACAAGTGAAGCCTGTGGCAGTAAGTTGCATCAGATCTGAAATCTCCTGTGGGATTATATGTCAAAGAAGGGAAGTTGGTTTGCTAATGCGTTGAGAAATTCTGTTGGGTCACCAAGTTCTTCTGTTCCATCCATGCCAGAAAATACTGTGTTTTGTCCCATGCACCAGAGTGGCATAGCAGCCATTGTAAATAAAAAATAAGTCCTAATATTGTGGTTATTGTATTACTTGTCAAACAGTTGTCATGAATTCTAATTGTGCAATTGCCCTGTTCCATA
This sequence comes from Python bivittatus, assembly GCF_059951505.1. Classification (NCBI taxonomy): domain Eukaryota; kingdom Metazoa; phylum Chordata; class Lepidosauria; order Squamata; family Pythonidae; genus Python; species Python bivittatus. Next base: position 50,604,104 of record NW_028277034.1, on the reverse strand, counting down.
GTTCCATATTTCAGTAGAGGTAGTCCTCACTTAATGGTAATTGAGAACAGAATTTCTGTTGCTAAGCGACGTCGTAAAATGCGATGTCGCATGACTGCACCACTTAGCAACAGAAATTCTGGCACTTCTGGTTGCCATTGCTAAGCGAATCCATGATATCATTGAGTGTGACGTGATGAGGTCACCATTTGTGTCTTCCTGCCGGCTTCCCCATTGACTTTGCTTGTAGAAAGCCAGCAGTGAAGGTCACAAATGGTGATCACGTGACCGCAGGAATGCTGCAACGGCTGCAACTACGAGGACAGGCTTGAAGTCCCCCTCATTCAGTTCCCTTGTAAGTTTGAATGGTTGCTGAATGGTCATTAAGTGAGGACCATCTGTATAAGGAGATACTGTGCTAATATCCTTTTTGAATTCATGTTCTGTCTCCTTAATGTGGTTATGTTGATTGGTTGAAGAAGTGAACTGTTTTTAAACCATTGTTTATTTCTTTTTTTAAAATAGTTTTTATTCGTTTTAAAACAGACATTCATAAAATAAACAGTTCACCACATGCAAAAATAAAAGAAAAAAAATTACACAAGTAAACATGTAACACCCCCCCCCCCGTAATTACAAATATATCCCAACTTCATTGGATTTTGTAATTCTTTAAAAGGGGAAACTAAACTTTCAATATTGACCCTCCAAGAATTTTTTCCAATGAAGAGATAATGTGACATTATTTATTTCTGCCTAACTTATTGAATAGGGTACTCGCAGTAAAATGATTGTGCCGTTAATTAACTGTCCAGAATATTGAAGTGCAGAACTTCTGCTTTTTAATATTTCTTAGGAGGCTGATACCAGTTGCATCCAATTTTAATAGTACACTTAGGCCTTGAATATCACAATATATCTTGTGTCTAAATGAACAGAGTCTGTTGCGTTACAGTAAAAACGTTTATATATATTGCAGACAAATTATTTAAAAATGAAAAAAAATTCAAGTCAGTTATTTAAGCATACTAATTCCAAGAATGAACCTATATCTTCAAATATACAGAAATACGCTCCCTTCTTCCCAAACTGTCTACTAATTTTATTTCAATCCTTCTGTTCCTTGAAATGCCAGTATTCCTGATTGCTATTCCCTGTTGAATAACAAAGAGAGAAGAACCTCTACTCAGAATAGCCTTTGGAGGATCACCTGGAAGGGGTGTCTTGGAATGGAGGCCAACGTCTTTCACCCACAGCTAATATTTTGAAGGCCAGCCCAACATAGAAACCTTTCTAAAAAGCTCTCAAGCACAACATTGGAACAAATTTATTTTGGTAAGACTTTTGCCTGAATCTCCTGCCCCATGCTCTGAACAACTGAAATAAGAAGAGTAAAGATCTTGCATATGCAAGCATAAACAACTATATATACCACGATCCTGAACGCACAGAGATCATATGTTGGAGCAGGGGAGAGGGGCTGGATCAACTTTTTGCTACCCAACATCCTATCTTCATAGATGGCTAGTGTAAGTATGATTTGGTACCATTTTATCCTATACAGTCATTCCAATTAACAAAAAAGAAACACAAATGGTTAAATCTAGAATATATAAAGCCTTGTGTAAGATAACGTGATCTGAAATCAGGGACAGCTTAATTTTAAAAAAAGAAACTAACAATGAAAGCAAGCTGTTAGTATACTGCACAATAGGTGGACTATAAATTTTTATTTAAAACTTTTTATTTTACTTAATAAAAGGCATCACGTTCTATTCCTGTAACAAATGAGACAGAACCTACAATCACAAACTTGGGATAAAGTCCTCTGGATTAAACCAGTCAATGAGGCATTTAAGGAATAAAGCAGAGGTCCGGATCCTTCACAAAATCAGGAGCTTAATGATTCATTTCTTCATCTCGGGATACATGACAAGGCCACTTCCAGACAGAATGACTCCTAACTCTTAATAAATCATGGGTTTTCTACTGCAAGCAGAATCATAATCAACTGGCTACCTCCTTGGGGATATTGTGTGCTTTTGCTATATTTCAATCCATTATGTTACATCTGATAACATAATATCTTGCTATATTATCTCTTTGCCCAGTCCATCTGAGAAAAAAAGAGCAAATAAATGACTCTAGCAGAAGAAATGATCATGATTTATTTCTGCACTTGCTACTTTAAGATTGTCTTTTGTTGCTGGGCAATGTGTTCCTTTTAGACAAAAGGGATAGATTGAAAGAATTCCATTAACCTACCCTGGTAAAATGATAGGTCTCTTCTACTTATGCGGCCTGTGCAGATCTCACATTGGTGACCCCCCCGTCCGCCCCCCCCCCACCCCAGCATCAAGGAGTCTGGGAAGCTGAACTGGTTAATGATCTGCAGTGGAAAGAGTTCAACACCAGTTTGATAGCTTCCGTAGGTAGCCAAGGTGTTTCATCACACCACGAGGCATTCCCCCTTTAGTAGCTCAGGTGCTGTGACTCACCACCCCTTCCATCCTCCACAAACTAAAGATGAAAGCTCTTAGGATACTGGACAATTGGTGAAGTAGTAACCTTTATTTAATCCAAGCATAAAGATCTGTTCCAATAGAAGAGAATATCTGTAGCTCAGGGTTGAACTGTGGAGTTCTTGATGTTCTCTGTGCTTGGTGGTTTGCTTGCAGATGTTTCATTACCCAACTAGGTAACATCATCAGTGCCAGCGAGTCTGGCGTTTGCTGCCTGTTTATATATAGTAGCTTGCCCTGCCATTTTGGTGGGGGTGTGGTTTCCTCGGTGTTTTGCCAAAAGACTAGAATGCATCCCCTCCAGCAGCCCAACACTCACACAATCAGCAGAAAACAACAATCAATAAACTACCAAGGAGGAAACCACAGGCAGTAAACCCTAGACCCACTTGCACTGAATATGTTACCTAGCTGGATAATGAAATGTCTGTAAGCAAACAACCAAGCCCAGAGAACCCCAAGGACTCCACAATTCAGCCCTGAGCTACATATATTCTCTTCTATTGATTGTTACTTTTATATGATTCAGTAAATAAATGCTCTATGAATGTGTCAATTTTAATTTTTAATATGGTGAATATTAGTAAATATAACTGATACAAACAAAAGCTCTTTTCGGGTGCTCCATAATTTTTAAAAGTGGGAAGGGGTTCTGAGAGCAAAAAGTGTAAGAACAGTGGTGTAGAACAACACTTCAACCACATGCTGTTCCAGGGGTGTCTGCAGGGTGTGGTCAAAAAGGTCCAGATGGTGCCCACAAGTAAGCCCACTTGAGCTGGCTGATGAAAAGATTGGATAGAAACCTAAATAATAAATGCAGGTAGCCCTCATTTAACACCCACTTGTTTAGTGACCATTTGAAGTTACAATGGCACTGAACAAGAGGGACTTATGACAGGTCCTTATAGTTGCAGCCATTGCAGCGTCCCCGCAGTCACCTGATCACAATTCAGGCACTTGGCAACCAGCTCGCAATTACGACATTGCAGTGTCTCGTGGTCACGTGATCACCATTTGTGACCTTCACTGCCAGCTTCCGACAAGCAAAGTCAATGGGGAAGCTGACAAGAGGTCGCAAATGGCAGGATTCACTTAATGACAGCAACGGAGATGGCTGGAACTGCCATTGTACATCGGCGCAGTCATCTGACATCACGCCTTATGACCGCGTCACTTAGTGACAGAGTTCCTGGTCCCATTACCATTGACAAGCGAGGACTACCTGTAATTTTAAAACAATGTGAAACATAATTCCTGTACAGTAATCAATATTTTCATGTTGTAATGTTCTTTACAATAATTTATAGTTGGAAAAGCATTTTAACATTAATGAATGAATCCGTTATAAAACCATACCCACTGCAAAAGTTGGTGGGGTTCACACATCAGGCTAAGCTGATTCAACTAACCATGGTTTAATAAGTAAACTGCTGTTGGCTACAAACCATGGTTTATAAACTACAGGGAGTTGAAACCCGATCCTTCTGGCGGGACTGCATGGTGTGTTCCTAATAAGCCATGCTTTAGTTAAAACTTTATTCCCAAGCAAATAAGCGCCGGAGGCCCTTTGCTTGCGCAACCCGGTTAATGAAACAACTTGCTGTCCACGTCGCTGTTCCATTCCCTCCTCCCCCTGAGGCGGAACCTTTCTTGCCGACTCCGCGTGGCCGGCCGGACCGCTTTGGCAGAGCGCCTGCGGGCTCTCCTTCCTGGCCAAGATGGCGGCGCCCGCAGTGAGATGCTGTTTTCAGAGAGGTGAGAGCCCAGATCTGGCGAGCAGGCTGGGTGACCAAATCCGTACTAGCCTTTTTTTTCCCCCTCCCCTTCCCCGCTTAAGTTCTCCTCAGAATGGCTCGGCTTGGGATCTTACATTAATAACAATTTATTAAATGTATATGCCCCCCGACTCCCAGTGGGACGGTGGGTACAGAATTGGGCTGTTGCTCTAGAGTAGCGTTTCTTAATTATTTGCCAGATATTAAAGATACTTGCAAAAGTTTAAAACAATGTCATTTTTCTCATTTTTAAAAATTTGTTAAAAGATAGGGTTTTTTCATGAAAAATATTTATGTTGATATCTAAGGGGATTAATATGGTTGTGTTTACATGATTCAATAAATAAACATTCTATGAAACATATAAACAAATATTTAAACATTCTACGTTCAATTTAAATTTTTAAGACGGTAAATATTAATACATATAACACAGGTCAGTAAAAGCTGAATGTATTTGCATAATTTTTTAAAGGGGAAAGTGGTCCTGAGAGCAAAAAGTTTAATAAACGCTGCTCTTAGAGGAGCAAGGGCTGTTTATGCGCCTTCCTTCTCTTGACCAGCTGGCTGTGCCTGGAGGAGAATTTGAGCTGTAAAAATTAAATAGGGGTGGCTTTGTGCATCAATGTAGAAAATATGCCTGCCCATGTATGTGCTGAAGAAACTATCTTGGATTTATGCATAAAATGCCAGTTTGGCCAAGCTACTAGGACTCCCGTCCCTACCCTGGTTCCCCCCACTCCATTTTATTGGACCAAGTCCTAGAATTTGACTAGGAGATTAAAGAGGACTCTTAAGTTCTGTACAGTGAGAATGAAAGGATTGTATCTGTCTTCTTAGAAAAGGAACCTGGAGAAGGGTAAGAACGAGACAAATGCCCCTTTCCTAAATATAAATCTGCAAGGGTTGCAAGTAAATTATTTGTGTATGTGTGTGTGTGTGAATAATCAAGCTTTATTTGTTCTCCATTTTGTAAAGGATTAATTGCTTAGGTAATTCTTGCCTAGATTAATCTTGTCCCACTCTAAAGAAGTACAAAAAGGTTTTGCAAAAAAATCAAGTGATTGGAGCAAATTGGGACGTGCTTGTTTAACCAAAAAACAAGGAAAAGAGAGCTGGGTTGTGATGGGGCCCTAAAAAGGTGCACGGTGTGGAGAAAATGGATGTCAGAATCCAGAAGCTTTCAGTTAAGCTAAACAGGAGAATATTCAAGTCAGCCAGTTCTCAGAGCAATTCTAAGTTGAAAGCTGACTTCTCCTGTGCCTCATTTGGCTGCAGGTGAAATGAAGGTAAACAGCTCTTTATTTTACTTTTTAAAAAAAATCCTCCTGTATTTGTTTGTTTGTTTGTTTATATTTCGAATTTAGATACCGCCCATCTCACAAAGAGTGACTTTTATCCAAAATACATTTCTAGGTTTGAGAGTGGGAAACCTCACTCTCTGGTTCTGCCAAAACATGCTATGGTACTTGCAAATATCAGAACTGCATCATCTATAGACCTTTTTCTGTTATTAAGGGCTTAGAAAGGCCTTTCCAACTTATGCAATTAAAACATGACTAGCAATATAGTTCATTCTGGACTATTATTAGAAGAATGTATTCTCTGTTTTTGTCTTTCTACAGTTTTTGCTCAGAGTCCTAGCCATATTTTCTCTAGAACTCTTCAGCATTCTGCAGTGCTTCCTTGTTTTACTAACTTACTGGTTCCCAGTAGAAACTATGCTGCAAAGTAAGTAAATAAGGGGGATTCATTTGAATCGTTAGTACAAACATTCATGTATACAAACATTCACACACATGCATATACACATACATACATAGTAGCATAAATAGAAATATTGAACAGGGCCAGACAAGCATATCACTAGTATCTGAGTTCAGATATGCAATCTGTTCTTACATGAAATACACTATTACATAAAATATACTACATATCTAAGATTTTGTTAAATTCTATGATTATGACATATTGTTTCTGGTGCACTGTGCAGGCAATTATGAAATGCATTTGCTTCTTATGGAGGCATTTATAAATATAGCACTTCGATTGTACCTTGAAAACATTGTAGCTGTGTTTGTAATTATATTCAAAAGCTGGTTCCATGCAGTATTAGTCATAGGTTAAAACTCTAAGGGAGTCAGATTTTTCCCCTCTAATTTCATCATCCATCCACTGAGACAAATGACGAGAGCTTAAAAATTAATAATTTTAAATATTTTCCACCCATATTAATCGCATATCTATATTTGTCAGGAAATAGCTAAAACATAGACGGATCTTTCTAGTTCCTAAAAGTTTGTCATGAAATAGAGTTGAACTTTCCAATAGAAGAGAATATATGTCATTATATATTGATGATGTTACCTAGTTGGGTAATGAAATGTCTGCAAGCAAACAACCAAGCTCAGAGAGCACCAAGGACTCCCCAGAGCTGAACTTGTTGAAATGTAAGAGAAAACAGCTATTTCTCTGGAACTTTATTTAATATTTTCTAGTTTTGGACCCAACCTGCAAATGGGAACATGCTTTTAATTTAGGTATAATTTCCTGTCTTTGCTTCTCTCTTTTTCTTCTGCATGTCCCTTTAATCGAAAATCCTAATCCCTTTGTCCCTAGTGATAACTGGGTCACTGGTGTGGCTTTGGATAGAAGTGTAGCACCTAGTTTTCTCAAATAAATCAAATTTCTAGTATAGTATACGTTGTGTGTTTTCCTCCTAGTTTTGTTGTGGATTAAGGCAATTCTTATCTCTAAGATGGTGTGTAGCCATTTTTGAAAAAATTGTATTCAGCAGAACTATGTAAAACAAAACTGCTTCTGTTCCCTTAAAGATCAAAAAAGAAATATAAAAGAGTCTCCCAAGAAAAAACCCAGGCATCAGAGGCTAAGAACAAAGATGACCGTTATAAATTGCCTTTACCGCGTGAGCCGAAGGATGATGTTTATTTGACCTGGTGTTATCAAAGACCAGTTTATGACACAGAAGTGGCTTTAGAGCTCTTGAAGAAATTTCAGCCACTGGATTTTACATCCCCCACCCAAGAATTGTATGCTGACATCACCTTGGACATGGCATTGGACAAGAAGGTATTGGCTCGTATGTAGCGTTTCCTTTTTTTACAGCCTTATTTTGTAGCTGGAATCGTTTTTGAGATTTTGTAAGAAGGGAGGTTTTTTTGAAACCAAGTCAAACAATGAAATTGTGTAGTCTGTGAACAATTCTCAGCGTAAGGATTAACAGAACAGATTATTACCAGGGACTAGGCTGTCTAGCAGGTAGTTATTCAGAATGTTTTTGACAAACTGTAAAATGTTTCGGCAGTTATAAGTATTGGATGGATTGAATAAAATTAGGTGGGGAAAAATTGGGGTTCCGTTTGTGTTGTGTGGTTGGTGCTTTGAACAGTTAATATGTCTCTACATACTGCTTAGAGTCATATAACTAAAAAGTGTTGAAGTCCTAGAAGTAAATAATCAAGATATCTAGGGAGGAATTAGAGTAAGAATGACTGAGGAATTTTTCTAAATTCCATTGTCTTTTTTACTCAGGCCTTTTGAGTTGTCCTAATAATTTCAGTGCTTTTAACCATATTTAATTTACGTTTTACATTGTTAGTTGCCTTGAGCACTTTATAGTTGAAATGGCAAAATATGAAGTGATGTAATAAATTGAGTTTTCTTGTGCTTATGGTCCTAGTTGATTAGTTATTTGGATTCTGTAATGTATTTTATATGTTTTTAATTTTTAAAAAAATAACTTTTAAAATCTTATTATAGCTGTTACCTGAACTGAAGCCAGTGAGAATACTAGATTACAAACTGAGAAAAGAAGAAGGCAAAGAATCCTGACCTTTTCTTTTTTTATATACATTTAACTTCCCTTTCCAGACCATGTCTACCCAAGAGATCAATCAACTATAACAATTAAATACAAGATAGCATTATGTTGTTAATAAAACTTTAAAACAATATGTCTCCCCCCTCCCGCCCCACAGTGCATTGAAATATAAACAGCATAAAACCAAGGCCAAGTCATAGCAGTAAAACAACTTAAAATTGTACTTCCAAACCATGGCAACTTCCAGATGTATGGACTTCAATTCCCTAGTCAGGCCATGGCTGAGTATTCCGGGAATTGAAATTCACACATCTAAAAGTTGTCCAACTTTGATCAAAGCACAGCAAATATATCAGTAAAAAGTGACTTCAGGCACTGCTTTTAAAATGACCCAAAATTAATATTTTGAATGGAGCTCTGTAAGTCTAAGAATTATTCTTGAGACAGTTTAAAAAATGTAATATATATATATATATATATATTTTACAAATATATATTTACATTTTTATATATATTGAAATTTCTCATATATCAAATAAGTATTTGTGTTGTTGAATCAGATAATGTGTTTTTTTTCCTTTTGCTTTTATACCTTTCAGAAAACTCTGGGGCCATTTATTAGTACTTTTTTGTTGCCTTACCGTTACACAGATGTCATCCCCAAGATTTTAGTATTTACTGAGGTGAGTTATTGAGCATGGAGTCAAAGATGCTTCAGTCACCTCCATATTACATTGGCATACAGCATAACTCTGTTCCCATGAGGCATGCGGAATGAGGTTTGCTTAAGGTATCAGGAATTTTATGCGCAGAGACTCAATTTATTTGTTTTTATTGTGTAATCAGCAGGAAGAGCACTTTTATCAGGTTCAGCCCAAAGAACTCCACGAGACAGTACAGATACAGTTCTGTTGCATTTATTAGCTTCAGCCTCTCAGACAGAAATCTCTCCAGACTGAATCTATACTTCCCAAGCCAGCCAGCCAAAACACCGTGGTGCCAGTCTCATCTTCTTAGCCTTCCCATGCTCCTGTTGGGGGCTAAGGAAATGCTTATCTCCCCGAGTGCAGCCTTCATCAAACCATTCCATCACAACTTTAGTGAAAACAGAAAAGGGATCCTGGGCGTCCCTTAATGTATATTTAGACACAGGTGATAGAAATCCTTAGAGCAAATTAAATCCTTAGAGAGGATATGATTAAGGATACAGGTAGTCCTCAGGTTACAATGGCAATTGGGACCAGAATTGCTGTTGCAAAGTAATGTGGTTGTAAAGCGTGATGTCACGTGGCCGCATCGCTTAGTGACGACAATCCTGGCAGTCCCGGTTGCCATTGTAACTCCAAGACACGCAGATCATTAAGCAAGAAGCAGTGGGAATCCCAGGTAAGGAGTGCGTGAGGGCTGCACGGAGGGGTTGGGAGGCCTGGTGCAGGCCATGCATGAGCACAGGAACACCAGAGGGGGGTGGATGGTGTGGTGCAAGTGCAGGAAGACCAGGGGGATTTACCAGAGCAACTTGCAGCCTTCCCTGCTGGCTTCCCCATTGACTTTGCTTGTGGGAAGCTGGCAGGGAAGGTTGCAAATGGTGATCATGTGACCGCAGGATGCTGCAACCGTCGTAAATGCAAGCCGGTTGCCAAGCACACGAATTGCGATCAAGTGACTATGGGAGCGCTGCGATGGCCGGAACTTCGAGGACCAGTTGTAAGTACCACTCATTCAGTGCCATCGCATATTCGAATGGTGGTTGAACAAGAGATCGGTAAACAAGGACTACCTGTAGATTCATGTGGCCAGGTAGAAGGATGCACACTTTAGCCTTCATTTCAGTTGTGGTTGTGGATGACGGCTAAATCATAGACTTGACAGAGATTTAATAAAAAATAAACAATACTATATAACTAATGGGTAGGTGGGTTTGATAGAGAAGGCAGCAAGGAAGAACAAATGCAATAGGTTTTGCAGATGTTTATCCATTAGCAGCTGAAGATATCTTGGTCCTTTTTCACAATTATGAAAAACTAGCTATGCCTATAGAATCATCATACTATTTTTTTCTTCATCCTTTTTTCTAAACATTAGCATTGCATAATTAAATTGATGCTGAATTGATGCTAGATACTTTATTATTATGCATTTGGGGACTGATGTTAGCATATAGTTTCCTACACGTGTGTGTGCACCCACCCCTCGCCAAATATGTATCTTATTCTATGCTTGATACAGAATGTGCCCAAGAATTTACAGGGTCCCTGTTAACTGATATTCCATTGGAGGTGGAATTTAGCTCCAGGATCACTTTTTAGAGCTTCAAATGGATGACATCATAACAAGAGTGTTCAGCTTGTTTCATATATCCACTTCTGGCAATAGATTTTCACATCCAGTTTCCCCAGTTTGTTAGCTTTTACAAATGCTGGACCATCCCCAATCTTATCCAGCTAGCCTGGTTGTAGGTCATGCTTGCTAGGAATTATGTGAGTGGTGAAGCCCAATATATTTGGAAGCCTCAATCTGGATGCCCTTACATCTGCCCAGAAAGATTTTTATGTTCTTTTTTTGAGTGGGTGTGGTAATGCAAAGAAATATTCAGTATTCCCAGTGTCTTCTGACTAAATGATTTTTTTCCTTTCAGGATCCAGAAGAGGCAATACTAGCAACAGAAAATGGAGCTGCGATAGTAGGAGGAGTCGAGTTAATTAAGCCGGTATTTAAAATATGTGTAAACTTTGAATCTAAGTTGAAATTAGCTCCTTTATAATTTTTTCTGGGGTCAGAGCTTGGTACAGGTAGTCCTCAAGTTGTGACCATTCATTCAGCGACCATTCGAAGTTACAACGGTGGAGACTTACTACCAGTCCTTGAAGTTCCAGCCATTGCAGTGCCCCCACAGTCACGTGAACAAAATTCAGGTGCCTGGCAACCAACTTGCACTTATGACCAGTTGCAGCGTCCTGCGGTCATGTGATCGCCATTTGCACCATTCACTGCTGGCTTCCCCCAAGCAAAGTTAATGGAAAGCCAGCAAGGAAGGTTGCAAGTCACTGGGGTAAGTTTTCCCCCCTCCCGGCCTTCCTTTGCTTGCATACACCGTGTTCTCCTTCCCCCCTTCGCTCACACACATTCTGCACCCTCTTTCCCCAGCCCCCCTGTGCTTACACACAAATATGCATGCACCCTCTTTCCACGGCCTCCCTGCAATTACACACACGCATGCATGCACCCCAACACCCTCTTTTCATGGCCTCCCTGCGATCGCATGCACCCCATGTCCTCATTCCCCAGCCCTTCTGAGCTCGTGCTGCACTGAGCACCCCCTCCTCCAACTTGCACGTGGCCTGTGCTGATCCTCCCAGGACCTCCCTCACCCTCCTGCGACACCCCCACGATCCTTATCTGGGATTCCCTCGGCTTCCCACTTAGTGACCTGCGCATCTTGAGTTACGATGACAACTGGGACTGCCTGGATTGCCGTCACTAAGTGATCCGGTCATGTGACTTTGTGCTTTACAACTGCATTCACTTAGTGATGGCAATCCTGGTCCTAACTGCCATTGTAACTCAAGGACTACCTGTACTGGGTCAGCCCTTCTGCGATAGGCAGGACGTTGGATGTGCTCTGTTCAGAAAAGATATGTCAGGTCTTGGCATCAGAGTAATATACATTCTGTTGAAACAAAAGCTGAGGTTTGCAGCTGATGGTCACTAGGCAGTTTTAGTGATTAACAGGATTTCTATCTGCAGCCAAGATTTATTTTGTATCATCTAGTTATAATGGGAAGTAAGACTTACGCAAGTCACTGAAAATCCTTTGTTTTGACTTCTGGAAATCTTATTTGGACTTTTCTTTGGCTTAGGAATTCCCCTGACATTCTGCATACATTTTACAATAGATCACTATAGCCACAAGGATAAGTTATTCTTGGAGCAGGGGGGGGGGGGAACAGCAGCAGCTGCTGAGAATCTTAAGAATTAAATTCTGTGTCCAAAACATAATTCTATGATTTCTGAAGGTCTTACGCTGAACAGACAGCTCTGCTTTAAGCTTTGCAGCAGAAGTGTGACTCTCTTCCAACCTTGAATCAAATCACAGCGTGAATTGTATGAAGCTGTTACAGCAAAAACTTAATGCATTTTTTCTCTCTTTAGCACTCTCTGTTGCTAATGCATGTCCTCCTTGTATTAACTCAGGAAGAATATTTAATACAACATCCCTTGGTTAAGCTGGGAAATGGCCCATTTTGGGGGGGATCTACTTCCAGTATATTTTCTAATTTTTTTCGTATTTCATGGTGTCCCTATTTGTCTCACAGTTGTGGAAATTCTGGAGACCCTATGAGGGCAGATAAATTGTTGTGTTTTATACCTCTGGAGAATTCAAACTGTGTTTGAACATCTTTTATACTCCCAGCAGTGTGACAGCACAAAGATTTTTCCTTTGAACTTGCAATTTTTCAAAACAGAAATTTGAACCCTATTCTGAGTACCTCTTCCTTCTTATTTTATTTATTTATTTAAAAGATTTATATAGCTGCCCATCTTATGTATCATAACCCTGGGCGGCTTACAAACAATAATAAGACAATAAAACTGACATAAGAATTGGTGCCCCCCAAAAACGACAGGCGCCTCATATTCAGCAGACAACTTTTCTGGACTCCAGACTCACACTGTTCCAATGTTTGTGGGAAAAGCCAGGTCTTCATGGCTTTTTGGAAGGTTAAGAGGGGAAGAGCAACACTCTCCCTTCTTGTTTCAGCTCTCATACTGTAAGCAAGTGTCCTGTATTTAACTAGGAGCAATGGGTCAGTATTTGCTAATTCAGTGTTTGCAGCAACTTTATAGAACAGAACTACCACAAATAACAAGAATCGACTGTATAAAATATAAAATGGCAACCAGTACATAACAAAACAATGAACAAACGATGAAAAGGGGACTCTCACTCAGCTGGCCCCTAATGCCTGGCAGAAAACCCAGATCTTAATGGCTTTCTTAAAGGTGAGAAGAGTTGGGGCCTGTCATATATTGGGGGGGGAAGAGTCCCCCTCTGGAGGACGGGGCAACCACAGAAAAGGCACACTACCTAGGTCCCATAAGATGACAAGGTTTAAAAGAAGGAACCTGGAGCATGCCTTGTGGAGCATATGGGGTGGGCAGATGTTCTTGGGAGAAGGTGGTCCCTCAGGTAACCCAGTCCTATGCCATGGATGACTTTAAAGGTGATAACCATGCTGCTGCATTCTGGACCCACTGAAGTTTCCAGATGGTTTTCAAGAGCAGCCCCATGTACAGTGCATTGCAGTAGTTCAATATTGAAAATAATATGAAATATAATTTTAATCCTATTATTTTTATGGAGGGAGGGGCATCCGTGAAGGCAAAAATGCCGAGGGCCAACAAAAGTCAAAAAGCCACCCAGAGTCCCCCATTGGGGGGAGATGGGCGGGGATAAGTTTAATAAATAAATAAATAAATAAATAAAATAAAATGCAGCCGTGCCTGTAGGAATTTGCCTAGGACACTTCTGAATGAAGGATTCCTAGAAGGACTGGCAAAAAAATGTATATCGGCTATTTAAGTATTCCCTAAGTGGATTTCTTCTGACAAGAGAAAGGAAAGGAAGAATCAGTGAAAAAAACCACAGGAAAGTAACAAATGGAAAAAGCCGTTTAGGTACTTCACAGTATTGTTGCAGACCACAATGTAATCATCTTCTGGAAACCCTCTTTGTATCTCATTAACTAGACCATTCTTGAAATGTCTACGATTTATGGCCCTGGTCATAAATATTGATTGTTAAATTATGTTTTTCATAGAACAAGTATATGGATCTCCACAGGGATCCTTCCCTATGGATAAACAATGATCTAGTGAGATACCAAAAAAAGAAATGTCCATCTAGAAAAGAGCTGAAAGATTATTATGCTTAATTTCACTTCAGATAATTCTGACTCTATGTTATTTTAATTTAAAGAGTTGCAAAGAGATTGTGTCGTATTTAAGGAAAATGCATCTAACATACTTTCAGTTTTATGTCTGCCCATTGTTCTTATATTTAGTAGCAAAGGAAACATGGGGGGAAAAATCAGATTTTTTTTTTATAAGGGTTTGTGTTGCATATATATTATAACAGCCAAAATGGTAAATCATGATCTCTCTCCTTCCTTTTTTTTTTAATGGACTTTCAGATTTTAAATGAGGAAATCGAGGCAGATTTTTATATCACTGTGCCTGAGATGTCAACCAAAATTAATCCTTTAAGGAATTTTCTGAAACAAAAGTACCCTGCCACAAGAAATGGTAAGAAGAGGATGTTTCTTAAGGATCTAAAGTCTATAAAAACATGACTTCACTATAATTTGGTAGGACTTAATCATTAGACAAAATATATAGGATTGAGCTGCAATGGGCATTTTCTACATTGTACCTTCATTACAGAAGTGACTTCAACAATGCATATAACCTGTGAAATTCCATTTACATTGCAGCAAATGCCTGCGTTTCCATTACAGATCTAAACTTTTTCTCCTTCTCCCCAATCCACCCATTTATAACCTTGAACTGGCAAAAGAAGAAGGAAGATAGGTAGGCCCCAGAGCAGAGCAGGTCTGAGAAGCTGGGAAGCTCAACAGCTTCTCTCCGCACATCTCTTGGAAGTGCAAATCTTCTTTCACTGCCCAGAGCAATTTCTGGAGTTCTGTGATCCAGGTTGCATGCTGGTGTTTAGGTTTAGGATATATTTTTTGGATTTTTATGCAGCCATATTTCTGAGAAGCTTAAGGTCTTGTACATAGTGCACCCTTCTCCAGTTTTTCCCACAAAAGCAGCCCTTTAGCCAAAGTTGGGTGAGAGAATGATTGGCCATGAGTCACCCAGTGAGCTTCCATGGCTGAAGATGACCTTGAACATGGATCTCCCAGGTCCTAGACCAGCACCTTAACCACTGCACCACACTGGTTCTTGTAAAGTGCCCAGGTTCTTCAAAAACACTAGACTTCTATCATAAACATGGGAATAAGAGAATGAGACTGCAGATAATTATCAGATTGAACCAAGAGTTTCAGTGAGTTTGCATAATGACGTCTCGAGGTAAGATACTGAGATGCTTGTAGGATTCCAGGGGCTGGCTATAGTACTGAGAAAGCCTGAGCAAACTCTAAGAAGTTCTAACCTGGCCTTCTTTATAAGGATGAGAACTTTACAACTGGGAGGAGGAAAGGCTGCTCTAAGGATTGCTTCACAGAGTTCTGGATGACTTTACCAACTATAAGCATTAATGTCATTTCCCTGTTTTTTGTTATCAATGTTAGGAACATATTAAACTCATAAGCAGTGACCATGAGGCTTTGTTGTGTACATGGAATTCTTCACATTCTTTTAGTTCCTGGGCAGTCCCAGGAATTCTTCCCAATTGGGAAGAGAAATGGGAGAACAGCTGGTCTGCTCCCATGCTGGGTGGCGCATATATAAGAGGATTTAACCCTAATTTGCTTTTTCTTCAAATCAGGTACCATTACTTACAATATAGCTGAGACGCTTAATTTCTTCAAAATCTGCCATGAGTATTCAGTGACCGACGACAACCTTATTCAAACCCCGTTTGCAATGGTACGTTTTACAAGGCATTTTGGCCAGTGATTTGGCTGTGAGTTCAGTTTGGAAGAGTTTAATCCTTTACTAAAAATTAATGATTGACTGAAAATAAGCACAGATGCACTACTTTGCTTCTTCAGTTTGCGTTTTTGCTTTTTAGGAACACTTTGAAATGGGTCCTTCAGCAGGATAGAGTTAGTCTAATCTGTTATGGAAAGTTTAGCAAGGCATTACTTTTTTGCTAATAGAAGTTTTCTTTCTGAAATATCCATGAAAGGTAGATGTATATAATACTTTCATAAGGAACTACACATAATATACATCCTAGGTTTTTATTTCAATGCTTAAATAATAATCACCATGTTGGCAGGATAATGTATCCTGCAAGTTGGTTTTAAAATCTTCTAAATCACAGGTTTGAATTAGATGGCACCTCTGGAACACCACAATTTTAACTTAAAACATTGTAAAGTGGCTGAAATCTTGCATCCTGTTAGTGTTCTCTCATGAAATTTGGCTAAAATTTCAGACAAGAAAGGCAAAGTTAGTGAGATTTCAGCCATTTCAATTATCATTATTATTGTTGTTGGCTACACAGTCATCCAGATGTTTAGACTGGATTTGGCATTTTTATCCTCCTATCGAGTCCTTCCCAAGGACCTGGGATAGGCAGATGTTGTTTGATGGGGTTAAAGGTATTGTTGCAGGATATAAGCTGTTCCAAGTAAAGCTGCCTTTTGCAATTGACTAATGGTGATTTTGTCAATGCCAATGGTGTTCAAGTGGTGCTCCAGATGTTTTGGGATTGCACCTAAGTACCTATAACTATTGGTAGTCAAATCTGAAAACAAGACCAGGGTTCCCCCCCGCCCCCCGTTTTTTAATTTGCTTTTCATACTATGCTAAGTCTATTTTAGGGTTTGTGCTACAAATTTTTGTATGTGTTTTTTATCCTCCAATGTCCAGAAACTGATTTGCAGGAATTATGGGTGCAGGGGGTTCCAGAGAAGTGTAAACAAGGAGTTGGGTTCTGTGTGCGGCCTCAATTTGTTCAACTGAGTCATAGAAACTGGTTATTATCTGAGAAACGTCCAACTAAAGTCATCTCCAGGCACAACCTGTAGAAGTTCTTGGTGCTCTCTGAGCTTGGCTGTTTGCCTGCAGACGTTTCATTAACCAACTAAGTAACATCATGATGTTGCCTGGTTGGATAATGAAACATCTGCAAGCAAACCACCAAGCTCAGAGAGCATCAAGAACTTCACAGTTCAACCCGGAGCTACAGATATTCTCGTCTATTAGGACAACCTGTAGATTCCTCTCCGCTGCAGAGGGAGATCGATGGACATACCTTCTACTTCAGATCATAGCTTTCATCTCCCCATATTGTCTTCCTCTCCTCCATTCTGCTTTTCAAGGACAGTATATTTCCCCTAAGCTTGCTAGTTGTTTGTGGTTGATTAAATCTTACAGAAAACAGAGGGACAGATATTTTATCCCCAACCCAGAAAAGATGACCTACATAATGGTTCTACAGTATTCATTTACAGTGGTTGAGTTTGAATAAAAATAGAAGATACCTTTGCTTTTTTCACAACAGGGTATTGCTGGAGTAATGATAGTAATAATATTAATAGCACTTGGAGCCTTTAATAGATGGGAAAACGTTTTTCCTTTTATTACACGAAAGCCCAGTGCATTGATTAAATATTTACCCCAGCCACTACAACTGTTATTAACCTGACAGCATTTAATGTTTTCTGCTTCGTTAATTTTGCATTAACTCTTTTCAGCTGGATATGCCTAATGATCAGATACTTGCCAATCTGGACACAATTATTAAGGACATTTGTAAACGCAAACCTTTGAAATATGGTGAGCCACTCTTTTTAAAAATGTCTTAGTTGATGCTGATATTACTCGGATGAATATACTGTAAGATGGGGGAAGCATCTTGCTGATGTCAAGGAGAAAACTGTAAAAAAAGCGATATACACTGCCAATAGAAAACGGTAACAGGCAGAATGTCAGGCAAAAATTGCTTAATAATGCCATTGCTACTTATTTTGCTTCACACGAGGGAAACTTCTAAAAACCTTTTCATTCTTTGAGAAGTTGTTTGGGAGTTTTGAGAATAGCATTCTCCTTTAAAGTGGCAAAATTATTATACTGAAAAGTCCCCATTTTTTCCCTCCTACAGAATAATTACTCATTAAAAAAATAATTTCTACCTGCAACAGCCTAGGATGGGAAATTTTAGTGCAGGATGTTTCTATCTTGAAATGTTTTGACCTTGAGCAACCATGTTGAATGTTCTGAGCTCAAAATAAAATGTTTGGGTTCTGAGAGTTTTGTTTTAAGGTCAGTGCAGAATGCGCCATTTTGTTCTGGCCTCAGAACAAAATCTGACCTTTTTCAAGGACATTGCTTTGAGTGTTGCAGCTCTTTTGAGTATTTCAGTTAAGCTGTTTTAAGCTGTTTTGCCTGCAGAGGCTACTGATAGTACTATACAGGGTTTGGAATGGTTTGTTGAGTTTTTGTTTGCAGAATCTGGAAAAAAAAGTAGTAGTGGGTTTTTGGGTGGTTTTTTTGCTGCAGTTAGGGTAATGTTATTCATGCAGTTACAGTGGGGCAAAAAAGTATTTAGTCAGCCACCAATTGTGCAAGTTCTCCCACTTAAAAAGATGAGAGAGGCCTGTAATTTTCATCATAGGTATACCTCAACTATGAGAGACAAAATGGGACAAAAAATCCAGAAAATCACATTGTCTGATTTTTAAAGAATTTATTTGCAAATCATGGTGGAAAATAAGTATTTGGTCACCTACAAACAAGCAAGATGTCTGGCTCTCACAGACTGTAACTACTTCTTTAAGAGGCTCCTCTGTCCTCCACTCGTTACCTGTAGTAATGGCACCTGTTTGACCTTGTTATCAGTATAAAAGACACCTGTCCACAACCTCAAACAGTCACACTCCAAACTCCACTATGGGCAAGACCAAAGAGCTGTCGAAGGACACCAGAAACAAAATTGTAGACCTGCACCAGGCTGGGAAGACTGAATCTGCAATAGGCAAGCAGCTTGGTGTGAAGAAATCAACTGTGGGAGCAATAATTAGAAAATGGAAGACATACAAGACCACTGATAATCTCCCTCGACCTGGGGCTCCACGCAAGATCTCACCCTGTGGGGTCAAAATGATCACAAGAACAGTGAGCAAAAATCCCAGAACCACACGGGGGGACCTAGTGAATGACCTGCAGAGAGCTGGGACCAAAGTAACAAAGGCTACCATCAGTAACACACTACCCCGCCAGGGACTCAAATCCTGCAGTGCCAGACGTGTCCCCCTGCTTAAGCCAGTACATGTCCGGGCCTGTCTGAAGTTTGCTAGAGAGCATTTGGATGATCCAGAAGAGGATTGGGAGAATGTCATATGGTCAGATGAAACCAAAGTAGAACGTTTTGGTCTAAACTCAACTCGTTGTGTTTGGAGGAGAGAGAATGCTGAGTTGCATCCAAAGAACACCATACCTACTGTGAAGCATGGGGGTGGAAACATCATGCTTTGGGGCTGTTTTTCTGCAAAGGGACCAGGACGACTGATCTGTGTAAAGGAAAGAATGAATGGGGCCATGTATCGTGAGATTTTGAGTGCACACCTCCTTCCATCAGCAAGGGCATTGAAGATGAAACGTGGCTGGGTCTTTCAGCATGACAATGATCCCAAGCACACCGCCTGGGCAACGAAGGAGTGGCTTCGTAAGAAGCATTTCAAGGTCCTGGAGTGGCCTAGCCAGTCTCCAGATCTCAACCCCATGGAAAACCTTTGGAGGGAGTTGAAAGTCTGTGTTGCCCAGCAACAGCCCCAAAACATCCCTGCTCTAGAGGAGATCTGCATGGAGGAATGGGCCAAAATACCAGCAACAGTGTGTGAAAACCTTGTGAAGACTTACAGAAAACGTTTGACCTCTGTCATTGCCAACAAAGGATATATAACAAAGTATTGAGATGAACTTTTGATATTGACCAAATACTTATTTTCCATGATTTGCAAATAAATTCTTTAAAAATCAGACAATGTGATTTTCTGGATTTTTTCCCCCATTTTGTCTCTCGTAGTTGAGGTATACCTATGATGAAAATTACAGGCCTCTCTCATCTTTTTAAGTGGGAGAACTTGCACAATTGGTGGCTGACTAAATACTTTTTTGCCCCACTGTAAGCACTAGACACCTCCCCTCCCCGCTTTTCATTTTTGTAGTCAATAAAATGTCAGCCATATGCCAGAGCAACACAATTGCTTCGTTGGGTTTGTGCATGGCAAGGAGCCAAAGCCTACCTCACAGGGTTATTGGAGAGAAAAATGGGAGGAAGGAGTGCTGTGTATACCACCTTGAGCTGTTGAAGGAATGACAGGATATTAATATTAGTAATAATTTAATATTAATATTGATAAAATAATAATCATTAAATATTATAAAGTTATTATTACAATTTGTATATAAAGTTTGCCCGATTCTCAATGACTCTGGGCAGTTCACATGTAAGCAATATTAAAAGGAATAAAACAATATAATAATAAACCAGAACAAGAAAGAAAAGATGGCAAACCGGACAGGAGGAAAAAGTAATCCATACTACCAAAAGGGTCCTACAATCACCCTCTCCAGGTCTTCTGGCCTTTCAAAACACCACTCGGGGGGTGGCCATCCAGATCGCAGGGTGAACCTCATTCCAGAGGGCAGGGGCTGCTACAGAGAACATGCGCTTCGGGGGTCCTGATAGATGGCATTGTTTAATCAAAGGAACTTTGGCCATGCCAACCCTGCCAGATCGAATTGGTTGGGCAAAAACTGTGGGAGACTGGCAATAACCAATCTCAAGTAACCAGACCCTATGTCATCTAACAAATAAATCAGTTTATTTCAATGATAAATAAATCAGTAAATAAAATTTGCAAAAACTGTTCCCCGAGTTTGTTAAATAAATGCCATGGAAGTCCTGTGGTTCTTGCCATACAGCTTACAGAGAAAATGGCCAAGGGGATGATTTATAATCTTAAAAAACAAATAAAGTCCAATAGTCTATAAATGCATTTCCCTTGTTTTCTGAGATTTGTGCCTTCCTGCTTTGTTGACCTTCCAGATGTTCCAGTGATCAGTTACAATTCCATTGTTCTTTTCACACAAACTATTACCAATCCAGGTGTTCTCCATCCAAATTTTATTTCTTTTTCTGAAAGGAGGACATTTATATCGGTCTCTATTCTATTTAATTCCATTATTTTCAACCCCACAATTTATCAGGATAATTTTGAATCCTGCTTCTGTCTTCTATGGCATTAGCTGTCCTGTCTTGTTTTGTACCCTCTGCCAATCTGATAAGCAGTCCCTTCACTTATTCACCCAGTTCATTAATGAAATTGTTGAAAAATAGAAGCCCAAGGGCTGACCAAAAAGGTTGAAATTGTAGGGAAATAGTTTCATCTTAAATATTAGGAAGAATTTCTTGATGGTAAGAACTGTCAAACAGTGGAATAGATTGCTGGTGTGGGTCTTCCGGGCTGTGTGGCCGTGTTCTGGAAGTTTTGTTTCCTAACGTTTCGCCAGCACCTGTGACCGGCATCTTCAGAGTGCAGGAGCACAGACAGGAGCAGTTCTCTCTGTGCCCAGGATGAGGGGACCCTTTTGTGGGTATAGAGATCTGAGGGGGGGATTCGGGGTGTGTGGTGGGGGGGTTAGGGGGTGTGTGTGGGGGTGTGGGGTTGGGTTAACGAGTGGCTGCTTGTTTTGGTGTCAGAATAGGTGTGTATCTTCCTGGGGATTAGGCAGGGTTTTTTCTTCTATTGAGTTGTTATAGATTGCCTCATGAAGTAGCCTGTTCCCCTTCATTGGAAGTGTTCAAACAGAATCTGTCTGAAATGCTTTAGCAGATCCTACCCTGAGCAGAATGTGACAAGGTGACTTCTGAAGATACTTCCAACTCTAAGATGCTGTAATTCTGTGAATTGAATTGACATCTCACTCTAGTTTATTAAGGAACTTTGTTGAGTACTTTTTGAGTAAGTTTTTTCAAACAACTATGGACAGACATGCCCTTCAGCCCATACTTAATCCATCTGCTCATCTGAATATCTTTTTTTAAAATAATTTTTATTAAAGATTTTCACATAAGTAAAGGATAAACATGAAATTATATAGAGTAAAATTAAGAAAGAAAGAGATAAAAGATAAAAGGAGAAGGAGAAAAGACAGTGCAGGTAGAAAAAGGAAAAATATATAAAGAAGTGACTTCTGAACTTCTTCACAGCAGTTACCCACAAATTCATTATCTCTCCTCCCTCTGTCTGCTGATCTGAATATCAAGGGGTGCTTTGTCAAATGCTTTGCCAATACCAAGCGATAGTATATCTGCAACATTCCCACGATTTTTAATGAAGTTACCATATCAAAAAATGAAATAAGATTTGTTAGGTCCTGTTCTTGAGAAATCCATGCTGATTTTTGCTAACCAGTATTATAGTTTTAATAATGACTATTTTATATGGTTTTCTTTTTAATTGAGTGTTGCCCGCCACCCAGAGTCACTTTTTTATGAGATGGGCGGCTATAAAAAATATGATCAACAAATAAATGATCACTGTATTGTTTTCAAAGTGTATACAGAATCAATAGTTTGATCATCTGCTCTGGAATTTTTCCAAGCATGGCCAACCTGGAAAAAGTATTAAGATTTAATGGTTATGCTTTTTGTAACGTTTAAATGCCAAGAGTGCTGGGTATTTTTGATTTGTTCCTTTCAGATATTCAGATGTTCAGCGATGAACATGATAGAAACTGTTTCCAAGCTGTGTGCTGATGAACTCTGGCAGCAAACCACACTGTGTTGATTTTTGATAGTGAAGAGGGAGCTCAAACTGGCTGCTTACTCCCCCTTTCACCAATTCTCTTTCCTGAGATTCCAGCAGGCTAAGTCTAAACGTAAACCTACACCTAACCCAGTGTTTCTCAACCTTGGCGGCTTTAAGATGGCTGGACTTCAACTCCCAGAATTCCCCAGCCAGCATGGCTTACTGGGGAATTCTGGGAGTTGAAGTCCACCCACCTTAAAGCCACCAAGGTTGAGAAACACTGGCTTAACCAATAGGCAGCCTCAGGTTCACATGTTGCTTCCTCTTCTCATAAAGAGGAAGACTTTTAAAGCAGCCCTTCCTGTTTAAAAGAAACTGCAACTTTCCCAAATCAGCAAATGCCCATTTGTTTATAACATAGTTTATAAAGTAGTTACGGTTTTCTGCCCGGACTTACTGATAAACTATAGCTTGAACACCCACCCGTCCACCCCACTTGCTGAATTTGGATGAATCATTAACTGTGGATTCTTACAAACCATGGACCGAAGCTTTTTAACCCTCTCCCTTCGTGCAAAAAGAGATAGGAAGGGTAGATAGCACGAGTGTGAGATGCATAACAAATCACCCGTTTCACAGGTAGTGTTGACATTTGCAATAGGGCCAAGGAATTCTGCTGACTGCTTTTTGATCAACTGCAGTGGATAGATGAGAAGCACCACTGCTGGGTGGAATCTCTGTTTGAGGTCTAGCCACCAAGTTCCTGACCCAAGCTGTGGTTACTGCTGCAAACAGAAGCAATGTTACAGGATGCCAGACCTATTTACCGAATGCAATAGAAAACGCCCCAAAATTAGGGAAGAATTGCCTTCATTAGTAGATAGTGGGAACGTTAGAGACAGGGGGTAAAACTATAAAAGGAATTTAGACTGACTTCTCCCCTGTTGGTAAAAAATAAACCAGCTGCTTTTCTCTTATTATTTATTTATTTGCTTACGAAACAGTTTTATAGACTGCCCACTTTGGTGGACGCGAGGCGGTTTACGAAAACAAAACAAAACCGAACAGCAAAACAAAAAATGGCCAATATTTGAAATCTCATGGCTTATCCTGGTCATGCAGCCATGTTTAAATTAAATTTTAAAAGTGTTTTCCCTGTCTTCACCTCCCTTTTTAATCTTGGGCTCCAAGGGCCAACCCTTCTCTTGATCTGAAGAAGGTTGCCCACAATTGAGGTGCTTAACACGGACCGTAGCTCTTTTCTTTCATCAAAAGCAGTAATATATTGTACATACTATGCCAAATGTGGTCCGTGGTTCAACTCAGCCTTCTAAATCGTACCGATTTTAATGGGAGAACTGAATACCTGCTTAAATTTCTTCCATTGACATATGAGAGGCTTAAAGCTGCTTACTCTCACATGGACTTGCCATTTTCAACAGTTCTTTTAATAATTTTGCACCATGTTGTCAGGGTTGGATCATCCACACTCTGTCAATAGGCAATCACTAGCAGCACCAAAATAAGTTGAATTCTTCCTTCTTGCTCCCTTATCCCTTATCTTTTCTGTTTGTTTGTTTGTTTGTTTGTTTAAAGGTCCTTTTGTGACAAGTATGAGCATTCGAAGTTCAACTAGTGAAGCCTTAGATGTAAAAGTTGAACAATTTCTCCCTAAAGAAGCACTGGGAGAAAAGTTGGAAGAAGCTGAAAGCATCAGTGAAGAAGAAAAGCAGGAATCCAGATAATGAGAAGGTTGCAGAAATGTCATTCTCCTTGTATAAAAATTATAAAGGGTTGTTCTTGTAGCTCTTCCATGGATTCCATCAAGTTCTGGTCTTGAAAGAGAAGTATGCACCAATATCAGAGACAACAATTCAGTTGTCTCCAAAACTGAAGCTCCTTAGAGCTGTTAGATCAGCAATCCCCAAAATTTTGGGCCTATATGTATCAGAATTTTTGGTATTGCAGGCTCAGCACATCTGGAGAGTCTGCCTGCACTAACATTAATGTTTCAGTGCAAACCATTCTCAGTTTGTAAAAAAGGTGTAATTGCACAAAGTATTATTAAAAATTTAAAGTCTTGTATTCAGTTTTTATTTGTTTATCTAGGAAGCTCTTGTGTCCCTCGAGTTTTTGCTTTAATCTTTTTCAATCCACAGATGAAGTGTTTATATCTTAATGGTCTTTTAAGAAAAAATAAAATGCATTGGCAGGTTAATAAGGTGGGTTATGTTGGGCATGGCTGCTATTTGCACTCTGACAAAAGTGCTGAGAGCATCTGGCCTTGGAGATTCATGACAGATACTAAGGAAGATCCCATCCTCTGTCCACATATTATGGACATGTAGCAACAGTATCTTTCATCATTGCTTAAAATGAGGTAGAGTAGACAACATATTGCAGGTAGTACAGGAACCTTGGTCTTTCGAATCATCTGAGTTTAGAAAAATGTCATCAGGCCTGTTGGATAGTTAAAAGCCTGAAGTTCTTTCCTTAAACTCTCACCAGCCAGGGGACAAGGAATTTGCATCTAACCTCCCAGTTTCACACTCAGATAAATCCCTTTCCTGCCCCCACCCCCAGTAGAGGCTTATATAGGATTTAAATATGTTTATTTCGCCTTGCCTTGCTTCCCTTTGCATGCTAGAAGTCCTGCAACATTGTGGGTAGCTGTTTGCACAACACACAAATTAGCTAGGTACATTTTAGCCAAAGGTGTGGTGTGAAGCCAGCCCCTATATTTTATGATTCAAGATGTTATATCAACCTGGTAAATTCAGCAAGGCACAGTTTGGTCAATGGTGCTCAAGCTGTTGTGCAAACAGAGCTGCTGCCTAAAATTTGGGAAAGATGATGATAAACTCTTTGAAACTGTTCGTTTTAAAACAGCCACCAAGACAAAATGTTATTCCTAAGCCACCATTGGTATTCTCTTAATTAACTATGATTCACTGAAGCTCCTGCATTGATCAGGGGGTTGAATTAGCTGAGTTGTTGTTCCTCTACTCTGGTCAGATCCCATTTGGAGTCCTATGTCCAGTTTTTGGCACCACAGTTCAAAGCACCAGTGACGAGCAAGTTCAGAAGAGGGCTGAACCCAGCAGCATGAGGAATTATTAAAGGATCTGGGTATGTTCAGCTTACAAAAGAGACAGCTGAGGGAAGATTTGATAGGGTTCAATATCTGAAGGACTGCCACACAGAAGACAGAGTGGATATTCTGCATTGCCTCAGAGAATATCCAGTAACCAGAACCAACAGGTTAAAACTACAAGGAAGCATGTTCATCCTAGACATCAGGAGGAGCTTTCTGAATGTACAAGCTGATAGCTAGTAGAACAGGTTGCCTTTGCTAGAGAACTTCAAACAGCAGTTGGATGGTCATCTGTCAAAGATGTTCTAGTGGATCCTACAATGGACTGGGGGTTGAAATATATTGTCTTTGTGGTCAAGTCCAACTCTGTGATTCTATTATTCTGTCTCTCAGATCCAACTCTACAGTCTTATTTGCCTGAAATTTCCGGCTGTAAAAACATGGATGAATCACTCACTTTTTTGCCTGATCTTTCTTTACACTGGGCTGACTCAGTAGGGCAATATTTTTATCTTAAATGTGAAGATGACACTTTGTTAAAGGAAGAGCAGTGGTATAGTTACGTCACAATGTCCACATAGTGTTGCTGTCAGTTTTATCTCTAACAGATTCTGTCTATTTCTCTCACACACCAATTCAGTTGAGTTCCCTCTACTGGCCTTTATCATTTAAAACTTTAAAAAACCAGTAAAAATCTGGACTTTCTAAAAACAGCTTGAAAAACTTTTCCTAGTCTGCAGCTCTGCAGGCTTTGTTAGGTGTGAACAAGTTGTGTTGCCAACTGTACTCTTGGTCTCCTTTGGTTGTTGCAGAACTACCAATGGGATTGAGGTGGGTGCCCTACAGATCTGTGGAAAGCGATCTTTGAGGTTGACAAGGACCACCATTGTCCCTTTTAATGACAATTGTTGGATCCAAAGAACTGTTACTTCTCCAGAGACTTCTCTGGAGTAGGACATGTAAAAATATCAATTATGATCCTTGCCTGTTCTTCAAATGCAGGACTCCAGAAATATAAAAGAATAGGAAAATATGAGTAGAAATATTTTGATTCCAATAAATGCATTCTATCAGATTCCTGCCATCAGCTTTTACCTAAGAAAGGATGACTTTTGAACATGTGTTATTTATTTATCTATCCATTCATGTTTATAACTATTGTAAACCCACTCCAGCTGGAAAAGTCTCTGGGTGGCTTGCAACATCAAGAAAAAGAAAACCAAGACATAATAATTAAATCAGGAAAATGTCAAAACCAAAAAATAATCACAAAAAGCAAAGATCAATTATTTTAAAATTTAATAAGCATCAGTATTTTCTACTCTCATTGCAGATCGTATTATAATTCCTCCATATCCTGTAAGTTGATAGAGGAATTATCACTTATGAAACAAAATAGTTCAGATCCTGTAGAACGATGGTTGATCATCTTGTTTCTTCAACACAGGAACTTTATCTGATACTTTTTCTAGTAGAGCTACTGACCAAGTTTTCCCATGCCATTTTTCAACTGATAAATTATCCAAACATTTCTAATGATGAGCAATTAACTACTATAGTTTTCAAAAGCAAAAAAAAGTAAGTTTCTTGACATTTAACCCCATATTCTCTTCATTAAAACTTATGTTATAATCCAGATTTTGATGACTGAGCAATTCATCAAAAACCTTTTTGCAGAAATCTTATCCTTTTTCACATGTCCCCCAAAGATGGAAGAGTGTTCCCTTCTGTTTGTAACCCCTCCCACATTTGGCTGAATAATTATTAGATTTTTGTACAATTCTTACGGGGGTTGAATGCCATTGATGCAAAATCTTGAAATTCCTGCATTGAAACCAACAAAAATCCTTCATCACAGCAATGCTTGCCAGCTGTCTTCCCAGATAAGACATCTCTCAAGTTTCTTCTGAACTCCAGGAAGGATTTTCTCTGTCTCTTTCCAATAATGACACATACATTTTGGAAGTCATGCCTATAGGTTAAGAGGACAAATTTAGTATTTTGCAAAATTTGTTAATGGGTGATTTGCAAATTCCATCACTATCCTAGTGTGTAGGAATAAGTTGATGTGAATTCATAAGAAGCATGGTATTTTACATCTTAAATGCTGTTCGAGCTCTTCTAATTACAAAATGCAAATAGCAATTATTTTGTAAGCATCAATATTTTCTACTCTCGTTAAAGATCTTAGAAATCAATAGCAAAGATAAACCCCAAATAAAACTCAAGGTAGATGCCCACAGTCTGCCAGTCATTAAGCTCTGTTGTACATGTATGTATGCATATGTACGTGTGCGTGCACATGTGCTTGAACTCAGCAACAGACAGATTAAAGGAACCCACAGGCTTCGTGATGTTCTCAATTTAGGAATAACTGAGAATGCTGCGGTCACCAGAACATAGCCCAAACAATGTCGTACACCTGTAACTATCCAGAGAGCCACCGTTCCTGGTGTAGAGCATCTGAATGCCACCTTTAACCGGAGGCTAGAAAAATTGCTGAGCCCAAAAATATCCTGCACTTTTATTCTGGCGTGAAAAAAAATTTTTTTTGGCCACTGTAGGGCGCTCCTCTCTTGCAAACCCAGTCGCTCTCTGTTGTGGGTCTGAAACATGCAGTAGTGATGGATGTTAGTGGTTATAAAATCCAGCCCGTTTTATGGTTATATATGGATGTATTTCTGCTGGAACAGACAACAGCTGTCTGACTTCAAGAGCAGAGAATTTGACAGAAACCAGGCATTTGCTACTTTGCAAACTGCAGATTTCATTCCGCGTAATGTAAATTCCCAACAGCTACAATTCAAGAGGCTGGCTGGTATGGGGAGTGAGGCTGGAGAATGATATTCTGGAAGAATTTGTATCAGTTATATTTTTTTTAAAGAGAGATGGGACAAGCTGCCACTTTTAATTTGAACTAATTGTATCCTTGCTTCTTAGTAAGAGCAACACTTTTTTTAAAAAAAAAATTAGTCCTTTTAAATAAAGGGTCTAAACAAAGGTAAAAGACAAGTAAAAAGAATAAAAGAGTCGAATACAGATAATAAAAGTAAGTAAACAAGGGATCTAAAATGTTATGGAGATTACAGTTCGGGAAATAGATCCTTAATTGCTTTAAAGTAATTATATTTTATCTATTTATCTATTTATCTATTTATCTATCTATCTATCTATCTTTAAAAAACTAGGAATCACTATTAACCTTTAAACTAAGAATACCTGTTAGGAACCATGGTCAACACTGTATATGGTACAGCAAAAAATATTTGCGGTAATTGCCCTACATTCATCTTTATCCTCTCATGATTTGGAACTAGAGTATACAGGAAAAGCAAATGTATGCATATTTATTGTTCTTGATTTACATGATTTCCAGAATGGCTGACATAAGCAACTAAATCAATTTGTGTGAATCTGATCTCAAGCTCCTACAGTACTTTGAACCAGTGCAATGCAGTGTTTACCCAATGTTTCTCAACCTTTGCAACTTTAAGACGTGTGGACTTCAACTCCCAGAATTCCCCAGCCAGCCATGCTGGCTGGGGAATTCTGGGAATTGAAGTCCACACGTCTTAAAGTTGCAAAGGTTGAGAAACACTGGTTTAGACTGAGACCAAATAAACCTCCATGCAAATCCTCAATATGATGCAAAACCCACAGGGTTGTCTTAAGCTGGACTTTCAGACTCTCTGCCTGGCCTACTCTGCAGGGGTGTTGTAGTGATAAAAATGATGGAAAGGAGAGCTTTGCCTATTGCCTTCTCTGGGGCCAAAATGGATAAAACCAGTAACGCATCTTTTCCATTCCTCCTTTTTTCCAAATTAATTTATATAAATATTTCCAGTTCAGTTATCATCCAGCTAAGAAAATCTTGATAAAACAGTAACTTGAGTTTAATGAATTCATCGGATGATTACGCTGACAAAGCATTTTTTTCCTCTGCAATCAAATTGAGCCCTTTTTTTCTCCCCTCTAAGCACACGGGTATTGCTCTGGGTTCAATTTCCTGCTAGTGCCCCCCCCCAAAAAAAATTCCCTCCCTTTTTGCATTTATTCCCCCAACCCTTCCATTGGGATCCACCATTACTACTATGTCTGAAGAACCTTCCTCCATGTGAAATATTTGCCTGACATAACCTGCCACTTTAAAAATAAAACTTTCTTGCAAGCAAAGGGGTCATGTAGGCCTTGAGCTGACCTCCACTTCAACTCGTAGTCTTGAATATAAAAATTCTTTTTTTCCCCATCAGGATAACGGGCCCCCTCCTAGCCCTTTGTCAAAACGTTTAGCCGTCCCTACATGTATGCCGGACTGAGCTGTACCACACCGGGGACTTTGCAGCTATTAATACTGTTTTTTTAAAGAAAGGATGGAATCAGATTGCAGAGGAGAAGGTCACACGGCTCCTTTGAAGCAAAGGCCACACGCGCTTGTTTGGGGCTGTCCGTCAAAAGGGAAATTTTGCATAGCAGATCGAAAACGTTGCTTAATTTTTAATGCAGCAAAAGCCATTTGTGTTTATGGGCCCTGCTCTTCATAGATTATTTCCTGCCGAGCCTCCCTTTAGCTTTGGAAAGCATTTTTTGAAAAAATAGGCATTGCGTTCTAGCTGAGCAAGGGACTGGGAAAGACCTAGGCTACCTGAACATGGATTAGCAAACATTTTTGCTTGTGAAATAGCAATAGTCTGTACCTGTTGCTTTTCCCCCCCCTCTAACTTTCAGCTAGAAACTTGTTCCTACCTCCTGGATTTAGAAAACCAATCAAATAGACCAAGTTCTCCATTTATTTTCCAGGGTCAGTCAGGCCTATTCACAGAGACAAGTCAGATTATTGGACCAGGTAGACTCAGTCTTTCAGAACCTGGGGATCTCGTACTTATGCGTATGGACTTCAGCTCCCAGGATTCTCAGCAATGGCTGGGGAATTCTGGAAGCCCACACATCTAGACGGCACCCAGATTGGGGAAAGCTGACCAAAACTTGTACTCAGCAATACTGAAGCGTGTACCTGAAAGACAATCTTCCTGCTTACTACCTTCTAGAGATCTTTAGGACCATAGAAAAGGTCCTTTTCCATGGAGAACAGTCTACTGCAGTTTCTCAACCTTGGCGGCTTTAAGATGTGTGGACTTCAACTCCCAGAATTCCCCAGTGACAACATACAATACTTCAGTCTTCAAAAGAACTCCGGCTAGCGGGGTCCAGAAGACGGGCCTCCTCTGCTGTAGCCCCCACCCTTTGGAACATCTTGCCCTGGAAGTGAGACAGGCCCCCTCACTCCCAGCCTTTCGGAGGGACTTGAAGACCTGGCTCTGCCATCTGGCCTGGGGCGAGGAGGGGGATCATCAAGTGTGGGGTTGGCTAGTCCCTTAGTGGCCTGGCGTTGCTGCCTTGAACCATCGGCCTCCTGGATTTTTTCCCTTTTATTTTTGTGAGTGTGAATTGTTATAGGTTTTAATTGTATATTTATTTATTGTTTTAACGAGTTGTGAGCCGCCCAGAGTCCCCCACTGGGGGGAGATGGGTGGGGGACAAATTTAATAAATAAAATAAATAAAAATAAAGTGTGGCGCTGAAGCCAAGGGAGCCATGAGATGGCTTTGTGTAGTGTGCGATCCTTCTTTTAGAGAAATGTCTAAACAAAGAAGTACTTCCAAAGACTTAAACTCCTGAGATTCATCCATGTGTGGGTGATTGTGAATAGCCTGAACTTTTCAATTGTTTAATTTTCAGTTTGCACCCAATTTGATGAATTCACACAGAGCCTGCAGATCGCAACAGCGCACAGCTTTTCTCTGAAGTTTTCTGTGCCAATATAATTAAGTTAAAAACACTGAGTAAGGGAAACTTCATAGATTAATTAATGACCGATGGTTATGCAGGAGAAGGATTGTCCTAAAGACAAAAGGAGAAGGATTGGCTTTGACCAGCTTTTCCTAAAATGCTGAAGAAGGCCTTTTGTGGAATTAGAGGTTATAGCCTACCTGAGTGACATTTAAAACAAAAGGTTTTGTATGTTGATATTGCATTGTTTGCTGCCTGAAATTTATTGTTCTACATTTTACAATAAGAGAGAGAGATCCAAATTTCCAGGGCTGGCTCCAACTTCCTGAAGACCTTAAAGGAACTCTGAGATCTCCACCAAACTGTGGCAGCCTGTCTTCTCTCTTGATAGCCATGGTCATTCTTCAAGATTCCAGCCCACCGTTTCCTTCCCTACCCCACATTTTCCAGAATACATTCCCAGGGAGTTTCAGCGTTCCATGATTACTGAATACGCCTTGTCTCCAGAGCAATGATTTCCCCAGAGCCACCCCCATTTCTGTTAGAGAAGCATGGAATTGATGGAAACAGGACAGATCGTTGGGAAAGGTGAAAAAATGTGAATTAAAAGAAGAGTCCCAAACCCTTGTTTCTTTGCACAGGAGAGTCTGGGATGGATCTCACGTGGGATTCTGGAAGTCCATCCATTCTGGTTTTCTATCGAGATGACCTGGACAACTAATTATGTTTCTTTGAACAAAAAGGCTCCTAATTATGGGCGTCAGTGGTACCTCGGTTCACGAACGTAATTCGTTCCACAATTCTGGTCGCCAACTGAATTGGTTGTGAACTGAATCAAATTTTCCCATAAGGTTCAATGTAAATAAGGTTAATCCATTCTGAACCATATGTTGTTGTTTTTTAACCACAAAAATATGAAACAAAGTCCAGTACAGTATGAAGAGAGAGAACACTAACCTTGCTTGAGGCGACACCAGAAAGCTTCACAGCAAGTGTCTGTCTGCGACCGCGGTCTCGCCTAGAGGAAGCCACGACCACGTGTCAGAGCAGGGAAGATGGCCGCGGGTTGTGTTCGTCACCCGATGCAGAGTTCGCGAACGGAAGCAAAATTTTGCAAACGCTGCTGTTCGCGAACCGAATTGTTCGTGAACTGAAGTGTTTGTGAACCGAGGTATTACTGTATAGTCAAAACAGTCAGGATGGCGGCTGGGGTGGTACGATTGAAGTTCTGCCTTTTTTAAATATGTGTTGCACATAAAG
Organism: Python bivittatus; assembly: GCF_059951505.1. Lineage (NCBI taxonomy): Eukaryota > Metazoa > Chordata > Lepidosauria > Squamata > Pythonidae > Python > Python bivittatus. Next base: position 50,571,393 of record NW_028277034.1, on the reverse strand, counting down.
AACAGATTTAGCTCTGATTGCACTGTCATGGCAGCCATCTTGACTTTTTTGACTACACCTTGTGGAGACCTCTGCTCCTTTTCATTAATCAGGCCAAATTAACATTCTGGGGTATCTTAACACCTGGCAGTGTGGGGAAGAACAGGAAATTCGGATTATCACTGGACTACCTATGGAAGAGTGCAATATCCTAACGTTGCACGCTGTTGTAGGACCTTAATACAGTCAGCAATTTCAGAAATTACCATATGGAGCTGTTGTTCTGGTCATTTTTAATTTCTGAAGTAGTTGAAAGCATTCTAAAATGTATTTTTTCATTCTTACAGCCAAATGACACAGGATTTTACTGCTGGTAATTACAGCTGGCTTTTGTTGTTGTTTAAAAAATCCTCCTTCAGAGAGGAATTGTATTTGAGAGTGCAGTATAGAGATGGAATCCTTTCTTTCCCCAGCCACAATCCCAGGAAAATCTTTTTTTCACCCCTCTCTCTCTCTCTCTCTGGCACCCCCCCCCCCATGTTGCTATTAATCTTGTGGGGAAGTCAAGCTCTTTCCTAAATTGATAAGAATATGGGAAACATAATTTTTCACATCCCGCTTAGTTGGGGGCGGTTACTTTTGCTATTCTTTCTATGTATAGGAATTGTGGCAGATTTTTTAACCCCAACTAAGCTGATGAGCAGATTGTAAAAAATACTCTGATCGTTTTGCGCTCAGGGAAGTTGGACTATCTGTGAGCTTCTGTGGCACTTCATCAATTAAGTCAAGCGTCCAAGGCTTTATCATCACAAGCGCAATTGGCTACAATATATTACTGGTTTTTTATTTTTTAAACACACGGAGAAATATAGGACTTTCCAGTAGGAGGAGTAGTCTCACTATGTTGTTGCAGGTATTTGTTTTAGTTTTTATAAAGAACCAGAAGCATTTTTAAAGAATTTGTGTACATGAAGAACTGGGAGTAGGGAATGATGACAGCATGACTGATCTATTCATATAAAAATAGCATTGATAATATAAGTGCAAGATAATTCTTGAGTGTTTCTGGAAAGCTCACACATCCCACCTCCTGTATTATCCACCATGTGCCATGTCTTCCCCATCTCTGCTTTTCACTCTACACATAATCTTGCACTTTGAAATGACGATTTTGCACAGGTCACTGTTCCACGGGGGGCAAAGAGATTGGATGTTCCAACAGCCATAACTGAGAATGCCTTGGGAGACTTTCTGGCCATGGACTTGGACTTCAGTTCTTTCGGGTACTTGATTAGGGGCTGTTTGGTGGAAAAAGATTGCAAATTCCTTCAGGCTTGGACATGGGCAAGACAACGCAAGGAAACTCATTCTCACGACCTGAATTACTAGATGGTTCACCCCTCGGCTACAGAAATGAGTTTCAGGCTATCATCCATATGTCAACTGCAGTTGTGGGTTATCAGAATCTGGTGCACGTGCCTGCATTTTCCCAGGATTGAGATAAGCAATAATGTATCATTAGAGCCAATTATGGATTTTCTATCTGTATATGTTTGTGTGTATGAAAGTGTTATCTGGGATCAGAAAGCGGCCAATCTTTGTGGCAGCAGAAGTCTGGGAGCGCTCAGATTGAGGATGCTCAACCTCTTTTAATTCCCACAAGAGAGAGGAAATGCCTCTACTATTTATATTTTTTCCCAGATACAGTAAATCCTTACTAAGAACCTGCTTTGAAGAGCAGTGACAGCACGGACATGCTCCTGAGTGAAAGGTGGGAGAGAGGGGTAGACTCTGTGTATATGCTCTCCCTATTACAACAACTTGCCTAAGTGTAGTAATTTAAGACTCAGCATGTGCCCTCTCCCCGAGATGCTAGTTTACTGTATGCAGGGAAGTTCAACACACTTTGAAAGAGCTATTTTAAAGAAACATTTAAAACAAAGGTACCCCCAGATTCAGTCTAACTTGGATGCAGTTCAGAAGACTTCCTTCTTTATCTATTAGATCAGGGTCAAACTGGACGTGATGGGTAATTCACATGGATTTAATTCTTGTCAATCCGTACATAAACTAACCTAATAGGGATCCCTCTTCTGGAAAGACTTTGGAAGCAAGGAGTGAAGAGAAATCTCTTCCATTCCACTGGATGTCTTTGTGCTTGGATGAGCCAAGCTAACTTGCAGAAGGTGTCCTTTGCATACTGAATTTTAGATCTCTTAGGAAGAGCTTTTGAAATGCAATTTGAATGGGGACAAACAGATGTATAAGTGTCCTCTTGCAACTTTCTGATCCCTAACAAGGCATCCATAAATGCCTCCTTTGGCACCTACTAGGCTTCCTGTTCTACCTATCTGCATTTTGAAAGGAAATTAGTTAAAATATATAATTTATATATATCCTGAAAGGGGAAGCTGGCAGCACAGTGCAAATGGATCAGCCTCCCACAACGTTATTTCCACAAGTTCCTTTGGGCCCTGAAAGTTTGCCAGGTGGATTCTCCTGGACAGTGTTTCTCAACCTTAGCAACTTTAAGATGTGTGGACTTCAACTCCCAGAATTCCCCAGCCGGCCATGCTGGCTGGGGAATTCTGGGAGTTGAAGTCCACACATTTTAAAGTTGCCAAGGTTGAGAAACACCGCCCTAGAACATAAACCTACTGGAAAGCTGCAGCCCAGTGCTAATTTTTAAAGTGTGCCTGTTAAAGAGGACAAAGAAACACAGGGTGTCCTGGGGTGGGAGGTAGGAGGAGTGGGAGGTAACATCTTCAGAGCAGCTCTTTAGAAACAAATCCAAAATATGTCTCCGGGTTTCCAAACATGCTCTCCAACCCAGGATGAGTTGGGAACCTTGATCTAGTCCCTCAAACATGTCTACTATATATAGACTGGGCTTTTTAAAAAAATTGTTTGCTATTTTTTTGGTGCCTTCAAGTCAGTCTTGACTCCTGGCTACTGCCTGGACAAATCTCTGCACTTTTTTGGCAACTTTTTCAGAAGTGGGTTGCCCTTGGCACCTTCCTAGGGCTGAGAGAGATGTCACCCAGGTGGCCTTGTGCTCAAGGCAGGACTAGAGCCTACCGTCTCGCGGTTTTGAGCTTAGACCAAACTGGTTCTACAGAACGATGGCTGTGGTCTAGAAGTGTCTAGACCAGTGTTGTCCAAACGTGGCCACTTTAAGATGAGTGGACTTCAACTCCCAGAATTCCCCAGCCAGCCATTCTGGGAGTTGAAGTCCACTCATCTTAAAGTGGCCACGTTTGGACAACACTGGTCTAGAACATCCAACTGGTCACAAAACACAGACCAATATTTTTGCAATTCCCCACTAGTGTAATGGAATTGGGATGCTGACAAGCCAGGTACTTATAAGGATTAATCCAAATCAAGATCTTCGTTCTATTCCTCCTCCTTCTTTTCCTGGAATCAAAAGGGCTTCTTATCTCCCTAACAGGGTCTTAAGCTCTACCACAGCAGAGCGAGGCAGGAATGACGATTTGAGGTTGCCAGGTCAAGCATCCTGGGGCCATCTGCTTGGAAAACCATTCCAAAGACAGGCCGTTTCTGCTGCGGGCTCGATTGTGTTCTTCAGAAGCCGAAAAGAGCAGGCACAATGACTGCTCATGGCAATGACAGACGCAGAGCTTATCTTGAATTACTGCACCATGCCAAGGAAAACACCCAAACAAAAGAGAGTTCTGCCATTTCTAAAGGAACCGGGCCTGCCTTTTGCTTTTGCCATCTGTTGCTGTTAATCTGAACGTCTCTGCCAGCGAGCGGCTTGCCAGGCCAGTCTTAAGTGACATGTTACTCGGCAGAGAGACATGCGCTGGCCATTCTTCGCCATTCCTGGGGACAAGGACTTTTTGTTCAACGATCCCAGCCCTGCCAGTTCTGCACCTTTGGTGGAAGAGTTAAACTGCCACTCTCCTGTGCAAGAGTCAGGGCAGGCAGTCGGCAATAGCAGCAGTTCTGGGTCCCCAACAAGCATTCTTCTGTGAATGTCTTCTGTGTAAAGACAGGGGCCTATTCATCTGACAACTCCAAGCAGAGCTCCCAATCCGGGGCTTCGAAAAGCATTGGATTACAAAGCTTGTAATTCTCAGCCAGATTGAAGAAGGCAGGATTAAATGCAGCGGCAATCCCTAACATGGGAGTTTTGCAAAAATAGGAACAAATGTTGCCTATTATGCCTAAGCGTAAAAAGATTTTGCATAAGTAATTCCAACAATAATGTATTCTCAATTTGGCTAGTTTCAGGGGAGGGAGGATAATGAAGGACCCTGAAGCCCTCATTAAATTCTCCATTCCTCTCTAATGTCCCCACAGTATTGCTAAGTCCTGCCCACATATTTCCAAACACATCTTTGTAATCATAGGAACTAGAATCCTGGATCTTTATTTTAAGTGAAAGCTCAGGTTGTGTACCAAATATGATCTCTGCTTTGCACTTTTCCCTGCAGAACAGCAGCAGACATACTGTACATCCACTTATTCTTAATTTAAGCCTGTGGATTTCCACAAGTTCAAACACAGTGATCTACTCCTGCTGGTTTGCTTGCTTCTTAATTTATTAAAGATTTTAAGCCACCCAATAGCTGAAGCTCCCTGGGCAGTTTACGATAAAACACATAGACATATATACAATTTGAACAAAATGCAAAATAAAAAGACCATATAAACTAGGCAACTGCAAGGTGGGCATTCAAAATCTAAAACAGTATGAATTAAAATTAAATTAAAATACAGCAAAAAGCCAGTTAAAAAGCCTGGGAAAATAGAAAGATTTTCACCTGGTGCTGAAATGATGCCAGCGTGGGCACCAGTTAAGCCTCCCTGGGGAGGGAATTCCATCACTGGGGTGCCACCACCCAAAAAACTCTAAGATTGTAGGCTTGGGTGAAAACTACAATATAAAGAAACTGCTTTTACCTGCCGATTTCCTCATTCCACCTTCTGGTATTTTTTTACTTCATTGCTTCCTTCTAAAGCAAGAATTGTAACTTTCATGGTCAAGAAAATGACTGTAGGATATCTTCAGTAGACTTTTAAGGGCTGAGCTGCTATTATTACTGTTATTGTATTGTTACGTAGTTGTTCATGTTATTATCAGTATCCCAGCTTTCTGCTTATACAGTATGTACCCTTATAATAAGACTATGTCACCAGGATGCAGGCACTTAGCACCCAATGAAATGTCTTCTCAGGTAAGAGAGCTTAAGCATCATCTGTTCCTTGAGAAGGAGAGTTGCCACATGAGACAATTTGAATGCATGTGATGGCTACCATAACAGGCTGTCTGCCCTCAAACTCAATTCACCAGGTCAAACTTGCTCCACCTTTTAGTCCCCCTCTCCAGGATGAATTCCTAGCTTAGCTTTTCTTTTGGGGGCAACTTAAAAAAAAATCTGAACTGTAGTCATTATTTTCCTAGAATTCCTTTGGGGCCTCTGTGGAACCAAGGGCATTCTGGGAAATATACATGGCTCTGGTGTTTTGCGGCTGCGGCAGCAACTCCCATTTACATGTTATTCAAAACTAACATGACTTTAAAGAATGAAAAAGTAGAGACCAGGAGCTTGGTGGGCTTCTGCAGAAATATTGGTGGGTACACTGGTGCCTCCAGATTCCCCATATGGCTCTCAGCAGTCTGGGTACAGAGCACATTTTAGGGTGGGAATGTTGTGCCTTTGGTGAAGGGCCTCATACTCAAAAGAGGTAGACTGCCAAGAGGTAGATCCAGAAGCTGTGAAACAACCTGGGCCAAAATTCATCCCCCAATCTCTCCTTCACAACCACAAGGGAATTACAAAGTTCCAAATCAATACACACGGTGGAGATCAAGTTGGAGGAAAGGAAAGTTTGGAGCCCTTAATTAAACCAGGGAGGGCATGTTTCCACTTCTTTCTGTACTTTTATGAAACACTGGATTGGGCACTCAGAGAAGAGTGATTTTCCTTTGGCAAGCTTTATTCAGAAAGAGAGCAAGTGATGTGGACTCCTTGTGGGGACACCCCAACCATAAGAAAATTTGTCACCTTTTATTGAACTCATTTTAATGATGCAAGCATTTCAACAAGCTTCTGATTTACTCCTATAGAGAGGGAAATCTATCCTGAACTACACATTCACCATAATTGGTCTTATATTCTTCTTTGCAAGCATGCCAAGGACTAATTATCTTTAATTTTTTCCTTATAAAAAATGGGTACAGCTCTTTATTACCGCTATCTCAGCTCTCTTATCTTCACGCCATGAAAACCTCCTGCTGGTTGCTAATGAGTAATGGTTGGTTCAAAGCATCTCCACTCGTCATGTAAATTGCCATTTGGATTCATGCTATGCTAAATTTGCAGATTGGTTCCCAATTAGCACCCTTCCTAAAGTGGATATCTCTGGATGAATTGGACTAGATGTGTTCACCACCAGCAGGTATGATGGGAATAGCCCTCTCTCTTGCTTCATTCCTTCCTGCCCACCAGGAGCCAGAAATGTTTTGATTACCATGTTTAGGATCAGAAAATGGGACCCAGGTCTACAGCCATCAAAGTCTGGATTGGCTCCCAAATGACTCTGCGGATGGGTCCTTCTAAGAAAGCATTGCACCAGCTAGCTCTAACTAGCCACACTGAGATCAATGAAAAAGTAGGTCTGTGCTGTGCTTAAGACTCCATCTCAAAGATGTGCTATAGAGTGTGCAGGGGTGCAAACATATTATCTCTCCGCAGCTCCCTGACGCATCTCTGTTTTGCCCAGAACCACCTGTGCAGCTGTTGCACAATCCAGGAAGAGGGCACAGCAATGTTTTGCCATGGAATCTGCAACACCCAACCCTGTTAAAAAATGTATTGTGTGATTGCCTTAAATGAGGGTGGGCTATCTTAAGCCCTAGCCTTAAGGAACCAACCCTGACCAAACATCGTTGAAATCAGTGGCATTCTCAAAATCTTGTCCTAAGTATATGGAATATAATCCCTAAAATGGAGAATAATCCCCGCAGAGATCAGAGATCTCTCATCATTGGTCTTTCAGAAACACTTGACCAGTGTTGCTCAACCTCAGCGACTTTAAGATGTGTGGACTTCAACTCCCAGAATTCCCCCAACCAGCATGGGTGGACTTCAACTCCCAGAATTCCCTCAGCCAGTATGCTGGCTGGGGGAATTCTGGGAGTTGAAGTCCACACATCTTAAAGTTGCTGAGGTTGAGAAACACTACTCTTGATTAAGCTGTGCTGGGTAATATTTCCTTGACTGGATGTCACCTCCCCTACTGTTATTTATCTTTATTTTTTATCTTACCTTGGATGGTTTTACTTTGGTCCTGTTTTATTGTAGTTGCTTTTATCTTTTTACTGCAGATGTTTTAACTTGGATTTTTTTTCTCTGGAAACCGCCGAGTCTCTTGGACTGCAGCGGCGGCACAGAAATGTAAAAAATTAAATAAAATAGGTGATAAGTGTTTTAATCCAACCCTTCACAAAGCACTGTCTTTTGAAATGGAACAAAAAGTAGAACATCGTGGCCTCCACCACTGTGGGTCACAATCCCACCTACTTGCATTATCTCTTTTGCTACAGTGGCCCTCGCCCTCACTTATGGGGCACGGTCTCCCAAAGCTATCCACCCCCCATGTTCTTTCTACAGAGTGTGCATGGATGCATGTTTTAGTAGGGTGGTCCTACAGCCAAGAGAAGGTGCGGGTAAGGGTGAGGTGGGACAGAAGCTGAAGAAGCTTCCCAAGAGGACAGGAAATGGTACAGCAGTGGAGAGCGGGGAGGAAGGCAGGCCAGATGGGAATGTGTTCTTAAGACATCGTGCTGGGGGTTCCTTTTAAACTTGGCAGAACTTCTAGTGGTATGAATTGGTCCTCATGGGGAGAACACTCTCACTCTTCCATGAATTTGCTAGCTTTCCATTAAATCCATCTAATCCTGTGCCTGCACTGCACACCCAGCCCTTCAGCAGGCATTCATCTAACTTGGTTGAAAGAGGATCTTAAGAGCTCAAGCTGATAAAGGATCAGCACCTTCTGCCTTGATAACAGATGCCCAGGGTTTGCTGTGACATTTATTTTCTATTAAGCAGCAGGGAGGCAACATCGGGAGGCCATTATGCCAGGGCAATAAGATTCTATTTCCCTGGCTTTAGTGCTTAGATGCATGTTAAGAAAAAATGAACCTTCGCTTCTGGATTGTCCCTGGAGAGCTAATGACCATATTCTTAATATTAAAAATGTAAACCAGTGCACAAGAGGGGCGGCTTTTTATTAAAGCCCCACAGCAGCAAGCAGGAAAATAATTAATTTGCTTAGTTAAATGAAGATGGGAAAGAAAGCTCACCTTTCAGAGAACTGTGTGTGTGGGTCTAATTCTCTGCAACGGGGACTCACATCAGCAAACTTCTGTAAGGAGGCTGGAAGTTAAGCCCGGGCACCTTGAAAGTTCAAGAGCTGAGCAAGTTAATTATTACTTGTTACCATAGCAGCTAGGGGCCTCCACCTCAACAGAGACTGTGCATGTATGAAGAGGCTTGCTAAGACCATATTTTCTGAAGGCGTCTAGATTACTTTTTCAGGTTCTTAGAAGGATGGAATGCTCTCCAGTCATAGACCCTACCGGATCAGTAATATGAAGATGGATCTAGGACAGGGTGGAGAACACATAGCTCCCCAGATGTTGGTGACCTTCAACCCACACAAGGGCCAGCCCGCATAGCTACTGGTTAGGGCGGATGGTAGCTGAAGTCTAACAAAATCTGGAGGTCTACCTCTCCCACTTACCTGATAATTGGATGACAGCAAGAATGAGATAACCCTATCTCAGTAAAGGGGTGCCCAATCTACTCTGTGAGGTTCCCAGGACAGGACTTGACGGTAAATCTTGGTCCCCCACTTTAGGTTACTGAGCTCAGATTTGGTTGCAATCTCTTCAATATACACAACAGAACACAGAGAAGAATGTTTATCTCAAACTAGAAAGAAACCACAATGAATAATTGTTGTGGGGGCTGTTCCTCTTATACCCACCATACTACCATCCTGGGCATAAACTCAAAATACAGAATGAAATGGTGATGAATATATATTAGGTAAGCATGTGTAATGCATGAACTGAGACATATGTATCAACAGCTCTTTCCATGCAGAACTCTTTTCAATAGTCACCCCACTTTTCTACCTGGGGAATTCTGAAGTAACCTGAGTGGTGGTACATGTGAACATAAGGTACCTTACAACACCTCTCACCCCCCCCCATCTTTGATGCCCACAGATAAAGTAGCAAAAAGATGGGGGAGGAATTTTCAACAGGGACATTTGCACTGAAAATACACAATTAACCTGTACAAGAGGCCATGAAGAAGACAGCTTCAGAGCCATTATGCTGAAGATCCCCTGAAGTTCCAGAAAAGGTGAACCCCTAGGAGGATTAGCAAGGAAAGATGAAGAGGAATTTCAGAAGGGTAAAAGTTTTGGAACAAGCGCTTTCAGAGTTGGCTGGTGTGTCTCCTCTACAGTATTTCAGCATAGTAGAATTGCCATCTGTTAGAAGCAGTTTTTCAAACATGGCGCCTCCGACGTATAGGAACCGCAACATCCAGAGTTCTCAGTAAGCCTAGCCTAAGACCTGTAATCCTGGGAAATGCAGTTCATACACTCTAGAGCAGTGTTTCTCAACCTTGGCCACTTTAAGAAGTGTGGATTTCAACTCCCAGAATTCCCTAGCCAGCATGCTGGCTAGGGAATTCTGGGAGTTGAAGTCCACACTTCTTAAAGTGACCAAGGTTGAGAAACACTGCTCTGGAGGTAGCCAAATTGGGAAGATTATTGTCATAGTGATACTGAAATTCTGACATGCTTGTAGTCCTCCAGCAAATGAAAAAATGACAAGGAAAACTCAATCAGCTTTATTGATGCCTCAGCTGGTGTTGCTTTAATGCACTACCAAGAGGTTGGTGCATAAAGAACCATTTCAATGAAAAAGAAATGGAGAGCGTTACCACATTGCTCCTGGAAAAAAAATCTATGTGTTCACTAAGAGTTGACGCCGAGTGGATGGCATGTAATCAATTAATACCATGTCGAATGACCATTATCCTTGTCAATTCCTCCAGGGGTCAAAAAAATGGCATAGACAGACAAACCAAGTTTTTCTTGGTCCTCCCCACTTTTATTGGAAAAGGCAAACAGCAGCTGTGGGAGGAACAGCAGTGGGAGTGAGAAGCAAATAAACCAGGGTTCCTCAACCTCAGCAACTTTAAGATGGGTGGACTTCAACTCCCGGAATTCCCCAGCCAGCAAGGGGGTTGAAGTCCACACTTCTTAAAGGCTGGCTGGGGAATTCCGGGAGTTGAAGTCCACCCATCTTAAAGTTGCTGAGGTTGAGGAACCCTGATATAAACTATGTGCATCATGAAGGAGGTGCAGGTAAAGCTAGGCCCAGGGGAATACAGGTTGTCCTTGTTGAGCAACCACAACTGGGACCGGCAACTCCGTCATTAAGCGAAGCAGTCGCTAAATGACACCGCAACCGTGTTTACGATCTTCCTTCAGCTCTCCTTCACTTTCCAGACCTGCAAAGGTTGTCCATGCAGGGAGTGGTCACAAAGTTACTTTTTCATCACTGTTAACTGCAGTCACTAAACGAAGCAGTCATTAAATGAGGCCTACCTGTATAAGCCAGTTGATGGGGATGCCTGTGCAAGGCTTCCCTCTAATTGTCCGATTTCTACTGGCAAGATTGTATCAACTCAGCGGGGAATCAAAGGCACCAAAAGAGGACAGATCTGGGGAGCAACAGCTGGAGAAAGCTGCTGAGGCTGTGCACTGAAAGGCATGTGTGTGTGTGTGTGTGTGTGTGTATACACACCTATGGCTGATAGACCCTGGAGATGCATAAGAGTTATTAAAACAGGCACAGGGCTTTTTCTGATGGTCTTTCGCAGTTTGGGGGAGCGGGGTGGGAAGATCCTGCAAGGCTGGTTTTAATCAAAGGGGGAGCAGCAGCTTCCGGGGTGCTGGAGGGCTCCCACTTGCTCTCTTTCTGCCCTCCTCTGCGGGCCCAACGTCCCCCCGCTCTTGGCGAAGCGCACCTCAACTTCTGCAGCAGCGTGAGTAAGGAGATCAGGTTGCACGCCCGCTCGCTCGCTCACGTGATCTCTGGAATCTTTGCCAGCTCGATCACAGCCCCCCCCCCCCGCGCCTTCTCTCTTCCCGGGTCCATTTTCGCACCGAGTCTGCACGGGATGGGAGACGGAGCTCCTTGAACAAGGGGTGGGGGAAGAGCACTGGTTTGGGCTTGAGCAGAGGGGCTTCTAAAGGCGCCTTTGCAACACCTCGCCGCCCTCGGCGGTTGCTTTCGGCGCGATCCCCCTGTGCGAACCGTACCCTGCAGCCTGCAAAGCCCCGAGCCGCGGTTTTCAGGATAGGACTGCGGAGAGCGCGGGTGCTCCTGCAGGGCTCGCTCGCTCGCACTAGGGGGGCGCGGGCGGGGGAGTGGCACAGCCGACCCGCGCGCCGCACAGCCCGGCGGGCGAGGCGGGAAGGTCTGTGCGGGGAGGAATCAGGCTCTGCAGCCCGCCTTTCGCCCCCGCGCGGGTCGCTCGCCCCTTTTCCTCCCCGGATCGGGTCGTGCACGGGGGCGGGGGGCGGTCTCCTCGCCCTCTCCCCTTCGCGCGCGGCTGGGATGGATCTGGGCGCGCAGTAAAGTTTTCCCCGCCGAGCAGCGCAGCGAAGCCGAGCCAAGGCGCTGCGTGGAGGGGCGGGGGGCGACGGGGTCCCCCCTTCTCCTCCCTCTGGAGCGGTGCCCGAGCGCGGGCGCACGGAGCGGAGCGGAGCGGAGCAGAGCCTCGCCCGGGGCGCGCCGGTGGGCAGATCCGCCGCAGCCTGGTGGGTGGCCGGCGGGCGACGTCAGCGCGGGGCGTCGCGGGCGCCGGGAGGGGACCTTAAAAGCGGCGAGGGCGGGCTTGCAGGATCGCGAACGGCGATCGCTCCGCCCGGGGGAACTTTGCAGGGCGAGGACAACTTGCACGGGGCGCCCGCTTGGAGAAGCCGCTGCGCTTGGCGCAAAGAAGGGGGGCCGCCGCCGCCGCCCGCTCTCGCTGCCGAGCCCGAACTGGGCTCTCCGCCCGCCCGCCCGCCGCAGCAGCCGCCCACCTCCTCCGCCCGGCCCCTGCGGGGTCCCGAGGGGAAACCTGCTCCCCGCTTCTTCCTCGCCGCCGCGACCTCCCTGCCCAGGGCCGGAGAAGAAGGCGGGGAGCGAGCCTGATGGTGCCGGGCAAAAATCCCGCCGCTAGTTTGCAGCCGAGAGAAATCCCCCGGGGCTCTCCTTTTTGATAGAGCAGCCTGTTCTTTACTATGGATGTCCTGGCAGCGCCGATGCGGCTTCTGCTCCTCGTGCCTCTCTTTGCAGACTTGCCTCGGGAGGCTGAAGGTGAGTTGAACGCCCCCGCCGCCCCCTGCTTTCGACCTGGTGGGCTCCGCGTGGGGGGGGGCGAGGGAGCGGGGGAGAAACTTCGGGTCCGCGAATGAGTTTCCGCGGTGGGGTGCCGCCTCCTCTGCTCGGGTCGTGCACCTGGCGGGCTTCTCCGGCCGGGCGCTCCCCAGATGTTCTGGACTGCGAGAGCCTCGCATGCCCAAGGGCCCCTGTGCCGCACGTGGGATGGGGACGGGTTGGGACGGGGGAGCAAGGTTGGGCTGACTCCAGTCTTGCACCAACTTGCTTTCACGCAGCGGGGAGACGCAAATGAAGATCTCCCGTGGCTCAGCAGGAGTTGGCACGAACTCCAAGTCCCCACGTAGGGAACTTAAGGCCAGTCAAGGTATTTTGGCATCCCAGACAGAAATGCCCCAGGTGCCTCCTTCCTCACGGTTGCAAAATGCGAGGCTCATAATAAAACCAACACTTTGCTGCCCTTTGGTGATGGTCCGGATGTTTGCCTAAGGGTAGAACCAGCCTGATGCTGAGAAGTCTCCTGAAGTTATGAGATGACTGATCTGGGTTCACCGACCCGGGTTATGCATTCTTGCTAATGCCAGATCGGGCTTCCGGGTGGGATCTAGGGGTCTCCTGTATGAAAAACACAACCTCTGCTTCTAAGCTAATGCTGTGGGTTTCACCAACCTCCAGATGGTCCCCCCAGATCAGCTGGCAAACCAAAGCTTGTCTTCGGGAGGGGATGTAATTTTGTCCACACATATCGGCCAGTTGATATTATTACTTTGACAGAGGAAGCTGATCGTGTTATAGTGGGAAACACAACAGGAGCCTTTCTCTAAAGTGTGCTAGCATGTCCTGAATCTTTTTGACATTTCCCCTCCAAAGCTGGTGATGATTCCTCTCCCATAACTCCCAGTTCAGCCTTTAATGTCTGAATCATTAAACAATTCTAAAATTGTTTTCTGTATTCTCTGATTTCCAAATTACACTTAAATGTCAAACACAGCACTGGTTTGGTAATGAATGCATTATCACCTAAACCTACAACAATGTTTCTCAACCGTGGCAACTTTAAGATGAGTGGACTTCAACTCCCAGAATCCCCCAGCCAGCTTTGCTGGCTGGGGGATTCTGGGAGTTGAAGTCCACTCAAAGGTGTCAAGGTTGAGAAACACTGACCTACAGTATCAACTCCCCTTTTAACGCCTGTATTTCTAATGTACGTATAATACATAACTGGTGAAGTGTCCATTTTAAAACAGGACACTTGCACACTTGTTCTCTCATATTAATAGTATTTACACAAGTCGAAGCAACCGAGTTTCAAAGGTGCTTAGGCTGGCTTGGGGATAAAGCACCCCAAAGGAAGAGATCTTGATGAGATCAATCCTTTTGCTATCAATTTAAAGGCACATTCCCCAGGAGCCTGCCCTGGTCAGAAAACCCTATTTCCTACGCACGTCTATAATTTATCACTTTTACCGTTGAACCTCAGTACTGTGCTAGGTGCTGTCCTGAAGTTGGAAGCGACACGATCCATGCACAGAGAAGCATGTGCTTGGTATATGAAGATTAATTCTCGGAAACCTTGCTGTTTTAGAAGCTAATCTATTATGGCGGTGCATAATAAATCTTACAGTGGATTTTACTGTGAACTTATTTCCCTTCCTCGCCGTGGATTATTTTCAGAGAGGAACCAGATTGATGGCTCGTCCAAAGGGGCTTGTCACAGAAAAGGGATCATCTGGAACTTAAGTGTGCAATAGTGCACAAAATCCCTTTCACCGGCTTCCTATTCTGTAGCCAGTCGGATTCCAGTGTGTTGTTCGTTTGTCTTGTGTTGGCCATAAAAGTGTAAACATAGGTTGTGTAGGTGTGATATGGCCCTGCCATTCCCCCCTGATAATATCTTACTTTAGATCAGAGGGATAATCTGATACAAGCTCCGCCTCTTTGATACGTGTGTGCGGCATTACAGTGTGCATATGGAAGGGGCAGAGGTTGGGTCACATCGGCCCAATGCTGCGTTGGCCATTCCCCCTCACCCCCTTCCATGCACGCTTCTGGTCCATTTCCTTAAATTCAATTCATGGCTTGATATGTTAGCTATATGTTAACTATTAATCCTAAAACCTAGGAAGTGGAACCTTCCTAGTCAGGGACAGCCTATCTGTGTTGTAAGAGGTGCTGTAAATGGGGAAAGGTACCATCTCTATTCTCCCTGGTGAACCTGGATGACTGATTTGAGAAAGAATCAAATGCAATAGTTGAGGGACATTGATTTGATCCAGAAAAACCATTATTTTGTTCCTATGCCATGCAGTAGTGTATGTCTAACATGTTGTAGACTTAGATGCCAAGCACAGTTCAGGGCAAGGATGGTTTACAGATACTGTGACTGCCTTGTACAGTGACCGTTTGCAGTTACGACAGTAATGAAAAAGTAACTTTGTGACCAATCCTTACATTGACGACCTTCGCAGGTCTGTAAAACAAAGGAAAGCTGAAGAAAGATCATAAGCACAGTTGCAGTTTCACTTAGAGACCACTTTGCTTAACGACCGAGTTGCCAGTCCCAGTTGTGGTCACTCAGTGAGGACTATCTGTACTGAAATTAGTTGCTCTCAAAAGCTCTACAGGTTGTTCTCGTTGAGTGACCACAAGTGGGACCTGCACCTTGTTTATTAAGCAAATGGTTGCTAAGTGAAACCGTGACTATGCTTATGATCTTCCTTCAGTTTTTCTTTGCTTTACAGACCTGCGAAGGTTATCAATGTGAGGATTGGTCACAAAGTTTCTTTTTCATCTCTGTCGTAACTGCAAACAGTCACAGTACGAGGCAGTCGCTAAATGAGGACTGCCTGTATCTGCCTTTGTTCTTTGCGGATCCATGTTCCTGTTTGTGTAACTGCCCTTCAGAACATTATTTTATGTGGCTTATCATAATTTGCTATCCCTACCACTGGGGATGCCGAGAAGCACCAGCTGTGGTCCCTCTTGCATTCAGCAAGGGCGTGAGTGAGGATGGGTGGGGAAGGGGTGGAAAGCTGATGTGGCTTATACAAGTTCCAAGATGATTCACCTGTAGGAAGTTGGTCTTTTAGTGCTTGGAAAAGGACTGAATGCTGCCAGTGAAAAAAGGGGGTTGTGCTATGCTGTTTTTCTCCTTAATGGAATATTTTTTGTGGGGTAAAACATGGCTCTGCTTGGAGCATGGGAAATTGCATCAACAAATTCTAGAGACTCTACAATAAAAGCTGGATTTTGGAAACTGAAGCTGGGGTGCCTTGACCAGTTGCCTTCTTCCAGCCTCAGTTTCCTGTCTGTAAAATGGAACGGTACCCTGGCTTTGCAGACAGTAGTTCTGAAGTTCCGCCCCTGGCATTTCCAGTTGAATGGATCGGGAATCCTTTGGCCATAGTGACTGGGGGATGATGTGAGTTGTAGCCCAGTGTTTCTGAAGGGCCCCAGGTGGAAGGGAATGGGAAATGGCCTTTTTCTGCCAAAATGTTGCCAGTCAGCGTCCATAACCCTGAGCTAGAGGAAGAAAAAGCCCCACCTGGAGGAAGATGGCCTTTGATGTTGTCCCTTGGAGAATGGGTGTAGTGGAAGTAGTACTTGTAGTTGTATTTATAATCAGCTTATTACTAAGGTTACTGCAGACCTAGAATAAAACAACAATTGAAATCATAATAATATATTACAGTTCATTATGGGATCATAATATAAAATAAGGAGCCTCTAAATGAAAAGGTTCATGGTATGTAATCATAGCTTTTAATGACTCAAAGGGACAGGTAAGAATTTATTTCTTTTAAAGCAGCTTCACAGCCTTCCCCTGAAAAGTGGAGCTTTCAATTCCTTCTTTACGTTTCCGTGATGTGATTCCAAGTGTAATTCGGCTGGGCGTCTCCTCCACGGGGCCAGGTGGAAGAGGTGATAAACAGAAGTAGTCAAACACCTATCCGTGAAACCGAGATCAGCACTTCTCATAACGTCCCATTGATTTAATCCCCAATATTAGATAGCCCAAGATCTTCAATGTAGAAATGCTGGTTTGGATTAAAAAGCCCACTTTGCCAACCATTGTGCATTGAGATAAGATGTTTTTTAAAGGTCCTGTTTAATATCCTGTGTAGTTAAGCCTGTAAATGCTTGACTGACCTGCATTAAAATGCCTTTGAGAAAAGTTGCAAGGGGGGGAGGTGTGCATTAGCTTTCTCCTTCTTCTGCTCCTGGGCATTGGGCACCATGCTGAACCCCCCCTCCTTTTGTTTTCATTCATTATTCATCCAAGTCTAGGAAAAACATCTGCTTGTAAAGGACAGGAAGGAATGCCAATTAACTGTGCGGAAACCCTTCGATCGAGGAATTGTCTCCCTCGGCCAATCTGGGGATGTCCGGATGCTGGCAAGGAGAGATGTGTCTAAAAGTCAAGTATCTTTAGAATATAAAAAGTTGGCCAGAGCTGGAAGAGGTATTAGAGATTGGCTCTCCTTCCCCATGCCCTGTAATATTGTTCTATTTTATGAAGTTGTTGTAAGGATAATAAAAGCGATTCCCTTCTTTGCTTGGTGGAAGAACGGATGCGGTCTTGATCGCTGTTCCTGCCTGGAAATTTGGGATCTGGAATTTGCAGCTAGTGGCTTGGAGCCAGAGAGCTTGAATCAGGTAGGTTTCCAGCTGGGAAAAGTAGATGTAGGCACTGGAGCTGTCCTCTGACCCCGGGATAAGCTTGACCCTTTTCTGCCTTCCACGTACTTAGTGCATGCCCTAGGAAAATGTACGTGAAGGTCTTGCAATAGGCCCACCGGCACGTTCCAGAACTTCTGGAGCAAGGCCAGGGAAAGGCTACCAAGATGGGGAAAGGACTGGAAACCAAGTCCTATGAGGAGCAGTTCAAAGATCCAGGTATGTTTAGCTTACAGATGAGAAGGTGGAGAGGGGACATAATAGCTGTCTTCAAATATCTGAAGCGCAGTCTCATTATACAGGCAGTCCTTGACTTACGACCACAATTGGGACCAGAACTGTCATTGCTAAGCAATGCGATCGTTAAGTGAGTTACACCTGATTTTATGATTATTTTTTGCCATGGTTGTTAATGACGTCGTCATTAAGCAAATCCGGCTTCCCTTATTAACTTTGCTTGTCGGAAGCCTTTTGGGAAGGTTGCAAAAGGTGAACACGTGACCCCAGGACACTGCAACTGTCATAAATACATGCCAGTTGCCAAGTGCCTGAATTTTGACCATGACATGACCATGGGGATGCTGTGATAGTTGTAAGTGTGAGGATCGGTCGTAAGTTGCTTTTTTTCAGTGCCGTCATAATTTCAAATGGTTGTTAAATGAATAATTGTAAGTCGAGGACTACCTGTAGAGGATTGGGCTTATTCTCAGTTGCTCCAGAGGGTAAGAATAGAATGAATGGAATGAAACTTCAAGGATGGAGATACAGATTGGACATTAAGAGGAATTTCTTGATAGTAAGAGCTGTCTGTCAGTGGAATAGGTTAATGGATGGTGTCGTTTCTTTGCCTTCACTGGAGGTTTTCAAGCAGGCTGGATAGTCATCTTTTGGGGATGGCGTAGTGAATCCTGCAGGGGGTTGGACTTGATGACCTCTTAGGTCCCTTCCAAGTCTATGATTCTTGGCAACCCCAAAGCTAGTTGTGGGGGTTATTCTATTTTACTCGAATAAGGCGAAAGACTCTCTATAGCAGGGTTCCTCAACCTTGGCAACTTTAAGACGGGCGGACTTCAACTCCCAGAATTCCCCAGCCAGCCTTGCTGGCTGGGGAATTCTAGGAGTTGAAGTCCGCCCGTCTTAAAGTTGCCAAGGTTGAGGAATCCTGATCTATAGGGAAGAGTGAAGGTCATGCAGTGAACTCAGAGCTTCTCCCTCTGAATGCAGCCTTCAGCTGGTCCACACAGCAAAGGGCATCTATGGGGAATCGAAGAGAGAGAATTCGTAAACCTTTCTTCTAGGTGAGTCATTAAAATCAGGCAAATGAAGGATTATCTTGGAATTACCAGCCTTCCTTCTCAGTCTGTGATCCTGAGAAAAGAAACAAGGCTGTCTGGGATTAGAAACATTCACGATAATTGATTTGTTCCCCCAGGCTGGGGGGGAGTTATATGTGGTGATCCTGTCTTGTAAAAAATTGGGGGGAGAGAAAGAAGCTGCGATTTGTCTGCTGTGATACTGTTTGGAGTGGGGGGGGGGCAGGAATTAGCCAGGATGACTGGCAAAGGGGAGTTTCTCTTAAGATAGTTTATTTTACTCTGAACTGGTGATTTCACTCCTGTAAGAGGAGTGGGAGTTCATTTTGCATTTAATTATCTAGCACTTTAAAAAATCAGGAATTAAGATGACGTGGGCAGGTGAGGAACCAGCAGTTACAGTCTCTTGGGTCCAAATCCTGCCCCCCCCCCAATTTCTTGATCCATGCAAGGGGCCCCAGACTATTCTCAGGGTTAGGCTGGAGTTGGCAAATTAGTTGGTTGGTTGGTGACTTGGTTGTGAAAGATCTGTGCCAGATGTGAAGATGTGTTCCCAGATGCTCTTCTGCCATAGCTGCTCAACTATCAACGTGTCTCTGGTCAGTGCAGGAGAGCTGCTGTTGAGTTCCCCCATAATGCCCCTGTTCCAGGGCACTGTGGGAAATGGAAATGGGAGCCGTTTCATTGCTGGGTACAGAGTGACTTTGAGTTGGATTTGGCTCCTGGGGATTAGATAGCCATGTTTATATCGCTTTCTTGTCACTATTGTGGAAGTGGTTTGCCATTGTCTTCTGTTTGTTCAGTTTCCTAATCTGGTCTTCCCGTGGTCTCCCATCCAAAGGCTAATCAAAATGGATTAGCCAGGATTGACTAAGTATTGCCGTCTGTTGTGACTGGAAACAAACAAATGAAGGTTAGGACAGGGGTTGTCTAACTTCGGGATACTATGATTCGCTAAACTGATGAATGCATTTGTGTCACTCCTTACCCCCATGGCTGAAGCCAATTATTTCGGTGGGATGAGGGTTAGGTGAGAAGTAAACGTGCCACGTACGCAAAAAAATTACATGTTAATCTATTTATCTCATAAAATAATGACAGAACCTTATAACTTGATAAAATAGAAGTGTTTCATTGGAAATACGTGACCAAAAATAATCAAATAAACCCATTATTTTGATTAATTGTTGTATGCCGCCCAGAGTCACTTTGTGTGAGATCGGTGGCTATATAAATATGATAATTAATTAATTAATTAATTAATTAATTAATTTTGAATGAGAGGGAGGAGCCTGCTTCCTTTTGCATAATTCCTAAGTCTCCGTTTTATTTCAAGGCCGCCATTCTCCTTTCTTGTTTCACGTTGATTTTTTATCATTCCTTGTTCCTCACAGGCATCTCAACCTAAACTTGAGGATAGTGAAATATGCATTGTGATGTCACAATGCAAGGCTTGCCCCTTTCTACTTGTGTAATGACATCACATCTCAGTCTATAAAAGGTGGAACTTACATTATGACGCGTGTTTCATCACTTGATCCCTTTCTGCCAACTCCCACCAGATCGACTGTAGAAAACCCTGACTTATGCAGATAACCTGTTCCAAACAGGATCTGTGTCCTCATGTCTTCCTCATGTAATTCTTGAAGTCATTTTGCACACTTAACTTTCCTGTACACTTCTATTGACACTCCTGAAACCATAGGTGTGCTAATAAATGCTACGCTCATGGAGATGTCAGAGACCTATAAATCTTTCCGAGAGAACTTGGACTGAACTTTCCGTGGCCGGTTTCACCAATATTCAATTGCCAGTATCAAGACTGTATTGAAAGCAAAATACATAACCCTTGATTCAAAGCAAATTGCAATCAACATTTTTTGCATTAATGATAGCTTTTAATGCACATAGTGAAAGAGTTTATAAATAAATAGATATGCGAAAATAAACAGGGTAGCGAAGGAGTGCAGAGCACGCTCCCGGAATTCTTTCCAACCTCTTAATAGCAGTTTGGGTGGGCATCATGTGACTAGGAAAGAGGCTGGCTTAGCATGGAGGAGTTGGCAGCATTCCTAGTCACTGCCCGGCTGCCCTTTCCATTGGGGTGCATTGGGGGATTTTTTCCCTGCAATGAACTGGCACATTTTGGAACTTAGTTTTTCTTTTGCTGACTTCTCCTACCACTCCAGATTTGGTCCAGATCTATGCAGTTTTTAGAGAGTTATCCTTCTGATGGAGACAGAGTCCTGGGCTCTTTGTATAATTCCAAGCGTTCCCTTGGCTTGGAAGAGCAGTGAAGTAGGGAAAACCTTCAGGGCTCAGATTCTGAAATTCTTTCCAACTGCTGACCAGCAGTGGCCATGGAAGGCATCTGTATTTCCTTCCTTCCTTCCTTCCTTCCTTCCTTCCTTCCTTCCTTCCTTCCTTCCTTCCTTCCTTCCTTCCTTCCTTCCTTCCTTCCTTCCTTCCTTCCTTCCTTCCTTCCTTCCTTCCTTCCTTCCTTCCTTCCTTCCTTCCTTCCCAAAGAGATTCTAAGTGAAAGAAGCAGATGGAAAAGCAATCCATCAGCTTAGTAATATTCGCAATGCTCCAAGCTTGACCACCATGCCTGAGGCACATTGTTTTGAAATGCTGTGACCTTCTTCTAAGATGCTTGTAATCCTATATGAGACTGGCTGCCTGTGTCTTGATCTGTGGCTAAGGACCTTATTACACAATTAAGACCTGGAAAAGCCCCAGGAGGAGATGTTATCCCCCCAGAATTATTAAGGAAGAACAAGGATTGGCAGGCTTCAGTGCTAGCTGCTCTATTTACACATATTAACAGTTCAGCATGTTTTCTGTCAGACTGGAACCATGCCAGTTATCCCTTTCCCAAAAAAAAAAAGAAAGAATCTTTATCCAGACAGCTATATACCCTTTAGTCTGCTTAATACAATAAGCAAGCTATATATCAAACATCTCAAACAAGATGCAGTTCAGTGGAGAGAAAAGTAAGGTTCTGCACTTAGGCAGGAAAAATCAGATGGACAGGATAGGCAAGACCTGGCTCAACAGTAGTGCCTGTGAGAGGGATCTGGGGTCCTGGTGGACCACCGCTTGAGGATGAGTCAGCAGCGTGCTGCAGCTGCCAAAAAAGCCAATGCACTCCTGGGCTGCATCAACTGAGGGATAGTATCAAGATCAAGAGAAGTCATAGTACTGCTCTACACTGCACTGGCGAGGCCACATTTGGAATGCTGTGTCCAGTTCTGGTCCCCACAGTATAAAAAAGACGCTGAAGCCCTAGAAAGAGTGCAGAGAAGAGCAACAAAGATGATAAGGGGTCTGGAGGCTAAATCCTATGAAGAACGGCTAAAGGAACTAGGTATGTTTAGCTTAACGAAGAGAAGACTGAAGGGGGACATGATCGCAGTCTTCCAATAATTGAAGGGCTGCCCCAGGGAAGAGGGTGTTGATTTATTCTCCGTAGCACCTACGGGTAGGACAAGAAACAATGGGTAGAAGCTCGTCAGAGGGAGATTCAACCTGGAAATAGGAGGAATTTCCTGACAGTGAGAACTATTAAGTAGTGGAACAGCTTCCCTCCCGGAGTTGTGGGTGCTCCATCGCTGGAGGTTTTCAAGGAAAGATTGGACAACCATTTGTCAGAGATGGTATGAGGACTCTGCCTTATGCAGGGGGTTGGACTAGAAGTCCTCCAAGGACCCTTCCAACCCTAAGATTGTATGATTCTATCTCTATCCAAAATTACTAGATTGGGTATAAAGTTAAAATATCCTTGTTGAGGAACAGGCAAGGTTTAGAGGGGACCCATCAATTCTAAACTATCTGGTCCTTCACCATTTAGATGAAAAATATTCCTCCTGACCCTGAGGTTCCCTCTTTGTAGCCTTTGTTGATTTCCAATCAGCTTTTGATTTGACCCCAAGGGAGAGACAGTGGGAAGAACTAAGGGGTTTCTCAATAGATAAAAGGCTATTCCTTCTCATTCAGCCTAACACTTTTTTGAGAGTTAAATGCTTACCCTGGGGACATCTTCTGGAGGGGTTCCTATGCAGAGGCATGGGTGAATTTTAGCCCCCTTACTTTTCGATTTGTATATTAATTCAGTAGTCCAGACTGTCTCAATTCCTAATCATCATCCGGCTGTATTAGCAAATACAGTAGAGTGGTTCCAGCTGTTTTGTATGCAGATGATGGTGTAAGTATGTCTGTTGCTCTGGTTGCAATGAGAAAGGTAATGAGGCCATTGAAGAAAAACTTGTTATTAACCATCAGAAACTAATGTTCTAGTATTTGCACAAAATTTCCACAAAATCCATAATTGGCAAATTAATGGAAATTTTATCAAGCAGGTGCATATCTACGAATATTTTGAGAGTGCTGTTCCAGCTTCACTGTCCTGGAGAGAACATTTTTCCTTTCTTGCTGGTATTGCTTAGTGTAGCTCTTCAGCTATCCTGAATGTTTTGCATTCAAAGGGAGCCAGCATATTTCATCCCTGTACCTTGCATGGTCTTTGTAGCCAAGGTCATATCTCAGTTTCTTTACAGCATTGTTTCTCAACTTTAAGATGTGTGGACTTCAATTCCCAGGATTCTGTATACTTACAAAGTTGGACATCCTTGAAGTCGTACAGTCTAAGTTTCTTAGAGCTATTTTAGCAATTCCAAGATGTATTAAGAAGGCTGTTCTACTTTGGGACATGGCCTTGGTCTCTATAGATGGTAGAGTTTAGAGTTAGGGTTAACTTCTGCATAAAGCTAATTTTTCCCCCAGTGGGTTTGGCACCATTGGTTCTTTGAGACCATTTTAAGTCAACTTGGCGAAAAAAGCTACAGGTAGTCCTTGCTTAATGACCATTCGTTTAAAGATGGTTTGAAGTTACGATGGCCTTGGAAAAAGTGCTTTAGGACCTGTACTCACAGTTATGACTGTTGCAAACCATCACACCACCCCATCAGGTGATCGCGATTTGCAACCTTTTTTACGATGGTTGTTAAGCAAAACACCATGGTTGTTAAGCAAATCATGTGGTTGGTAAGTGAATTCTGTCAAAAAAGTCCATTGGGGAAGCTGGATTCGCTTAATGACCACATGATTTGCTTAACAACCCCAATGATTCATTTCATGGTATTACATAAAAATGGCCATAAAATTGGGTCCGGTCATGTGGTGACTCGCTTAATGACTGCTCCGCTTAATGACCAATTTCTCTGTATTGGCAAGCTCCATTACCTAGGAGTCTCATTGGACAGCCTCATGCCAGAAATGTTTTAAAGTGGTGTGTCTGGTTTTCAGATCAATCTGGAGCTTTATCTTACCGTTTGTGGGATTTTTTCCCAATTGGTATGTGCCAGCTTCTACCTTTCTTCCATTAATATTATGAAGGAAGCTTTGGTGGGCATGTGCCCTGGCCTGGCTGGACACACTGGTCTCTGCTGTTTGTTGGGAGGCTGCAAAAACATCTCTTTATGCCAACACATCTGTCCTTGTGGGGATCCTCAGTAGAGTCTTTGAGCCACCTGCTTCTTTTCTGCTCTGTTCCAGGGAATCCTGGATGATAATTACATCCGTCCCATGACAAGATTCCCAGGTAGAGAGCATGACTGTCACTCCCTCTGTCTGATCAGGAGTCAGACCTGTCCTCCAGGACTGTTTGAGTTTTGTGCCTCTATACGTACCATTCGAATTTTGTTGTTCCTGAAATTTGTAATGATTATCACCTTCTATTTTTATTTTATTTGATGATACTTTTTAAGATTTCTATCTTTTTTTAAATAACTAAATACAAAAAAGAAAGAAAGAAAAAGAATACACAATATTGTGAAAGAAGGGGATAAAAATGGAAAGAAGAAACAAAAATGTAAGATATATATTTACAGACACGCATATATCAATAAATTGAAGCCGTGATTCATTACAGTCATCCATGGTTGATCTAAATTTAATCAATTCTGTAAACCACTGAATAGCTGGAGCTGATGCTGAACAACATGTGATACAGAACATAAATTGCTGAAAATATTAGATCTCAACGTTGAATTAATACATGTAATTGCTTCTTACCGAAACGGAACAATGTATTTAAATAAAACATTCATTTCACTGCCTCTCCAACAACATAAATACAGTGTGGTCATTTCTAAAATGTTACTTCCTGATGAAAAGGAAAAGGATGTAATCTGAAACTCTATTGAGTTTTTGTGGGTTTTTCCTTTCTCTCTTTTAAATTGGTTAAGTAAAACATGCAAACAACAACAAAAACCGATAAAACCAGACAGACATGTAAACAAAAACAAAAGATATACAGTATACATTTTATTTATATTTCAAATTTGTCACCACCCATCTTACTGCAGAGCGATATGCATACTTAAAGGATTTTGAAAAAAATTGAAAAAGCAAAACAATAGGGCATTCTGGTGGCCTCCTAGAATTCCTATCTTTGTATAATCAACACACACACACACACACACACAGTATATATATATATATATATATATATATAACCATATTTGACTTCTGGCCTATGGCCATAATAATAAAGATTGCCTTCTTGACAATCTTATTAATAGTGCGTCAGGTGTTAGATGAATGGTTACTCATTTGGGAGACCAACTGTAACTTGGCCTCAAACTCTTGCTTGGTTTCCACTTTTCCTGGAGACATGGAACCAGATCCTTGTATCTTTCAGCATTTGTCAGAGTTATAACCTTTTGGACCGCATGTGTCTTAAAAATGAAACCTCTACTTCTTTTCCCCAGAACAAATGCCCAGGATCTAGTTTCCATAGAAGCTTTTACTGTATTGAGATCTCTCTTTCAAGAATAGGAACAAAAGGAATGCATTTTGTATTCCCTTAGAAAGCCAAGAAGTTTGATTTCTTATCCAGCTCCTTGTATTTGAGGAATATGTAGCCAAAAAAAAAAGGGGTGGGTGGGTGGAATGACAGTGATTTGGGTGGGGAAATATCAGATATGGCTTATTCTGCATGAAAGGTGCCTTGCTTTTAACCTGTGACCCCTGATGTCTCTATTTTCATTTGTAAAACGTTGGAAGATGTAGTGACGCTATAACATCTAAGAGTGTCTGCTGGAAAGTTATTCTCTGCTGAAGACACATGATTCGTACCTATGAGGAGCTCGCAGTACATGACATCAATTTTATTATGGGTCTCGATTACATAAGAAAGTATATCGCCAATTTGGGAAAATAAGACTTCTACCCTGAGGTGGTTGCCTGGAGAACGATATTGCAAGGACTGGCAAGTCCTAGGTCTAATTGGATAAAATGATGCAGAACTTTCCCCTTGTTTTATGGGCCACTTTTCCTGTGCATCAGTAATTCAGAAACATTTCAAAATTGAGCTAAAGCACAATTTAGCTTCACTGATCACATGCCCCCGAAATTTGAAGTAATGCACACGTAGTGCAATCCTAAACAGGTCTCAATATAGTTTGAAAAAAAATGTAAGTGAAAACCCGGAGAAAGAATCCAGTACAATTGTACACCTTCGATGGCCTTCAGCTCCCTCCCTCCCCATGATAAGTGTATGCTCCAGCTATGAAAAGGCTACCAGCCTGTGTTGTAGGAAGTGCCCTAGTGCTGAAGATTGCTCCAGAGTTTGGCGCAACCCTGATGCATGTATAATTAACTAGGTTTGCAGCACCTAGCCAGTCTTGGCTGATCTTAAAAAGCTAAGCCAGTTCAGACTCGGATGGGAGATCACTAAAACATTACAAGATGTAAACTAAACTGGGAAGTCATGCCAGAATGATGTCCAGATTGTTGCCTAGAAGACTACACGGACATGTTTATAAAGGTACCAGGAGTTGAGAATGACTCAAAGGAAACTTTAAGTAGAGGGGGAGTGAGACAGCGGATCTGGAGAGACATGCCAGTTTGTTTTTTTCAGATGCAGCAGATGTAGAAATGTTGTTTGTGACAAACGGGCTACTTTGTCACATGGGCCATTAACTCCTAGTTTTTATACAGCACTTCTAATTCAACATGTTGGTTTTATGTCTTCTAACTGAATTTTGTTTCTGTTCTTTCAGGTCTATGTGTCTATCGAGGCTTATCATTTGAGGTAGGTCAGATTTAATATTATTTGTGACTTGCCATGCTAGCATCAAATTAGCTTCCGTTTTATTGAGTGGAAAGAAGTTTATCCTTGAATCCCTTTCTGGGCATAGTGCTCAAATAACGAAGGATTCTCTCTCCCTGTGCTTTTGTGAGGGTCCTTCTCAGCAATTGCTTTTGAGAAGACTAGTGAGATATTGGGGGGGAGGGGGTGGCCAGGCGCTGATGTGCCTAAACTGCAGACAGGAGTTGGGGGAGGGGAATGGAAACTCACAGCTTTCATTGGGGTACCTTGTCTTTTGGTTCCCCTAATTTGAGTACTGTGGAAGCTTTTATGATGCAGAGACCATTTTATTGCAATTTTACTTTTGTTGCATTTTACTGCAAAGCATTAATACGTATAATTGAAAACAAACTAAACTGCGAACTTCGATTGCAACCCAAAACACACTAAATTGCATATAATCAGGAATATTCCTCCCCAGCATGGTTCTCCAGTCTCCAGTCTCTCCAGCTACGATGACCTTCTGGAAGACCATTCTTTTATTCCTGCTAGGTGTTCTTTGGTTATTTCAGATCTGATTGTAAGCAAGCTGTTCTTTAACCTTATCACATCGTGGAACTGCTGGGTTTTAATTCCGTCAAGGTGTGTGCTTGAAAACCTTCCAAACCTTCCTTAAATTTTCATTTCTCAGATAGTTGCGTTCTTGGTTTGATTGAAGCAAGTAAAGATCGTCATGGAGACAAGCTGACGCCAATCAGTTATTATTCCAGAACTTTCGTTTATGGCCAAAATTGTTGCTGAGTGTTAAAAAAGAAGGGAAGAAGTTGTGATTTTTGTCAGTTTGGCCATGCTTTTAAGCACTTAAGAAAATGCATGCATGTTGTTCCACTCTGGGGGATGGAGCTGTAAGTACTTGAAGAATGAGCAAAACAACATTTTAAAATTTCTGTACCCTAGAGATAATAACAAGGATCAGATCAAATGCCTTCTGAATTCTTATTGTTAGTATGAATCTACAGTATTTGGGTCACCTTTTCAGGCAATCTGCGCCAGGGAAGCAAAAGATGGATTTAATCCATCTTCTGTAGATTGGAATTCCAAAATCATCTGTGTATGTGTGTGTGTGCACAATCTTTTAAAAATAAGTGATAGGCATAGGTTTTCTTCTATCATGTTGTTTGATTAAAAAAAAGATGCTTCATTGCCATTTCAAGTTGAGACTTAGCAATCGGTCAGTATCCCTGGGAGAGAGGGGTCCAGAGAAATGAGGGTGGAGCTACTGTGGCACCATCCCGCTGGCTGGCTGCATGGTTTACCCCTAAATGAAATGAAAAATGTGTGAATCGAGAAAAACTGGGCCATCATCAACCATCTTCAATTTAAAGAGGAGCTGCTTGATGGAGCAACAGGGCCCCTCTCTCCCCAAAGATTTGCTGTGTATTGAATCTTTTTCTATCTCTATAGGTGACAGAAGGTTACCTAATTTAACACTATTGGATTGAGACATCTCAGCTGTCTCTGTTATTGATCAGGAAGGACTGGATTCATTTCTCAAATATTTGCAAAGTTTATCCAGACTTCTGGTTGGAATCTGGAAGCATAGGTCCTATGGAAACATAGTTCCTAGTAACTGGGAGCATAACTGAGTATAGAAGAAGAATGACTGCATTGTTTTTCCTTTGCAGTGCCTTGTGGGACCACATTTAGCCTCAACAGTGCTGCAGAAGACCTTGATAAATAACACATAGATTTCTTTTGAGATCAGCGTGGCTCCCTTGATACCTGCAGCTACCTCTTGGTTGCTTCCTAATTCTAAAATAATTCTGGGGTTATATTCCTCTGTAGGCTTGAATTCTCTTTTGCCTTCCAACTTTGACATGTCCCTTTCATGCCTCCCTATGCAAAGGGAGAGGAAATTGATTTACAGTGTGTTGTCTTGGCCAGATGCCCTGGCGAAAAGCCGGGGTGGATTGCATGCATTTGTTTCCATTAAAAATAGATTGTGGAGCATCATAGTGTTTTAAAGGCTACTGAGAAATCTGCCTATGCTCCATCAACTCTAATAAATTGTATGGCAGATAATTCTCTCCTCCCCATTTTGGCTCAATAAGTATTGTAATATACTAGGCCTAAACATGTGCCAAAATGAGACATCAGGACGTCACCTCTATCTAGTGAAGTGTGGCTGATACTTCCAGATTCCTTCCTTCTTTCTCCAGTGTATTAAGTTTTGTGAGTAACAAAGAACATGCCTGGATAGGACAGGTGCTACAGAGCATTTCCTCACCATGGTATTCTGCCCCTCTGATTGATTGCCAGACCCTCTGCTTATGATCGAGTGCTAATGGCTCCAAGGGTGACACTGGACTTGAAGGAAAAGATTGAATGTAGAAACATACCTTACATCAAATCCAATCACCGGTCCATGTTTTCCCCATTATCCGCCCAAACAGGCCATAGATCTTAAAGTTTCGAAGAAGGCTATTCCCTCCCACAGCTCTGTGAGATCCTTTAATTGGTGATTCTGTGATTTGAATGTTGGACTTCTCTATTTATGGCTCTGTTCACACATTATGCATAACTGGATGATGGTAAGTATGGGTGGTGTGAACTTTCTGACCTACCCAGATGACCCGTTTAACTAACCTTGGGGGTGGGAGGTTAATTAAGCCCCAAACAGATCTGGCCACTATTTTAGATGTCCAGCCAATTCTTAATTCATCGTTTCTCTAAGAGTTGGTTCCCAGAGTGATAAAGATTCAAAAGTCCATTACGGGAACAGCTAGCTACAAGCTTCCCTGTTATTGAGGAAGAAACTCTCCTAACCACATCAGAGGAAGGCTTTTAGAAAGAAAAGCATAAAGTTTCCACCGTAATATGCACAGGCACATGTTGGTTCTAAATTAGAAATAGTTCAGTTGCTGACATTCTTGAAATCCAGTTCCATCCTTCTCAATAAGTATTGCTAACAATCTTGTTCAGAAAGAATCACCTGCAGAGTTTGGTAGCTTCCAAAACTTCCTAAAACAATAGAGAATGACAAAGAGTTAGCTTAGGAGCCACCAAAGAGTAACAGGCATCTCTTACCCATATTTTACATTATGAGTAGGGTGTGCCAAGGGAGGAGCCAATGACAAAAACAGCATTGCAGCGAATCAATGCAAATGCTGCCTCTTTTTTACATTGCAGCTCATATAGGAAAGGGGTGGAGCTTGGGTTGGGACACTGCTTCACTTTGGTGAAAGCAGTAGATCCTGCAGAAGCTTCTGATTATGAAGGAAGGAGAAAATCCTTTCCCTCTCCACTTTCTTCCCAACATATTACTGGTTGGGTTGCATACTTCGGTTGGGTCTCTCTTTCTTTACCCTTGTTCTAAACTTGGTACCTCCTCCTGATATCATAACCAGGTTTGGGTGGGGACCACACGTAATGAGGTCTTCTGGAACAGTGGAAGGTGTTGGGCTTCTGTAAAGCCAAGGCCTGCCTCTTTTGATAAAACTCAGGGGTAGGAAGTTGCTGGGGAATCTGTTCAGTTTAGTTATCCTCCCCAGTGTGCCCCATGCATTCTTTTGTTGAACCTGATTTGCTGCATTTGTTGATATTTTTAGTTGACGTGTAAAACTTATTGTGTAAGCCACCAAACATTTTGTGACTGAGGCATTATGAAGTTGGCAAAATAAATACATTGGTGGGCAGGGCCAGAGTTGGGTGGGAAATTCTTCAGCAGCGGTCTTTGTTTTTATAATTTTTTTAAAAATGAAATAAGGGCTATTGTAGGGCTCCTGGTACAATTTTGATGTTGTTCACCTTCGACTGCTGCTGATTTTCAGCCTTTGTGGCTAGATGGGCTTTGGAAGTTGCATGGTGCCCATTTCTGTCATAAACTTTCTTGGGATTGAAGGAAGCCTCCCATTCTCAGATGAATAGAGCACATTATAAAGCATCTTTGTCTTGAAAACAACTGGAGCATCGTGATGAGAGGGACAATAAACAGAGAAGGTCAGAAGTTACCAGACTAAAGATTGGAGAGACAGAGGTCTGCCGTCACAACGGTATTTATTTGCTTCTTGCTGATTATACCTTGGATGAAGTCTGGACTTAACCAAAAATGCAGTGCTTGGCAATAATATGATATGGTTTAAACATTTCCCATTGGAATTTTCCAAATCTCTGAGATGTTAGTGTTTCTGTCATAGGAAAAGGCAAATAGGACTGAATTCTTGGAGAAACCTACATTTTCAATACCCAAACATAGATGAAAGGTAGGAATAAACTGTAATGTTGATCAGCCTATATACTGTTATTGGATATCATTGATTGATACGTGCCATCAGGTTGTTGTCAGCTCTTAGTGACCAATAGATAGATTTTCTCCATGATGATCTGTCCCCATCCTGGTCCTTCAGCTCTTCCAATGGTGCATCCATTGCCACAGTAACTGAGTCCATCCACCCTGTTGCTGGTTGTCCTCTTCTTCTTTTTCCTTCCACTGTTCCCAGCATTAGAGCCTTCTCCAGAGAGCGGGGTCTTTGCATAATATCCTGTAAAAGTAGGATAATTTGAGCCTCATTGGGTATCATAAGATTGCCAATACCTGGTTTGTAAGACTGACAACTGGACTGGGGGTTCCCACAAGGGGCGGGGTTAAAAAGTCAAAATGAGCTGTGATTGCATGATTGAAGCCCTTTTTACATGCATGGCATGTGCAAGACATATAAAGAAGGGGTGGGGCTTCACTCACACGGTCATGTCCACAATCTTGGCCTTTTTTGACAACCCTCCCAGATGCCCCTGATCTGGACGGTTGTGGATTGTTTTGTCTAATATCTTGAAGAGCGTAACTTTGAGCTGGATTTACTGTGTGTTGAATGGCAGTCGGAAACAGAAATTAAGCAAGGGAAGCTCTTCTTCACAGAGATATAAATGGGAAAAGTTCATTGCTAAATTTGTGAGTTGTATTGCTGTAAAGGACACAGGAGGAAGCTGAACAAATATGAAAATGCATCAGAATTAAATGCAAAAGCTATGAGAAAAGGGGGAAGTAAAGTTGTAACATCCCAGTCTTGCAAATTAAATTTCTATGATGTTCTGGCACAGAAAATCTTCATTCACACAACACGTTGTGGTTCTATAATTGATTCTTTTCATGGAACACGCTAAGCCCCCCCCAAAACAAATAGCCATGTTTGCTATGGTGTGAAGTGTTGCTTGACTGAGTTAAGCATGTTGTCTGAATATAGTCAAAGAGTTTGCTAGCCTACTTGTGCACATGATCCCACATTAGGTATCTTTGACCTACATCGGCTTTTCATAAAAGTTTCCTATGACATTATCATGGCTGGTCAAGTACTCCTCATTGATCTATCAGAGTGGCACTTCTAGAAGTGAGAGGACTCCAGAGAAGACTCTTGTCTGAGGGTCTCCACAAAATGTGATGGGTGCCAAGCAAAACTGTTTTTTGCAAACTCAGTGTCGTGGAGTCAAATAATTCAAATTTTCTCAGCTGTTTTAACAATTCCATTGTTATAGTTCCTAACACTCCAATAATTATGGAGAAAACTTCTGCCAACTTTTTATTCTATAATCTTACCTTTTAAGTTGTTGTCCCAAAATGATGATTGTTATTATTTCAGTATGCAACCTGTTTTTCTGTCCTGAGAGCTCTCAAGGCGGCTAAACATTAAAAGTAAAGAGGAAAGTCTTGATTCCCTCAGTAAAAGCAGAAAACCAGTGAGTTGAATGCAGCCCCTGAGAAATTACAGGTATTGGGAGCGATAAAGGGGACTTATGTGCTTGACAAGCAAATCTTGGACAGTGAAGGCATTTTTCAGAGGCACTTCAGAAAGGTTTGTCCTGGGCTGCCCCTGAGATAGTCAAGCCCTACGGCATTTAAGGCTTTAAAGATTAGAGCCAGTGTCTTCATTTGGATCAGAAAATAATGATTAACCAGTGGAGGCCTTTCAACACAGATGAAATATGCTCCCAATATTGTATGCTAGTTAGTAGTCTTGCATAAGCATTGGGACTAGTTGAAAGTCCTGAACAGTTTCCAAGGATGGCCCCATGTACAGCAACTTGCAGGAGTCAAGAAGGATATAAGTAAGTCACGCTGCTAGATTGAACAGTCCTAACTGACACACCAGCCATAGTTATGCAAACGCTCCTTCCACATGGAAGTCTTGAGATGGCTGAGAGTCAAGAAGCACTCCTAGATTGTAAACCAGAATCTGTGGGAGTGTAGCCCCTCCAGAACATTATCAACTAAGTCTCATATCCTGGTTTCTTAACCATTACTTCTTCCATCTTGTACAGATCTAACTGGAGCTTGTTCATCTTCATCCAGTCTAAACATTAGCATTGGTCAAGGGAATCCTCTGGATTTAAGATGGCTGGAAGCATTAGAAATGAATGTGTGATGGAATGCTTCGATGAAGGCCACGCTCGGGGAGATAAGCATTGCCTTAGCCCCCAGCAGCAGCGTGGGAAGGTTAAGAAGATGAGACTGGCACCACCCTAAGGAATTCGCAGGGTTTTGCTTGCTGGCTTGAGGAGTTTAAATTGCGTCTGGCAGGATTGATGTCAGGTTCAGCCCAAAGAGACAGTACAGGTCTAGTTCGATATCTTTTATTAGCTTCCAACCACAGATAGAACCCTGCCAGACTGAATCTAAACTCCTCAAGCCAGCAAGCAAAACCCCACAAATTCCTTAGGGTGGTGCCAGTCTCATCTTCTTAATCTTCCCACGCTCTTGCTGGGGGCTAAGGCAATGCTTATCTCCCCAAGGGTGGCCTTCATCGAAGCATTCCATCACAGAATGCCATCAGTATATCGATGGCATCTACTTTATAACTTTAGAATTTCTTAGTGGTCTCCTATCCATGGATTTACCTGATTCTGCCTAGCTTTTTCAAGATCGCCCAGGGTTGGCTGGATACTGCCATGTAGATGCTAAACCACATAGGGGAGAAGGAGGAAGCCTGTATTGCTTACAAAGAACCAAATGATGGCTAATTAGTAGGTTCTAAACAGATATACTTATTCTTTAAGGTAAAATGCTGTGGAAATATAAGTGCACGTGACCAGTATTAAAAACTATATAGCAGGTTTATTTTTATTATCTATTAACACCACTAGGGAAGCATAAAGACTTAAAAAGATTTGAAAAAAATAAAGATATTGTGGGCACCAGGGGAACCCCCTTTTATTTGCTCAGGCTTTTAAAGTGTGATCTATCTGTCCCCATTATTTTAATCTGCTGCTTTTTAATTGCTACATGTTACAGCTTTATTGGAGTTGTATTTTTAATTTTTGCATGGTTATGTCTTTCCTTGGGGGTATTTTTTTAAAATGAAGAACAGAATAGAAATTTCTTAAATGAAGCCATAAATAAACAACCAACCAATACAAACACCTATTGCAACAATTACTGTACATGGCAAGAATCAGGTTCTAAATGTGGTATGACTGTCGGATGCCAACGGGGAACTTTGGGGGAGAGGGCAAAAAAGCTGCCGTAGTGTTGTGGTGAAGGTGTTGGAGTAGGAATGGGAAGACCTGGTTGTGGTCACACTAAGCCAGTGTTTCTCAACCTTGGCAACTTTAAGAAGTGTGGACTTCAACTCCCAGAATTCCCCAGCCAGCCATGCTGGCTGGGGAATTCTGGGAGTTGAAGTCCACACTTCTTAAAGTTGCCAAGGTTGAGAAACACTGTTCTAGGCCATGCAAGCTTACTAGGTGCTCTCAGTCCAAACCATTGTAAAGGGTAGTTGTGGGGAAAAATAGCACCGAACACGCTGCTGTAAGCTCTTGAGTGAAAGGTGGAATATAAACCAAATCAATCGATCAATCAGTCAATCAATCAATCATTCGGCTGGTTGTGGGGGACATGCTTGCTTCCTAAAGAGCAGAACAAGGAGCCGTAACAAACTTGGGTTTTTTCATGTGTCTGCCTGTGTGCCTTTGGGTTAGTTTTTGACTCCTGGTGACTGTCTGGACTAGTCCCTGCAGTTCTCTTGGCAGTTTTTTGGAAGTGGTTGGCCATTGCCTCCTTCCTAGGGCTGACAGAGAGAGCAGTTGGCTCAAGGTCACCCAGCTGGCTTTGTGCCTAAGGCGGGATTAGAACTTATGGTCTCTTGGTTTTTAGCCTGGTACCTTAACCACTATACCAAATTGGCTCTGTATTGTTTGATCATGTGCCATCAAGTCAGTGTTGACAACCTCATAGATAAGAAGGATCTGTTCTCATCCTGGTCCTTGAGGTCTTCCAATGGTGCGTCTATTGCTGTTGTAACTGAAACTATCCATCTTGCTGCTGGTCTTCCTCTTCTTTCTTTCCTTCTACCTTTCTAAGCATTAGAGGCTTCTCCAGAGAGGGGTGGTTTTTATTTTTTTATTTTTTTTTGTGCCTTCAAGTCAGTGTTGACTCCTGGTGACTGCCTGGACAAGTCCCTGCAGTTTTCTTGGCAAGATTTTTAGAAATGGGTTGCCATTGTCTCCTTCCTAGGGTTGAGAGAGAGTGACTGGCTCAAGGTTACTCAGTTGACTTCATGCCCAAGACAGGACTAGAACTCACAGTCTCCCAGTTTCTAGCCTGGTGCCTTAAACACTACACCCAACTGGCTCTCTCTCCAGAGAGGTAGGTCTTCACATAAATGTCACCCTAGTGTGGTCCCATAGAAAAGAGATATCTGGGTCTCCTATCTTTCCCCATATCCTCCAAAGTTTTCTTTCCAAATGGGGAAAGAAGAACTATATCTTAAATTTCTTGCCATCTTCGAATCTGCAATAATTAGAGATTCCTGGCTGCTTTAAGAGCTAACAGATATCCATAGCTATTTGGTTCCTGCATTTTCTTTTCCAAATGACCTCATCTGCTTTGAATGATGGTGCTTCGGGAAAAGTTAGTGATGTACATCAACTGCTTTTGCCCAAGCTGTTTTGTCTCTAACATTGGCTCTGAATTCCCAAAATTGGCCCAGGAGGACAGAAGCAAGCAACTGCTGTGCCTTGAAAGGGATTGCTGGAGATTGTTGGATCAATAGTAATTGTCACTCGCGGCCTGTTTGAGTGACACTGCTGGTTTTGGTGAGCGGCCACATTTTCGATAGGCTTGCTTAAGATTCTCTTGCTTAGAGATAAAAGGAAACAAAAGGGTTACAAAGCTCAAAAAACAAGTCACAGGAAGAGAATAGGTGTTAGAAAAAGGTTAGAACTCAGCTGAATGGCTAGATACTTCTGCATTTTTAGGTCCTCATTTAAATTTTGGCTTAGTATCTTCTTGTTAAAGTTCTAACTCAGGGACTATTGATCTAAACATAACAAAAGAGGTGCTTCTGAGCATCCCTGTTCTGCACTGTCAATCAGATTGAGCAACCACAGGATTTCCGATGATTTTTTTTTTTTTAATCTCTGGCCAGGTTCAGACATTAAACTCCACCTTACTTGTTGAACCTTGGACATCTTTTTTAAATCACATTTTTATTGAAATGTTTAACTACAATAATAAAAGATAATGCAAACTAAAAGGAAAAAGAAAAATAGAAAGAAAGACTAAAAGGTGCAAGAAAGCAAAAAAGAAAGAAAAAAGAGAAAAAAAGAGAAAAAACTAAGAAAATGACTTCTCACCCTTGTCACAATTATAAACAGTTTCATTATCTCTTCACCTCCTCTTAGTTAATAAATATAAAACTCTTCATCCGATAACTCAGCTTTACCTTTAACTATAGGCGAATCCAATAAACAACGTCTTTTCCAATCCAGGTGTCAGCAAAATGTCCAGAGTCCTAAAATAATCATATTCGTTAACAAATATAAAACTCATCATTCCATATCTCAACTCTTAACTGTAAGCAAATCCAATACACAACATCTTTTCTAGTCCAGATGTCAGCAAGTCCAGAAAGAACCCCCCAAAATAACAACATATCCCATTTTAACCCTGATCAAATAAGCCAACTTTATGTTCCTTCTTTTTACATAAATAATCTTGTTCTTTAAGCCATTTGAATGATCATTATCCCTTGCTCGAATTTCTTCAAAACTTTAACAAGCCCCTTTTGTTAGTCCAGCAGGAAGAAATTATTCCAATTACTCTCTTGAATTGGCATTTTTATTTCCTTCTCAATTTTTAGAGCCTCATCAGGTTTTTTTTTCTGTGTAGCTAGTGATAAATTCTTGTTCATGTTGTTCTCCATAATCATGTTAAATAAGCTTTGTTCCAAATCTTTTTCAGTAAGAGCATTTTCTGGTGTAACAGCTTCTTCTGGGAACAGGGTGTTAATAAAAACACACAACATAGCTGACATTGTTGATTCAAAGTCCCATTGCCATTCCTCAACAATATCTCTGAATGCCATTATAAGTTGCTTATCTTGTTATGTCTCCAATATCGAAAATAATTTTTCTTTCCCACGAACATGCATTTATTCTTTAAAATTAATTTCAAAATCTTAATATTCAAAATCAAATATTCCATTTTTTTCTGAGCCCTTAATCCATTTAAAACTTTCTATAGCCAAAATCTTGCCTTGCTTTTTGGTGTTTATTATAAAGTCTTTAAGCTTATAAAGATAGAGTTTCATTTTTTTATATTAAGGATTGAAGGCACTCACCCGGTGTTTCCAGCCTTGTCATTTTGAAGGTGTTTAACTTCTTTAAAGCAGTTAATAGGCAATTTCCAAAGGTGGTTAGTAAAGGAAGTGCGAACTTAGTGTCCTTTGAAGGCTCCGACTGTGGCTGGAACAAGAATGGCAAATTCCCTTGTCTCCCAGTTCTCCCATCCTCTGAAGACTGCTGCCTTGCAGTTTCCTTGTGAAGAGGAACTGTATGGAAGGCAACATGGGTGATCTCGCATCCTCTCTTTCTCCAGAGAGGGTCGAAGGAGCCAATCTACTCGTTGGCACCTTGTTCTTAGCCACAGTTGTTGGCTCTGCAAAACTTGGAGCTGTTTCAGTCTGCTGTCTCTCCCCATAAGTCGAACCTTGGACATCATAAAACAGTTTTAGGTTTTTCCTACATAGATATTATACTGGGATGCTGGAATAACTCCTAAAGACATTCCCAAAAAAGAACATATATTTCTGTGAATGAATTTGGACGTGGTCACAGTAGGTCCCCACCACACCTCTTTCACCAGCCTTTGTTGGAGTCTCCAGTTGCAAGCAAGACCTCAGCCTTGACTTTTAGAGGTGTGCAAAGGGCTGGGTGGAAGATATCTAATCTCTGGTTTCTTTCTTCTGTCAATTGCTGAAGCTACATTAGTTCTAATCAGCATCTCTGCTGATTCTGTTCTGCTCTACCAACTTTCCCTTCATTCTGTTCCATCAGTCTTTCTTCTTGCCTTAGTTGTGAGTGCTTGGGAATGGGTGCCTAGCTAGGAGAGGGGCAAGTGCTGCTAAGAATTCCACTGACCGTTTATGAAAGAAATGTCACACATGGCACATCATTTTCATAGGATAACACAGAGATTAGAAAAAATCAGGCTTTGAAAAAAGAAATGAATACTAGGGAAAAAATTATAGAGGTCCCCGAGGAAATAACAGGGCAGGGATTTCTATATGCCAGGAAATGTTAGACGTTCGTGGAAATGGTGGGTCAGATGATGAGAAAGGAAGGAGAAGAAACAGAGCATAAACCAGTATAATTACCTTGTTCCAGAACTAGGGCAATGGTAACAATTTACTTGATTGATCACAGTCATTTGGGAAAACTTGAGGGTAACACAGGCTACCTTCAACCTTTTAATGCTTTTGGATCTGGAATTAAAACCAGCAAAGAGCTTCAAGCAATCTGAAGAACCGTATTGTCTTCAGCAAACCAACAGTTGACTTTTTAAGCGTCTTTGGCTAGTTCACTGTAGGATTTCTATAGCACTTCAGTCCAATGGATTTCTAGTCCTAATGTGAGGATGGGGAGAATGAATGAAAGCTTAGTCAATGTCCTAAAGCCCAAACAATTTAGTAATTTAATCAACAGTGAGAACCTGATGACAATAGGTCATGATAACTCTGTAGCCATTTAGGACCTTTGTCTCATTTCTGGAAGCTGCTGATTCTGCTCAAGGTGTCAGAAGAAAAATGGCTTCTGATCAATAACTTTGACAAGATGGCAGAGCATAATAACTTCATGTGTATAGGGAACCAAACTCTGTGACCTTCTCTGCAGAAACCTGTTCCATCTCATTGATCAGAGAGGAGTAAAACTGTTGATGGGAACTTCAACAGATTTTATTACATGGCCATCCTTTTCCCTTTCCATAATTTACATACATCATAAAAAAATCAGTAACAGCTCTCCAAGTCAAATCTGAACTGCTGTCCATAGACTCTGCAATCTGACTGTGATAATGGAAAGCTGTTTTTTTTCATAATAAATTATGTAGAGAGGGTAGAGATTCAAGTCCCAGCAAAGGCTTGATGTGTTTTGATTCCATCATTCACCTCCTCCAGTCTGTCCGGCATACAGTATATAGTTATGGCGAGATTTAGAAGTGGAGAAAGTTTGGACTGTTTGCTTCAAGAAGGAGGCATGTTTTGATTTGTGGTCAGCGAGAAAAATGGTGGTTCATCTCTCCTGCTGAAATTCACTTCTCCAGTAATGGAAGAAGCCAATCCCCATTAGAGCATCTTAATTGCATGTTCATATTAATTACTTTGTAATGAATCATGTAATTTATAAACATCCTTCTGAGAACATATCCTAGATTTCCTCTGTTCTGCTATCTGATATATATTGAGGGTTATACTGATATCTGTTATATGACTTTCCACGTTTTGGGGTATAAACAAAACATATGTAAACCTGAAATACTGTATTAAAGGGATGTGCAAAATGTTTTGAATTTGAACTGTTTTAAATTTGAAACCCTACTTAGTCTTGAGTGCAAAACAGATGTCCCCTAACCAGAACTGGGTGTCTGGAACTCAGAACTGGGTATTTCAAATTCAGAACAGCTTACATTCTAAATAGAAATAGAAATAGAAGTAATGCTAGCATGCTGGTTAGGGAATTCTGGGAGTTGAAGTCCACACATCTTAAACTTGCCAAGGTTGAGAATCCCTGCCCTAAAGTGTAAGATGGGAGTTTAACAGGAAGAAAGCCAAATTAACCTTGGTTGCACTGTTGCTCTGAGCACACAGGAACATGAATTGTCATCCAGCTTTTCAAATAAAGGAATGTAATCCTAACCCTAACCCTAACTTTACCCTAACTGCCAAAGAAATGTGTTACCCTACCCCAGAAAATAATTCCCACTGTCACATACCTTTTCTGTCTCCCCAATTTAACCCTGTACCATACTTCTCTGGATCTTTTAACCACCCTGGCTGGGAATGTGGGGAGTTTAATCCAACCCAGTGAGAGGGCACCAGATTAGGTGTGGCAGACGGTGCTGCTGATCTTGAACATGCACATTTTGTTGGATTTCCTTGATTATTTTCCTAGTTCCCCCCAACGGCCTGTTCAGGATGGAAAAACTGGTGAAGCTTGAAACGTGCTTGAAGGAAAACAAGAACAGGCAGCTAATAATTTCTCCCTGCAGATCCCACTGATCAGCTGCAGGGAGGGAGATGACCTTAATTACCAGGGATGTAGTGTCCAAATAGGATGGTTCAAGGGCTGGAATTTGTGGTGACACAGAATAATCAGTGTCTGTGAAAAGAGGAATTGCCTTCAGCTTTCAAACAGTTCTTGGAGAATGGCTGCAGAATCCCAATGAGCAAGGAGGAGGGTTAATTGCTTGATCGATGTAATTGTTCCCTTTTTATTAATGATTGATTGATTTACTGCACTTTCATACGGTCCAGGTGAGTCATGACTCCTGGCAGGTTACAAAAAAATATAAGGAAGGGGGGTAACACAGAAGAAAAGCAGAAGTGAAAACAAAGAGGGTTGCCATGCTGTCAGCCCTTCAAGGTAGACCAGACTAGAACCCAAAGTCATGCATGCAAATACAGTGGTACCTCGGGTCACGAACTTCATTCGTTCCGCGAATTCGTTCCCAATTTGGTTGCGACCCGAATCAAATTTTCCCATAAGGTTCAATGTAAATACGGTTAATCCATTCTGAACCCTATGTGTTTTTTTTTAAAACCACAAAAATATGAAACAAAGTACAGTACGGTACAGTACGAAGAGAGAGAACACTAACCTTGCTCGAGGCGACTTCTGGCGTGGAGGAGAGGAAGGCGGGTGGGGAGGCGGTTATTGTTTGGAGGAAGCCAAACAGGAAGCCACGACCACGTGTCACAGCAGGGAAAATGGCCACGGATCCTGTTCGTCACCCGATGCGGAGCTGGCGAACGGAAGCAAAATTTTGCGAACGGTGCTGTTTGTGAGCCGAATTGTTCGTGAACAGAAGCGTTCGTGACCCGAGGTACCACTGTACTAGTTTTATTATAGGGTTACAGTAACAGAGGTTACAGTAACAGAATCTTGCAAGTCTGAATGTGCTCCCCGCTCCCTCTCTTTATCTTTGTGAAAACTAGGGAGGGTCACGTCTGAGACACTTTCTCAGGGTACAGCTCTGCCCCAGCTCAGGTTTCTTTTATCTGACCGTTGTCTTGGTTGTGGCTCTTCCTCCTGTTCTCAAGGTTCTTCCTTCTTCCCATTATAGCCACACAGTCAACCATCCTACTGAATAGCTGAAGGTTGCCAGTGTTGGGTCTCTAGGTGTGACTACTAGAAGAGCAGATGTACGCAAACTTGAATGATTGCTGTAGGCTGCAGCAAGTAGCTCAACCTGGTGTACTATTCTGAATGCTTTTGCTGTGATCATGCCTAGCTCTCTTTCGAAGAAATCCTGGCTGCGTGGTTGAGCATGTTATTGCAAGTGCTTTGAAGGTGGGTGGGAGAGAGGCGGAGGTCCTTGTAGGTCAGTCTAATAGCTGGTCCCTGTTTGTCTGCCCGTTGAAGCGGTGCTGGGCTTTTGAACAAAGGCGCTTAGGTTTGAGAAGGTTTATTTCTCCTTAGCCTCTGAATCCGTAACTAGATGCAAGAATGGCAGTGAAGCATAGAGCTTTACTGTTAAACACACTCCAAGCCTCAGCTGACTTCGTTAGCTTCTCATGGAAATACCAAGGGGGCTGAGGATCTTTTTCTGTTGAGAAGAAACGTCTTAGTGTGTTTGGACTTTTCAGGATAGACTTAAAAAGACACTTAATTTTTTGTCTTCCAGAAGATTGGCAACTAATATCTGTGCTGGCTTTCCCCAGCCTTTGGGCTTAGTTTCCAGAATGCCCAGCTAGCTTGGAGGAAGGGCCTGCTGATTGGGAATTTGGTCAGTTATATTCCCAAGACCTGAAAGGGTGTCAAGCTATGGAAAGTTGTTTGATTTGGCCATGTTGGCTGACAATATTGGGACCTGAAATTGCACCATATCCAGAGGCTATTAGGATGGTCTCGGCCAAAGGTGTGTCATTTTTTTCTAGGCTGAATTTGCAACCCTCTGAATTATGTGCAGGCATTACACTGCCTTCCAGAAAGTCAGGAGAATAAAATTGGTTTGACTTGATTTCCATTTCCATTTGGTTAACTTTAAATGTGGGGAAACCAATTATGTATCTCATCTTTTCCTTTTGTAACGAACTTTGGATGGGCTGCAGGACTGGATCCAAGGCTTTTGAGGGCCACAGCCACCCTTGGAGCATCTGTTCGGGCATGTCTGACCTAGGCTGTCCTGCAGTGTTTCCTTCCTTCTAGCAGTTAGCAGAATTGTTTGCTGGTGTTTTTCAAGAAAGCCATATTTTGCAATGGGTCAGTTGGTTTGACTGCCTGAAAGAGTGGGCTGTATATAGCAAGTGAGGTCTTTTTGCATTTTTAAAAATGTATTAAAAGATGTTAACCTTGGGTTAGAATTCCCACGGGAAGAGGCGAATCCTGCAGGAAATTGTGCAAACTGCCTTGCTCCCATCAGGGCCCTCCAGAAGTGTTGGGCTTCAACATTCACAATGCCCTGGTGTACACTGGCTGAGGGTGATGGAGTTCAGTTCAATACATCTGGAGTAACCTAGGTTTGGGGATGCCAGAATAAACTCTTCTGTGTTTTCACAGGATGAGGTTTTAGATCCACTAAGCACGGGTGGCAGAGAAAGGTTGAGAAGGTAAAACCAGACAACACTTTTTTCACTGTATTAAAAAAGGTTCCCTGTTGAGTGTGAGGCCCTGCCAACAGCTTCTGGATGATGTTCATAGTGTGCAAGGATATCTGCCTCCTTCTTTCTAAAGATTACCTCTGCAGGTCGTCGCACCTGGGTGACCTTGTCTGAGCTTAGGAGCTAAGCAAGATCTGACCTGGTTGGTACTTGAATAGGAGACCATCACTAAATCCCAGGGCTATCTAGCCTGAGAGATCAGAAAACACCCTGGAAGATGGCATTGGCAACCTCTTTGGTATCATCCCAAGGAAACGATCCAGAAGTTCCCATGAAGTTGCCCAGACCCTAGCTTGGAGGAGACCCTCCTTTGAAAAAACATTCTCCCCACCTGGAATGGAGCCAGCGGGCACAGTCTACCACACATGGGGAAGGCAGAAGCTGGAT
The DNA here is from genome assembly GCF_059951505.1 of Python bivittatus. Classification (NCBI taxonomy): domain Eukaryota; kingdom Metazoa; phylum Chordata; class Lepidosauria; order Squamata; family Pythonidae; genus Python; species Python bivittatus. The sequence continues at coordinate 50,528,349 of NW_028277034.1, read as the reverse complement.
TTACACAACACACTAAACCCATAAGCCAGGTTAATTTAAAAAATGCTGTGTTCCTGTAACATGCTTCTGAAACCATTCTCCATGTTCAAATATCGTTAAGTCCTAGCATCGTTTGAGTTTTGGTTTAGCATGTTTTATGAACATAGCTAATTAGGGTTCATTCAACAAATCATAATCAAACCAACCATGGCTTAATACAATGGGCAACACAGGTCAGTGGCTCACATGCTGTTCTTTTATATGGGCCAGCTGGATGACTTGGGGGGTAGCTTGCATTTGGGAATCTTAACCAACAAGCTTGTGTGAGTGTTTATCTAAATAAAGACAGAGAATAAATAAATAAAACTGAAGACTTGCATGTGGGAACCAGGAAGCCTCCACCTGGAAGGTCACTTTTATATGAGCCTATCAAAGATCCTGAGCAAACTGCTGTTTATCCACATTTGCAGTAAGGGAGACAACACATTGCAAAGATTTTTGAGCACTCCAACACAAAACTGAGCTTTAATGGATCATTTTGTTGGAGGAGGGTGTCCGTTACTCCCAAATGTCTGTTAAATATGAAAGTATGTCACTGTGGTGATTTGTGTCATTTGCATATGACATCATTTCTTTAAATGTCATTATGCAGTGACATTATACAGTCAACTTGGTCTGATGCATCATGTTGTAAAATTAAGGTAAAATTAATGTCATACTAAGCTGCTTTGTCAGGACTACTTCAATTATAGTAGACTTGTCTCTTATTTTTGGAAGATGTCTAGACAGATTTAGTCTGTTGCATTTGAAAGCCATTCACTGGTGGTCCATTAAACTGAGCTTTCTCTATCATTGCAAACTGATGAACAGATAACGGAAAGGTGTAAGGAAATGTTGCTGTATAGTAGTGTTTCTCAACTTTGGCAACTTTAAGATGAATGGACTTCAACTCCCAGAATTCCCCAGCCAGCATGGCTGGCTGGGGAATTCTGGGAGTTGAAGTCCACTCATCTTAAAGTTGTGAAGGTTGAGAAACACTGCTGTATAGAGTGCTTCTTTTCTTTGTCCAGTTAGTCAACCACATCCCTCTCTCTGATACTCCACTCCTCATTTTCCTGACCTCAGTAGGTTAATGTTCTGTGGTTATTGATGATAGTCCCTCATTGGACCAGTTTGGGATCCCCAAACCAGGGACTGCCTCATTCTGTGAACTGTATGATCCTGGCTACAAGCAAGAGCACTCATAGTTTGACCATTGGAAACGCCAGAAATGACCAAGCTCAGAACCTTTTGAAAATATTTTCCCTGGGGCTGTACTTTCCAAATATCTGTTGGACCTAGCTCTTCAGTAGATGACTAAATTTCATTTAGAGCATGCCATGACTTTAAAGATGAACATGAGTCACACTGAACTAATACGAGCAGAACTCACATCTATAAATGCTCCCTTTACAATGAAGAAATTGTTAATGCAAATGCGGTATCTTCTTTTGCCAAATGTTTTTCATTTCAGGCAAGACTGAGTATCTGTGTATTCTGTAATATCTTGTGTTAAGATCTTTAGAAGAATAAGAACTCAGGAAGAAAATATTTTTCAAACAATGCTCTGTGTCTAAAAGAAATCATGAGAAGAATAATTTAATTTTGCCACAGCTGACAAGAACTTTTCTCTTTTGAGCACATGAAGGAGAGAGATGGAAAATGAGATTTTCCAGTGATTTCAGAGTCATCTTGACTTTTAATCAGAAGAGAATTGGTTTTTGGATGAAGGCACAAATTTGAATGTCTTGTAATAGTTCCATGTTATTTGACAAGATAGTACACTCAGTGAAAAAATCAATGTGTCATTCTTGTAAAGGAAGACTGAAACAGATAACAACTACTGATTTTTTTTTAAAATGCTCAGCAGCAAATCTAAATTTTGGAACAGGCAGGGTTGATTCAAACAGTTTTAGACCACTGCAGTTCTGCAGATCTCATTATGCCCTAGAAGTAGATCCTGGTAATCCTTTGGTGTTCCTTCCCGATTTCTCTCTGATGCCTGTGACCTTGTCATAGTGATGTAGCAAAAGGTTCTATCTTATCTCCCATCTTCTAAAAAAAATCTCAAGAATGGAGGAAATCTTTCACAACTTCAGGGCTGAAGCATTCCTCATGGCTATCTTGAGAAATGGCACCAGTACATGGTGGGTGGAACCATCTCTTCTCTCCCAGGTTCACACTGACACACCATTCAGACACATTTATTTATGGTCAGAAGTGCTTGCCTGGACTGCACCAAAGGCCAATCTAGATCTGCACCCTGTTAGCTGTGGGAAATTCCCAAGTAGGAGAAGAAAGCTGTAGCACCAATAAGACAGTTCTTCTCCATCTCCTAACTGTTGCTGATACTGGAAGTAATCTGTAGTTATTCTGAATAGTTGTTGATACCCTTCTTGATGAATTGGCCTACTCCTCTGTTAAAGCTGTCCAGCTGTTGGCTGTTGCTACCTCTGTGACAGCAGATTCCTTAGTTCATTTTTGCACTATATGAAAATTAATGTCTTTCTGGTGCATTCTGAATCTCCTACCATTTATTAGATTATAGGACCCAGTATAAATGTCGGGTATTTTTCTGAACTTGTGCTGAATGCTTTCCTGTATATAACTGGGGTTAGAGATGAGAATGTCAGTGTCTCTGTCTCTCTCACACGTACACACACTGGTAGAGTACTCTAAAAATACGTTGCACTATAACAGTATAACAGCAGTTCTGCTCCTAGAATAGTTCATCTTATGTAAATTTGACAAACTTGCATATTTTTCTTGACTTTCATGATTTACCATGCCCCAACTAATTATTCTTTCTTTCCTATGGCTTAAAACTTGCATTTTTAAAGAAACAAACAGTGATCTTCTAATGGTAGAGTCCATATTAGGTACAAATAATATGAAAAGGTAACATTCTGGAAAGATAAATAGCAAGGGAGGGAGGAAGGGAAAGGGAAGAGTTGAGTTGAGTTGGGAGTTTTTTGGCAATGTCCTGCGTAACATGTAAGTCCATTTTAAAATGTGCCGTACGTAAGTAAATAGATAAATAAATAAGAATTAAAAAAAGAAATCAACTGTAGCCCTAATGAAGTATCCTTACTGATTGGAGACTACAAAATGTGAAACTGGATAGATAAGTTGGAATTTATTTATTTGTTTATTTAAAAGATCTGTATGGCCACCCATCTTAGAGCACTACTCTAAGGGAGGGGGGATATTATTCAAATTTTGATGATAGATATGAGTTTCCAGCTTGTATTTCTATTTTGTCAAATTTTAGAAGTGTGCATAGTCAGTCCCTCCCCCCCCCCCAAATTTCTGGCCACTTAATTGCAGCCCACCAATGAAAATAAGAAATAATTACTTGTGTGTTTAAAAATGGTGAAGGTAATTTGCTTAGATATTTAGTTGACCATGGAAAAAGGAGAGAAAGAAAGCCAGCATGTTATGCTGTGAGCTAATTAACATTCTTCTAGGTGGGAGGAAGAATATTGGATCTGGACTGATGCAAAGATCTGAATTTAGCATATGAAGTCCTTACGTTTCTCAGACAATTTAAAAATACCCAAAGAGTGAAAGTTGCTTTCTTTTTTAAGGGTAGAAAACTGGAGTTAATTATTTTTATCATTGTATTAGTGAAGTTAAGTTTCCCTTTCTCAGGGTTGGATGATTTCCTCTGCTAAAAGATGTGTCAAGTGAAACTTATGAAGTGGTATGAAGGTAGCCTTCTTCACCCCAGTAACTGGGGAGCAAATATAAGGACTTGAGATGAAGTTTCTCCCTCCCCCCCATGTAGGAATTTGCAGCTGCAAATTGTAGGTTCTTTGCATTGCAAAATGCAAAAAACCTCATTGTATCCCTGAAGTGTGTCACCATAGCTAATGATATTAAAACCAATTAAAACATAACCTTCTCCCCAAATAATCAGTTAAGGAGCAGAAAGCAATAAATGGGGCGAAGAAAAATAACACTTGACCACAAGGACAGTGCTTACTACATTTAGAGGTTTCCGAGTACCTTGAAGTTGATGCAACCATTACCTCTTTCCAATAAAAGTCAGTGAATAGCCTTGTGTTAAGATTGCACTGATTGTTGTGGTGCTAAGATGAAGATGTTCTTGGCTCTATCCCTGGTATGTGGAATATATCAAGACATCAGGAATTATAGACTTTTCAAGGATGAGAGGTGGCTAAAAGAATTATTATACAACAGTGGAAGGAGAACATTTCCACTTGATCTACAGCAATGGATCTTCAGTGTGTGTGGCTTTGTCCCCCCCCCCCTCCATCCCCTGCAACAAAGGGACATGGAAGAAGGCTTTTGAGCCATATGGTGAAATTATTTGAAGTTGCTTTGTTTATAACTTTCCAGACCTTTCATCTGATGGTTTTTAATGGTGGATGTTGCATTACTGTAGAAGGTTTCTTCTGTGCATCCTTTATTGTGTATACTTGTTGTCCTATTTGTATGCTTGTCCTGTGATTGACCGGCATTTTTCAATTGACACCTGGAAGAGGGGCTGCTTAGATAAGCTAGCTCTTCCTATTTACTCTTGCAAGTTGTGAGATGACAAACTTCCAGCTTGAGCTCCAATCAGATCATGATTTCCCCCTTTTGTTGTAGCAGGTGCCCGGGGCCTGCTAAACACTTAATCCTCGTTAAGATCTAACCTTCCTTTGCTGATGCCTAATCTAAGCAATTCTGGGGATCAAGGGGGAAAGGAGCATCATTCCAGCTTTGAACTGCTCTTAATGTTGGGAAGATGTTGTTCCTTTCAAAAACATTGAATCTGAAGCAGCCTTCCTGTCACTTAAAACCATTGTTTTATGCCCTGCACTTTGGAACAAAGCAGACCTTCCTTAAGCAGACCTTCCTTCTTCCTTGCCGGATCCTTGCTAATATCTGAAGAGTGTATCGTAGCTCCCCCGGTTGTCTTTTCTCAAGGCTAAACATACCCAACTCTGCAGCCTCTCTTCGGAGAACTTTGTTTCTAGTCCTCTGATCTTCCTCATTGCTCTTCTTTGCACCAATTGTAGTTTCTCTGAATCCGGTGTGGGGCCCAGGACTGGATGTGCTACCCAAGGTGGGGTCTAACCAAAGCACAATAAAGTAACACCGTTGTTTCTGTGATTGGAAATGACACCTGAGTTGATGCAGTCCAAAATGTTGTTTGCCTTTTTTGCAGCCATATCACACTGCTGGCTTGTATCCAGTTTGCAATCAGTTACTATTGCAGTATCTTTTTCACAAGTATCATTATCAAGTATCCCCCATCGATACGTGTGCACGTGGCTTGTCTTTGTTTCCTAACTGAAGAACGTTGCACTTGCATTCCTCTGACAGTTGCAGAGGGTTTAGACCAGGGTTTCTCAACCTTGGGAACTTTAAGATGTGTGGACTTCAACTCCCAGAATTCCCCAGCCAGCCATGCTGGCTGGGGAATTCTGGGAGTTGAAGTCCACACATCTTAAAGTTCCCAAGGTTGAGAAACCCTGGTTTAGACATTCGGTGGAAGATTACACAACATTATGTCAAGGCATGTATGTTGCCTTGAGTTACAGATTTCTCACCCTTGGGCTGAAAATTTTACTGAGTCCCAAGTATATTGGATACACAAATTCATGCTTAATATTGAGGACCGGCTTTGTCTCTATGATAAGATTGGGTTTATACAAGAGAATGTTAATGGAGCCAGAAGTATTTTGGAGACCAGCTTCAAAATCTAAACAATGCTGCCACGTACCTGTTCTATAAGGGAGACGGATTACTTGTAAGAGGTGCATCACTTCAAGGCTCCTTGGAGAAGGTGGGCTAATTTTTCCTTGGTCAGTAGTGACTTACATCTAAGAAACTCACTTTCTAAAGTTTTCCCTTCCTGATTCTTAAATGCATTCCCTCCGTTGCTACTCCATGACTTTCAGGTCATGAAGTGTGGATTGAAGGTAAAGCCCCTGTAAATTCATTGCCCTTTTTAAGATTTTCTCTTTTCATTACGTTTTATAAACCAAAATGTTTTCGACTATTAAGTAAAGCTTCAGTTAAATGCTTCAGCATAAATCCCTGTGCTGTCATTCTGAAAAAAAAAATCCTAAAGGAATTAAAACTGCTGTGTGTGGAATGCAATGAACGGTGAATAGAAATAATGCAGGAAAAGAGTAATTACCTTTTCTTGGAACGATTAGGTGGAAAAGGAGTGGACAGGTTTGGAACAGAGAAAAGTGTCCTGTCTCTCCCCTGCTCCAAGCTACAGATAATTGGCTCTAGGGATCTCAACCTGCTTCTTCTAATCTCCATTCCCAAAAAATCACACTTGACTAAGTCATGTGCTCCTGAAACTTTTCAGTGTTCCACTGGGTACTGAATGTAACACTCCCTGTTTTATTCTTTTTGACAGCCCAGTCTGATGAGGATATAGTGACATAGGAAAACACACACCGGCACACACCCCTGAAGGCAAGATCCCATTAATGCCAAAGTGACTAATGTGTGGAGTGTAAAGCTTAACAAAAAAAGAAGAGATTTTTCATCCCATCATTATACAAGCAGATGCTGGAAGAATACCCTTTGATTCTTAAAAAAAAAAAAGGAAAGGAAAGGTGATCCATTATCTCCTCTTTTGCAAAGAATGTTAGACCACTGAAATCCAACTGAATGGATTGGCCCGTCTTAACACTTTTATGATACAGCAATTGCAGAAAAAGCTTCAAACGGGGCTAGAGGTCTATCAAATGACATCTTACAGTTACAGGGAAAGGAAGTATAGCAAGGACTGTATTTTGGGGAATAGCAAGGCTGGCATAGCAAATGTGAGAGGAGGATCTCACTCGATAGTTTGCCGTTAGCCAAACCTCCACACTATTCTTTTACGGTTTAGATCAGGGGTGTCAAACTCAATTGCACAGGGGGCCAAAATCCAAAACACACTTTAGGTCGCGGGCCGAACAGGATAAACATTTATTGAACACACTAAAACTAAACTTTTAAAACTTTAAAACTTTTAAAACTTAACTTTTTTGAACATAAATATGAATAAAAACAGACAGGAATATTATTCTGGAGTAAATCAACTCAAACCTTAAATAATTTATGATATTTTGCTCTCCAAAATATATCCTGTCTAAATTATACAAGTTAGAAATAAAGTAAACGTTAAAAGAACAAACATTCAAATTTCTTTACTCTTATGTCATTTTATATAAAAAATAAACTTAAATTTTAAATATCCCAAAAGATTTTGCTCTCCATAAAAATATATCCTGTTAAAATTATACAAATTCAAAATATGAACATATAACAAAACCTGGAAATATAAATAAAATTTGTGCTTTTCAGCAATAACAAGTCAAATCATTCAGTTGTCTTTGCTCTTATGTCATTTTATCAGAGCTGGACGCCTGGCTTCTTTTTTTGGCAACAAGTTCGTTTATATTTGGTGCGAGGTTCTGTGTTGTGGAGATCCTCAGGATGGACTGCAGGTGCTCATCAGTGAGACGACTCCTGTGTGCTGTTTTGTTAGTCTTCATCACTGAGAAGAGCTTCTCACACAGATATGTGCTACCAAACATGCACAAGGTTCGAGCCGCATGTAGACGGAGCTGGGGCATTTCTGCGGGAATGGAGTGAATAAACTGTGCGGGCCATGCAGTGTCGTACTTTGCCTTCAGTGTGCCATTACACTGCAGCTCAATCAGCTCCATCTGAATCTGCACAGGTGCGGTTTCCACATCGACGGCAAATGGGTTGCGAAGCAACTCAAAATTCTTTTTCTGTTCTTCAAAGTCACCAAAGCGCCGTGCGAACTCAGTGCGCAGTGCGCTCAGTTTATCAGCAAAGTGCGTATTTGGGAACACCGTTGTGCCAACTTGGTTCAACATTACTTGGCAACAGGGAAAGTGGGGCAAGTTGCACTGGTGCATTTGTGTCTCCCATAAAAGCAGCTTCACTTGAAATGCCTTCACTGCGTCATACATGTCAGTGATCATGCGGTCACGTCCCTGGAGCTGGAGGTTTAAGGTGTTGAGATGAGCTGTTATGTCAACCAGAAATGCCAACTCGCATTTCCACTTTTCATCCCTAAAATTAGTGGAGTCTTTTCCTTTACTGTCCATGAACTGACAGATTTCGTTGCTGAGCTCAAAAACTCTGTTGAGAACTTTTCCCCGACTTAGCCAACGCATCTCTGTATGATAAGGAATGTCAGCAAACTCTGAATCTATCTCCCGCATAAAGGGCTGAAATTGCCGGTGATTTAAACCTTTAGCTCAGATAAAGTTTATGGTTTGTGTTACAGTGCTCATTACATTGTCCATCTTCAGGACATTGCCACATAGTGCTTCCTGGTGTATGATGCAGTGATATGCCGTTAACTCACCAGTACAGTTCTGCTCCTGCATCTTTACTCGCATCGTTCCCACTAGTCCACTTTTTTCACCACACATAGATGGTGCTCCATCAGTTGTAAGTGCAATAAGTTTGTCCCAGGGCAGTTTCATGTCGGTTATACTTTGACATACATTTTCAAAAATGTCTTTTCCAGTCGTTGTCCCGTGCATCGATTTAATGTCCATTATTTCCTCTGTAACGCGCAAATTGGAGTCCACTCCATGGATGAAGATGGCCAGTTGTGCAGTATCAGTCATGTCAGTACTTTCATCCACAGCAAGAGAGTATGCAATAAAGTCTTTGCTTCTTTCACTCAACTGTGTTCTTAAATCAGTGGCCATCTCACAAACTCGATCAGCAATCGTATTTCTACTCAGGCTTACATTTGCCAGCATCTGCTTTTTGTCTGGACATAAGACGTCAAACACCTTGATCATGCAGCTCTTCAGAAATTCTCCCTCGGTAAATGGCCTGGCTGATTTGGTGATCTCCTCTGCCACGATAAAACTTGCTTTCATGGCAGCTTCACTTTGTGATTTTGCATGGGTAAAAAACGTCTGCTGAAGTGTCAGATTCTTCTTTAACTCTTCTGCTTTCTGTATCTTCTGCTCTGCATGCAGGTCTTTCAGGTTATCCTGATGTTTTGTCTCATAGTGCCGTCTTAGATTAAATTCTTTAATTACAGGACACATGAGTTTACGGGCAATGTCAGTAAACATATACTCAGCCTCCCATCGGTTTTTAAAGGCTCTGTTTTCAGAATCAACTTTTCTCTTCGGCATTGTGAGGGCTAGCTTCGCAATAACTTGCAGCATCATAAGTTAGACTTGATTAACGCGGGAAGCGTTCGGCAAGGCAGCTGAAGTGCTGCATTATGGGATCTGTAGTTTATTGTGTTACCAGCGCTTCATATCGCCGGGCCATTAATAACAATAATATATAAAATGATCTCGTGGGCCGGATATAATTACACGCTGGGCCGGATGTGGCCCGCGGGCCTTGAGTTTGACACATATGGTTTAGATCTAGGAGAATTTTTAAAAAATTGCCATGCATGCCCAGGGGTTTAAAAAGGTTAGGGATCTCAGTCTTGGATGTTGGGATCGGATGGAAGAATGGAAGTGCTCACATCTCTGGACTCCGTTCTACAGAAATCCTCTAAGCTGTTTCCTCTAGGCTCCAATCTTTTAAAATACAGTGTGTGTATCAAGATTCCAGTCCATTTACCTCCACACGTCAGGCTCTTGTTTAAATTTTATTTCATTTTTTTGCCCATGGGCAATTTTGAGCAGAATCATTTGGGAAAGTATTATCTTCTGTGATGCTGCTGTCGCTTAAAAAAATAAAATCACTGTCCTTCTGACCTGTTCCTATCTCACAGGAAGGATGAAAAAGGTAGATGACTGTAAAATGTTACAGGCAAAGATTCTGCTGTGTATTATGTCTTATTGTGAAGACACTGATCCTGTGTAGCTCTTGAAAAGTCCTTTTTAAATCTTGGCTTTTTGCTAAAGATACTCTAGTTTGTCAGCTTCTACATTAATTTATATATTTGGAGTTATATCCCACCCTTCTTGCAGAAGCTCAAAGTGGCTTAGAAGGCTCTCCTTTAATTCTACACTCCCAATAAAGATGCTATTGAGCTGAAAGGGAGTGACTGGCTCAAAATCACTCAGTGAGTTTCTGTGTCTGAGGACGGACTTGAACTTGGGTTTCTCTAGCCTTAGTCTACCATCTGAACCATAAGGCTCTCTCTCTTTTGGGTCTGGAATTACGTTAGATCTGAGTGACTTGTAGTAAACTGGCAACGATTTTCAACTCAGAATTAGACTTTTGATTGATTGTGTGGTATCGAGTCAGTGTTGACTCTTAACCACATAGATAGATTTTCTCCATATTGATCTATTCCTAACCTAATCTTTCAGGTCTTCACATGGTGCACCATGAGAAGCAAGGGCCACTGTCCATCCCCCTTGCTGCTGATTGTCCTCTTTTTCTCTTTCCTTCCACCTTTCCCGCATTAGAGCCTTCCCCCGAGAGTTAGGTCTTCAAATAACGTGTCTGAAGTTGGATAATTTCAGCCTGGTCATTTGTGCCTCAAGTGAGAACTCTGGGTTGATTTGTTTGATGATACATTTGTTTGTTTTCTTGGCTATCCGTGGTATTCTCAGGAGACTTCTCAATCACCAAAGTTCAAAAGCGTGAATACTCTTCCTGTCCTGCTTTTTCGAAGTCCAACTTATGCTTCTATAGAGTGTTGCAGGGAATACCATGGCTGGCACTGTTCTGATCTTTGTAGTTCTAGACACATTACAGCATCTGAATATCTTTTCCAAGGCCTTCATAGCTGCTGTACCAAGTGCTAGTCTGTGGTATATTTCTTGATGTGTAGTAATAGCGGTCATAAAATGATTTGCTTTTATCCTGAATTATAGGGCTAAAAGAAAGGAAGCTTGAAGTAACTAGAAGGGGAATATTCTGAGGTACAACTGCATTCATTTCTGTCCCTCAAAGCAAATTCCTGCATGTGTCGTTCTTGTATTCCAAGCATATCCCTTTTGCATTTATTGTATCTTGGAGATCCTCGCTTAACAACCACTTGTTCAGTGACCGTTCAAACTTATGACCGGTCCTTGTACTTATGTCAGCCACAGTGTCCCCGGAGTCATGTGATCGTGATCCAGACACTCAGCACCTGGCTCACAGTTAAGATGTTGCAACATTCCTCAGTCACAAGGTTGCCATTTGTGACCTTCTTTGCGAGCATCCTACAGGCAAAGTCAGTGGGGAAGCCAGCAGGAGGTTGCGAATGGCGATCACGTGATGCCCTTACTTAATAACCTGTGATGATTTGCTTAATGATGGCAACTGGAAGTGCCGAAATTTCCATTGCTAAGCGGGGCAGTCGTGACATTGCACTTTATGACTGCAACAGAAATTCCTGTCCCAATTTCCGTTGTTAAGTTAAAATAAAATAAAATACAGTACATCCTGCAAACCAGGAATTGGCCCATATCTGCAATAAGGTTACTTTCATGCATCACAAAATGGACCCAACTTATAGGCAAGCAGTTTTTGAAAGAAGCAAGGCAAGAACCAGCTGGTATGACCTGGTAATCATAGTCCATATCTTATTCAATGAGGACAACGAAATTTTATTCCAAGTTGCATTGATGGGCTTTGAAGTTTGTTGCTTTGTGATCCCAAAGTCATGGAGATCTTTTTGGAAGCCAGAATCACTTGCATGATTAGGCTGTTGTTTTCCTGACCAGGGGAACAATGATTTTTTTGTTTTAATAAGAGGGTCAGAAGATTCCCCCTAGATTTAACAAGAATCTCGCATATATTGGCTCTCCAAAGAGAGAATATCTATGCATATGGTCACAAGGTTGCCATGGACTTATTTTGTTGATTCTGCTGGAATTAGCAAAAATCAGATTCCAATGGAAGCATTACCAGTAAGGTGGCTTTCATGCATTCCCATGAGGAAGTTAAGGAAAATCAAAATAAAAAGACTCTGGAAAGATGGCACTGGTTCAGAGGAGCACAGATTTTTGGAAAGGATGCTGTATGGAAAACTCTGGTGTTAGCTCCTTATACCTTGCCAGAGGGAATTCAGTGGAGCACTCTTGAGCACCAAAACCAGGTGTGAATCCAGATCTGCATTCCTATTCCCCTTTCTGAATTTTTAGTAGTATTTTATAGTGTCTGTTGAAGCTGAGGTTATGCTTCAAATAAACAAGCCACTCTTTCACTGTTTCTACATAATGAAGTCAAGTCATTTGCATTCCCAGGCATCTGTGTTCCATGGCTAGCTAGAGTGTTAGCTCCGTGGCTGTGGGTTAACAATCAGCACAGACTTGTAGGGAATCTGCCAAAATAGGTTTTCTAGCGATGGGTTTGCAAGGAGCCCAGTGGCATCAGATTTTGGTGAAAATGAACACTGGGGATTCCAAATCAATTGGCTTGTTCCTGGGGAGCAGATGGGAGTGGCAGATGAATCCTAAACAGGAGAGCAGTTCCATTAGCAGAGAACTTTAGCAACGGTTAAACTATATATCTTGGAATTCTATGATGCCAATTTTTGGTTAACCATTATCGACCTCAAGCCAAGATGGCTGGCAGGAAGCCAGAGAATGCATTAGCTGTGAGCCAGTAATGGTGAATCAAGAAGTGCTATTAAGACTCACTTTTCATGTGTAATGAAAAAGAAAAGAACAAGGCTATTAAAGATTCTGGAGTCCTGCCCCGTATCCATGCATAGTTTAGTTTACAGCAAGGAAGGATGTGTGTAAAAGTGACACATTTATTCTAAATTTAATACCACTACAAAAAAGAGAAAAAAAAGAGGAGGGGGGGATGCAGAATTTGGATGCACAACTGGATCGAGTTAGCACAGTGTTTTGCTAAATTCTTCCCCTGAGGCATGAGATGCAGAGTTTTCAGCCAGTTTGCTTTCCATTTATTTAGAATTTATTGTCCTGTTATATCTTATGGGCCCTTCTTAGTTGATTGTTAACCACCCAACCTTGTTTCTCTGTTTCAAGGCAAACTGTGAATTGTAGCCATAAGGAGTTTGCACTCATTTTCAGGACTGTTAAGAATTTGGAATGGTGATGCCAGCCCCACATAACACAGAAGAGATTGCTCAGATTAGAGGACGTGACTCAGTAGTTCCAAGTTTAGACTTGCTTGCCTTGTGGCATTAATGGGTTTCCATTTATAAATATTGTGTCCCCTGTTCTATGCTTTGAAAATGACTTCAATAATGTGCTTCAAATTGTGCATCTTGCTGCTGTTATTTAAAGGAGCCCAACTTTTTTCAGGCATTCTGTAGAAGCCTGGGGCAGGGAGGGGAGATGCAGCTGCTTTAAAGAGTCAGCTCATTAAAGTCAACGTTACTCTTTAAAGAGTTGCGTCTTTTTTCCAGGCTTGTATGGAGCTGTTTTGACAAATGGCAGAGAGGTGCCATCCTCATCTAAGGTCTGAAATCTGTTCTGTTGTTAAACCACTCTAACCTTCAGGAAATTCTTCCTGTTATCCAATCAAAATTTGCTTGTTGTTGAACCCCGTATTTCTTTTCCTGTCTTTTGGAACATCTCTGAACAGTTGTGCCCCTTCTTCTCCTTGACTGGCCTTCAGATTCTTTTGAATGATTTTCAAACTTCCCCACCCTTAATTCCCCCATAGTAGCAGGCACTTCAGTTTTAAAAAGGAAATCATTACAGAAAATGAAATCATGCTGAACATGTAGGACTTGTCTCTTACTTTTGATTGAATATATCAAATAATTAATCTTAATCTTGGCTATTTGATCTTTCTGTCCTTCTGTTGCTGCATTAAGTTTTTTTAAAGTTCATGAATGAGATACAGTCTGTGTTGCCTGGCCTTGTGACTGTGTGATCTCTTTTGATTCATTGAAGGCAACTGAGGTGGATTACAAGAAACATAAAAATAAAGGTGTAGTACCACCCCCTGTTAACTGCTAGAGAGTAGGCAGGGTTAGAGCTCCAGAGAGTGAGTTATTTCCCCCCCTTTTACTGATGTAAATTGAGACGGTTGCAGGAGTTCGGGGTAAATTAAGAATTATTATCAATATTTTAGAAATGACATTGCAAAATAATGTTTAATTACATTTAAGACATCATCCTTTTTTCAGGAAAACTATCAATCTATGATACTGACAGAGATAAGGATTGTTTTTCTCTCCAGGGCTTGCAAGTGGGTGGGGCCTCAACCAAAGTGGATGGGGTCAAGCATTCTCTTTCTCCCTACCTCTTTCTCCTTCTCTCCCAATACAAGAGAGCAAGATAGACTTTTGTCAAAAGTCTGAATTGCTTGTGTGCAGAGAGCTTTTAGATTGAAGGCAATGAGAAATTAAGCCTGTCAGATTGTTGACTCCTTGTGTGTAATGATTGTAGTCTTTGCCAAAGATAGTTTATGAAGTCCTGAAAAAGATTTGGTCAACTGGGTCCTCCTACCCATCTGGGGGTCCTTATAGCTAAACTTTGCAGGAACCAGCGACCCTAATATAAGCAATCTCATCACTATTGGTGAGAATGATAGAAGTTGGATCCTCCATTTTTGGAGGGCACCCAGGGTGGGAATAATATCAAAATGCTTCCAAGAAGACTGAAACTATGGTTTTGAATTTGAAATTGGGTGTTCTGAGCTTCCAAACACCCTGAGCTTGTTTGGAATCTGAAACTTTTGCACACTGTTTGTTGTTAGCCTGTGAAAGAAGGATTTGGAGCCTACCTGTTTCCTTTGAACCTCAGCCACTTCACCTCTGAGTGTCAACCTACAACCTCCATTGGAGTTAGTTCCTGAGGACCAACCCAGACACCAGGAAATGACAAATTGGGGTGCCAGCTCAAGGAGGAATAAAATCATCCCCTTGCATAATTACTCACACAGCATAGCCGTCTCCAACATGGATGCCTTCCAGATAAGTGGATTTCAACTCCCAGGATTCCCCAGCTGTCATGGCTGTTGTTGAGAATTCAGAGACCTGGAGGGCCTCCAAGTTGCGGAAAGCTGCCAGAGCTTCTCTACTTTTGTTTAATGCTTCTGAAGATGCAGTTGGTTGCCATTTCAGCCATGCCAAGGATGGGGAGATAGCAGGAGAGACACGCTTTTAATATTCCAGCACAAGCTCTCAGCAAGACCCAGGAGGGATTGCATGCAGCAGACTCTGCTAATGAGGGGAGAGACCCAGCTTTGCTGAAAGCCCCATGAATTAAGTTGGAGGGGTTGTGTGTTCAATCTGCTGTCCTCCCCACCACCACCCACCCTTTGTTCTTTTCCTGTGGCATTTCCCCTCCTGTTTCATCTCCCGTCTTCATCTTCATTCTCACACATACTTGATGTCCTGTTTTCTCTTTGCTCTGCACCTTTCTCATTCGGGGGTGTTTGCTCTGCAGATGCCTCTTCAACTTCAAAGAGAGGGAGGGATATTGGCATGAATCACAGAGCAGCGCAACCCTCCAGACATGGGAGGAAGGGAACCCATCTGTATTCAAGAGAAAGGAAGGGAATTGATTCGTGCTATCTTTTCTGCGAGTGGCGCCATCCAAATACACCTTATTCACAAACCCAATGTGGTGAAAAAGACTCCAGTCTTTTTAAATCAAGGGTGGGCAAAGTTTTGGATGCTGGAGGTTGGGCCCATGTGGGTGGGGCAGCGAGACAAATTGGGTGGGCTCTGTCAGGCCTCCAGATTTCCAGTTATTTCCCCAGGGTTCAGAACAGAGCTTGGGCTTTGGGTTGGAATTGTTTTAAAACTGATTTTAGGGCATGTACAGTCCTTTCCCTGAGCTTCCTGCCTGAGAAAGGTGCAGGGCCACTGATTTTTTTATAGTTGTAGTCAGAAGGGAGCAGGAAAGTGATTCAGAGGCTGAGTTTGACCCAAGTCTAAATATTATGAGCCTGTGCTAGGGTCAAGGAAGATGCCAAAATGGTATCAATGGTGGGTCAGTGATTTTCTTGGGCTGAGCCTACTTCAGAAACAAAGGACAAGATTCTCATAGGGAGATTACTGGTTTGGGGGCAGTGGCTGGCTGTGTGCTGGCTGTCAGCTCCCTTTGCAGAATGAGGCATCTGGGAAAGATATAAGAAATCTTGCAACCAGCGTTGGGGGCTACCCCTTTGGGGAACTGGGGTGGGAAAAGGTGGTTTTGCTGGTCAAACTCCAGTGGAAAGTTCTGATTTTTAATTTAGATTATGCACCTTCTATTATGTTCATGTCCTCTACCACCAGAGTCAAGATTTGGTGTACAGATATCTGGGTCTGACACTTATAAATAGAGGTGAGGAATGTGACAGATTGGTTCTAAAGTTGCTTAGGAATTTGAGTGATATATTCATATCTGATGAAGGTTTGATGGTTTTCAGAAGATTGTAGAGAGAGGGCCAGCCTTTTCAGAATGACCATGTTTCAGAATGAGTGAGAAGTGGCAGATTGAACTTCTGGCACTGTGGCAAAAACCATCAGCTGGTGGGCTGACTCAACCACCCACCCCTCATTTTGAGGAAGGATCCTTCTAGGCCAGGGCCTCTGGAGAATGCTTCTTAGTTTTTTGCTCTGATATCAAGTTTTTCATACATTAAATAATGCATCTTGTGCATTTTCCATGCATCAGATAATTCACCTTGTGTGAATTATTCCAGAAGCTTGATCTGTGGGATTTAGGATCCCTGCTCATAGCAAAACAAAATAACACCATAAAACAATATCTGAATTACAGATGGAGCCACAAATGCTCTTTAAAGCTGCAAATGCAGGCCAGCACACTGAGAAGGAACTCAGAGAAAGTGTGGCAACTCCATTCTGGTGGCAGAGACTGGGTTTGCATATTGCCTTCAATCACAGCTTATCTTATCATGGCTTGTTGAATAAACCATGGTTGGCTGGGTTCATATATCACACCATGCCATACACTATGGTTTATAATGACTGATTGGGTATACAAGATTCTAAGTTACAAATAATATTGTGGCTTAGTGTGAGGCATGGGGTAGTTCAGGACATCTTGAGACTGCTTTGGAGAGACAGATAGTCATGTGGTAGAGTGGTACATGAGAATAATCAGAGGAAAACAGAAGGGAAAAAAGGAAAGAAAGCCCAAGAAGGAAGTAAGATGGAGCTATGGAGAAATCCTTGACATATTTCTGCATTGTATGCACAGTTTGATAGAAGTGGCTGGGCTGGGTAGCTAGCGTTCCCAAGGTCATCTTCTGTAGAATGTTTTTATTAAACCAGCAATTGAAACACAAGGAGGCCAAAATCTCATAAGAAAAGACTCTGGAAGTCTACAGCATAGTAATTATTAAAGGAAAAGAGAAAAATGGAAGGTGGAAAAGAAGGGAAATAATTTTCTTTCTTCTGAAATACCTGTATACTTTTTTTTCCTCTCTTGGTTCTTCATATACTCAGTCTTGATAGGAAATCAGCCAGTAGTGCAGTGAGAACTGGCTTGAAGTTAATTCTAGAACTTCCCAGTAGTTGAAGCAACTGCTGGGGAAGAAGCCAGAATGAAATAGCGCAGGAGGCAGAAAAGATTGTAGTAGCAAAGTGAACAGCAAATGCTTTGTTTTGGCTTGGATCAATGATGGATCTTGTGTTTCGGTCTGGAATTTCGTTACAAATTTCCATCTCTCACTCTCTCTCTAGGAGTGTGTGTGTATGTATTTGTAAAAGGAGTGAGATCCTGCCTTAATTTGCGTTCCCCATATCTATTGGAATGCATCAGGTTTTACAATCTTTTAATGGCCAGGAACCACACTGGATATTTAAAGGAGGCGTAAGGGAGCAGGTTGGTGATGATACCAAGTGAATGCAGCTACATCACTCATAGAGCTGGAGCCAGGATTTTCTGATTTTTTTTTCCCCTTAGGTTTTCTTTTTTATTTTTTCGTAGGAGAGAGCCTTGGGGGCACTCAGTATTTTAAATTACAGTAGGCTTGTTTTTAGGAAGTATGCTACCGTTTGGGAGGGAGTGATGGGACACCATGCTACTGTTGTCCAGCAGTTGTGATCAGGGCCAGCAAAAAAGTAGGTATTTGGGGGTTGTGTGCAGCCATAGGGCCTGAGGTTGTCCACAGGAGTCCACAACAATATGGCTGGGGATAATGGAAGTTGTAGTTCAGTATTTGTGAAGAGCATCACTTAGGAAAATGTTGTTTGCTTGATCTGTGTTCCCATGAATGTATCTAGTCCTAAACCATCCCTTCCCTGATCAAGTTTTCTTTCTTCCTAAAATCATAGGGTTGGATGGGGCTATTGAGGTGACCTAATCCAACCGTGTGCTCAGTGCAGGAATCTAAATTAAAGCATCTCCAACAGATAGATGTCCAGCCTGTACTTGAACCCATCCAGTGAAGGAGAGCTCAGTCATTGGTTCCACTGCTCTAACTGTTAAAATGCTTTTTCTCATATTCGGTTGAAATCTCTCTTCCGGTAACTTATACCCATTGTTCCATACCCTGCACTTTGGAATGTGAGAGAACAAGTCCTGACCGTCATCCATGTGACATCCTTTCAGATGCTTGAAAAGACCTATCATCTCCCCCCTCAATTATCTTTTTTAAAAAAATTAATGTTGTGCTTTTATTAAACACAAAGCACATAATTGTGACATCATACAACATAATAAGTAACAAATTAACCTGTCAGTATGACACACTTATTGACTAACCAGACAATCTAAATTAAAAATGAAGAATATGAAGTGTTTATGGAAACTGAATCAGGTTGCACTTTCCTTTGAGATGAGTTTTGCAGTCTGAGTTCTGAGGCTAAACAGACCCTCTTCATACGACGTTTTCTTCTCTTCTCCTCATCCTCAGCCCACCATCCTCATCACCCTTTGTTGACCCACTCCAGATTCTCCACATTTAAATCCTTTGACCAGGGAATTCTGCAGATTTCTCAGTGAGCATAACGAATTACATCATTTCAGCTCCCCACTTTTCACTTGATTCACCAGATACCCTACATTTGGCATTTGCTCTCAGTGGCTAGTAGCTGCTTGAAGCTGTGACTTGTTCCTTATTTTGGTAATCATATCTGATTGCTGAAATAACATTTTGTGGGGTAAGAAGCAGGAATGGAACATGTGGGGCAGAAAGCCGCTCCTTAAAAATAAGTTTTTTTTTTAAAATGCTGAGCAAAAGGATTATGAAAATAATGGCTCAAGTAGCCAACATACATTTGTCGGAACATGGCTATTATGTCTCAGGTGAGCATAGCATGGAACAACTTTCTCAAACCAGGCAGTGGAATAACAACAATTTGTTACATTCCTGTCTAGGAGCTCAAAGTAACACATAGTACTCTCTCTTCCAATTTTCACCATGACCACGACATTTCTGTGAAATGGGTTTGATGATGAAATAATTATTGGCCCAAAGTTACCCAGGGAGCTTTTGTAAGTGAGGATGGACCAGAACCTGGTCTCCCTGGTCCTACTCAGTATCTTCATCACATATGTCAAATGGTCTCACAGTTCCCACCTTCCTGAGCCAAGTGTTCTCCAGCTGGATAATGGAGAATATTCAGTGGAAAATACTGGTTTTGTACGTTCACTGTTTCACCCTCTAAGTTCTGGAATGCTCTCTCCAAGGAGTTGCAAAGCTGGTGTTTTCTCATATCCTTCTGGAAATCAGCCCTGAAGACATGACTTGCCCTCCCTTCCTGCCCCTCACGGATGCCTGTGACCCTTGAATTCTTTACAATAACCAGATATCACCATTTGTTTTCCTAACTATTCCAGAGTTAATTGGACCCCTTGGTAGACCTCTAGAGAGGTTGATCACAGTTACAGGTCAGGGAAAACGCACCATACTGTTAAGCCAGCAATGCCCTATTGTGCTCCCTCCAGGTAGGTCAAATTGCAACTCTCATTGTCCCTACCCCAAATATCTGGGAATAATGTGAGTTGCATCCCAACGTTTCTAGAAGTCTTTGTTGTAACTCACAATACTACGCACTCATGTTCTCTTAAGTAGGCTTTACTTCCAGGCAAGTCCACACACAGCTGCTGGGTTGCATTGCAATCTCATTCATAGTTACTCAAAAGTAAATTTCATTCTATTCAATGGCAGTGGTGCTTATCCTGTAGTAAATGTTTCTAGGACTGCAGTCTGAATTCCCATTATTCTATGGCATGTTTTAATTTTTTCCTGACCTGCAGTCCAAATTATAGATGCTCCTCTTTTCGTATACTTGCAGGCTAGATGTCTTACTGATTGAAACTCAGACATGAACAGTCAGGGGCAACATATGTATGAAGGATGAAACCCTGAACATTTCAGATAGGAGATCTCATTAGATGGGCATTTTACAACCAGGTGTACATTTGTCAAGCCAGTTTCTGCCAGAATAGCCTAAAGCTGAGTGACTGGGTTAGAGTCAGGGAATGTTGACATTTACTATTGATTCTTAAAATGTTAGGAGGCCCAGAGAGAAATTGGAGCTGTGCACAGCAAAATGCCATCTATAAAGCCAGAATGTAAGAATGATAGCTGGACAAGGTGGTTGGGGTAGTGTCTGATATGACCGACATCTGGCAAACTATGTCAGGCCATAGGTTGCCATGCCTGGCATCAGAGGCGTCCACGGGGAAGTCATGACAAAATGTGTGTTATGACACAAATGATGGAAACAACTGGACTTCCAATTTGGTATATGGGAGATGTTGGGATGTAAGCAAATAATCACAGCATTGCATGAGGACATCATCACGTGTGCCATCTTTTTGGTGTCATTGTGGTTTGCTGGAGATGCCACTGCTTGGCAGGGCACCCATGGTCAACCTTACACCCAGGATTTCTGCTAAACCAGGCTTAGCATGTTAGGTAATCAGTTGTACTTTTCTCACATGAGACCAATGCAAAGGTGTTTGTATGCTCAACCAAGAGCCGTTTAGTAAATAATTACTTTTAGTAAGGCAATTATCACTGGTTGTACTTGCCACCTTTCATTTTCCTGTGACCTCATTGTTAACAATCCATCCCACAAGCATATCTGCAGATATACTTATAAAATCCAATCCTACCTGTATGATTCACTTAAGAAAAAACATCAAAAAAAGCATCTCATCAAATATCAGATCCATAGTTTGGTAATACCATTATCGAGACTAGCCCAGCCTGCACAAATCTGTAAATGTTTGAGTTCTGCCGAACTCTTAATCGGACAAGATGTACCAATCAGTAGAGGATGTAAAAGAAACAAGAATGCTCCCAAATAAAGGGCATGGGGGGAGGGGACAGAGGGGACAAATGATGACAAATGAGTGATGATGGCAACATGCAAATATCATGACTCACAGACTTGTCTCTGATGCCATATCATTAACTAATTGCATCATTTGTGTGATGAGGTCATGATGCATGTATCATCATTTGGACATTATTCTGAATTGTTATAGACATGGCTGCACTCAGTTAGGCCTACTGTAACTCAACGTGGCACTCTACAGCAGGGTTCCTCCACCTTGGCAACTTTAAGACGGGTGGACTTCAACTCCCAGAATTCCCCAGGCAGCCTTGCTGGCTGGGGAATTCTGGGAGTTGAAGTCCACCCATCTTAAAGTTGCCAAGGTGGAGGAACCCTGCTCTACAGTATGCGTGCATCACTTGAAATATATGTACTACAGACTGTGAAAGCTTATGCCAGAATGAATTTTTTCTTCACTGATGACCTTTGCCCAGCATGCTTATCCAGTTAGTGAAGTAACTCATATTGGCACATAACGTTAAACCATAAACAATCAAATGAGTTAAGTTTGCAGACCATACTAAAACAAATACAAAACAAAACAAACCAAGTTTAAATTAACCAAGTTTTAAAAAGAAAGTAAACACTAACAAAAACTAATACAAAGTAAAGAAAGAAAAGAGAGGAAAAAAGAAGAAAAGTTGTAATTTCTTCCACATTAACATATATATTTTTTAACTTCACTCCATGTCTTAATATAATTATTTTGAAATAACCTACAGTTCATGTTTGTCATAATAATACTCAAATATTTAACCTTCTTCTCAATCTTAAAACCCATTTTATTCATCAGTTCCGTTTGATCTTGCATTGTCACATTTGTTGTTAACATTTTTGTCTTCTATTTACTAATCTTAAAACCTGCTAATGCACCATTTTTTAAAATTTACCCATTAATAATTCAGTTCCCTTTAACGGGTCTTCCAGGACCAACACCAAATCACCTGCAAAAGCTCTTAACTTAGATGTCTCTTTTTTAATCTTTATGCCCACAATCCTCTCAACTTGTCTTATGTCTCTATTCAATATTTCAAGAACTAAAATGAAGGGGGTGGGGGAGACAATGGGCAATCTTGTCTTTCTCCTTTTTGTATCTCCCGGGGTTTGGTTAAATCTCCATGAACAATTATTTGTGCTGTCTGTGAAGTACAGATCGATTTTACCCATTTTATAAAATTCTCTCCAAAATTAATATCTTCCAAAACTTTAAACAGGAAAGTCCAGTTCAAATTGTCAAAGGCCTTCTCTGATCAAGGTGGTTTATTTTTCAGGACTCTGTTGTTTTCCCTAAATATATTCACTTGTCTAAGCCTGTAGGAATGGTTGGAAAGGCTGGGAGCTCAGTGTTTGACCCCAGAACCTTTTGCATTTATAGCATGATAACTCATCTTTACTGGTCATGGTGGAACTCCAGATAACATCTGAGCAACGCATCCTCTTGCCTTTGAGATTTACTAATAAATGTCATAGTCCTCTGACATTTTCCTTCAAGTGTCTTAAACTCTTAAGAATTACCAGTAAAATGTGGACTTTCGTCAATTTTTCGACATTTACTATTATTTAGCGAATAAATGACTCAGAAAGAACTAGAGATTTTTGTATGTGTCTGTGATGCTTGGAGCCAGCCAAATCCTGTTTGATTCCATAAACTCCAGGTAGCATTTTAATATTAATAAATGCAATAATATGGGCAATTTAATGCTAGAGAACATTGGAAATGAGAAAATGTGCTCATTCAAAATACTGTCTCAAAGCAAGACATGTTTGTGTTTCCCTAACTCCTAGAATTCTCCCAACATTTTGTAGAGCATTCCCCCCCCCTTTTCGGATAAAAATGGACTATTAATTCATTTGTGATATTTATATATCTGTTCTCAACAAGCGCTAATAAGATCATACACAGCAGGTTTTTAAAAAATGCATAAAATAAATTAGAACATTAAATAATACCTAAAAGCTGAGAATGAAGTGAGAATTAGAACAGATTTACATTTTAAAGTAATATTACAGTACACAGTTTGGAAACAACATATGAGAGCCGTTTTCTCGTATGCCTGCCAAATGGACATGGGTGAAGTTTCTGAATCTTATTTTATTTAGCTGAAAGGAAGATTTTTTCCCCTAGATCCTTTACCTTTAAGATGTGAAAATCATATTAGGTTCTTTGAACTGTAATAATGGAGGCTACAGAACTATTTCTGTTTAATATTCCTTTTAGGGAAAAAGGAAATAATCTTAAATTCAAGATTATCTTCCTTTCAGATAACGATGGACATTATGAGTCATCATGGCTGGGTTCACATGTCACTCAAAGCCAAGATTTTTAAGAATCATATTGTATTGAACAAACATGTTAAGCTGTAACATCTGGATTCTCTCACCACATTAATCAAATGCAAACAAAGCACTTTAGGTCTTAAAGTTAAGTGCGAAGCAGGTAAATTATTAGGTGGTCCCTCCAATAGCTAAGGGTGTAACCACTAAAGCTTCAAAGTCCATGGGTTGTGGCTTACGTTTGGTAATCTGTGTAGTTCTTTTGACACTGGAATAATCAATTCTCAGTCATTGGAATTTGGAACACAGAGAGCATGGACCAAAATGGTGACATGTGTGGTGGTCTGGAGATGACACTCAAAATGGGGGTTCTACAAACAAGTCATTATAGGCTGAATTTAAATTCTGGAAGGGCTTACTCTTTTCAGATGATAATCAAGAGCCGTATGTTGATGCTTTAAATTGGAAGTTTACTTAATTAGGGCTGCAAACACATCTTGACTGCAGAAATTCAAGCATGAGGTGGCAGCGGTGAGATACTGAAAGCTCTAGTCCTTTGCTGTTGTCTAATGGTCATATGGAGTTTTGCAGCCAAGATAGGATGACTCTGTTTTAGTAGACTGAAGTATATTTGTGTAAGTATGTTATAAAAAAAAAAGGAACCTTAAATACAACTTTGAGGGAAAGTTGTCACTCCTACCAACACGTAACAGCAGATAACATCCAGAAGTAATAAGACTGCAGGGGAAATTGGGGAGGATAAAAACACGGCCACACAGCCCGGAAGACCCACACCAGCCATCAGGATAAAAACAGTTACACAGAGAAGGGTCATTCCTGCACAGTACAACATTATTAATATTAACTCCTGCTGATTGCTTATTTCCCATAAAGTTCTCCTCTCCTCTCCCCATAGATTTTAGGGAATGAGCTAAAATTGGTTTATGGCCCTTTATCTGAAGTTGTTTTGGAAGAAAGTTACTGGTGAGGGTCACTATCCGTTTGCCTATTGCTGCACCATAATTCTGGCTTAGAGTTAGTTATTAAAGCAAATTACCTCTTTTTGGAACTTTGGATAATAAGAGGTTACAGCAGTTGAACCCTGCAGCCCCCCAGTTAGACTTTGTTCATTGTGACACCTGCACTCTAGTTTTTCATTAGGTTTGTTTGTAACCTGCCTATTAATTTTAGCATTTGCATTCCCTGATTGAAGGTAGGAAATTACCCTTGCGGTGCCTTTCGCATTAATGGTCGTCTTTGGTGGAAATGACTTGCTAGGCAGAGCCACCTGGTCTGGTGTCGGTTTTCCTCCCTTTGGCTTGGATGTCAGGAGCTGCCCCTTTGAAGTGGTTTGTAAAAGGAAAGCTTTGCATGTGTGTTTCAGAAATGTCAAAGCCAGAGGGATCTTAGTTTTGCTGGGAGCCTAAATATTTTAAAAAGTCTTGAATATTTGAGTAGGGATGAAATGGTTTCAGAAAATGTAGGCACCTTGGAGGTCTACTTAGTTTTTCCAGATATGTCACCTTCATTCATTCACTCATCTATTTTTATCTATCTGTCCATCCACCCACCCACCCGTTGGCCCACCTATCCATTGATCCACCCATTCACTGTAGCATCACCCAACCTCCCCCAGCCAGCAAAATGTCACCCAATTGGAGGCAAATATTCCAACATAGGTGTAGCATCCTTGTTTGGTCTGAAGGTCACATGGTTTGGGGTGGCTCTATCCTATCTTTGTACTCAAGTGAGTATTGAAGGCAGCCATTTTGGACTTTGAAGATTTCAGGGGGCAATACAATGGAATGAAAACCTCTGGAGAAGTTTTGGAGGTATGACATTCTGAGGGGACCGCCCCAAAGCCCCAAAGCATTAAAAGGTAGAATTGGCTATCCCAAACCAGCCATTTTGCGGCTGAATTTCATTGGCACAATCTTGGCAAGTTCTGGAAACTTCAGATAGGGGAAGGTTGGAGATGGAACCTTCTGCCCATTGCCATTTTAATTTAAAGGGCAAGAAGTAGGTTGAAACATTTGCCAGGGCAGAGGGCTAAAGGGTTAGATGAATTCTAACAAGCAGGGGGTCACTGGAAAATAAGAGCAAATAGAACAGGCGAGGCAAAGCCATGGACAGTTTTAAAGGTAAGGACTATGAATCTCTGCTGTGGAAGGCAATGGGAAATTGATGACCAGGATCAAATAGAGGTATAGTGTTGTCTGAATGATAAGCGAGATGAGTAGCAAAGGGTAAGAGTGGATCAATATGACACTGTTCTCTGGGTCTAATGTAATAAATAGAAGAAGCAAGCTATGGTTTTTCTTTCTTCATACTGCCTTAAAAGAAGAAGTAGCATTCACAAAACTTCCTTCTATCCCTCTTCTAAAGCCTGAGAAACATCCTTCGAGATTGGTGGCGTATGTGATTTGGATGAGGAAAGTGTCAGTGTTCTATTTGGAGAAGATTCCACGGTTCTTTCCTAGCATGGTGACTATTCTGTAAATGTTTAGAAGTGGTTAAAATTAACTTTATTAGGAAAGGGGACTAACCTGGGGAGCTGGCCCAGCATTCAGATGGAGAAGAAAGAATGCTTGCCTTAGAGTTGAGTTTGCTGAAAATAAACACTGTTAATTCTGCACCGAGGAGAACTCACACAGCAATGTTGGCTGAAAACCAATAAATCACATCTCATATGAATGTAGTTCAAAAGTTCTCATTCTGAATGCCAGTAGAAACACAGAATGTAACTCTATATTTGTTAATACAAAGAACATTGAAATTCATTCTCCTACAGCTTGTTGTTGTTGTTTAGTCGTTAAGTCGTGTCCGACTCTTCGTGACTCCATGAACCATATTGCGCCAGGCCTTCCTGTCCTTCACTGCCTCCCTGAGTTTGCTCAGTTTCATGCTCATTGCTTCAGTGATGCTATCTAACCATCTCATCCTCTGCCGTCCTCTTCTCCTTTTGCCTTCAATCTTTCCCAGCATCAGGGTCTTCTCCAAAGAGATCTCTCTTTGCATTAGGTGACCAAAATATCTGAGCTTGAGCTTCATTATCGATCCTTCCAATGAGCACTCAGGGTTGATTTCCTTTAAGATTGACTGGTTTGACCTCCTAGCAGTCCAGGGGACTCTCAAGAGTCTTCTCCAGCACCACAGTTCAAAGGCATCAATTCTTCGGCGCTCGGCCTTTTTTATGGTCCAGCTCTCACAGCCATACATTACTACTGGAAAAACCATAGCTTTGACTATGCGGATCTTTGTCGGCAAGGTGACGTTTCTGCTTTTTAATATGCTGTCTAGGCTTGCCATAGCTTTCCTCTCAAGGAGCAAGCGTCTTTTAATTTCATGGCTGCAGTCTCCGTCTGCGGTGATCTTGGAGCCCAAATAAATGAAGTCTGTTACTGCTTCCATTTCTACCCCTTCTATTTGCCACGAATTGATGGGTCCAGATGCCATGATCTTAGTTTTTTTAATGTTGAGTTTCAAGCCAGCTTTTGCACTCTCCTCTTTCACCCTCATCAAGAGGCTCTTTAGTTCTTCTTCACTTTCTGCCATTAGGGTGGTATCGTCCGCATATCTGAGGTTGTTGATGATTCTCCCTGCAATCTTGATTCCGGCTTGTGATTCTTCCAGCCTGGCATTTCTCATGATGTACTCTGCACATAGGTTAAATAAGCAGGGTGACAGTATACAGCCTTGTTGTACACCTTTCCCTATTTTGAACCAATCGGTTGTTCCATGACTGGTTCTAACTGTTGCTTCTTGGCCCGCATACAGATTTCTCAGGAGACAGGTAAGGTGGTCTGGTACTCCCATCTCTTTAAGAATTTGCCACAGTTTGTTGTGATCCACACAATCAAAGGCTTTTGCATAGTCAATGATCTCCTACAGCAGTGTTTCTCAACCTTGGCAAGTTTGAGATGTGTGGACTTCAACTCCCAGAATTCCCCAGCCAGCATACTGGCTGGGGAATTCTGGGAGTTGAAGTCCACACATCTCAAACTTGCCAAGGTTGAGAAACATTGTCTTCCAGTATTAAGAGATTCCTTTTGTTGATGATGAGACACAACTGAATCATACAGACATATACAGGCACTATTTTCATGCTGTGGGAAGTCAGCCATTGTGATTTGTAAAACATAATTTGGGGGTTAGTATGTATGATGTGTGAATTCAGCCAACTGTGTCTTATTCAACCAATTTTAGTTAAAAGAAGCTGTGGCTTACAAAGTTTGAACCCAGTCATAGGCTGGACTTTCACATTATACTGAACTATGGTTTATTTGATTTTGGTTGAGTGTGTTGTCTGAATCATTGGTTAGTACATAACTGTTCCATTACTGTTTTATTCAACAAACCACGATTAAAAAACAGCCAGTTTGGTCTAGTGGTTAAGGCATCAGGATAGAAACCAGGAGACTGAGTTCTAGTCCCACCTTAGGCATGAAAGCCGGCTAGGTGACTTTGGGCCAGTCACTCTCTCTTAGTCCAACTCACCTCACAGAATTGTTGTTATGGGGAAAATAGGAGGAGGTAGTAGTATTAGGCATGTTCGCCCCCTTGAGTTATTTATAAAAATAAAGACAGAATTTAAAAAAAATCTAAAAAAACCCCCCAAATTAACCATGTCATAGCCCAAAATAGAAATTCAGCTAATCCCTTGGTAGGACTCAGGAGGACAAACAAGTTTCCATCAGGGGCTTAGAATTCAGAAGTGTTGACCAAATGCCTGTTTGTGTATCTGGAGGTTTGGAGAGGTTAGTAGACTAGTCTTGTATTTAAGCGCTAGCCTGGTAGCCAAAGGCAAGAAGAAATTTCATGCAAGCGGATGAGTAGGCTGGCAGAGGATGAATGAATATCTTCTGATCTTAGCATATAGTTGCTCAGGTTTCATCCATCCCCTTGCATCTTTTATTATTTTTACTAGGATTTAGGGCTGTGCAATACTTTGATTTATCTCCAAATGTACTTTGAAGTGTACATAGCATTGTCTGAAGCTCTTCAAAGCAGCTGCATCTTTTCCCATGGCTACCCTCAGGGAAGGCCACGGCTGCTTTAAGGTACTGCAGATCGAATACTTTTTGGAGACTGCATCTGAAGTCTGTGTTTAGACTTGTATACAAGGCTGAACAAAATGAGAATGGTAGCTAAGGAAGTTCTACAGACTATGTAACATCCTTACAATATTTTCCATTGTACCAAATTATTCCCAACAGATTGGGAATTTTGCAGAGGCAGAGATGGGCAATTTTGTCCGCTGCACTCCTGGTGTCCAGGTATAGCATGAATTCTCGTTAGTTAAGCTTTTAAAAACCTAAATCATTCAAAGCAACATTTTCACTTAGGGAGATTTAAGGAGGGGGAAAAAAAAGACCTGCCTTTTAAAACTGCCACATAGCCTGAATTGAGAACAATCTCTTTTAGCTAGTCTGTTCCTTATTCTTCTTAGTCAGCAAATCACAACGTATTTGATCTGGTGAAAGCAATTCCTTCTGATTCTGTGAAACTAAATGCAGACAAGAGGGAAGTTTTATAGGATGAAATTAATCACCACAGCCATGAGAGATGTGAATTACTTGGTTGGTGGGGGAGTGATTATGTCCAAGTTCCCCTGAGTGGGGCAGGGCTTGTCCTGAGATACGCAGTCTTCGCTTTTAAGTTGTTCTTGTAGTTTAGCACAATGCTATTCTTTGAAAAACAACGGAAGCTAACCTACCAATATTGTAGATGTCTCTTCAGAAACAAGTCCCACTGAGTTTTATGAGATTGACTTCCCAGTACGTACATTCAGAACTCTGGTTTTTATCTGAAATGTGCATTTAAGATTGAAGTCTGACAACCCAGTTCTGTACATGAGTATTGGATGGGTATTTATGGATGTTGTAGTCCACCACCTCTGGAAGTCACCACATTGAGGTTCAGATGTGTCCACAGGAGAGGTCAACTGTGCTAAGATGGCATGCATGACCAGGAGATCCAAGTTCTGCACTTTTTTCTGTGCAGGTGATGCAGGTTAAGGGGTAGGGCTTCTGATCGCCAGTTGAGTCCATCATGTTGATATCATTGACAATCCTGCTGAGGTTATCAGTGCACTTGGCAGTTTTCTCTATGGTCTAGACCAGTGTTTCTCAACCTTTTGAACTCCACACATCTTCAGGTTGCCAAGGTTGAGAAACACTGGTCTAGAAGAAGGATTTTCCTTTTTTTAATCCTTTAATGGTTCTGACATATTTGTCACCTATATACACACTGCACTCTTTTTCATGACCCATCGACCGAGATTGTGAGCCCAAACTGAAATGAGAAAAGTGGCATGTTTTGTAAGAGGTGATCCCTGGATAACAAACAGTAGAGGTCGGAATACTGTTTTGAAATGGCTTCTGGTGATGTGTTTTCATGTTCGCTTTCCAATCCATATATTTCATACACTTCCAGTATATATTTTATGTGAGTTATGTAGGCTTGAATTGTGTTCTGGCCTTCTGGCATAAGCACTAATATTGGCTTACTGTGGGGTTTAGAAAAGAATTGAGCAGCAGATTTGAATAAACAGAGGTGCTTATGAGGAAAACGTATGCTGTTGTTGCAATCTAGGGTTGTAGCAAGCTTCGTGAAGTTGACTAGGTAATGCACGTTAGCCACATAGAAAGAATTTTGTTCAAGTATGAAGGAATTTCTGAACAATTTGCAGATATGAATGAAGAGGCTGCAAGTGAAACATTCTCCTGCTGTTTATCTGGAAATGTGTAGATTGTTTTTAGAAGGATGAGGTTAGGAGTGTAATTTTTAAACAGAATGGGGTTTAAACCACTGTTGTAATCAGAGTTAATGATGAGGCAATATACAAATTGTTAAAACTTTTGAACAATTAAAGCCCCTGCCTGTGTTCCGATATGAATCAGATAACATTGCTGCTATTTGATCTTTAGCTTAGGGTAAGCATTTCATGTGAGAAAATTTAAATCTGGTTAAGGTTCCTTCCGCTTAGTATTTATTCATTTATTAGCCTTACCAATAAATTCATTACAGCCAAGATTGTAATATTCATCCCAATGGAAAGTTAGGAAATCCTAGGGAAAGAATGGCTCTGTAGAAAGGATGCACAGAATCCAATTTATGAGAATGCCCTGTGGGATAATGCAGACAGTTCTTCCGGTTTCCCAGCATGCTCCTGGTTGGATGACATTCAAGGTTCCTGAGAGCTTGGATGTTCTCGCTTGCCAGAAACAGTCAGAAATTAAGCTCAGCATTGTCATTTCCTCCTTCCAGGCTGAGAATCCCCTGACCCATGTCGTTCCAGTTGTATGTTGTGCTTTTCATTCCAGGAGCATCGCTTTGGGGGGGGGGAAATATATATATATATATATATATATATATATATATATATATATATATATGACAACACACTTAACCAAGTAAGTTAAAGACCTAGCAACATAGCATCATAAGCTTGATTAATTTTAACCATAGCTAGTTTTTTTATGGTGGCTTAGTGCATTGCAAGAACTCATCTGTTTGGTTAAGTTAGGGTTCAGTGTATTGTGCAAACTCAGAAAATGGGTTAATTTAATAACCAAGTTAAGTAGGTTGGTTGAATGCAGCTACTGAGCTGGAAATTTGCCAGAATTGTAAAAATACTCCTGCAGGCAATGGTTTTCCTGAATTTCAAGCAGAGATCTTTCTCTGCCCTGCTGCCAGAAACAACTAGAGATGTTGCAGATTAAATCTTGAATCTTAGAGATGCAGTACATGCATTCTGCAACATTTAGCCTTTGATTTCTTCTTGATGTGGTTGGATCCAGGTCATTCTCACCTATTGACTTATCATTTTCTGCCTCTAACATCTTGTCCCTGTTCAGTATTACAAAAACTTTCGGTCTTGCACAGCCCATATTAGTTTCTTGGTTTTTTTGGACTCACTGGTCTTTGGGAAAAATGTTCCCTTGAATACAGGTAAGCCACAGGGATTAGGCTTACAAACGATAATTTATAAACCGTAATGGCTAGAATCATACAGCAAATAAGTCAAAAGCCAAGAAACCTCATTATGGTTGAGCGGGGTATGTGGATCTAACCATTCTTTCTTGTCTTTGGGAAGATACAGATTCCTTTTTGAGAGCCTGAACATCCTATAGCAAACATGGAAGGTATTCTGAAATCATAGTGGAAACATATGTAAAGAGCAGATTGTGAAGACTTGAATCTTGATGCTTGTATGTTTCCACCAGCTTCTTCTCTTTCATGTCCTCAGTCTAAAGCTAAAGCATGGTTAGAACCATTCCTGGGCTAGATATAGTTGCCTATGATGAGCGTAGATGATGGAACTGTGGAATATCCTTCCCATTTTTTCCTTGTGGTATTTGATCCAGACAGTCCAGCAGTTTGCAGTTGGGTGAGGGGTTATTGACTTTGGGTCAAGCTGATAGGGATGCATTCTAAGACATGATAGAAGGGGGATTTAGGGTATTGTTGAAACAGAGATGGCATTTGAATTACCCATCATTGAGCCTGTGTGTTTATCTTTCAAAGATTCCTGCTGGGTTTTAAAGGACTGGAAATAACAACAACAATAATTCTTATTCTGTGTGATGTTAAAGTTGTGTTTAGAATTAGAGTAGAACAATCCATTTGGGGGCAACAAAGAACTTTATTATGGGAGAAGGATTTTGGCATGTGTTAAATATTTATATTAGCATGGGTATTAATGGTTTTTATAGATTTATCATCCTAATCAAGGTGAATAGATCTGTTGTTGTGACAAAAAAGCAAATGAATCAACCAGCTTTTTCAGATCAAGTAGCATTGATCTTTTTCTTACCAGGATCTGTGATAGCCACACTCCTTGTCTAGGCATTTTATCTTTTGTTAAGAGAATTTTCCTACTGATTTTTCTGACACCCTGCCTGTTTCTGTACAGAGCAAGTCTTACTGAATAGTGATTTTTCTTAGGGGCAGTTTGTTTCATAGTCATAGTCTTGATTTCTTCCTTCACATTTTCAAACTGACTCAGAAAATAAGCCACGTTCCTCTTGAAAAATGCAGCCTGTTCAGATTAGGCCAGACCAAGAGCATCTGGAACAGTGTTTCTCAACCTTGGCAGCTTTAAGATGTGTGATGTTATTTTGCCCCACGTATAATTGTGATTGTGGGGCTGAAAAACAAACTATCCAACATAAAGTGCCAGAGTGCCAGAACAGAGCCTATAATGGAGATTTCGCTGACTTCCTGGCTGTGACAAATGAAGTAAAAAAACTATATTTGTAATCTAGACATATGTCTATAATTTTAAATTTTATATCTTGTATTTTATCTCTTGTGCTTTTATTCTATTGAATTGTGATGTGAATGTGCCATACGATAAATAAATAAAATTTAAGATGTGTGGACTTCAACTCCCAGAATTCCCCAGCCACTGATCTAAGGGGTTAATGGGGAGATGTCTTCTATCAAATCTGGACTTATCTTCCTCCAAACCTGAAACATAGCTTTAGTAACTATGTTCTTTATACTGCTTACCTTTATAGATCATTTGGAAGAAAGAACATTTGATTCATGTATCTAACTTTTGTATGTCTTCTATCTGAATCCAATGTTTTGCTCTGCCTTCAAATATGAATGGAATTATGTGTCCCAAATGACCTGTTTGATAATAGTTTTAAGATGGGACCCCCCCCCCATCCTCCCTGTCTCTGTAGCCTATTAATTATTTTCCTATTGACCCTCAACTTTTTAGCATTAATATAAAACATTTTTTCTCTGCCATATTGATAAAGTTTTTTCTGAAATTTTCTGAAATTTCATATTTTGTCTTAGAGTCAGAAATTTAATTTTAACAGCTGCAATTCAATCCAATATATTCAAGTATTTTTGTGTCAGTCTTTCACTTCTTTTTAAAAAAATTTTCCAAATAGGAATAAGATTATTTTCAAATTATTAATATTTTTGTAACATTAATTCCTAAATATTTGAAAGATTGCTATGCCACTGATATATTTAATTTATTACATACCTTTTCCTACGCTTTAGGTGTATGAAAGAACATTAGCTGAAACTTCTGAAAATTCATAACTATGCCTCAAATTCCTCCAACTCCATTCTAATATATTTTGTGGAATGCCCAGGATTTGAAAGAGTTAGAATCAGGTCATCAGCAAACAAAGTTTTTTGGGGATTACATCTTAGAGTCTTCCCCATTGGAAGAGAATACTCTATGTACCCATTCCTTTAACATGAATGGGGATATTTCTATTCTACTTTGCAAATGATCTGTGTATATCAGATGGTGTGTGAAAGTTGAGATGTCAAGAATCATCTGAATGTGTATGAAATAAGTTGATTTGTGCCAAAATACCTTGAGAGGAGATGTTCTGGAAACCATAAGTTGCTCTGAATTCCTTGAAGGCAGGAAAACCAGCATATGTGTAACATATCTGTATCAGATCTCAGTGAGAATTTTTCTTCTTCTTTCTGGACCTGATCCAAAGCTTTCCTCCCATCAAGAGGAGGAATCCTATTACTTACAATGAGCTTTGAAGCAGGCCCAATTCATTTCCTTGAGTGGGGTGCAACAGTATGTTGAAAGAGATGAATGATCACCTTGTTATGTGTTGAAACCTGGTTTATAGAATCAAAAGCTCTTGATAAAAAGATTGCAATGGTGCTAAAAGGTTTTTGGAGGGTCTCCACCTGGCAGAACCAGTTTGTTTTGTTAACTCTGCACTAGTTTTCGTGCAGAATGCCTGGTGCAATTAACAGATGATGGAATTATTCTTGTTTTCCAAAAGAAGAACCATCGGTGCTGACCTGTATTGGCATATCTTCAGTAGAAGCCAAAGGCATGAAATAGAGAGAGAGAGAAACCCTCCTTCACCAGCAGATGGAATATAGAAAAAAAAAAAGAAAAAAAGAAAAGATGAGCTGGGAAAGTTCAGTGAAGTTCTGCATAGAGTAAACCTGCTACTTCTTTTGTGTGGATTTTGAGGCTTTGTGACATCAGTGCATTCTTTGCATTGCATTCTCCTGCGAGCATCTATGATATCGATAAATAATATCAAATAAAACATTCCCTCTTCAGTTTATTTTATTCACATTTATTAAGAATGTTACATAAAGTAAAAGACAAATTGAAAGAAACTGAAGTAATGAAATACAATGACTTCCGGCCTTCTCTTCAACAGATAATTACAATCTTATAATCCCTCCTCCCTCTTAGATGTTATACAAATCCCTTCAGCCCCTCACTTAATCCACATCTTTTTAAATCTTCAAACTCATAAATTATCATCTCATTTTTTTCTTCGTTCAGCAAAAAATCCATATCCTTCAGAAAAGTTTTTGTTTTTTTTTCTCTGACCAAGTAGGTCAGCTTTGCATCTCAGCAAATTCTACATTTTCGCAATCCTTTCCTCCACTGTGGGAATTTCATTGTTCTTCCATTGTTGAGCATACAGTAGTCTTGCTGCAGAAACCATGTACAGAACCAATGTGCCATGAGTCTTTTCTAATTCATTGTCTATAAATCCCAATCAAAAGAGTTCTGGTTTCTTCACCATATTTATCTTTAAAATCCTTTGCATCGTTGTATGAGTTTGTAGCCAACATTTCTTAGCTGTCTCACAAGTCCACCATGCATGCCAAGATGATCCTCCTGTTTTTCACATTTCCAACACTGGTTTGAAATATCTTCGTACATTCTTGATAATTTCTCTGGTGTCATATACAATACAAACACCCCCTCTTCAATTAACAGGACCGGGTGCATAGAGATAAGCTGAAAGAATAGTGAGCCACTGTTTGGGCTCCTGACCCTTTAGCCCGGGGCCAGCAAATTCTGGTTGGTTTGGTGGTTATACTTAAAATATGGCCAAGAACCACATGGGATGGGGAGGGGATGTGATAACATAAAGTAAGTTGGGCTTCTGGGAAGGAGCATCCATGTTTCCAGGAATTGGTCAAACATTTGAGGGTTTTTTGGGTGAAGTGTTAATATGACTTGCTGGGTACAATATGGAATTAGTTTGGCAGTGCCTTATTCTGGGATGTTTTTCAGTTTCCCAGTTGAGTCATGGGAATGGGAGCTGGTAGTCTCGCATCCAGGTACAAAGCAGATTCAATCCTACTTAGCTTTTTGAGATTGGCCAAGGTCAGCTGAGCTCTGCCACTTACTTGGCTGAAGTATCACTACCCCTCTATTTTTCTTTTCTTCTTTTCTTTAAGAAAAGCCGTATCTGATGCCTTGCAGTTAAAGTGGCTGTACATGGCCAGGTGTCCAACTAATAAGCTGTAGCGGATTTTGCCATTAGACCAGCGTTTCTCAACCTTGACAGGCTGCTGGCTGGGGAATTCTGGGAGTTGAAGTCCACACATCTTAAAGTTGTCAAAGTTGAGAAACACTGCATCAGACTGCATTGAACAAAATCTTTCCTCTTCATTCCTTTCTGTTTATAGAAGCCACCTCTGTTGCTTTTGATGTGAATATATCTTTCATTTTTGGAATGGGTTTGCAGTATTTCTTTGTAACTGCTTGGGATGTAACCAACAGAGTCGAGATGGTGGTCCGGGCCCTCTTGTTACGTGCCCTCTTTTTGCCCCTCCAAGCAAACAGCAAATTCAAGGCATTCCTGCCAGGTGGATCAGCTGCATTCCCTTTGGGATTTCTGCAAGCAGTGTGTATGCACAGGCCTGTGTGTGTAAATATATATGTAGAAAAGGAATATTAAAGAACAGCCAAGATCAGTTCAGAGATCTGCTGTGAGCAGTGGGACCAGGTTGTTAAAGTAGAGCAGATTTTGTGATACATGAGACACGGTTAAGGGTTGTTTTTCCCCAGGAATCTAATAATCCGGGATGCATCAGCTTGAATGGTGCATGCCTCGTACCTTACTGCTGCATCCCGTATTTTCAGAAATTGTCACTTGGCTAACCTAGGTCGAGTAACTGCAATATTATGCGGAAAGATGAAAAATAATGCTTCCATCTTAGATTGCAGGGGAAAAGCAGTTTTCACTAGGATCTTTGTGGCAGGGAATGTTAAGTTCCACTGCTCATCAGAGGTATTGTAGGACTTCCACCGCTTTTCTTTCTATTCCATTTGAAAAAAAGGTATGGATGCAGCTACAGGTACCTTTTCATTCATTCGGTGAACGTCATGTCTAGTTTCCTTAATGATCTAGGATAATTCAATTGTGTTTCAGCAGTGGGACCTAAGAACAATAGCTCTTCTTTTGATTGCTGATTCCCAGACCAACTTTTGGATTGTAGTATCCTCTTGAGTTTGGGAAGATGTCCCTTCTAGCTTCGATGAGCTAAAATTGGGGCATAGGACAAATTGCATGCTTATTTAATTTGTTGCCTGATGGGAGGAAGTAGATTGCTTTCCCTGTGTTGTAGGTAGGATTATTTTTTAATCAAAGGCTACATCTCCTTGGGCTTATCTTCTGGGAGTTGCCTGCAACAGTGAGCTCGATAACCCCTTATTTTACCCTCTACTTCTTTCTCTCTCTTCTTTTTTCTGCTGCAAGAGAGATGGATTGCTTGTGTCAAGAGGTGGAGACTGATTACTTGCTATGGGCTTTTTAACAGTAAGTTGAGGGGGCTATATCAAATTAATCTGAGGACCACTGCATGGTTTCCTTTGTCTTAAATCTCTAGCGTTTTCTCAACCGAAGAGATCAATTTCCATAACATTGTTCCTGGCCATCTCACTGCTCAGAGAAATGAGGAACTCATTGTAATATGAAGGAGCATCTTCTCAAAGAGAACAGACAAATACTGCAGCAGTAAGACGACAGCTGTTGTGGTCCCTTTGACTGTCAGCCCCCCTAAGCTAAACAAATAAATGACTCTTGCATACTTGTCAAGGAATTTAAAGAGTGTGTGGTCTTTGCCATCTGATTATAAAGCTTGGTGACACCTTGGATAGATAATAATGGCCTCCTGAAATATTGGAGACATAAACGTACCATTTCTTGGTAATTATTTTTTTTAATTATACTTCTTCTTATTTGAAGGATTAGTTGCCTGGGATTTAACCAGATATGACAGATTGAAGCAATGCCCAGACATACTTTTTGCCTTAGAAATGCTGAACGTATACATTGGTGGTAATTAAGTCAAATTAAGGGCTGAGTGTAGGAGTCTTTTCCCAAGATGTATTAACCAGGGATGATATAAGTTAACTGTAACTCACAGAACAGCCACCTAGGTTTTTCCCCCTACCTTTTAAATCAAATTTCTCCTTTCTCTTAAGAAAAGAGTATATTATGAAACAAGCAAAAACAAAACAACTGTGGCAGGAGAGGTCAAGT
Source organism: Python bivittatus (assembly GCF_059951505.1). Taxonomy (NCBI): domain Eukaryota; kingdom Metazoa; phylum Chordata; class Lepidosauria; order Squamata; family Pythonidae; genus Python; species Python bivittatus. The sequence continues at coordinate 50,490,597 of NW_028277034.1, read as the reverse complement.
GTGTTCTGTGAACAGTGCCTTCCAGTTTTTATTCATGGATCTAAAGACAAAAGAAAAATAGGGAAGAGAAACCTGTTGAATACATTTCCATGTTTTTAACTAAGGGAGAGACAAAATTGTGTCTCCATGTTTTTCCCTTCCAACCTGGTTGTGTGTGTGTGTTTCTCTGTCTCTGTGTGTAAATATGTATGTACATTACTGTTACGGCGAGATGATGTAGGGAGAAAAAGTTTAGTAGATCTCAACATCAACATCACATTTCCAGGTGGTTCCCTCCTCCTTTTTCTGCATTTTGAAGGAGAAAAGTTGGAGGAGAAGAAAAGGAGAAAGGTGTAGTAAGAAGTAACAGGAAGAAGAAGTGAGAGAAGAAGGGAGGAAGAGAAGAGGAAAGAAAAGAGAAGAGGTGGTGGGAGAAGAAAAAGAAGGAGAAGGAGAGGTAGAGGGAATAGTTATACTGGAAGTTTAGAGGATCTTATTGGCTATCTAGTCAAGTCCTTTGGTCAATGCAAAAAACCCAGAATTTAGAGCATCACAAATTGATGGTTATCTAGGTTCTGCTTGAAGGTTTTTTGAGATGCAGAACCCATCTTTCTTTCATCATCAAACTTCTCTTAGTATCAAAGTTTCCTCCTAATGTCCGAGTGACATTACATGTCTTAACTTAAGCCTAGTAGATCCCGTCCTGTTTTAGAGTCAGCAAAGAAATGAGTCAATTATTTATTCATTAGAAATATTTATAATGCACCCTTTTCTACTACCACAAACAAAATACTTTACCCTTGTCCCTGTCATGGGCCTTTGTGGAACTCTTTCATCTCTCTTAGTTTAACTCTTAGATCTGAGTTTATTTTATTTATGTGTTTTTTCCATATTCCAGAGCCATCTCTGGTGACCCAGTGGATTAGAAAAAGCGGTGTGAGATAGAGATGCAAACCACTTCCTTAAAATAGGGCCCGACATTTAGTTGAAGTCATATTTCAAGAGCTAATCCTCCTACAGTTATCTGTTAATAATAAAAATACCTAACCTCTCCCTTCAATGAATCATGACACTGGTACAAATATAGTTGCAGAGGATGATGCTGTCAAGTATTTGTAGAGCCATGAACAGATGAGGAATGCTATTTCTAAGAGGTCCATAAGTGGTATCTGTTTTAGAAGCATCCAAAATGGACAGTTCTCCTTCCCTTTTCCATTTAGTATATTTGAATACCCACCGAGGTGTGATTTCTAGCTTTTTCATTTCTCAAGAAATATAAATAGACTTCTCAGGAGACAATTTACTCCCTGAAGCAAAGGACAAGCTGATGCTTTCCCATCCTTTCCCACATTTCTGCATTCTGAGCCCAGCCAGCACGGCAGTTAAGTTTTATGCAGTGTCCTCCACTGCACTTCAGAGTAACAGATTTACCTGAAATGTGAGACAGTGACATGTAGCTTTCTAAATGTCATTAAACTGCAGTTCCCATCCTTCTTCCCTATTAGCAACATTGGCTGGGGCCAATGGGAAATCAACAATATCTAAAGGCCTAAGAATAACAGGATGAGGTCCCTCTGAGTCCAGCATTATGTTTCTCACAGTTGCCAACCAAAAGGGGTGATTGCAACAGGAAAGGGACATACATCTGCCTCCTCTGCAGATCGTTATTGTTCCTTTGCAGTCAGTTTATGTAGATAAAGGACAACTCATGGAATATGTGTATTAGTATTGCCAACACTGCCTGCTTTCCTGAGGTAGCCATGTCTGCTGGTGGGGCCAACAGTGGTCCCAGATGTGTTGAGACTAAGTCTTGTAATGCCCATCCTTCATCACAGGTGATTTGATTATGGTCAAATAAATATCTAAATTGAACTGTTTTGCTGATGTCTGCCGAACAGATAGGGATCACATCTCACATTTATTTATTTATCATATTTATATAGCCGCCCATCTCACACAAGGTGACTCTGGGTGGCACATCCATCTGTATTTGCTCTGCCTCTTAAAAAGATGACGCTGAATGACTTGCGTTAGTACTTTGGCTTCCTTAACAGTAAGAACAGCTTAACAGTGGAACCAATTTCCTAGGGTAATTGGTTTCCTTGGGAAGGTAACTGACAAGAGTGGTTGACAAGCTCCCCTTCTCTAGTGTTTGGGCACTGCTGAATAGGCGTTTGTTAAGGATGCTTTAATTTTAACCCCTGCACTGTACATCGAGCTGGGCTCAGTGGTTGCAGCAGTTTTTTTCACCCCTTTGATCCATTGTTGCATGATTCTGGATTGCAGCTCTGATAGGTATAATCAGAAGATCTACAGAGACTCCTCCCTCTCTGTATTCTGAGAAATAAGTCCTGTTGAGTTCAATGGGTCTTGGTATTCGGCAGCCAATTGTCAGTGTTGGTTTTAGCGTCAGATTGCCATTGGACATAGCGAGAGATGGGTATAAGGTCTGTTGAAACATAAATTTCCACCCTTGGAAAACGTGGCTAGGTTAGTCACACTCTTTTGAAAACGGGGAGGAGAAGCGTGCAGAGGAAGAGTTGTTGAATTTCACAACGGCTGCATTGTTTATAGAGTTCATGTTGAGAGATGTGTTAGCTTCTATACATTTATTGAAAAGAAACAGAGAATGTTTGTGCTGTAAGGTCCTTTTTGAAGACAGATGCATTTTATTTTTAGTGTCTAAGCCAGTGTTGTCCAAACTTGGCCACTTTAAGATGAGTGGACTTCAACTCCCAGAGTTCCCCAGCCAGCCATGCTGGCTGGGGAATTCTGGGAGTTGAAGTCCACTCATCTTAAAGTGGCCAAGTTTGGACAACACTGGTCTAAGCTATTAGAGACTTCAACCCACCTCATCCGAAATTGAAATGCCATGATAGTGAAAATGCTAGTGAGCTGTTTCCGAGCTGGTTGAATAAACTGCTAAAAGCTTAGTTTGAGCCTCCTTCCCCAACCATGGCCCCTCCAGACATGGTCTGCAACTCCCATCGTTCCCAGCCAGCTTTTTACATCAAAGAATAAAACTATCCTATGATTTTTTTCCCCCTTGGGTACCGGTGTTTATAATTGATATACCTTTATATCGAGGAGTTTAAAATATAAGACAGAGAAGGGGGAAAGGGAGAATGCATACTTCTCGGCTTAGTTTCTGTTTAGTTTCTTCGTTGCCACTATTCATCTTTTCACTTCACTCACCCGGAGCTGCAAGACCTGGCAGTTGCTGGGACTTCAGTGCTAGCTTTTGTCTACCAGAGCTGAGACCTCTTCTTCCCTGACAGTGGCAGAAGTGGCTACCATCTAAATTTCCCACAAACTCCCAGAATATTACTTCTTAGGGCAGGGGTCGGGAACCTTTTTGTCTGAGAGAGCCATGAACGCCACATATTTTAAAATGTAATTCTGTGAGAGCCATACAATATGTTTAAAACTAGGATATTTCGATGCAAATGTAGTATGGCGTGTGTCGAAGTGCCGCTTTATATTTGACCGTTTCATCGATGCAATTTTATCATTGCATATTAGACACACTGCAGAACCCGCTCTCTCCACAGAGGCGAATTCCTCTGTCCATTTCTGCTGAAAAGTACGATACTCCTCATCTTTTTTTCTTTTAGGCATCTTCTTCAATAAAAGGGTTTCTGCAATTAGCTAGCTGACTGAGGTGAGGAGGATACCACCCCAGGTAGTGGTCCGTGGGGCAGGGCAGAGGTAATGAAGGCAGGGTAGCCAATTGCGGGTGTAGCTGGTGGGATGGACCCTTACAGGCCGTCAAGGAGGTTAGGCCCAAGCCGGGGGCTCGATTTTCGGCCACTGGTGGAAAGTGGCACCGTGTCTGAAATATGTCTCGTACCTCGTTGGGGCCACAAACAGGGGGCCAGCCCAAGATGAGGACTCACGCAACAGAGCAGGGGCAGCGGAAGCAGGATGCAAAGCGGTGCACCCGGATCGCATTCGCATGGGCCGCCAATGGGAGCTAGGCCGAAGCCGGGGCCTCGATTTGCAGCTCCCTGTGGAGGACGATGCGGCTCCAGGCCCGTTGGGCCGCGGATGCTGCAGGGCAAGGTAGGGTGAGTCCCAAGGATGCCGGATGCGATGCGGAGGAGGGCGTGGCCTGTGCTCGGCGGGTAGAAGACGTGTTCTAAGCCTTACCCTGTTATTTTTTTTATTAAAGATTTGGCAGCGAGCCAGATGCAGCCATCAAAAGAGCCACATCTGGCTCGCGAGCCATAGGTTCCCGACCCCTGTCTTAGGGCATTATGGGTGACCAAAATGGGCATTTGCTACTGCTGCGTAAGAGTTACGAGTGAGGATTTTGCTGACAATCTAGCTCCAGTTCTGTTTGCTAGGCTTCAATCTTTTAACTCCATTTCCCAGTCTTTAGCTTTCCAGCCTACCAAATACCTATGCCTTTCTACCACCATTTTTCCCCCTTCCCTCAACAAACCTGGTTCATTGTCAAATGCATGCAGTCATTCAGATTCCTTGGCTGTTTGCAATCTCTTTCTCTTATCTGACCTTGCATTCCCCCTAGCTATGGCACTGAATTCCATAGCTGGTGGTTCTCCTGCCTGAGAAATTGAAATTTTTATGAATATCCTGTGGCATTACCCCTTCTCAACCAATAGCTGTGGCAACTCAGGAGCCCAAAGTTGATCCTATTCATTCCTGTAGCACTTTTCTGTGAACAGAAATTTTAAGTCAACCTACAGATAGGAAATACTTTCCATTCCTTCATACTAGAGAACATGGAAATCCTTCTGAGTGTCTCTCTCTTTTTCAGAGCAAATCACCAGCCTCTTGAAAATCTTTTGCAATGAGGAGGAGTCATAGGAACTTATTTACACATGGCTACAAGGCAGTTATAAAGATTGCTTCTATGAGAGGAGCACATTTTACTTAGGAAAAAGTCCTTTTCACTCAACATTTTCTGTTCCCAGCAACAAGACTTGGTTGGATCATCATGAATGCAAAAGTGAAGGGGCTTTTCAGAGATGACCTTGGCTATTTTTGCAGGTGTTACTTTGGGAATGACAAAATGTGTGCAATTCTGACAATGATCTATACAGAGAAGTGATAAATTCAGACTTGTTATGGCTCTGGGAATAATCTTTTTCATTCTGTTACCTGGCAGAGAAGACACAGAAGCATCTGCCTTCTGAAATCATTTCCATAAAATGGTTGATGGTGTGTTCTTCTGAATAATGATGGTGGAGTTGCTTATCTCTTGGCAGAGGTGTGCTGTGAAAACAATGGCTTCATCCTTCTGAAATTGGAGACATCCAGATGGGATTCCTCCTCCTCCTCCTCCTCCTCCTCCTCCTCCTCCTCCTCCTCCTCCTCCTCCTGATTTGATCCCACTTTCTTCCCAGAAGGCATTCAAAATGCCTAACTATAAAAAAATAGAATGTAAATGGTTAAAACGAGATATCAAATAAACTCAAAATGGTTGAATTAAGAGGAGAGTCTGGATGGCTTTTCTAGAAGTAGAAAGAATGGGGGCTGAAGTCAATTTCTCTGAGTCAGTTTCACTCCCAAACTATAGACTGCTCTTTGGGGGGGGGGTGCAGTCTGTCCATTGTTGACTGAACCCCAGTACCACAATAGGGTGCAACTGCTCTGTGCTAGAGGTCAGATAGCAGCCCTCAAGCCAAACCAGGTATCAGAAATACAAAAACATCAGTAGCTCGATAGTTGCCTGCAGTTCAATCAGCCTCCCTTATTGTCTTCTCAGATCTCCTGTAAAACAAGTCTTCTGCCATGACTCTTTGGAATGAAAAAGGGTAAAGGAAATGCTTTTCTGGAGTATCTTAAGAATATGGACTGTCTTCATTCATGTCTGTTTTCTCATGCAATTTGATACGATTCTTGGGTGGTAAGGCCAAAGGCATCTTTGCTGAGAAGGAAATCCTAGGTTAGGGAGATGGGATGAAGATAGGTCTGGAATGGGCAAAAGATGCAGAGGGTTCAATTGAAGTAGGTTTACCAGGGACAACTTGCATGGTTTGAAGAGTGGAAGAAGTTGTGGCCAATCCTATACAAGATGACTTGGCAGTAAGTCCTGTTGCCTTAATTCCTGTTGCCCTCTGTGGAAATGCAGTTGTCACTGGAGCCTTGGAGGTGTCTATGAGAATATTATTAACAAGAATAGTAATAATAATTATTACACACTTTTACCAAAGCTAGGGAGTGATGATAAATAAAGGCCAGTCACATCACTGCTGCAGCAAAAACATTTACAGATTGAAAAGCTGTGCATATAAAATAAATCTTAGGTTAGTCTCTTCTTTGTCATGTAGTTCAGGGATATCAATATAGAAAAGGGTCAGTGTAATGCAGCTTCCCATGTAACTTCCTATTCATACACATTTTATATGTTTCCTGTTAACTTGAGAAAAAGGGAGAGAATAGCATCGCCCCCCCCAGCACTGTTTAACAACAGGAAATGTATTTATTTTGTCAACTCTTAATATATTGATGAAAGCAACTCTCCATTTTTCTTCTTAATTTGAAACCAACCCCAGAAAATCTTTGCATGAGTCCCTTGGCTTTCTGTGCAATATGTTTCATTCCTCAGGGGGTGAGAGATGTCAGGGACTCCACCAAGTCAGCCTTGCCGTTGACATCCAGCTCTCTGCTCAGTAGATACTTCTGCCTGTTGACATGTTACGCTAGCTGACAGCCTCCTTCCTTGGTATTTGCAGAAGGGTAGAGACTATTTCACACAACTTATAGCTGAAAAGTGGCATTTGTTATTATACGATGCATGGAAGCCAGCTTGTATCCCTTTAAAGGAGAATCACACACAGTTGTAAAGGAGAAGCTATCTTGACTTCTGGTCATGGAGACTATATGTCACCTCCTGGATCAGAGGGAACATACCACAATACAAGTTGCTGGGAATAGCAATAATTTACTATTTTTATTATAGAATACCAAGAAATCTGCCTCTTTTCCGGGCAGATGTATAGGTTGTAAATCAAACAGACAGTATGAAAGAAGTTTGTTGTCTTTATGTTCTGCTTGTGGGTATACTATGGATTTGACAGATCCCAGATCCCAAGTGTGGCACCTAATGACAGCAATATAATGATGTCACCCTTGGCACCTATCAGGTTTCTCGCCCCACCTGATTTTATAATTATTTTTAGACTTTATTTCATTCAAAAAATAATGAGAGGAAACTGCAAAGCAAAGCACCAAGCTCAGGCATTGTCTTTGTTTATAAGAATGTCCTGCCCCACCACAGATCTCAGAGACGTTCTTGGAAAATAAAATATTCTGTAGCTGCAGCTTGGCTTGAAAGTGTTTTTGGTGGTCAGAAAAAAGGACAGAGGTATGCTGGGAGTTAGAGAGCATCTGTAGAATCTAGAGGGGTGGTATGGAGGAACCTCACCAGTTTGCCTTGTAGTAAGTGGAGCTCTCTGTCTGGCCATGCCCGTAATGGTAACTCTTATGAGAATGCCCATGACATGTTCTCAATGTTCTACCAGTCATTTGCTCACTGGTCCAAGAAATTGAGGATAGTTGATTTAGGTCTTTGCTATGATCTAGCACAGTTGTTTTTATTTTCTTTAGATCTTACATATGATGCTGTGGTGGGAAGTATTTTTATGCTTCTATTCATGCTTATGCCACACATCAATCATCATACGTGTTATTAAATCTCCACATAGCATACAAAGATCCTGATTGGGGGCAATCAGAGAAGTCTGCTGTTGTCTCTTCAGTATAGTATTTGCATAAAAGATGCTTCAGCTTCATTGTGGGCAACCGTACTTGTCGGCAGCGTCTTAAAAGAGCTGTGACTTTTCTTGTGTCCATAGTAGCTGTGTGAATTCAAGAAAATACATATTGTGTATTTAAGAAGTAGCCTGGGGCCTTCATCAGATCTGACGCATCCTGGGCACCTATCAGGTTTCTTGCCACACCTAATTTTATGATCAGGTCTTCACTTCAGATCTGAAGACTGTACACCTCTACCTAGTTCCTGTTTGGGTGGGAAGCCAAGCTGCTCATTGACGTCAGTGTCCCCAAGCTTCACCATCTTCACGAGGACCCATTTAAGTGCATCTCTGGCTGCAAAGCTTTTATGATGGATAACATGGACAAAAGCTGTCGCAGCAGAATTGACACTGGGGAAGAAAAGCTTTTAGAGGGTGCCCCCTGAGCTACATGGGGACTCTGATCCCCAGACAAGAAACTCTGCTGAAAAATGCATTAGACTACATTCATTTACACCCCTTTAGGAAACCAAATTGAAATCGCTCCCGTGGTGATCTCACAAAAGTATATTTTCTGTTCCCTGCAGGATTTGCTTTTAGGATTTGTCTTCCTTTGCTCTAACCACTGGGGGAGCAACAATAAGACAGTGCCTGGATGCTCTTTTGCATGGAGTGCAGGCCCTTCAAATATTGTACAGATAGGATCCCTATAATGGCAGAATAAAATTAGCTGAAATGAAAACACTTCTGTTTAAAGACTTGAATAGCAAGGAGTGTCAATGAACATTTGATCTGTTTGTGGAAGTTAGTTAAACTTGTTGTTTTTCTCTCTTTTTCTGCTCTGATCTTTGTTACGCATTTGGTGTTTAAATGGCTTCGTGATGTTTTGTTTATGATGTTTTCTGCCAGCAGAATACGGTGGGGTGTGTTGTGGGGTGGGTAGGGAATGAAGTCTATACCGCTTGACAATTTAGGCTGATAGGAAATGGTATTCTTTCCTCATTTCTATTCACATTTATTTTTACAACAGTGAATTCAATAGAATTGGGTTTTCAAATTGAAATAAAAAATTATTCTGTCAAATAGGAGTTAAAAAAAAAGGTAAAAGCTTCTAACTTATTATTCTTTCCAGCACTATAAAGTTGTAATAGAACAGCAGGAGCCAGCCTACTCATATTTTTTATGAATCTATATTGCAGGTCCAATATCTTTCATAACAGAATTACGGTACTTGTAATTTAAATATATACTTGAAGGTTGCTTGAGACTAACATTCTTAAAAATACAGGTAGTCCTTACTTAGCAACCACATTTGGGACTGGAATATAGGTCACTAAGTGATGTGGTCATTAAGCAAATTATCATGTGACTGGACACAATTTTACAACCTTTTTTGCAGTGGCCGCTAAGCAAATCACTGTGGTCGTTAAGTGAATCACACAGGTCCTCAATAATTTTGCTTGCTGAAAGCCAGCTGGGAAGGTTGCAAATGGAGATCACAGGACTCTGGGACACACAACTGTTGTAAATGTGAGCTGGTTGCCAAGTGCCTGGATTGCAATCATGTGACCATGGGGATGCTGCAATGGTCGTAAGTTCTGGCACCATCGTAAGTCAAATTTTAGCACTGTCATAACTTTAAACAGTCACTAAATGAACAACCATTAAGCAAGGACTACCTGTAAACATAGCTACTTGAATTGTGATTAAGAACTTGTTGTGATTTGACTTTTCAAATAATCAGGCAACTCTTGGTTTTGAGCACTTGCCTTTTTATTCTTTCCAACTCAGCAGAATGTTGGAAAGAAATTATGTGAAAGGGGTTGGGATTCCGTCCATCTGTTGGTCTGCGCAGTAACTCTCCCCAAACTGAACTGAATGGGACCAAATTTGGTGCGAGGGAAGAAGCTAGCAAAAGAAAGACGAGTTGAAAAATGGGTTGGTCTGGCTTGGAGCTGTAGAGAAAAAGGTTTCTGGAAAAAAAAACACCCAGTGCAGCCCTATGGGAGAAGTGGTCAGAGGCTGATATGGTGACAGATGCTCCATTTTAAGCTCCCCTGGTCATGTGACCCACCACCTACCCAGACAGGTGCAACCCAAGGGGAGAGCAGAAACATATATCCACACAGGTGCAGTACTCATCCTGATAACACTTACACCAAAACACAGAGACTCACAGATGCCACACATCTCTTCATTACACAGAGGAAAATACAAATGCCTCCAGTGGCAACTGTTGGTGAAGAAATTGGGAAGGATTCTGGAAGTCAACATCTGAATGTTTGTTGACTTATTTCATTTCCCATCTGTTCAGCTGTCTTTTTCCTGGCTACAAGGGGTGGTCAGTTCATCATGACAGAAGGTGGTCTGTGCAAGTCAGGGCAGAGATAGATAATCTTTCCAGCTGGGTCCTAGTTAGTTATTGAGAGTATATTGTGGATAGTCCCACAAAATGGAAGATCAGGGTGTGTGCCTACTCCCAAGAGCTCTGGTGCTACAAAATACCCATTTATCATAAGGCATTTTGTTGAGGTTCTCTACCACATTCCTCCAGCCCACTCTACCCTACCAATTTACTTTGTCTTTTGATGGGGAGGCAAGTGGGAAGACTTTCAAAGAAAGTGCTAAGCTGTAGCCACCCCCATATTTATTTCCAGGCACCCATGACCTTCTTCCTAAAAGAAGATACTGTTGGAGACTGGCACTTTGCTTCACTTCACAGCATACTAGTTTCTCATTCTGTTTTTTAAATTTAAAGATGCTTAAAAGAAAATTAAAGTCAAGAGAGGCAGAGATTCTGGTGATTAGCATGGTGCTTGTAGTAGGGCTACTGCATCTGGGTTGCAAATATTTGGGTGGCCACTAGATTGCAGCAAAGAGCTGGAGTTTTCTGAATCCCTTTGCTGCCCTTTCAGGATCATCTAGAGCAGGGTTTCTCAACCTTGACAGCTTTAAGATATGCGGACTTCAACTCCCAGAATTCTCCAGCCAGCCATGCTGGCTGGGGAATTCTGGGAGTTGAAGTCCACGCATCTTAACGTTGCCAAGGTTGAGAAACCCTGATCTAGATTTTTGCAGTCCGGATCCGGTTGCTTTAAAAACACCAGACTGAAATGGGTTGCAGGGTAATTTTCTTCCTTCCTCAGATGAGACAAGTCGTAGTTTGGCATTATGTCTGAAACAGAAATCTCGGGTTTCTTTGCACCACCATTTGACTTTGATTTATTAGCCAAGTTTCTAAGCACAAAGCATTTTTAAAAAAGCAATTGTAAAGAAAAGGTAGCCAGTGCCTGTGTCAGACCAGGAAAAAGAAATGAGATTGCAACATGAAATGGAGCAAGATAGCAAATGAACCCACAAATATTTCAGAAGTTAAAGACAGAGGGCAGGGATAGAAGATGGTGAGATTATGGACAAAATGCAATTTCCAGACGTCTCAATTGGTATTTAAATACTCATTTCATGTGCTCCTCCATTCTTGGTTTATTGACAATATTTTCTCCTTTCTGCTTTGTCCCCTAAATCAGGGTTAGGGTTAGGTCCTAACCCTGATCAAGAGGCGAAGCTCTAGTGATGGAAAGTTGGATCTGGTGGGAAGGTCGAAACAATTGGCAACATCTAACACAACAGAGTCACCCTAGTTGACTGCTAGGAGGTCAAACCAGTCAATCTTAAAGGAAATCAACCCTGACTGCTCATTGGAAGGATTGATAATGAAGCTCAAGCTCAGATACTTTGGTCACCTAATGCGAAGAGAGGACTCTTTGGAAAAGACCCTGATGCTGGGAAAGATGGAAGGCAAAAGGAGAAGAGGACGGCAGAGGATGAGGTGGTTAGATAGCATCACTGAAGCAATGAGCATGAAACTGAGCAAACTCAGGGAGGCAGCAAAGGACAGGAAGGCCTGGCGCAATATGGTTCATGGGGCCATGAAGAGTCGGACACGACTTAATGACTGAACAACAACAACAACCCACATGAGATCTAATATATGGAGGCTACCTATGCCTAATGAGTCCCAACTCAAGGGTGATACCAGTCGTATAGTGCCTCCTAGTGGTCAGAAGCAAAGATAACAACTTACAAAAAAGAGATAAATCTCCCTTAAGGGGTGATCTTGAGGCCTCTAACATCAGCCCCAGACAAAACTGACAGCTATAAGCTTGATGGTTTGAAAGTGTAATCAACCAAGAAAAAACAAAGGAAGCCTAACTCTGTAGCACCTACATCTAACACCATCCAGCATATGCAGAACCGCTCTTGTTTTGTCTTACTGTCTATTATTATAACTGGTACCCTGGTCTCCATCATATGTATACATTTCAGCTCTGGAAACTTGTTCCTGTTTTTTTTTTTTTTTTATCCATCTAATTTTTTACAGTCCTGGAATTTTTTTTTATAGTACTGTGACTTCTTAATTAGAGTCAGGAACACGAGTTGAATAACTTTTTCAGAATTCATGGTTCATTCAGGTGGAAGTGTTACTTCTTCACTTTTCAAATAAAGTCGTACAGTCCAAGGGACATTAATTCCCCATCTCTCCCCCCATTTCAAAAACAGGCAAGGAAATGGGGTATTGAGCACAATTCAGAGATAAGTGTATGTGTGAGTGTGTGAAAAGAGAGAAGCGACACCTGGAGAGAGATTTTCTTTGCAGCAGAAAGTGCTAAGGATAGCAGACAGATGTAACCCTTCAATCAAATATTAACAAGGACATTTGTGGAAAGTTCTCCCTGCTTTTTGCAAGGCAGATGCCCAGAGACTTTTTCATTTAACCAGGCTGGCTTTCTTTATTTCCCCATTGGTTTGGATTACATTTTCAGGAACTGTTTTAAGAGTCTGGCTATAGTTGACTTGAGGTCAGCCCTGTTGAAAAGTTTCACAATTTGCCATTTGTCTCTGGTGGCTTTTTCATTCTCTTGAAAACTCAGCTACCCCAAGCAGCTCAGAGGCTAGGATTACGGTGAGAAGGTAGTTTTACCCTGTGATCCTCAGCCCCTGCTGGTTTATGTTGGCCAAGGGGAACACAAGAAGGGAGGCATTTTTCTCTCTCACTGCTTCAGTAGAGCAGGACAGCTGTCTCTTATCCCATCTTTCCATCATGGGGTTCCATTTATCCTCCCGTCAGATGGCACGATTGGATGCAATTTACAGGGAAGGACTTTCTGTACCATTTTCAGACTGGCATGGGTGAATTGTAAGTTTAGGCTCCTGTTGGGGAATGGAATGGTATTGGCTTCAAAGCTGGCCCTGACGTGCCAGTGGAATGCTGCTTGGTGGACATTGGTGGCAGTTTTCTCAAGGAGAAGCTCTGCAGATGTTTGGAAAGTAGCCTCTGCATTTAACTTTTCTTAACATTGATTCAATGCATAATGTTTTAACAAAGCACTCTCTTTTTTTAATTGCACAAATCCCCAGCAACAGTCATTTACGTAAAAAAGTCAATCATGCTTCTTTGATAGTTTTTGCTTCCAGGCTTTTGATAATGTTAGGACATTTTCCCCAAAGGTTTTTCCTACCACATTTTACAAAGCTTTCCTTCAAACGTTTTGAGAGTTGCCAAACAAACTCTCCCTTTTGATCAAAGGCGATTGCGGATATATGGAGATGTGATTTTCATGCAATCAGTCAGGTTTGTTCGTTTCAAGACAGTAACGATTTATTCCCATCACTGTGTACTGCCTCAACTGTTTTTGGCTACCTTATGAAAATTGGAAGGAACACAGATTGAAATGGGACATTATGCATCTCTTGTCCTCACCTTTCTCTCTTCCATCGTTGTGCAGAAATTGGTTTTGCACTTTTTCTCCTTCCTGTTGGTTATTGAAAAGAGCATAATCATTATGTCATCTCTCCTTGTTTTAGAACATAGCAAATTGGGGAAAGAACAAACCAAGCGAAGATTTTCACATATCGATGCATATATGTCAAGAATACCGAGGAGAAAATGCATTATTTAAACAAATAAACAAGTGGGTGTTCTCTATGCTGAATATAAGCTCTGGTGGAATGCTGCCCTTATGTTCATAAAGAATGTTACTTTTATTATGTTAAACTAATTAGCAGAAGAAAGAATATATATGCATGCAACAGTAGTAACCAAGAATGTTAAGAAAATGCCTGCTGTTTGCTTATCTTCAGTCTGGAGCCAGTGTAAGGGCGAGGTAGGATATGCTTCCTTAGTTATGAATTATTCAAGTTTGAATGTCTCTAATCCAGGGCACCTGGATGACAGGTTCATTTGGTCTTCTGCCAGGGTCATATTCCATGAAGTAGATGGGGCCAAGGCACCCCCCCATATTTAAATATAATTACATTTAAATTTAATCAATTAATCATAATGTGATTAACTTGCTCCCTCCAGCCTTGCATTTAATAAGTTTCTCATTCTAGCAGATTCATAATTTAAATCTGATGAAAAAGTTTGGAAGGCTTCTGAGAACTTGGTGCAAGGCTGTTGATTATGGAATAGTTGGAGTCTTTTGAGTTGCAAGATAGATTGCCTTTTTGCTGGTTAAAAGATAAATGGAGTAAAAGGAATTGACTTGGAGCTGATGGAGAGAAGGGATGACTGCTGGCTGGCCCCTGGGGGCAGCTGCCTTTGCCTGCTGGATCTGGGGAATCACCAGATTCAGGAACATCTGAGGTGAAATGGAAGGCAAATGGTCACCCATGTGTCATGGTGTTATGACATCTTCATGCCATCACGTAAATAATGTTACTTACATATTTGTGTCAGATGTTCGATATAAGTACAAAATTGTGTCATGTGCATGGTGATATTGTGATGCACATGTCATCATTTTGACACAATTGTGAATTGTTACGGATATTTATGATGAGATGAAGTGAAGGTAGCAGTTAGGTAACAACTAGTCCTTTCAGCTGTTAGAAAGGGTCTCATAATATTCTGAGGAAGAATCAAGAAAGAACAAGCTATAGGCTTTGCATCCAAAGAGAACCTCTAATACCTCTTCTCAAGCTTTCTCAACCAGAGGTCACCCTATCTTCATCTACTGACTCAGAAGATGGCTCAAAATACACCTTCATCTCCACTCTTGGAGAACCCAGTGGGTGCAAAATTAAGCAAGAATCTTTAAAACAAACCAACCTCTTTTGGTTGCTCTTGGGGGTGAGGTGAATGAGTACAGATCTTTAATTTTTAAGGCCTCAGATGACTTCAGATCTCTGCTGATACAACATCTGTCTATAGTGGAAATAAGAGGGAGTCAGTCAGTAATTGATAATGAAGCTCAAGCTCAGATACTTTGGTCACCTAATGTGAAGAGAGGACTCTTTGGAAAAGACCCTGATGCTGGGAAAGATTGAAGGCAAAAGGAGAAGGGGACGGCAGAGGGTGAGATGGTTCAAGAGCATCACTGAAGCAATGAGCATGAAACTGAGCCAACTTAGGGAGGCATTGAAGGACAGGAAGGCCTGGCGCGATACGGTTCATGGGGTCACAAAGAGTTGGACACGACTTAACGACTGAACAACAACGGTCAGTCAGTGGGATCCTCTGGGAGCTGTCCATTGTCCTGAGTACTATGATTTCAGCTTCAGAGACCTGATCTAATCTGACTATGCTTACATCAGTTTCTCTGAAGGTTCAAACTTCTGGCAATTTAAGTCACGGTGCAGTATTATGGGATAGATAAGTTGGGTGTGAAGATTATCCACACTCAGATGTGAATGTGCAGTCAGAAAATCTTTCTGCGTTTGCATCTTCTTTCCTGCTTTCTGCTCATTTGCTGTCTGTGTTCTGCATAGGCACTCTGCTCTCAGTTGCTGTTATCTTCTCAAGTCCAAATGTTCTTTCTGGAAATTTGGCCCAGTTTGTTTGTGAGGTCTTATACATACGTACATACATACATGCATGCATGCATGCATGCATGCATGCATACGTATATTGGGTTTTTCATGAATCATCAGTTGCTTTCAGTTTGAATTTAATGTTTTATTGGAGCAAATTTTGGGAGATAAGGGTCATTAGAGACAAGAATGAGACAGAATAGGTGTGATTGGGGCTTGAATTTTCTGGGTTTGAGGAAGAAGAGTTGGGATTATTGGTGTTAAACCTATTTTAGCATTCCATTACAATTTTATATGTTTGTTGCCCCAGAATGGCAGGAAATGATATCACCAGTTTTTAGCAACTGTGTAATGCAGTTCTGGGGACTGCAGAAATGCCTTCTAGATCTACATGCAACCCTGAATCTTCAGGTTGTCCACTTTGCACTAAACAGAGCTTCTTTTTTTTAACCTTAACTTCTAAACATTTAATCCAACTTCCTAATTCTCTCAGTTGGATGAGTTTGAGGTAGTATCAGGCTGTGACATAATTTTATATACTGTTTTCTCAGCCACCATCATATCCTGGTAGATTTAAGTCCACCGTTTTGATCAAATTATTTCATTCATGAGACTTAGATCCAGATTTATGAACTACTGGGGACAGGTTACCTAAGTATGAAAAAGGCTTTATTCTTTTGTATTTGTGTTGCAACATTGCATGCCAGTACTTAAGGAAGGGAGGAGTTTGATTTCCAATGTTGCAACAAATATGTTGTCACTCCCCCCCTCCCTTTTTGTCTCCCCCCAGACACTAATGTCATTAAACCTTAAGTGTTTCAAGTTAAATCTTCTGTCAAGGCATGGTATAAGAACACCGTATATAAGATGGTATAAGAACACCCAATGTTATGTTTGCAGGACCCCTGTTTCATTTTCATGAAACAGTTTCATTCAAAATACATGGGGCATAATAATAACGCTTCACCCACTTATTTCTGCATTGCTCTCTTCCTCTTCCTCCTCCTTCTCTTGAGCCAGAGCAGCCTTGAGAGTCTGTGACTCAGATTAAAATTATTGATCAGTAGTCATCTCGTTTTAATTATTACCTATGGAGATTGCAAAAGAGATCAACAGTATTTACTAGCCATGGCCACCCCTTACAGTCCTATATACAACAATGCCAGAACTTTCAACCTCTGAAATGAAACAGGAGGTGCTATTTATTTATTTAACTTTTAGACTGCCCCCATTGTGTGACTCTGGGTGGGGTACAAGAATCTCAGCAGCAATCTTGGCAAATAAGCAATGACATCAGTAAAACTAATACAAGATGGCCATCCATTTTCCCCACTAGGCCTTGAAGGCCTGCTCGAAAGGAGATTTTCAGAAGCTTCCTAAAAGTCAGGAGGGAAGAAGCCAAACATATCTCTGGAGGCATTGTCTTCTGTAGAGTTGGGACCATAGCTGATAAGGCCTTTCTTCTGTCTGATTCCCTTCTTGGTTCATGTGGGGACAGCAACCTCTCTCAATAACATAACAGATCGGTAGACTAATTTGGATAAGGCAACACATGGTAACCTAGTGCTGGGCCATGTAGGGCTCTTTAGGAAATAACCAGCATTTGAATTAGGCCCAAAAGCCTACTGGCAACCAGTGTCACTCCCAAAGAATTGGTGTGGCTTTATTTAATTGGTTGCACCAGTCACCAAACAGATGCATTCTGTGCTGGCTGCAGCTTCTGGACTGCCTTCAAGTGTAGCATAGTTTTAGTGGGAGATGTCAAAGGCATGATTCAGTCTTTAGCACCTTCTGGTCCAGAAAAGCCTGCAATTAGCAGACCAGACAAAGTTGGTCAAAGGCTTGCTGGCTTAGAAGCCTATTGGCAACCAGTGACTGGAGAAGAGGTGCCAATGTGCAACAGTCAGATCTACCCACCAGCAATCCGCTGCTGTATTCTGTGCCAAGTCATTGGATCCAGAAATGTCTCTTTCATACAGAGTTGAGATGATTGGTTATAATATCTTTTTTTTAAAATGATGTTATATTTTGAATTCTATTTTCTACTACAGCCCTGCCTCCAGCATTCTTGACTGCCCATATTGGGAAGGGGAGATTGGGAAGAAGCTTCTATGTTCATTCATTTGAAGGCAAATCGCTTTGTTAGAAGGGTACCATATAAATGGTATAAACAAAGAAGAGCCTTTCCGTGTCCAAGAACCATCTTTCTTCAAGATTCCTGACTATGCAGAGCTTTCTGCTGGCATTCAAGCAAAGACATTTAGGCAGAAGGTTCTCCTTCTGAAAGTGAGATGGTTGGGGACTTAGAGGACAGGGAAGTCAGATGCAGGAATACAGAGGAAAGTCCATTTTTACAGTCTGGAGCTCAAACCTGTGTTTCCACACTCCATTGATACACAACTATGGATGAAGTAGAAGTTAGTGAACTTCAACCCACTACCCATAGTGTAGTGGAAGGAGAATGTGATGGAGCAGTTTCACAACTTGTGAAGGAACCACTCCCCTTCCTATGCCAAATAGGTGAGGAAATAAAAAGATTTTCAAGCTTTATGGTCATGACAAATTGGTATGAAATCACAGACTGAAGAAAATTATTAAGCAGATGTTGAAATCTGGTTTCCATGTCTTTGTTGGTGCATTTCTTCTTGATAGTACTTTAAACAGTGATGTCCTTAGTGCTCTCTGAGCTTGGTTGTTTGCTTACAGACGTTTTATTACCCGACTAGGTAACATCATCAGTGCTAGTGAATGTGGGGTTTTCTCCCTGTTTATATACAGAAGCTTGCCCTGCCAGTGGTGGTAGTGGTGTGTGTGTGTATGTGGGGTTTCTCCTTGGTAGTTCCTTGATTAGGGTATTGTTTTCTGCTTGATTGTTTGTCTGGTGTTAATTGCTGCTTATCTGGGTGTAGGCTGCTGGAGAGGATGTGTCCTGGTCTTTTTGTTTCCTTCTTAGCTTTTTTATTGTCTCTTTTGAATGGTGTGTAAATGTGGTTTATTTCTATGTGTCTATTGATGGCTGATTTGTCTGAATTCCAAGCTTGCAGGAATTCCCTAGCATTTTTGGATTTAGCTTGGTCTAGGATGCTCATAGTTTTCCAGTTGAAACTAACAATCAAGCAGAAAACAATACCCTAATCGAGGAACTACCAAGGAGAAAACCACACCCTCATCAACATTGGCAGGGCAAGCTACTGTATATAAACAGGGAGCAAACCCCACACTCACTAGCACTGATGATGTTACCAAGTTGGATAATGAACTGCCTGCAAACAAACAGCTAAGCTCAGAGAGCACCAAGGACTCTGGAATTCAAGCCTGAGCTTCATATATTCACTACTATTGGAACGTTAAACAAGTGTCACTTGTTGGCAAGATTGCTTGTATTTAATTAAGGACAAAAACCTGTGGATAAAACTCAGTCTGCTGAAGCTCAATTCCGTGAGAGTTTCCTCCTGGGTAATTCTGCATAGGATTCAGTAATAATGTTCCAAATATACTATGTACTGTTTTGTTTTTAGAACTGGATGTGCACTGTTTAGATCTACACTGTTAATAGTTTTGAGTTTGGTGTAGTGGTTAAAAGCATCAGACTAGAAACTGGGAGACCATGAGTTCTAGTTCTAGTCTTGCCTTAGGTATGAAGCCACTCAGGAGACCATGGCCTATCTCACTCTCTCTTAACCCTAGGAAGAAGGTATTGGCAAATGACCTCCAAAAATGAGTCCAAGAAAATGGCTAAGCTGCTTGTCTAGGCAGTTGCCAGGAGTCAAGACTAATTGAAGGCACAGAAAAGAAAATGTACAGGTGAAAAAGGATTAGTAAGGGGATGAGTGGATGAACAGCTGAGCCTCCGTTGCTGTTTCTTTTCAAGATGATGCCAAAGCAGAATGAGAGTTTTGTGCTCATTATTGTGAGAAGCTGAGAGAACTTAAGCATTGAAAAAGATAAACTCCCAGCTCGAGATCTAGCTTCTATAGAATAACAGGCTAATAGGATGTGCCAAATTTGAGGATTTGGATGGAACTATACCATGCCTCCTCCAGACCACGCCAGTCTGATTCACCATGGACTGGAGGAGGAACAGAGTGTTCCAGAAAACATCAGAACGGCACCAAGTGTTCTGGAAAATTCTGGAACATCTTGTTACTGATTTGCTGAATGCATTTATCTGTTTAGATTTATATGGCCACCCATCTCACCATATCAACTCTGGGCAGCTAACAATAGATAAAAACTGCATAAAATAAAACTACCAAACAAAGAAAAGAAAAAAACAAACATATAAGATCTTTCATGATTGCTGGGATAAAAAAAATCTAATACTCTGAAAATATCCCACAGGTTCCAATATCTGGGAGCACATCCAGATCTACAATGCTTCAATGCTTTTCAAAAGGCCTGTGGAGTTTTGCACCTCCTTATGGACTAGAACAAATGTTTCAGGCATGAATTGGTTGAATTCAAAATGTTTTGCATTTCTCTAGTTGATTATATGGCGCTTCAGAAATCAGGCCCCCTTTCTATTGTTGAGCAAGGCACGTGACACATATTCGCTATGAAGCCACTACAGAAAACATTCCCAGCTTAGTGGTCTGATGTTCTAGCTACAATTCCACTAAGTTCCAGCTGGCGTGGACCACAGTTTCCATAATTACCAGTGGAAATGCTGATTGAGAATGATGGGACTCTTAGTGAAGCTCATCTAGAGTGTTGATGAAGCTGAGCTGTGGTTTCTGTTGTGGCACTGATAATTCATGGACTAATTTCTAGCAGATGGTACCTTGACGCTTTGTGTACAGGTGACAAATAGTGAGTTATAGCAGACCTTTTCTTGCCATTTATTTCAATTCGGTTGACTGTAAAATTACAAGCTAGTTAAGATCTTGTCAGCTATGGATGAACCTATGGCTGTAGTTGTGGGGGGGGGGGGATGGGGAGAAGAGGAGGAAGCAGCTCTTGAAACAGTTCCAAAAAACAACAACCCCACAAGCAACTCACAAAATTCTGTTTGCTGCTGACCTTGCTAATCATTTTCATTCAGTAACAAAGTCTTTGTTCTTTAAGATTAATGACTCTGCTGGATTCTGGCAATGGCCTTTTTTGCCTGCTATGGAACAAGAGAACTATTTTATTAATCTTGCACATAAGAGTGTTGAATTGAAAGTGAAGTCATAAAACTTTGTTTGAGAATAAAAATGGCTGGTGAGAAAGCTGGAGTAACAAAATAGAAAGAATCCTTTTTCTGGTCCAAAATATAGAGAACTTTGCAGTCATCCTAGCCAATAATTGGTGGGAAGGTTTCAAATAATTGTAACTGTTTATTGTTGTAACAGCATATATATAGTATATTATAACGTGTGTGTAACAAAAACTCTCATGTCTGTAACCTTCAACTGGGTGAGACTGTGTGTCATAGGACAACAGTTTTTGAACCAAGGTACCTCATATGGGCTAACTTACAGGATGCATCCAAAATCCGGGACCCATTACTCCTGTGGGATTGAAATTTGGGAAATTTGTGGTCACTTCAGCACTGCTGCGCTGCCACGATGCCTTGGTCAGCCCAAGTCATGTGATCATCATGGGTGTATCCCCAACCTCTTTCCTGCCTCATTCTGTCCCCTGTGCCCACTTGGCTGATGGCAAGGCCCGACAGGCAAGCGGTGATTGGCTGCTTTGGAAACAAGGCAGAAATTTGGAATCACTTAATGGTGGTGGGCATTGAGGGAAGGATGAGGGAGCGACTTAGATACCTGCTGGTGAGGTAGGGCTGGCTGGGAGGTTCTGGTGGTCGACAGGTGAGCCTTCTTTCTCCCTTGAGGGAGGGGGCCCTTGGGGACACATTGGAATGGGGAGTGGGCGTGCAGTTTTCCTCAGTCCATGGCTCCCTTTGTTTCACCTCCCCCCAAAAGTGTCAGGCAGTTCTGTGGGTCAGCCGAGGAGGAGGAGGCTTCACAGGGGCTCTCCTGAAGATTGTAAGAGGAGGGCAAATGGTGCAAGCCTATATTATATGTGGAAAGGGAGGGGAGGGGAGGGGAGGGGAGGGAAGGGAGAGAGAGGGAGGGAGGGAGGGAAGGAAGGAAGGAAGATTTATGACATTTCCTGCCAGCTTCCCACAAGCAAAGTCAGTGGGGAAGCTGGCAGCAAATCGTAAGGTGCTTACACTCCCACTGCTTTTTTGCCCTTGGTTATTCTGTGTTTAGATGAGTAAATAGCTCTGAAATGATGACCCAGCAAGTCACAGGTTGTCTAGTACGTGTGTGTGTGTGTGTGTATTTCTGTTGTATTTTTTTCACTTATTTCTTTTTTAAGCACTTGTTATGTATTTTTATTTGACAATGTGGGTATTTTTGTGTTTTATTCCATTTTTCCTTTTTCTGCTATTTTAAAAGCAATAGAACAAACAAAATAAAACAATAAAAAGGTAATAAGGTTGGAGAAGAGGACATCATCACAAAGGTAATACAGCAAACTTACGTTTTCCCAAGATGTCTGACATGCTGCCTTAGCAGAACTTCACGTGGTAACAATGAAGGATGTGGAGAGAGAAAGAGAGGTGGGGGGAGGAGGGAAGGAAGGAAGGAAGGAAGGAGAGGAACTCCTGATTTTCATAACTCGCTCATCCTGATTTGGCAGCAGACAATCACAGTAACTGGGTCAAAGGCCACCATTTTGGAGATACAAGGTCCCCATCTGCTTTTTCCTAGAAGTGTTTAATATTCTTGCCTCATGGAAGTACAAGAAATAGTTTATTAAATCACTAATCTGTTCCTTACTAGCCCACCAAGCAGCAGTAGATATGGCTGTTTTGTTTTGGTGCCTCTGAGTCAGACTTATTCTGGCAACTGCTAGAGTCTGTGCAGTTTTCTTGGCAACGTTTTTAGAATGGTTTGCTGTGGACTTCTTCCCAGGGCTGAGAAAGAGGGACTGTGATGGGAAGAAGGAATAACCTTGAGGAACAGAAGAAACAGTTGCTACTAAGATGATGGTCAGATAAAAGAAAGTTGAATCTGGGGCAGAATTGTAACCTGAAAAAGCCTCTCAGACAAGACTCTCCCCAGTTCTCATGAAGATAAAGGGAGGGATGGGAGAAGCGCGTTCAGACTTGCAAGATTCTGTCAGAATAGCTTTATAATAAAAGTAATATTAGACTGCAAGACTTTGGTTTTCTAGTGTGGTCTTCCTTGACAGAGTCTGTCCCAAAGTCACTCAACTGGTTTCATGCCTAACTCAAGAAAAACTAGAACTCACAGTCTCCCAGTTCTGGCCTGGATTCTTAACCACTACACCAAGCTAGCTCTCAGATATGGTTGCCCACTGCTATGAATCAGTGCTTGGAGGTGTCTTCTGCGTGCTCTGTGGTGCAGAGACTTGCTTTTTCAGATACTCTTTCCCTTCAGCTCTTTCTCCTGGAGGACCAAATGAGCCAACAGACTAGTTTCTGATATTCCCACATCATGACTGCCGGGGTAGAATTAGTTTAACCCCATGTAAAGCTGAGTCTGTTTTGTGCTAAATTGAATCCCCCTGAGTCAGCTTTGTTATTTCTACATTATACTAACCTCTCCCACTCCTAGCCCCTGGTTAAGCATATTTAGGGAGAAGGCCAAGAGAGAAAAAGAGATTTTTATTCTACTTGGCTACTGCAGTGATGGATAAGTTGTATCGGAAGAGAATGGAGGTCTTCTTCAGCTCTAATAGAATACAAACCAGATTTTTGAACTTGCAGACCAAATCTTTGCCCTTGCATCCTAGGTGAGCTTCATAAGTTCCAGGAGTTGATAACCTGAGCTAGCCATTTATAAGCTTCCACGCCATCTCTGTCTTTGTGATAGGGGTTTATACGCTAAGCTAAAGGTTGTCCTATGGTTTGGATTTGTGTGGTTCTGGCTTTAGCAGATTGTGAGAATCTAACCACTGAACCGAAAAGGAGAAGCAAGCTGTAGGCTTACAGATGCAAACTTAGCTTTCTCCAACTGTGTTGGACTACAGTCCCCATCTTTTCTGGAGGTCACTAGGTTGGAGATGGCTGTTTTGTAACCTTTGAAGAGGAAAGCAGTGTGGTAAGGTATCTGTGTGGGATAATATCCACAGACAAATATATTTTGCTTTCATCTTTATCAGACAGTTTTTGACAATTCATCTAAGTTCTGCTGTTTGCTTATTTTTGCCAAATCAGTTTTCCAGTTGCCTTCAATTAAGTAATTCCTTTTTCAAATCTGAAGTCCATTACTCATCAGGTTGGCTGCCCTGAAAGGCAAGACAAAATCCTCCAGCAATTTCTCCTTTGCAGCGTTGGAGTTTTGCCATTTTTTCCATTGATGTGTCATCTCTCTGCATATGTGTGTATTGTACTGTATGTAAGCATCTGTCCCCAAGTTAAAATCCATGATTGGCATTGATATTCTGTACCTCTTGGGCAATTCAGTGACTGGTTTCACATACTGTACTGTGCTGAAATACAGTTTTGCCCAGGAGTTGGTAGAGTGACCAGCTGAGTTTAAGGAAGGCTGTATGGTTGATTGAGTGAAGCTCTGTGGGTTTATATGTTTGCTTGCTGAGCACATAGTCGGAGGGGGAGGAGCTTACAGGTGGGGCTGACTCACTGATCAGATGATTAGTAGTGTCTGATTGAGTTATGTTCCTCCATCACAAGAACTCAGTCTCAGCCATCACTCTTTAAAAAGAGAAAGGCAGCTGGGAGCTTGCAGCCAAAGCAAGCCACCAGGAGGACGAACAGCAGAGTTTTGCAAGGAGTTTAACAGGGAAAGAGAACACTGATCTTCCACCTCAGAGACTGAACATCAGGACAACTTTAGCAACTGTGTGATGAGCCAGGTGTCATAGTCTTAACTGTATAACATTATATATTTTGGTCAAATAGTTCCTAGAAGAGTCTTTGGGGTTCTCTGAGCTTGGTCATTTTCTTGCAGCCAGGTAACGAAACGTCTGCAAGAAAACAACCAAGCTCAGAGAACCCCAAGGACTCCACGGTTCAACCCAGAGCTATGTATATTCTCTTCTATTAATTCCTAGAAGAAAACTGAACGGAGGGGAGGTAAGACTAGATTTTGGCAACTATAATCTGGCATGATACGCAGGTGGTGTAGAACCAAGAGGAAACGGTGATCATAATGCTATTACATAGAGCAGCGATGGCAAACCTTTTGGGCTTGGTGTGTCAAAAATTTGAAAAATGCCTGACTTGACTCTGCTGGCATGTCCCCCCCCCCAACAAAAGAGAAACAATTTTTTACATATTTATTTATTAAAAAAAATACAGTCCAGTCATGGGGGTGCTATGTATTATATAAAGAAACATCAAATAATTACAAAAATGAAATACAAATAAAACAAACTCAGTTTCTTTGGTAACTCAAACAGAATAGTTGTTGTCCGGTGTTGGTGAATACTGGCATGTCACCCAAAACGTTGTGGCGTGTCACTTTGACATGCGTGTCATAGGTTCACCATCACTGACACAGAGCATACTTTCCAGGGGGCAATTGTCAGTAGGATCCAGCACAGTCATATTTGACCACAGAATAAGACACTTCTAAAAAATGAGGGGATTGAAAAGAAAAATCAGGAGAGATATACGTCTCTGCCTCCAGCTTCAGAGCATCCCAGAGATATCTGGTTGGTTGGCCGCTATGAGAAGCAGAATGCTTGACTAAGATGGGGCTTGGCCTGATCCAGGAGGGTTGCTGTTCTGATTTGTTTTGTTCTGAATATGTTGCATGAACTCAATCAGTGGTGGTTTAAAAAATAAACCATGGCTAAGCCACAGTGTTGAACCATGTCTACCTTTCACTCATCCTACCAAGCCTATCTTACCTACTTTGTTAGGGTACCATTAGGTACCACAAATTGTTTGGAAGACAAGTAGGACCAACAAGTATATTAATTGTTATAATGTGCATTGGTGAAGTCACTATCCTACTCTTTTCAGGAAGGAGGTTTATATGGTTCAAGGCATTACTGGGTGGGATGCAGAACTTGATTATTTCTACTCCTCTCTTCATCTCTGCCCCCATTTTGTCTCCCAAGCCCTAAAAGGAAAGTCTTCTCCAAGGTGGGAGAGAAGAGAGGCAAGGAGATTTCTGAATCTTTCTCCCTTGGCTATAATTCCCCCGCATATGCCACCCTCTTCAAATTCTGTGGTGACTTCTCCAGGGTGGTCTTTGGGTGCATAGGAACTCCAAAGCAGACAGATACCAAGCAGGATATGTGGGCATCTCTTACCCTCTCTCCCTTTGGCTAGTTCACCTGCTCCTTCCCTTGCAGAGGCTGTGCCTGATCCTATCCTCTTGTTCAGTTCTCTCCATCCTATGCTGTACTCTGTCCATAGATAGCAAGTGTGTAGCAAACAAGGGCCACAGAAGGCTGAGCATTCAGAATGAGAAGAAAAGAGGGACATGTCCCTGTCCTTGCTCCATGCTGAGCTTGTCACTTGCCCAAGCAAGCAGTTGAATGAGAGCTAGAGATGTCTTCTCCAGCAACTCTCCTGCTGAAAAACAGGATTCCCAGGATGCTTGCACACTCTTGATTGAGAACCACTGCTCTCAAGTACCATCTTACTTTGAGGCAATTGGGGTTGTTACATTACACTAATTCCTTGTCCTGGTCTTCTCCACCGTGATGTGCATCTTGATTCCTCATAATTCTAGGGAATTAAATGACATGTTCTTGCAGATTTATTTAGTGATTACCTTTTGTGTGATTTATTCATACCCCCTCTATCAACATTAATTTGTCAAGGTTTCTTATGTGCTCAGTTCCTGTTCAACATCTGTCTCTTCAGAGAGTGAAGTGGCTTCTTTCGTGCTAGGCAGGAATCCAAGAATGAAGTCCTTTCATTTCAGCAAAGAATCAAGTAATTATGACAAGGCATTCGCAGTGACAGATGAGGAAGCCTCAGGGATCTTATGTTTCCCCAGAGCGCAGGCTCTAGCTGGAACTCACAGACTCACCATTACCAAAGGAATGGGTATTTTAAAAGGTCTCTCTTACTCCCTTCCCTACTTACCTAAAATGGATCATGGGAGAACTAAATTGTTGGCTAAGTTCTAATGTGGCTTGTTTGGCTTGGGCAGTGGGTCGTGTGAGTTCATCACTGTGATTCACATCACTGTGTGTAAGCCCTTGTGGTTTATTCACTAAACCAAGTTTAATCAAACCACAGCTGAGCATGATATATCAAACCCACCAATGAGATCAACGTTGGTTGAGTTATGGGTCTTAGGACGATTCTACAAACTTATGAAAACATTTCTATTTGACTCATATTCATAGGTATCTAATAGAAGCGAGGATGATGACATGCGTGTCATCACTGCAAATGATACGACTTATGCAGAAGTCTGGGCTCTTACTGCTAGTTAGATGTGGCAACTTCCCAGATGAGGAGTGAGGGGGTTGAAGGCTTGTACCAGTCAAGAAAAGTTGTTTTAACCCTCTGTCTAGCCTCATTTATTCCGTGCACTCCAGAAGCCTAGTTTAGGTATGTCTGGGGATCTAGAAATCCAATCAAAAGCTACCAATTTCCACTGTCAATATCTCTGATCATTACCATACTTGTTAATCTCTATTCTGTGCATAGAAGATGAGAGCCAGTAACCTCCACCATGGAATTGTCTCTCTCAAAGGAGTGAGGCACGCTTTCAGGAGCAGGTTTGATGAGATATCATTAGCAAATTTAAAAGATACAATAGTAAAGAGCAGGCTTGGAGATTTCAATCCAGACTGGAAGCCTGGCATAGGTGCATTACGTCTTATACTGAAATGTAGCCTTGGATCTGAAAAGAGAGTCTTTAAAGCTGCATCTTGCTGGTCCCTTAGGATACAGTTTAACTAGCTTCACATTCCAACATGTTGTCACCACCACTACCATCAGCACTACTATATTTATATCCTGCCTTTCTTCTGAGACATATGTTCTGGGGCCTATACATCCAATTAGTGACATGTTCTTCCCTTGATTATATATTGTTCTGTCAGCACTTCCAGTTGGCTCCTGCCAAATTCATGATATTTAAACACCCCATATAGACATAGAGAAATGACTTTGCATAAAGATTCTGAAATATGAGTTTTCTGAATCCTGATGTCCTTTAGGTATGTTAGGCAAATTGCCATAATTCCCAGTCCATCATGAATAGGAATTATAACAGCAGAAGAAAATACACAGCAGGCATTACAAAAAAACATCAGTTTAGCCCAGGAAAACAGGAAAATGTGAGAAAAAAACTCAAGATTGCCCCGCTTTGACTCTCTTTTGTATAAGAGAGGAAGAAGGAAAAATGCTGCTATTACAGGCCATATCAATAAAGTAAAATTTTAGTATTTCTTATGATACCCATTGTTTGACCTGGTCTACTTTAAATGTCTGACCCCAGGGTATGAGGCTGAGGATAGTCAAATTCCCATTTAATCTCAATTTTTCCCCTATATTTATGACTTTTCAGCCAAGACTTGTCATGCTAGGCCTGCCTAATGAACCCCCTGCCCCAAATGGGGGGGGGGGTTATCTATAAAATGGCAGTCGTAATGGGCATGGCCAATCGCAATGAAAGCAAACTGATGAAAGCAATCTGCCAGCTCAGTTCACCCCATAGAAAATTCTCTTATCACCTTAACTACCTTTTCTGGGCAGAGGAGGGGCACATTTCCTAAGACAATCCAGAGTTACAACCACCCACCATTTTTATTTCCCAAGGATACTTATGGGGCCCAGATACCTTCCTGGAAATAAAATGGCATTGGAAGCTGTGTCCAGCTTCCCATTATTTTTAATTCAAAGGATTTTTCAAAGAGAATCAGATGAGACAAGGACCTTGAGAGAAACCAAGGGAAAAATTTGGGGCACATTGTATTTGGCCCTTAACTTAGTTTGTGTAGTTTTTTGGGGCTCCTATGCTGTTACTGTATTTTGGGGGGATGATATTATTTTAATTTTGTATACTTTTTTTTAAATGTTTCCTTTGACTTTGTATTAATTCCAGAGTCTACTAGGAATTGAGTGGGCTATAAATATTGTGAAATAAATACTGATGCCCACGTAGATAACCCATTGTCTTTCAGCCTTTTCCATATGGTCTGTATCAAATCATGGTATTTTCTGATTTACCTAAGTAAGAGCTGATGAAGGAGGAGAAATTCAACCCTTTTTTTCCTCTGCTCCTGATATCTTCTTTCTGGTTGAGAACTGAACAGTGAAGTGAAGCTCTTGGATTTACTGCGTGGTAATGAAGAAACATAAAAAGTGTTATTACTCATTAGAGGAGAGATCAAATGCAAGGGATGATGCACCACAGAGGAAAGGAAAGAATGTGCTTAAATGGTTTTCCAAATGGGATGTGCTTATGCATTTGTAGGAAAACACTTAGCCCATTCCTCTTTTCAAAATTTATTATATTTGCCATTGTGGCCTCATTTTGTATTGGTACTAAACGCTCGGTACTGTGTGCGTTCAGGCTGAAATCATTGACTTTTCCCTGTTCCTTTTTTATTTTAAAGGAACACTTTGGTGTCGGTCTGCTTGGAGAAGGAAACTTTCAGTAACGTTCTTTTGTGCTTTTCTAAAAATGTCATTATCTCCAACAATTAACCTCCCCTTCATTTCTAAAGGTCTTAATAAAGGCTATCTTTGCAAACCATTGCTTCACTTGTTTTATGCCTACTCTGTGCTAAAAGGAAAAAAATAATAGGAAACAAAATTCTGTGCTTATCTCATTTAGGCAAATCAAGGACATTTGATTAAATAATGTAGCCAGTGTTGCTTTTACAGGTAGTCCTCATTTAGTGACTATCTAGTTTAGTGACCGTTTGCAGTTACGATGGTGATGAAAAAGAAATTTTGCGATCAATGCCCGCATTGACGACCTTCGCAGGTCCGTAAAGCAAAGGAAAGCTGAAGTAAGATCAAATGCACAGTCACAGTTTCCCTGAGTGACCGTTTCGCTTAATGACCGAGTTGCCGGTCCCAATTGGGTTGTAGTTTGTCTGTTGAATTGGCCCCACCCTTTGTATTTGGTATAGTCTCTCTTGAGTCAAGCTTGACTATCAGTGATTTCATGAAAATATCCATATGCTTTTCTTGTCAATACTACGGAATCACTTTGCCGTTGCTTTTGACCAGGATGTTTTTAAATCTCCTACTGTAGTCTGTAATCCTGGTGATCTCCCATCTTTCCCAACCTGATCTTTTCTAAATGTGCTAGGACAGCAATTCCCAGAATTCTAAGCAGCGAGGAATCCTGGGAGTTGGAATCCCAAGCACCTGGAGAACACCAGACTGGGGTTAGGACTGGTTTACACTTTCAGGATGTTGAATTTTGTGTTTGGGACTTCAAGGAAGGCCAACTTTTGGGGTGTCTGAGGACCTCACATTATGTTACTTGGGAGACAAATGCTGCAGTAGTCAACATGATCATACATACAGGGTTATCTGTAGGGAGCTACAGTCAAGAAAGTCAAGATGGTGGCCACAACTGTACAATTGAACCCTGATTGGTTTTTATATGCATTGTGCATGCAATACATGTGAAAAAAAGGACAAGGCTTTCATGCCACAATCATGAATGCCATCTTGAATTTTTTGACCCTCCCCAGGAACTCCTGCCTGTGCAGTAGGCAGACATGCAAATAAGCCCATTTTCTGTTTCTTCTTTTTCTTTTTTTTTTAAGGGAGCTGGGAGTTATCTTTATTTTTTAAATCGTCTTAAACCTTAAAAGTGGGGTGGCCACCACAGTGAGCCTCTAAAATATAAAACCCTTGCAAAACAGTTGTGGTGTGTTCCCTGAATCAGGAAAATTACAGAACTTCACTGGATAGAGGGAATTCTGGGGGAGGAGAAAAAGTGGGTTTATGGCTACCTGTCATCAACTCTTGGCTTCTTGAAATCGTACATTCGGGTTTCCTTGCCTCACTAGCAGACCCACATGCTGGTCTGCTTCCTTAGGAGCAGAGTCAACCCTCTTGCCATCTTTACAGGAAAATGGATATTCATGCAGCGTCCATGCTTCTTTTAAACAAAAAGAATAAAACTGCCTTCTCCTGTGGAAGAATTGAGGCCTTTGGTCTCAGTTCTCTACCATTTTCTCAGCTTGTGTTTCTGCACTCTTCTTCTGTGATTCTCTGGGTCTCTTTCAGCTTCAGTTCATCTTGCTGGTTGCCTGATATTGTCAGTTAATTGGAACGGAGGTGCAAAACATGGAGAGCTGTGTTATTAACCTGCCAAGCCTCCTGACTGGAGAGACGGTGGGCAAGACTTCTGGTAAAATCTCAGGGGTTGACCTGGCTCTGCGTTCTGCCTTTTCTTTCTGACAAAGCCGGTCCTGTCTCCAATACCATCTTTTCTTCAGTGGTTTCTGACCAAGAGCTGCGCTAGAAGAGAATTCAGTTGTCAGTTCTTGCAGTGCAAAAGGTGAGGCAGACACGGTATCTCGGAATACATGGGTGTCATTGAATCTTGAAGTCAATAATGTGGGCTAAGTACTTTATCAATATGTCATTCCCAACCCTGCTGGCAGCTAATTTCCCCTCGTTTTAGTGTGGCACAGGTCTACATTCCCCTAGTGTGAAGATACCACCGTCAACGTGGCAATCATGCCCTGGGGCCAGATCAGGCTCCACAGTGTGGAAACAGCTAGTGCCAGTAGAATAATTTACATCAGGACTAACAGAAATGTCTCTGCAGGGAGAGCAGCTGTGCTGGGAGGCAGATGCAAATACCGTAGTTCTTGCAAAGAAAAATGAAAGCATAAGATCAGGCTTATGGTCCATGTAGTCCACCGCCAGATGCTTTCTGGAAGCCTGCAATGTTCTCGCCCAGAAAGTGACAATAGTCCCTAACTGATCATACTTCAGAAAGCACATAACTAATACAATTCATTGATGTATGGCATTATGGAACCTATGAGGAAATGTTATATCTTGGAATGCTTCTGTTCCACCTTGCTTTTTTCTAAAATATCGCCTTTAATTTTTTCCTTCTCAGGTCACCCTCTGTGCATTTTCATGCTCAAACATCTCTGGGTTTCAGGAGGGCTATTCTCACAAAGCCCTTTTTTCCCCACAAAGCATTTTGTATACTTAGGCAAATGTTTGTGTTTCCATGTTAAATATGGGTGAGGCTCTTCTTTTGACAGAAAGGATAGCAGTCAGTGAACAAAGATGTGGACCATATAAGTGATTGATAGAGCTGTGCCGCACTTTGGTAACAATTTGAGAAAGGTGTTTGGGAGCACTAATGAAACGTCACACCTGCCTGCGGCTCTTTAAAGCAGCTGCGTCTTTTCCCAGGATCACACAGCTGCTCTCTGCAACTGCCAGGTGGGCCCAGGAGAAGACACATCTGCTTGAAATGTGCAGACAGGTGCAACATTGATGTTCCTGTGTGTTCTGAAGCATCTTTTTGGAATTGTGTCTGAAGCACTTTATAATCCTAATGATTATACAAAGTCTGACAGATAGCTGATTAACAATTATTGATTAAGTTCTCTCTAAAGGAGCACTTCTCAACCTTGGCAACTTTAAGATGTTGTTTAGTCGTTAAGTCGTGTCCGACTCTTCGTGACCCCATGAACCATATTGCGCCAGGCCTTCCTGTCCTTCACTGCCTCCCTGAGTTTGGTCAGTTTCATGCTCATTGCTTCAGTGATGCTATCTAACCATCTCATCCTCTGCCGTCCTCTTCTCCTTTTGCCTTCCATCTTTCCCAGCATCAGGGTCTTCTCCAAAGAGATCTCTCTTCGCATTAGGTGGCCAAAATATCTGAGCTTGAGCTTCATTATCGATCCTTCCAATGAGCAATCAGGGTTGATTTCCTTTAAGATTGACTGGTTTGACCTCCGAGCAGTCCAGGGAACTCTTAAGAGTCTTCTCCAGCACCACAGTTCAAAGGCATCAATTCTTCGGCGCTCGGCCTTATTATGGTCCAGCTCTCACAGCCATACATTACTACTGGAAAAACCATAGCTTTGACTATGCGGATCTTTGTCGGCAAGGTGACGTCTCTGCTTTTTAATATGCTATCTAGGCTTGCCATAGCTTTCCTCCCAAGGAGCAAGCGTCTTTTAATTTCATGGCTGCAGTCTCCGTCTGCAGTGATCTTGGAGCCCAAATAAATGAAGTCTGTTACTGCTTCCATTTCTACCCCTTCTATTTGCCAGGAATTGATGGGTCCAGATGCCATGATCTTAGTTTTTTTAATGTTGAGTTTCAAGCCAGCTTTTGCACTCTCCTCTTTCACCCTCATCAAGAGGCTCTTTAGTTCTTCTTCACTTTCTGCCATTAGGGTGGTATCGTCCGCATATCTGAGGTTGTTGATGATTCTCCCTGCAATCTTAATTCCGGCTTGTGATTCTTCCAGCCTGGCATTTCTCATGATGTACTCTGCATATAGGTTAAATAAGCAGGGTGACAGTATACAGCCTTGTCGTACACCTTTCCCTATTTTGAACCAAAACTTTAAGATGAGTGGAGTTGAACTACCAGAATTACCCAGCCAGCCATGCTGGCTGGGGAATTCTGGGAGTTGAAGTCCACTCATCTTAAAGTTGCCAAGGTTGAGAAACTGTCTAAAAGCTGCAAATCAGGAATAGAGGAAAGTCTTGAAAACAATAGGCTGGACAGTGTTGATAATACAATGCCAGCTATGGTGTGGCTTTTTCCAAGCCAGCAGTGCTGTTTCAATGCTATTTGTATGAGTAAACATGTTGGGAGCTCCTTATGCTGAATATCTGCCATTCACTAAGAAGCATCTTGATGTTTTCCAACTCCTTTTTTTTTTTCCTGTTTCCAAATGTAGTAATATTTAACTTATGATATGATTAGATCAGCCTTTCACCAACTGGCCCCCTCCAGAGAGGCTGGAACTGAACATCATCTTAGCTAACATAAACTTCGGTGAATCAAACACAGTGGTCGCTTCTAGCTGCTAGTAATAGACACAGAGGCATTGTCCATGCAAGCATGTGCTAAATCACTGTCGTATTAACTTTTATTTGAATGGCTTTCTTTGGGGGGTCGCCCTGGAGGATTTTAGATGAAGCTTCCTATTTTTAAATGGATAATAAGTGTTGCACCAGAGGCTGTCCTGAACATGATCACCTCTGTGTATGATCACCTACATATTGCAGGCTTCAGTATCCAGGACTTAGTTCTGTCTCCTCGTTCAGTTTGCCCGAATAATTCTTGCTGCTACATCAACTGTTTTCAGCTATGACACTGAAGGCACTCAAGTTTCTTTCAGCAGAACAGCACCTGTTGTGTGCAGATCAGTCAGCCGAGAGCTACATACCCCTAAATTCATAAACATGGCCCTAGCGATCCAGGAGAGAAATTCTTCATTTGCATTAATTATTGCCTGCTGTCTTCCTTCCCCTCACCCCTTTTCTGACTATAGAGTGAAAGAGACACCCTCAAACAGATGTCCTACATTCATTTCCATGCATTTCCCAAGACTTAGTCTCTCGTTACATGTTAAGCATTGGGTGAATGCTCTCATAAAGCCCAATAAACGCAAGATAAGTTGGAGGCAAAAGCAGCTGTTGCATGCCTAACGTGTCCAAAGGAATGAGTCATGCTATCTTTGTATAAAGAACCCATCTTTATCATTTTGGGGAATCTCTGCTCCTCATAAGGTCTCCTAAGATTGCTAGGCACCATAGCCTTTCAGAATGCTGTTCTGGCTTGGTGGGCGGAGGAACTGAGCGGAAAATTTCTCTGGATTTCTTCCAGGGCAGAGAAGTTCTCCAGCAGTTTCTCAAGGACAGGAGTCCCTCTGAATGGTGCCAAAAGATCTGCTACTGGAAAAGTTCCAAGGCAGAAATTCCCTTAAGAGATTTCTCTAGGAATGTAATGGCAGCATGGAGAACCAAGGACTGTTGGAGTCTTCATTGGACAATGAAAAGCATGGCATTCATCCATGCTCCAGAGCCACCTTGTTACTACATAAGGGCAAGAACACCCCTGAAACCAGGATAATTTCATCAAAACTCTATCCCATGGAAAGACTTTTCTAAAGCAAATTTGCTTCCATCGAATTGAATGAGAACTGGCAGAGGGGGGAAATGCAGGATTTAAGTCAGTAAAAACATCTGTCTGGCAGAGGTGAACATTCTTTGTGGCACATACATATGCCCACCAGATCTTTCAGTGGCATCTGCAAGATCCTACACATTTATCAAAATGACAAAAACAGGGTGGTGCACATTGCAAATTCCAGTCTTATGTGCATGCAGTGTTACGGTACACATGCAGGAAGGGGCCACCCATAACCTTGCAGTGTGATGGTACAGCTTTCATCATTTGCTCCCTTCCACAGACCCCTCTGAAACCTCCCTTGCTGGTAATTGTAGTCCTGCCTTTAATAGGTCTGGATGTCTTATATCTCACAGAAGACATTTTCTTAGTTGATGCAACGGTGTAAGTTCAAAGCTGGTTTGCTCTTTACATTTTCATTATGCTAATTTGAGCTGTGCCTTTCCTATTCTGTCGTAGAAACATAAAATCCTAGGGTTGGACAGGCCTTGGGGGTTTTCTGGTGGAACCATTGCCCAGGGCAGGAAACCATTGCCCAGGGCAGACCATCACCGACAAATGGATGTCCAACCTTTGTTTGAAATCTTCCAGTGATGAAACCCTCAGGACTCCAGGAGGCAGTTCTCATGGTCAGGAAATTCCTTATCCTGAGTTTGGATTTCTCTCTGTAGAACTTCCACCCATTGGTTCTTATCCTGCCCTCAGAAACTCTGGAGAATCAATCCACATCCTCTTCTTGGGACAAGTCTTTAGGGATTGGAAGGCTGCTATAATGTCTCTTTCTTTAGGCTGAACATACCCAGTTCCTACAACCATTCTTCATAAGATTTCGCACCAAGTCTCCCACTGTCCTCATTCTCATTTCAAAGCCCAAATCTCATCTGCCTGTCTTGACTTAGAAACAAGATTGGACAACTTGTTTGAGACCACTGATACAAAGAAGTCAGCAGGAAGGCCAAAGCTTTTTGCCCTTTTAGATCATTGGACCATTTGGGAGGCATAATCCAAAATAGGTGTGCTAAGCCTAGCAGAAGCTTAAACAACTATTTTCATTTTTTTTTTTACCCCAAATCGCATGGTCAATATATCGTGTTTTTTCCAGCACAATTTTGGAAGACTCTGGAGAGTGCTAAAATGCGATTGAAGATCAGCATGCAACCTGCAGGTTGCAAAAGCTTTATTGCTATTTGGTCCTGTCCCAGGCCGAGCACATGTCAGAATCCTTTGCTTTTTCTGATTCTTTATTACTTTTGTCTTGGTTTAAACTCATTATGATCCAGAATCTAATATTTGCTTGCCTCAGTTGACTTCAGTGTTTCATGGCTCCCTTTTTCTTTTTCTCTCTTTGAACCCTCAAAATTATGTTTGTAGAGGTATATTTACAAAGTGAGAAGGGTTCTTGAGTGTGAAGCAGACTGTGTTCAAGTAGCCTGAGCATGCAGTCTTGCTTCGGAGCATAAGCATCTGGCAAGATCTGGCATGTTTTGTAAGAATCCAATAATCAGTAGAATCATAGGATCATAGAGTTGATATGGATCTTAGAAGTTATCTAGTTCAGCTCCTTGCCCACTGCAAGATCTACTAGGACATCTCTGACAGCCAACCATCCAGAAGATGTCCAGCAAAGGAGAAATCATCACATCATGTGTGACAGCCTGTTCCCCAGGTGATAGCTCATATAGTCAGGAAAATATTCCTAACACATTATTTATTTATTTGTTATTCAGGCTTATAAGCTGCTTCAGTTGCATCCAACTCAAAGTGACATACATGCCATGTTGGTAACGAAGTTTAAAACAGCCACAAACTACAGAAGGACCATATCCACCTCAGTGACTTCCTGGGACATCTTAATGGCCCTTCTCAATCTCAATGGGGTGAAGCTGCTGAAATTCATCTATCCTCAGCTTTCTTCCATATAATTTTAACCCACTAGTTCTGGTTCTGCCCTCTGTGCAGTGAAGAATAAGTGTTCTCCCCCCCCCCCCCCCGTATCACAACCCTTCAGATATTTGAAGAATACTGTCATTTTTGTATGTGTGGGTTGAGTCAGTGTTTGACTAATGGTGCCTGCCTGGACAAGTCCCTGCAGTTTTCTCAGCAACATTTTTGGAACTGGTCTACCTTTGTCTTTTTTGTAGGGCTGAAAGAAATTGGCTGGCTCTTGATCACCCAGCTGCTTCCATGAGTAAGGTAGGACTAGAACTCACAGTCTCTTGGTTTCTAGACCACTACACCATCTTGGCTCTTAGTGCTGTCATTGCCCCTCATTTGTCTCTTCCGTAGACTAAACATAGCCAGATCCTTAAATTGTTCTTCGTAGGGCTTGGTTGCCAGACCCATCGCCATCTTGGTAGCTCTCTTCTGAACTTGCCCTGGTTTGTCATTGTTCTTTTTGAACTGTGGTGCTGAAAATATCCAAATGGAGTCAAATCCAGGCAGAGGAGAGCAGAACAATTAACTCCCTGTGACCTAGACTCTCTGTTCCTGTTAATGCACTATCCTGTTGGTGTAATGGTACGTGAGAATGATCTTGAGAGACAGGGCAATGAGACGCAACCAGGGGAACAGTCAGATAAAAGGCAGCTTAGCCCACAGCAAGAATATGGGCCAGGCAAGAGGCTCAGAAGAGACTTTCCCTTGTTTTTGGGCTGTAAAGGGGATGAGGGGAGAAAAGTACTTTCAGACTTGCAAGATTCTGTTAATGTAACCTTACAATAAAGTAGAATTAGCTCATCTGGTCGTATTTCCTGTCTGGTCTACCTCATAAGGCTGACAGTTGGCTCTGGTTCAACTTGTGATCTGTTAAAATACCTGGGTCTCCATTCACATGTATTACGGCCAAGCTAGTCCTCCCCCTTCCTATACTTTTGCCTTTCATTTTTCCCATCCAGGTGTTGAACTTGACATTCCTGCAGTTAAATTCCACCCTGTACATTTCCTTTCACTCTTCTGCTTAAGCCTATTGAAATCTTTTGAATCTCCCGTCTCTTCTCTAAGGTATTAGTCGAAGTTGTGTGGCCTGCCAGAAATCAGCCGGCGGTGTTGATCCAAGACCGCCGTACTGTACTTGGAACAGACCCTTCCCTTACACATAACGCAGTCACCCGGAAGCAGGCTGTGAGATGCACGTTCTAAGTGGACATTCTGCTTTTTCTCTAGTTCCTCTTGCTAGGTTTTCTTCATTGCTGGGATGAGCAAGAATAAGAGAGAAAACAACAGCCAAATAAGGTTGTCGATTCCAGGACTGAAAACAAACATCACTCTTCCAAAGGGGGCAGGTCTGCCAACCCCCAAAACTTGTATGGTGCCAGGCAGCTTTACTGTTTACTTCCTCTTCCTCTCCTCTTTTGTTTAAAGCTCAGGAATTGGATTAAATACAGCACGGGAGTTAGGCAGAGTCTGACATGCGTATAACTTGGCCCGAATTGATTTCACAACAGGATAGTAAATCAGACCCAGGAAGACAGTTTTTCTCAGCTTATCCTCTGTTAGTGCAACGACTCCATCCGTACAGAAGGCTAGTTATGTTACTGGGTTTTTAAAAAAAAAAAAAAAAAATGAAACCTCCCCTTGGAACATTTATGTCTTGAACTCCAGGGCTGGAAATTTATGTGGATCTGTGGCTGTATTTAAGTTTAAGATTCCCTCCAGGTTTGTTCAGAGGACTGGCTGTTCTCTGCTAGGAAGCCCCTTTTAAAAGCTACATATTGATATATCCGAAAGTGAGGCTAGGCATGGAGCTGGACTAGATGTATAATGCCAACAGGAAGCAGTGAACCTTCAGACCCCTCTTTTGACCCCCAACAGACCTAGGCCCCCACCTGAGAGGAGAAGTGGGCATATTGCAAAGCAGAGTGCCAATCTCTAGCATAAGTAAGATTGATACATATCTGTCATTCCCCCACCCCCCATATAACTCCCATAGATATTGGAATTCTTTCTGTGCTCT
The DNA here is from genome assembly GCF_059951505.1 of Python bivittatus. Taxonomy (NCBI): domain Eukaryota; kingdom Metazoa; phylum Chordata; class Lepidosauria; order Squamata; family Pythonidae; genus Python; species Python bivittatus. Next base: position 50,452,085 of record NW_028277034.1, on the reverse strand, counting down.
CTGCAGTGAGCATTTGGGGAGATTAGAAGGGGTGGGAAAATGGCCAACTCCCACTTCTGTGAAAAATTAGCCTTGGCGGCCAGCTGTCAGGGTTCCAGCCAGCAATAAATCTCTCTCTCGAAACTCAAACCATTCAGTCAGGAGGTGTCACAGGGAAGTCAAGGGCAGGGAGGGATAGACCAGTAGTTTTTATTGAAGATACGAAGGACCTGTAGGAACAACTATGATCAGCTTCAATAAGGTCTAAGTATCCAGCTGTTGATAGATATCTGAGTCCAAGAGTTCACATCCTGAGTTTCTTCCTCTGTCCCTTCCACTGAAATGGTTTGCTTGCAGGCTCTTTCTCGGACTGGACTGTTGATGGCACCTGCATTCCATTGAGGCCTCTCTGATGCCAGGGCTCTTGCTTTTTCCTTGCCAGCGCCAGCTCTCATATCAGTCCATCCACTCTAGTAATTAGTTGGCAAATAGACAACGCCCTCACTCCAGCAGCCATTTAAAAAATCTCATAAAACAAAGTTAAATCAGTTTTAATATAAACCTAAAGAGAGCCAGTTTGGTCTAGTGGTGAAGACTCCAGGCTAGAAACCAGGAGACTTTGAGTTCTAGTGCCGCTTGAGACATGAAAGCCAGCTGGGTGACTTTGGGCCAGTCACTCTCTTTCAGCCCAACCCATTTCACAGGCTTGTTGTGGGGAAAATGGGAGGAGGAAGGAGTATTAAGTATGTCACCACCTTGAGTTATTTATAACAAAATAATAAAGGTGGATTAAAAAATCTAAAAAAAACCCCACCTCGATGGACAATAAGTATTTAACTTTTAACCTGCAGGTGTACCACATTGGGAAACTGGTTCTAAAAACATTGTTGCTTGAGAACTGAATTTGATGTATTTGTCTACTACAGATTAATGACGTGGTTCTCAGAAATGGGTAGCACAGAGTACCGTTTGTTATTTTTTAAAAAATAAAAAAATACGCTTTGAGGAAGGATTGTTTAGAGCAGAGAAATGGTGAGCTGCGATCCTGCCCATCTGTTGCAGACTGACTTCCCTTCACAACTCCCTGATTGAATACCAAGTGGTTTTGCACTGATAATCATGTGCTTAGAAATTTAGAAAGCTGTAGGTATGAGGGAAGAAATTGGGAGGAGTGTGTATGAGTAATTGGCATATTCACTCCTCAGTACTTCTCATATGTACTGTATTAGGGGTTGCATATTAGAAGGGCAGAAGTTATGACCACATTAAATATTAGTCATCTTCTACACAAGGCATAATTAACCCAGATCATTCAGGGCTTAGCCTAGTTCTACCAGCAACTTCTACCCGCAATTTTAGTTTAATAGGAATAGCAACTTTAACAGAAATGTTGATGGATCAATCTGTTAGTAAAAGCTCACTGCCTTAATTTCAAGCCGACCCACACATTTTGGATAACGAGGGGGATTATTAACTCAGAGAGGTATATCAAGTATGTTACATAGGGGCACCAGAACAAGACACATAAGATTTTCTCATTTCTCTTCTGAACATGGATAAAGGCCTTCCAAGTATGGAATGTTTTTGAACCTCCCCTCCAGTGCATTCAAGGGTAAAATGTTAAGCTTGTTAATGTAAATGCCATGCTGTGCACAATGGAGAGAATGATGGAGAGATAATTGAGTGCAGAAAAAGATCTGCACAGAGGCCCTCAACATAATGGTGTAGGACTTTGGATCTGTTATCTTGCAGATCCAGATCAAGGACTGTACTGTGGTCCAAGCATTAGCAGGGATTTGCTGTGAGGCTGCAGTGATGGGAATCTGAAGTTACACCTTTCAGAGAACATTGTCACCTGCATCTTCCTTCCTTTGGGAAATGGGCAGGTGGCAAAGACACCTGGATTAGGAGATGCTCCACGTGGAACATTTGCCAGTGCTATTCTTGCTGGAGATGGGAGTAGGTTTGGAGAAAGGAAGGGGTCTTCTTCAAGGCCTTGTGGTCTTGGATGGTTATCCTGGCAGTTTGGAATAAGATTATGTCCATGGGCTTCTAACCTCCATCCGTGGACTAGCGTAAGTCCTCCTTTACAGTTTACATGGGCTGTGGGATGCTGTATAAACCACTCTTTGAAAGATTTTGCCCATCTCTGTTTCGTGTTCAGAACATTTCCTTCCTTCCTTCCTTTCTTCCTCCCTCCCTCCCTCCCTCCCTCCCTCCCAATAATATTGATTACCTCCCCTCTCCAAAAGAAAGTTTGCATTAAATTGAGCTTCATTCCTAATGACTTTATGGATGTATTTATGCAGTTTTGTTGGTAAAAGTGGCTTTGTATTTTCTTCGTCCTGGACTTTTTTCCTCTTTTTCAGTCTGGAGTCCTGGAATATTCTGGTTTTCAACCATCCCAAGTACTGACCAGGTCCCATCCTACTTAGTTTAGCTAGATGTTCTGTCTGGTTGGGTATATTATTTTCTACCAAAGACTTCAAGGTATCGTTTCCCTTGGCCAATGCATTCAGGATCTTTTCTTCCTCCCTATCACTCCTCTACTCTTTTATAGCCAGAAAACTCTTAATCCTTTTAGCCTCTTCGCATAACACAGAACATAACACAGAAGCTGTTTGACACCCCAGGTAATTTTTCCAGGACATTAATTTTAATATGAATGGAGCATCAAATGCTCCTTTGGAAGTCATTAAATTCCCAGCCTGAATCTGTTTATAGAAACCTGAACTATATGGAAGAGAAGCTCTAATCAGATTGTAGCTACCGGGGCTTAGGTGGATCAATTACTTTGCAGCTCAAATTGATTGCTTTTCATTGCAGACCTGAGTCTTTTGATTACATGTTTTGAAAGTATGACATGAATAGCTTTGGACTTATTATAGCCATGGGTGTTAATCAGCATGGAGCAGACAAATCCCAGTTGCCAAGTTCGCCTCTGTAACGCAAAGCCCCTTTTAAATCATCTGAACCCTTTTCTGCTGTCCTGTAATTGCATGCCGTGTGAACTCTTTTTTTAAAATAGAATTTTAATTTAGAGATTATGGTTTGTTTGCAGAACAACACTGTTTGGAAGCTGGACTCGTGCCGAGAGTGTGGTTGCCATGGTGACATTGTCCTGTGTGAAGCTGTTGCGTGCAGAAACCCTCACTGCAACTTTCAGAAGGTAAGACAAGACCAGCACATCCAGATGGGAACTGAATTGGTGCTCTACAAGTGGGAGGTCCTGAGGCTGAGTTGCCCTCTCTGAGATTGGTAGCTCAGGAGGAGAGCCTCTGCTTTAGATGCAGAGGGTTGCAGGTTCAGTCTCCAAGTACAGCTAGAAAAGACCCTGGACTGAAACTCTAAAGAGGAATTCTTGGTCAGCTGGTCAACAAGTTGGTGCCTCCCACATGTTTGGGGTTATCACTGTAAACCTCAGCCAACATGCCAGATAAACTGGGATCCTTTTTCCAGATGCTATGGATCCTAATGCCTCAAATCTTCAGTCAACATACTTTGTTGGAGCATTAGAGGAAATGTAGTCCAAATGTTGTGGGGGAGCATAAGGTTGCCTGTCGCTAGTACAGCCAGTACCAGGCTACATGAACCAGTGTTCCTGTGATGTAGACTCAGGAATTAATGGCTTAGGAGTCAGAGAGTTATGATGGATCCATCCCTGTGATGGATGGACAATTATAGAAGATTTTGCTAGGTGGAGATTGTTCCACTCCCTGGATATGTCCAGGTTCAGCTTTCTCTCCAGTGGTTTTGGAATCTATCAATCATACTGGATGGCATTGCTGGGAGATGCCCTCCTGGCACATCTGAAGGGCATCACATAGGGCTGTTCAGTATGAATTAACCAGTATGTTAGGTGCTCTGTCCGTTATGATATATAGTTGGGCTTCTTTTCCACTTTCCAGTCTTGTAGAAGATTTGGGTGCTATGACTGAGGAGCTGGAGAAAATAAACAATGTAAGCAGAACTAAACAGGTAGTTTGTGAAGCAAAAGAGCAGATGTTCTGGATGGTGATGGCTTAGTTGGAATTGCATTTTCTTTGGAGGTGGAGTTGTGCTCCCTTTGAAGAGTCAGATTAAAGAACCTCTGGTGGCTATTCAGTCATTTTCTTCTTATGCACAGTTCTTGTGTCTTGTGCTGGGCCCTTGGGACAAATAAAGGATTCTGTTGGCATATCATCCAACCTCTTGCCTGCAGTTTCTGCACTTGAACTGATGGAGATGGTCTCAGATTTGTTGTGGTGGATTCCCAAGACGATGACTCTAGGGTACTACAATATTTATGCCAGATTGCCATGATTGGAGCAGCTCAGGGATCCTTAGCAACAATCCTGCATCTGCCCCAGCTTGTTACGGACATGCTGTGGATCTGCTATTTCTCTGTTGGGGAGTATAGTAGACTGAATGTAGGGGATTTTACATTTGTTGGGGAGTATAGTAGACTGAATGTAGGGGATTTTACATTTTGTCATGGCCAGAGCAGGTCTTGGTGAGATTTAGACTTGCAACAACTGTTTCCTGGAGGGGTGATAAACTATTCACAGGATGCACATTCAGAGACTAATGGATCCCAATGCATTCCACAGGGCTCCAGTGGATTTTCAATCTGGGTTCTCCAGTTGGAGCTTTGATTACTGCCCAAATTAGGGATGTCCTGGGCAACTGCTTCTGAATGTTCTCTTTCATCCTGAAGAGCCCATCCATCCCCTTAGTGTATACCCCAGCTGAGGGCAACAAAGCAAGTTGAGAATCACCTGGAGTACAGGTGAAGGGAGACCTGCCTGAATTTGACTGATTATTAGGAAGAGCTTGTTACTGCAGGTGCTGTGTGCTGGTGTTGGTGGCTGAAAAAGTTTTTTTTTTTTCTCTGTATATTCTCAGTGTAGCTCACTGAATCTTTTCTCAGTGGTTTGAGGGCCTTCTAGGTTCTGGCCAAACAGAAGATCATATAGACCCTTGGCAGTTCACAATGACATATTTGCTAGAGTTTTCTGAGAATAAAAATTACTATATTTGTCATGATGTAGGCTCTGCAGTTTGGGTAGTTCTGTGTGTAGAAGTGGCTGGGCACTGTCAATCAAATTCTTTTGGATGACTTTCAGTTTTTAAGATTGGAAGATGTCAGTATATGTGCTGAGTAGAATTTGTCCAGCCACTTCCTTGATTGACCCTGTGGCCTGCTTTTCCTTCCTGGTAGTGGGTATCAGATCCAGACACTCTTGGATGAAGCAGATTATCTAAATTCTTTTGAATAAGGATTTAGGCCTGGTTTGGACTCAGTGTGAAGTATTTTTCTTGGGAGAGAGATGTAGGAGCACACTGCTGTTGATTTTCTAGGACTGCTGACATTTGATACCATTAACCATGGTATTTTTCTGAGTTCCATGTGGGTGAATCAGCTTTGTGATTTTACTCTTACATTTACATTGACATTTCAAAAAGATAATGCTCAAATGTATCCTTGGGGGCAAATGTTGAAATTTGTGTTGCAGTGTTACAGTGCAAACCACATGCTTGCATCCTACATTGGCACACAAGTATGAAAGGCCAGAGTTTGTGTTGTGACAACATAATATACTTTTTGTCATTTCATCACAGTTTCTTCTAGACACCTGTGGTGTCTGTAGGAGATTTACGCTCAGCCCCTGATTTTTTAAGTGGTGAGTTTCCTCAAGGTTCTGTTTTGTCCTCCGTGCTACGTTTAACGCGGAGTGAGATCAATGAGAGATTTAGAGTAATGCTGGTAATGTGGAGCTCTTATCTCTCCGTTATATCATATCCAGGAGAGCAATAAAAATGCTTAATCAAAGTCTGACTATGATAATGGACTGGATGAGGGTCAACAAACTGGATTAATCTAGACAAGACAGAGTTGGATTGTGGATGATTTATTAGTCCAGATAAATAACATTCAACTGTTTGTTGCAATTCGTCCTGAAGATCAGGTTCATAGCTTGGGTGGACTATGACATGAAGGGTCCTTTAACTGCTTAGGATGAAGTGCAGGCAAATGCTGGACATGGTTGGAGGTAATCTCGCTTCAGTAGTCCATGGTCTGATAACTACCTATTTAAACTACTGCAGTGTGTTTATGCATGGAGTGCCCTTGAAGATGGTCCAGAAACTTCAATTAGTACAAAATACAACAGTGCATGTGTTGATTGGAACTGCCTAACGTGAACATATTAGGGTGGGCTTAGATGATTTTCACTGACCCTTCATTCATTTCTCATTCCAGTGCAGTGGGTTGGTAAGACCCGTAAACTCCTTTGTAGCTTGGGACAAAAATATTAGAAAGAATGCCCCTTCTTGTACATTCCTACAATAATAGCCTCCAGTGTAATGTTTCTCAAGCTTGACAACTTTACGATGTGTGGACTTCAACTCCCAGAATTCCCCAGCCACCATGGCTGGCTGGGGAATTCTGGGAATTGAAGTCCACACATCTTAAAGTTGTCAAGCTTGAGAAACACTGTTCCAGTGAAACAAAACCAGGTGCTTTTTACATTGTTTTTCCTTTGTCAGGCAAATGATGGTTTATTCTTTCAGGCCTTTTACCAACTTACATTTTGAATATTTTAGGCTCCAGAGAAACTTCTCATTACCTCCTGTTAGGCATTTATTGTTTCCCATGCTGCATTTGTAATTGTTTTACTTTTTAAAAAATGGAACATATTGCAGTTTCAGTGGGTTGCAAGGAACCCTAGGAGAGTCGATTTTGACGGGCCATAATATAAGTATTAAAAAAAAGAAATTAATAGCAATACAAATGCAAAGAAATGCCTGTTCAAATCCTGTGATGGAATTTGGAATACAAATTCCAAAGAAATACGTGTTCAGATCATGTGATGGAATGTTTATCTGTTCAGGACGAAATACTTCAAATATCCCCCAACACTTGCTGCCCTATGTGTGCTAAGCGAACTGAAGGGTTTTGCGAACATGAAGGACAACTCCAAGAAGTAAGCATTTCTGGTGTTTTCTTTGCCCTGTTGTATTCTTGATGGGAACTTGTTTTGATTCCACAGACAGAATCTTGAGAGTCCATGCTGGGACCACATTCTGTGCAAGATTAAGTTGGTTGCTGGCCTCCTTTATAACCATCAGATGTTTCCCGTAAAGTGTTTTTCAGTGATTGTTGGGTTCATGGTGTTCGGTGTAAGTGTAGTGCACTGAAGATGTTACCTAGCCTGAAACAAGTGCAGGAAAACAACCAAGCTCAGAGAACAGCAAGAACCCAATAGCTCAACGTTGAGCACAATATATTGTCCTCTACGATTCTTTGGCTGCCTTAGGGTTCTTCTAGCAGGTGAATTAGGTCAGAGATGTTATACTGCTTCAAACATGAACTGAGCAACGTTATTGCTGCCAATTCAGTTTTGGACATATATCCAGAAAAAAGAGCCAATTAGGTCTCAGAGATCAGCTTTGGCCTTTTAACTACATGAATATTAGTGCGTTTTTTCTGTTTGGCCCACTCAAAAAGTCATGCAAAAAATGAAACAAAAACATAAATTCCAGAAAGATGCACTTTAAAAAATGGCATATATTTAGGGAAGAGGCATGAAAGAGCGCATTTGTGAAGCGTTATTTCATAACGAAAATTATACATTGGGAAAGTTGCATACAAAACTGCATATATTATTTATTGCAAGGACAAAAAAAGGAGACCAAATACAGATAGGTACACACAGTTCCCGAAGAAAGCTGCGCCCCAAATATTGTGGTGTCAAAAAGAATGACTGTCACTAAAAGGCTTCTGCTCTTTTGTAATTTTTTCCCCCATAGAGCCCTCCCCTATTTAAGCAACACAGGCGTAACAACATTCACACATTTTGGCATTCAAATTCAGGAATAATGGTTGCAACTAATGCCAGCACTAAAATGTAGGATGTGGTTTTCTTGATGTTACTGTTCATTGCAGGGAGCTATCAAATAAAATATACCTGACTTTGTCCGTTCTTTTCTGCTCATTTTTCCTTCTGGTCTTTCTCTGAAGCCTAACACGGAATGGGCCAGTTCAGGATGCACAACTTGCTCTTGTGCTAATGGAGTGGTTACCTGTGCCCCCAAACGTTGTTCTGCTCTTTCTTGCGAGGAAAATGAAATGGAACATATTGGTCGAGGAGAATGCTGTCCAAAGTGTGTAAGCAGAGGAGGTGAGTAAGAGAAGAATTGTGTCCATGTTTGTCACCTGGAAAGAGAAGCAGTGTTATTAGCCAAGTGTTGCAAATTCTAACCTGTTGGATATTTGATATATGCATTTATTGGACTGGTTGACAGCTAATTTTACTGGGGTGGGAAAAATAGTTTTATGGGAAGTAGAATTTGATGTTATAATTGTCGATTAAACTTTTGGCTAAATCATGTCTGCCATTTTGGAAGCTGCTAAGGCCATGTTTCTCAACCTTGACAACTTTAAGATATGTGGACTTCAACTTCCACTAGTTGAAGTCCACACATCTTAAAGCTGCCAAGGTTGAGAAACACTGTGCATGGAAAAGATGTCTTAAAAATATCTGGTTCAGCTCTTTCCTCCCATCGCCACCTATTATATGGTAAACAGTACATTGGTGGTGAATGCCATCTTGCCAAACAGAAACCCTTCTAATGTGTTTGGATTTCAAGTTCCAAAATGTTTACCTTCCATGGCTTTCTGGATGATGTGAGATTGGGGAAGGCTGGACTAAGCATTATTGTATTTTGCACTTCCCTTTCTAGTGATGTTACAGGATGGTGGAACGTTATCACGGATGGTTGTGTAAAGCCTGACTTTCATGAGTTTTTATGACCTCTTTGATGCTTCTACATGTTTATTTTCAAGAAGCTCTCGAGAGGCCACATAGAATCTTGTACAGGTCCAATTCTGACTTTAAGCATGATACCTTATATCTTTAGAATTCATGTAATGGAATTAGGTTGGCAGTATTAGTATTAGTAGTAGTAGTAATAATAACAATAACAACAACAATTTTGCTCTGTGTATGGGAGAAAAAGGGGAATGTAGCAGATAAAAGTCCCAAAATCTAAAGGTAATGTTTTGATGAAAACCGACATTCATCAAAATTGTGGGCAAAGCAAATGCTCCTTTGCATTATATTTGCTATTGAGCTTTTGGCAGAAAGCAAATAGGTATCTGTTCCTAAATATGGTTATTCCAAAGTAATACAGTGTGCATCATTGCATCATGATGCAAACTCCAACCTTTCATTCTTGCACACAAATACCTAACGTGCAGAGTTTATGCTCTGTCATTATATATACCAGGAATATATTTATCTCTCAGAAGAGCTGCAGAAATATTATAGAAATGCTTGACCTGGTGTTGCATTTGTCTTGTACTATACCCCAAACCTAGGCAAAATGGCTGTCTTTAATGCCTTTTAGACTCTTGCTCTTTCGATGGCCAAATATTCCCAAACAACAAGGAATGGCAACTGAGCCAGTGTGCCAAATGCGTCTGTCGGAATGGCTCCGTGCAGTGTTTCACAGTCCTTTGTCAACCTGCATTCTGTAATGCGGTAAGATTATGCATGCTGTCAACTTCCTTGCATTTTATTACTTTTGAAAACTATAATTAGATGATGTATACTCTCATGAGAAATTGCTGCCTGACAAAAGATTGTCGTTACTGAAAATATAAATTAAAATAGGATTACAGGCTTGGCCCTGTTTTATGTTTCCTCTACATCACTGTTATCTAGAGATAAGATGAAATGAGGGAGTGGGCTGTTCATGAAAACTCTTCTCCTCTGCAAAAGAACCCCTCTGTTTTAGCAACTGCATTCACTACGAGAGTAGGAAATACTGCCCTCGCTCTGATTTGGGTTCATGATGTCATCAGGAAGTGTACCTGCTCAGCTGTGTTGTCACAGGATATTATTACATTGCCCATGTGATCTCAGATGGCTAGGACATCCTGAAGAAAGAGCACCTTAAAAAAGTCAATAAAATTAAATTGGACCTTGGGTAGGAAGCATTTAAGCCTGTAACTCTTCTGTGGATTGGTACTTGGTTGTTTGCAAGGGCTTTTGCCCCATCCAGATCACGTCTGCAAAAAGTGCTGAGTGTTTCCACTCCTTGTGAGGTACGGCAGGAAGGGGCTTTGAGGTGAACATTTTCTGCAGGAGCTCCTTCCCCTCCTGTGGAACGCTGTCACGGCGGAGATCAGATTGATGCTCTCGCTCCTGAGATTGTTAAAAAGCTGATGGTTCCAGGGAGCATTTGGGATGATAGAGTGAGAGAGGTTCAACCACTGGTAAGTTGTGGTGCCATTAGGACAAATATGGAATACGTGTTGCCCTATTGCTTTCTCTGCTGTGGTGCCTTTCTTATGGAAGATTTCCCCCACCCCTCCAAAGTCAGGTTAGTTCCATCCCTGTCAATGTTCCAGAAGTCCCTCAAGAAGTCCTTTATGTCACCAGGCCTGGGGGTCCCAGGGAACCGGAGACATTCTTATATGGCTCCACTGTGCTTGATATACTCACTCTCTCTGTGCTTTAGGGTTTGAATATTTTTAATTTTTCATAATATTTTCATTTTATATTTTTATAATAATTGTTTTTATATATTTGTTGTTGTATTTGTTGTTCTATTTGATTGTTGTGTGCTGCCCAGAGTCACTTTCTGTGAGATGGGTGGCCATATAAATTTAAACAAACAAATTGTTTTAAATGAGATTTATTGTTGAAGATGATGTGGTTTTATGGATTTAGTTTTAAGGGATATATTATTCAAAGACATTGCTATACCCCGTGTAGAGACATATGACTGAAGCAATTTAAAAGCCCTCATAAATAAATAAATAAATAAAGCCAATATCAGCTTTCAAAAATAACTAAGTGAACCCAAACCTTTCCCATTTTTTTTCTGAGCTTGCCCAGATTCCTCCATGTCCCACCCAAGCTCCTCCTCCCATCCCTCTGATTCTATCTTAACTTCCCCCCTGACCTGCCACATTTGGATCTGGTTCTGCTACTTTTCTAGATCAGAGATGGGCATGCTTGGTTTAGCTAATTTCAAAAGACTTCAGGCTCAGTTCAGACCTTTGGTAAAAGCAATGTGTTCCATCCCTGAATCCTGCTGGTTAAGAGCGGAAGAAGAGGTTGTCTGAAAGAGCCATATTCCATCGTGCTGTAGAGACTTCTTTAACTCTGTGCCAGTAGATTCAATCTTCTCTGGCTTCATTCCAGCCTTGTCATCATGGGAACCAAAATGCTTGACATGGAAGGAGGAGTTCCATAAAATCATTGTGATCTGAATAGATAGACCCAACTGTCTACATGACTGAAGGGAACTGTGAGGGTTTTCCAAGGATTGGACACACCACAACCTAGAAGATAACTGTACAAAATATTTCATTGCAGCTCACACCTGTCCTGTTTCCCTGGGTCCACCTTCCTAGGCTTTGCACGTTGATGTAGCCACGTAAATAAGTCTTTAATATTCAGTGCTTAAAGCAAACAAAAGTCTTAAAGTTTGTAAAGTGGCATTCAACCTCAAAAGTTCTTGCACTTGTTGGGATTAAGTGCTGCCTCAGTGTGATTGTTCCTTGTCTGGTTGCTACCGAGCTCCAGGCCGAGTTCTATGCCAAGCTCCAGACAGAAATCTTACCACAGTGGGCTGCTTACCATAGCTTGTGGCCCTGGCAGTTGACCGATAGCCCTCTTGCTTGCCTGTAATAGTCACACATTCCAGACATTGCTTCCTGCTTCCTCGTCTGCTTGTTGTCTTCTCCTCCTCTCCTGCACACCCACCCATGTAGGCTAAGGGCCTGGGTGGGATGAGGCTGCCTGTGGACATCGGCACATTCCTAAAAACACCAGGGTGTGGCTCAATTACCCAGAAATCTGGAACACCAGCATGGATGCCAGTGAGTAAACTGTGAGTGGAGGAGAGAATGAATGAATGAGCCCATCTCCTCTCAAGTTTCTGAGACTACAAACTTTTACAGCCCTTTGGGGAAAAAGCACGAGCTTTTTGGGAAAGTGGGGGTGGGAAGTGTTTCTGCCTGGCTGCTGCTGTTTTTCCCAAATAAAGACAGCAACCCCAGCTTCAATCCCTCACAGGAACACCATGTGTATACCTCTGTGTTTCATCTTGATTGATTATGTGCCACTGTAACTGAGTCCAACCACCTTGCTGTTGGTTGTCCTTTTCTTGCCTTTCCTTCCACTGTTCCCAGCATTACAGCCTTCTCCAGAAAATGTTGCATCTTAAGCCAGTACAAAGCGCCAGCAATCTAAATATAATCACCTAGAACCTTGACTGAAAGAGTCCCCAATTAGTGGATCTCAGATGCAACTGACAAAATGTGTATCCAGATATCTCCCCAAACTAATAGTCTGTTGTATCCAAAATAGTCCAGACGATTCACTTAATGTATCTTATTTCCATTTTTGGTGTCCTTGGTGCTCTCCGAGCTTGGTTGTTTACTTGCAGATGTTTCATTACCTGACTAGGTAACATCATCAGTGCTAGTGAGTGTGGGGTTTGCTCCCTGTTTATATACAGAAGCTTGTCCTGCCAGTGTTGGTAGGGGTGTGGTTTTCTCCTTGATAGTTCCTTGATTAGGGCATTGTTTTTCGCTTGATTGTTTGTCTGGTGTTAATTGCTGCTTATCTGGGTGTTGGCCGCTGGAGAGGATGTGTTCTGGTCTTTTTGTTTCCTTCTTAGTTTTTTTATTGTCTCTTTTGAATGATGTATAAATGTGGTTTATCTCTATTGTCTATTGATGGCTGATTGGTCTGAGTCCCAAGCTTGCAGGAATTCCCTAGCATTTTTGGATTTAGCTTGGTCTAAGATGCTCACAGTTTCCCAGTTGAAACTGTGGTTGAGTCTGTCCAGTGTTGTGAGATTAAGAAGTTTTCATCGTGTCTTCTGACTGCTAGTTGGTCTTCATGGATGCGCTTTGCTAGTCTTCTGCCTGTCTGCCCTACGTAGTGACTGTTACAGTCATTACAATGTATGTTGTAGGTGATTCCTGTTTTTTCCTCTTGGGCTATTGGGTCTTTTGGTTTACTTAAGATGTTTTGGAGGGCTTTAGTTGGTTTGTATGCTACGGTGATGCCAGGTGGTTGCAATAGTCTGTTGGTTGTTTCTGAGATGTTTTTGATGTATGGCAGTGTCATCCTTTCCGTAGCTTGTGTTGGTTGTGCTATAGTGGGTTGAGTGGTCAGGCACTTTTTGATAAAGTTCCGTGGGTATCCATTTTGTTGGAAGATGTTGTATAAGCAGACTATTACTTTAAAGTAGCAACCCAACCTGCCACAAGAGGAGCTGTGTAAGAACATTATTCAGACAAGTAGAAATACACTGCAATAACCCAGAACACCAGAAAAAGTCAACAGACTGCCTAGACAACATGTTAACTCAGGTTAAGTACATGGCACTATTTATGCCACTTATAGCCTCTGTGTCATGATATCATGATACAAATAAGGTAAAATAAAGTAAATTAACACAAATGATATAAGTTTCGATTTAGTGGACATTTGGGAATACTAGACATCCTCCTGGTAATGGTCCATTAAATCAAGGTTTTACTGCAATCTTATTTTGCTCTTAACACATAATTGCATTTAATTAATTGCCTAGTGTTTATCAGTCATTGTGCTTGTAATCAGTGACCAAATTGCTAGATTCGGTTATTTCAATAAAATATTGATGCTGCGTTTCCCTTTACTTGTTCCAGTTAAGTTAAATATTGATGCCCCTTTTTGCTTTACCTCTTCATTAAGTAAGAGAGTTAGAGCTTTATTGTGGATACTAGGCTCTAAATATTTAGGACAAGTAGCTATGAACCAGATAATGGAACATACTTCTCGTTTGACATTATGACCTATTTAGGAATGTTATTCCCTCACAGAGAAAGAGTGTGAACCCTTTTGTTCCAGCTCCTTCATGGACAGGAGTTGTTCTGTCATTCATTGTTGAGTACAGCTGGGAAATCTCTAGCAGATCTACCTACCCATCTCTTAAGCCAGACAATTCTTTCACTACCAAAAGAGTGCCTTCTCCTATAAGCATTCCTTTTTTTTAAATTAAGAGGAATTGCTCTCCTGACATGGGTGACTAGTCATTCAGGTTACTAGGAGGAACTTGGCGTGTAGCGGCAGGAGGCCAAACAACATGGCTCATAAGTTTCAGGCAGTAAACAATTTCTCTGTTAGAATTATCTCCCTTCACTCTTCTACCATGAATTTAAAGAGCCAGCAGGAATCCCAGTACAAATACTAAGTCCTTCTTGTTGAGAGTATATATTTTTGGGAAGAAGCACGTTCAGATGTTTCTTCACTTTGCTCAGCTTTGTAATGAACATGAAGAACAAGGAGAAAATGAGCCTGAGGACAAATTTATGGGAGAGTTTAAGCAAACTCACTTCATTCCCATTCTTCAACATGCTGTGGTTATTTAATTTTTCCCCTTTATTGATTTAATTAAACAGAACAAGGGAAAAGCAATAGAAAAAGAAAGAAAAGGAAAGGGACACACACACACACTCTCACTCACACACACACACACACACACACACAGATTTTGAGTAAAGGATGACTATGTTTCATTGTAATTGTCCACACCTAATCTTTGTCTGTAAGCAACTTGTTCATAAATTGCAAGTAACTTTAGGACTTCAATTCACTGAGTAATTGGAGTCATAAATTTATCTTCCCAATGTTGAAGGACTAGTCTTTTAGCAATAAGGGGGACATTGAGGATCCATTTCTGCTGTGCAGCCATCAATTTCCATGTATTAGGTATGTTATTCAAAAGAATATGGATGTCTGAAAATATGAAACCTTGTCTCAAAATTAAATTAATGTACGTAATTATTTCTTCCCAGAACTTAATAGCTTTAGGACATTAACAAATATTTATTTTAATGAAGCATTATTCTTATTGCATTTCCAGCAACATAATAATTCCTTTTCTATACAAATGCAACGTGGTCCAATAAGTCCAAAATACTGTTTTTTAGTTGCATAAACTGTAGTCCAGTAGTTCTACTGAAATTTTTGACACAGACATTAAGAAGGTTTCCCATTTTTTAAGCACAATGGGGCTCTCCAATTTCTTCTTCCATTCATTCTTTAAAATTTGAAATCTCTGTTCTTCAACATGCTGTTATTACAGAAATACATAGGGAGGGTGCAAAGTTACGTTTTGTGCAACATGACCTCATGACATGAGTCATTTTTTGACTGGACATGAGTCCAGTGTCAAATTGACATCATCCTGGTTTTTACCTTGTGCCTGTGGTGAATAAGATTTAATTAGATAATCATTAGAACACTGTAACTTCCAAGCTGTTTCCCTCTAGATAGGTTCAACTTCCATAATTTCCAACCATCAAGTTTCTAGCAGTAGCTGTATAACTGAGTTGGCCTCTGGGACATTTGAGGGCACCAGGTTGGTGAAGGCTGTTATAAAACATGAAGAATAATCAGATTACAACTCCTGTATTATTGCAACAGTTCCAGAAACACAGGTCCCTTTTGGTTACTTTTGGAGCAGGAGCATCTGCAGGGGAAGTTCAAGAAAATCAAGATAGTGCCCTAACCAAAACCCACCTGTCTTTTACTTAGTCGCCCATACATTGCAAGTAAAAAAGGGGGTGAGACTTCGATTGCACAGCCATCATCATCTCAGCCACTCCTCCCCTCCCTGTGGATGCAACTGCTTTGGAGATGTCTCTGGATTTTCAACATGAAGTTCCAAAGGAAGAGGGATTAACCTTAAAATGGACTTACTCTTCTAAATTTTCTGTTTTTTATTTCCGTTGTTGCAGCATGCTTACTAACACAATGTCACAATGACATCAAGCGCATCATGACAACTTTACAAAATGAGATTAATTGTAATGTGATGACATAATGATGTCCATGACATCATTTGCCTCCTCCCTTTCCTATGCAGTCACCTGGGCCCACCAATAGAATAGACTGTGCCTTAGTTTGTTCCCTAAAAGCAAAGGATGTCTACTGATGGTCTTTTAGGGAAGAAAGTTAATGGAGCAGGAAAAACTGCATTTATGAGTATTATTGAACAATAGGACTAACAATTTAATTTTCTTTTTCATTTTCAAGCTTCCTGTGTCTCACCAATTTTTTCTCCATATAGTCAAATCAGCTTACAATGCAAGGGTGGAGACATCATGGCATTGCTAGAGAAAAGCTGGCCAGGATTTCTTCCCTGCCCCCTCCCTTTTTATTTTTTCAGTTGTGCTTTTTACTTTTAAAGGTGTCCTAATCCTACTGGAAACTTAATACACCAAACTGCTAAATCTGTTCAATGCAATCTTGGGACATCCAGAGGTTATGAGAAATTTTGAGGGGAGAGTTACCTGCAACCCATGGGCTCTGGGTTGCCCACCCCTACTCTACCATAAGCTTTGTCCTAAGACACAGCAAACATGACAGTTGGGAGGAGTCAGGGATCACCTTTTCTGGCTAACACATTTTATTCAAAAGCATAAGCTTACATCAGTCTAGCCGTAAGCTTACATCCAGCATCAGTCCCGCTGCTCTGTGCATCTGATGAAGTGAGCTGCAGCTCCTGAAAGATTATGGTTTTCAATAAAATTTGTTAGTTGAAAAAGGGGCTTCCAGAATCGTTTTGATTTTTTGCCACCATAGACTAAGTACTGTGTCAAACAAGACGCCCTCCTACTGTGTCCTCCTACTGCGTCAGCCTTATTAGGTAGACCAGACAGGAAACATGACTGGATGAGCTAATTCTACTTTATTGTAAAGCTAGATTAACAGAACCTTGCAAGTCGGAAAGTACAATTCTCCCTCTGTCTCCTTTACAGCCTGAGAAACTAAGGAGGGTCTCTTCTGAGCCTCTTGCCCTACCCACTACCCAGTTGCGGGCTATGCAGTCTCTTATCTGACTGGGCAGCATCTCTTTGCCCTATCTCCCAAGGTCTTTCCTACATACCATTACATCCTGTGTCAAACAAGACAGTGTAATTGTTAGGTTCTGGAAAATATGACATCCTTCCTTTCTTATTCACTTTCCCTGATATAAAATTGTCTTTTTCTAATCTGTTGATGCCTGGGGAGAGGACAAAACCCTCCTAGCCAATCTTTGAGGATTTTCTCTTTCTGTGTTCTGTGATAGAATCTCTGGCTGGGTTAAATCTTGAGCTGAAGGACCCCAAATAAGTGGGCTGCTTAGTTTGAGTTTTTGTGTTTTTTAATATTAGCTTTGCCACCATATCCATCATGCTTCTCAACCTCCTTTTCTGCAGCCTCAGATCATCTGCAAGGGCTGGAAGTTGTAGAGAGTGAAATTTCACAAATTCCCCTGAATGCGTTTTCATTCTCCTTCCTTACTAAGAACGCATATTGCGTAAGATGTCCAACCCGTTCTAGAATTGTAAGGATCTTTTTTTACTTTATATTGTTAAGTTATAAGTGGTTGTTAATTTTATGATTTAGTTATTTTTGCTTCAATCATACCATGGAGCTTTTGATTAATTATTATTTTTTGCATATCCTCTGCAGTCCTGAGAATCATGAGAGTATGGCAGGATATAGAGTTATGTAAAAATAGAACTTTTTCTTCAGTGGGAGAAAGATACAGGATGAATGTGAATGCCCATACAAACCTGTGGCCTTCTTGGCATCTTCCGTCTATTTTATTTGTTTTTTTTTCCCGTCTACCAATGATTAGGGTGAAAGTATGGTTGTACCAGTTGGAAAATGTTGTCCAGAATGTGTTCGGAAATCCTGCTTTGCGTCTGGGACAGTATACCAGGTAACCCTTGGATAAAATGGCCCAAGAGCTAACTTGAAATGAGTTGTGCATTTTTCTTTGTACCTCACCCACTACTTGAGATTTTTAACAACATTAATGATACTTAAAAAAAAAAAAACCTAATTATTTTCTTCCTGGGAAGCCCAGTGAGTTGAAAGGGATCAGAAGAAGAAAGGAATGTGCTGGCAAGACAGAACGGGGCCTACCAACTCATTTAGATAAGACCATTCTTTGGTGAAGTGGTGGTTGGGGATAAGTGGTTGGGGAGAGGAAAATAGGCATTTGGGGGCTCAGGACTTCCAGATTAATAATTAGTTCTGGGTTCATAAGATGTATAATCAAAATGGCATGGATGCTGGCCCCCATGTCATTCTGGCAACAGGGAGAACTAAGACACATTCAGGCAATGCATATTTTTTGTACACGTTAGTAGAATCAAGTTTCTTGCTGAGAAGACTGCAGGAGTCACGTTTATATTGTCATTAAAGAGGCCCTAAGCCAGCAGGAGGCCCTAAGCCCAACCAAACCCAATGAAAACTCACCTGTAAGAAAGGCAGAGGACTATTGCTACCATTTTAACTTGTGTTTCCTTCTAGACTGCCCAAGATACTTTATCTTGCAGCCTTTTGAGGTACATCAAAGAGAAAAGGGCTGATGACCTCAGATGTGCTTCTTGACTGAGTGTGCTTTTGACCAGCACTTGAATCATGACTTCCGGTGGGCATCAGCAATCAAAACAAACAGAATAATTCAAATAACTTTTCTTTGTTATTCAGCATGGTGAAGAGTGGAAGAAAGATGCCTGCACCACCTGCATATGTGACCAAGGAGAATCCAGATGTTTTACAAAGACCTGCCCCCCACTGAATTGTGGGAAGGTAATTCCTAAGATGAAATCTTGGAGATTTTTTGGGAATTTGCCAGCTTCTCATTTCCTTAATCTCTCACTTGCATATTCCCAGGGGGAGAACAAAGTGCGTCGTCCTGGGGAGTGTTGTGAAGAGTGTGTATTTTCCAAGGGGAGCTGTGTGCACAATAGCACCATCAAATACCACAATGAGATGTGGAATGATACTGACTGTAAGTTCTGTATCTGTGATGGAGGACAAGTTGCTTGCTGGAACGCAGAATGTGCCAAAGTGGACTGTGCCCCGGTAAGGAAAAGACTCCATTCTCAAGTTATCTCTCTGTTTTGTATATTCAGAAGATTTCTAAGTGGCCTTTTTACTCAGGCTCCTGGAAACATCAGGGCCAGATACTGAAGTAGTTGGTTCCCAGACTGATAAGGATTCAGAAGATAAGAACACCTTTAGAAAGTAAATCAAAATGCCTCTGCCCTAACCACATAAACATAAAGTGCTTTGAATGGAAAAGAGTTCAGTTGCTAGAATTCTTGTAACTCTATCCTGGTCATCTCAGGAAATCTAGCTACAGAGGACTCTGAGAATTGTGCTTGGAAGAGACTCACTTTCCATTCAGGCAGCTGATAGAGCCTAACAGATACTGCAGCTTCACCTTCAATATTACCAACTGCATTTGCATAGCCCACTAATTTCCTCACTTTTGTCAAGGGAGCAAACTCCAAAGCAAGAATGGTCAAATTGTGGCCCCTTGGCCGTATGCAGCCTACACCCTCTTTTTGCAGTTCCTGGTGGTGTCCAAGAACAAGCTGTTGAAATTTGGTGATTTCTGGCTAATGATAAAATTTGGTATATTTCGAGGGGATGTTCAGATGATTGATCGATGGACTGATTATGTGCCATCAGGTCAGTGTTAACTCTTAGCAACCAAGTAGATAGATTTTCTCCAGGATGTTCTGTCCCCAGCCTGGTCCTTCAGGTCTTTCACCGTCCCCCCTGACCGCTGTAACTGAGTCCATCCATCTTGCTGCTGGTCGTCCTCTTCTCTTTTGTGATGGAATGGAATTATGAAGGCCAGGCTCAGAGAGATAAGCATTTTCTTAGCTCGCCGCAGGAGCGTGGGAACTACAAGAGGATGAGACTGGCACCTCCCTGAGGAATTCACACTGTTATGGCTGGCTGACTTGGGAGCTGGGGTTTCAGTCTGGGAAGATTCTTGCTAGAGGTTGTAGCTAATAAACATAGCTGAACTGATTTTGCATTGTCTCTTGGAGTTCTTTGGGCTAGGCCTGACATCAATCAAAATGCTTATCTCCCTGAGCCTGGCCTTCATAATTCCATTCCATCACATCTTTCCTTCTACCTTTCCTAGTATTAGAGCCTTCTCCAGAGAGCTAGGTCTGTGTCCGAAGTAGGATAATTTGAGCCTAGTTCAGAAGGATTGCATTATGTCTCTGATAGGACCTAGAAGAATATGCCCCCAAATTCCTAAAAAAAAAAAGGCCCTAAATCCTACCCCTTCCAATGCCATTGTTATATCACTGCCCTGCCTTGTAAAACCTTCAACTATTAACTAATTCTTTGCTCAACTCTTGTAGAAAAAGCAATTATCTGTCCATTTGCTTGGATTCAAAAGCGAACTTCTCAGGGTTTCAGAGCAGCAATGTCTGCCATTGCTTCTCTTTAACATAAAGAAGTAGCTTGTTCATGAGAGATTGTGACCCTTTCATGAGGCAAGAGAGATTGTGACTAATCTCTCCTTGACTTGAGCAATGAGGTCAGAACAGAAAGGTCAAATTGGGGACCTGCAATGAATTTGAATGAACCAGGAGAGCCAGGGGCTGCTCAGGTAAAGGGCCAGCTTCTATGGCAAATCTTTGTAGGTCTTTCCATTGAGATGAATCGATGCTCAGCCTGCTATCCTACCCTTTTGTGGAAGTCTGGACTTCGTAAGATGAGGAATTGGGGAAACCTTGGAAGCCAGTAAATCTATGAGGCCCTATGACAAAATGAGGAGACTTAGATCATGTAAGAATAAGATCTGAGTCCCTGACTCAGATTCTGTAGAACAACCTCCAAGCCTGCAGTAGCCATAGCAGTATTGGGCAGGCAGTCAGAGGAGTGGGAGGTACAGAAATAAGAGATTATAGCCAAAGTCTCTCTGGAGGTTACTATTAATTCTAAGGAGGTGTGGATTCCTATCAGGTCCATGCCAGCTGTACATACTGGGATTAGATGCTTGAATCTTTATAGAAGCTCTTCATTTGGGATTAACCCAGTACTAAAACAACATCCATTGTCTCTATACTCTGTACTCCTATAATCAGTTATCTTGGGTTGGCTTCATGGATTCTTTCCTAGTTTGGATTTTGATTTTGACTTTTCTTGGGTCTTCTGGATTGGAACTTTGGTTCTCTGGCTTGGGAGACTCTTGGATTATTTCTTGATGGCATTCTCTCAACCCTTGGATGCATATTGATTTGCCCATTCAGGTACATGGGCCTCCACTCTACGATATCCATTGAATGGTTACAATCCCACATATATCTGAAAATTCTTGGTACTGGGTGATATTCCAGTGTGCAGCACTGATGGATCATTAGTGTGAGTTCTCAGCAATAGACACAATGCCAGCTCACAGTCAGAAGGTGGGCCTCCCTTTCTTGCATGTTTTTGCCCTTTTCAATGAGAAACAGAATCGATTATGGAGAGGAATGGAAAAGAACTCACAGAACAAATTATGCAAAATGAGAGACAAATTTGCATTATTCACACAGCTTGCAGAATTCATTTTTCTGGATGTGGAAATTATATATGTAATTTTTCATCTAGACTGTGTCCACTGCTACTTATTATCACTGCTGTATCCTAGATCATTGGCTCCAGAGGTGATATCAGTGTAATTCTACTGAAATATTGTATAAGTTGGCTCAAAAGCTATTCTAAAAGCCCCCAACTCTTCTGTTTTGCTCTGTATTTAGGACAGGGCAAAGGAAGGTGGAGTGAAATTCAAGCTACATCTCCATGAGTTTCATCCTTCATTAGGGAAGAATTAACTTTTCTGGTTACCTGATTCTGCTTCAGCTGTAATGAGGCTGTCATCATAGTTGTGACGCCGTAACAGTTGTGAAACATAGGAATAGAATAAAAAGATAAGGTGACTTGGTTTTAATCTTAAAAGGAAGTCACATAGGACATCAGACCCCTGTAGACATTTAGCTGACCTACATTCCGCAGCATGATTTGGGTTCATACAGCCCAGGGAATATGCCTGTTAGGGACCCAGACACATTATCCTTCTCCCAGACACATTATCTCTCAGTTAACTCCCAGACCCCCCTTCCCCCACAAAGCAGCAGCACCAATCCCTTGCTTTTTCTATTTTGCATTTTTGGGAAGTTTGGGTGCCCAGCAGAACTGACAGCACTTTCTATTTTGGGCCAGTCGCCATCTCTCATCCCAACACGTGGATGCTTGTGGTGCTGAGTTTGGTTGCTGTCAGGATTCCTGGGCTCTTGGATCTCCATCTCAGGCCCTTGCAGCTTTGCCACCTCCATACGCTAATGGTTTCTGTACTCTTGATTAATGACATTAGGGTTATTGACATATTAGTCATCTTCACCTATGAATGTTGAGGGAATCGGGATGGTGAGTCTGACAGAGCAGTTTTTCCCAACTTGGAGTCCTTCAGATGTTCTGGAATTGGTATGATCTAACAGATCTTTCCTTCTGTTCTTAAGAGGCTCTCCCTCATTTGTAACGTTGCAAACCATCCTATCCTGAGTTCAGAAACCACAGAGGAAGTTTATCCATCTCGCCTTCTTTTCAGGATACTGCTTGAAATTGCTTGAGGTGCCAAGAATCATGTACGTAGTCAACGTGGGTTTGTTCGCAAGGCTCCTGCCACTGCCCTGTCAACATAAAATAGGCAATAGAAAATTAGGCTTAAGTGGTCGTCCCCAACCTTCAGTGTTGGCAGGGATGGGCGATGTTTTGGCAAGGAGATTCCTCCCCATTGCAGGACCGCCTTTCCTTTTGGTTCATAGAGTGAATTTGTGCAGGCTTTACTAGGTAAAAGCAGAAATTCCAGATATTAACATTTGCATTTTGGGAGAGCAGCCTTCCCCAACTTTTCCCAACCTTCTGCCCCCTCAAATGTACAATTCTTCGGACTTCCTTTGACCTTGTTAGCTGATGGGAATTAAAGCTGGAGAAGACCAACTTGGGGGTTAAATTGTGAGCAGTGAAATCTTACTTCAAGCCCTTTTTTGTTGTGTTGATGATGACCATAAAAGCCTTGAATGCTTTAGGACCAGGATGTTCGAAATACCCGTATAAAGCTACCTACATGTTGAGATGTGGGTTGGAAAAATCGTATCTGTCTCAAGGGACAAGGTAGAGGGACCTTTCAATTAGCTGTACCTAATGCTAGGAGAGGTCTCTCTCACTTCCTCACTAATAATTTTTTAGACGTAGCAAAAGTCCTTCCTGTTCTGGAGGGCTTACAGGACTAGACAACCATTTTGTGGTCCAAAACTTTAGTTTTGTGATGGGGGAGTTAAGAAGCAAGGTTTTAATGCTTTTATTTGCTTTTGATTTTGGGAAGTGTGAGGTAACATAATACTGAAAGTTGGCAATCCATCCGGGGGATGCTTGAGGAGGTGACAGAATGGAGCCACAAGATTCTAGGAGACCTGAGAATTGCAGGTTGCCCATCACTGATATAAAATCTTCTTGCAGTTTTGATCAAATTGCAGTTTCAATGTTTTACATGTTTGTATTGATGGTGCTGTTTTTCTGGGCTTCTGTTTTATGATTTTACTGTTGTTGTGAACCGCCTAGAACTGCACACAAGATAAGCAGCACTAGGATATGAATACTTTACATGAGTAAGATTACAGAGTGACTTGGCGTATGTCATTCTCTCTCAGTCTAACTGACCTCACGGGGGAGGCTGTGGGAATCAAAGGTAGAGGTGCCGCGTTCAGCACCCTACTTCAATGGAGGGATATTGTTCTGTGAAAATGAGGTTTCATGAAGGTAGACAAGCAGATTGCAACCTCCCACAGATGTGATTCAATTCCCCCCTCTCTCCCATGAGTTGACCTAGTGTCAGCACTGTGGCATTTCAAGGAGAGTTTGTGTGCAATCTTTATACAGCCACAATGATACGTATCTTTTTGGAAGAGAACTCAGTGATGGAATGAGATAAAAGAAATAGGATTTTAAGGACTCTGTTCCAATAAAAAATGGCCAGCTTCCCGGTCTCTCCTCTCAGTATCATTGGAAAAAAAAGCTGATTCTGGGTATCTTGTTGTAATGTTCTATTTCTCTGCAGAATGAAGAATTATTTCATTTAGAAGGCAAGTGCTGTCCTGAATGCATTTCAAGAGGTGGGCCCTGTATTTACAAAGAATATACCAAAGATGTAAGTAGCTTGCCAATTTAGCACATGTAGAGTTGCCAAGGTAGATGTTGGTTAGAAAAAATATATTCGGTAGCACAGAATCATGCAATGCATATTGGCCAGCCATGAATTTGTACTACAAGGTTCTAGCTTGTGCAGAAGTAGGCAGCCTGTCAAACTTCAAATATTTTTGACTTTAACTCCTATCAGCCCCAGTCAGCAAATCCAAAGATAATTCAGGCTGGGAATTAAAATCCAATATATCTTGAAGCATTGGATTAAGGAAGATTAATACGTATCATAAGCATATCCCATGGACATTTATTGCAGCCCCCTGTCCAGACCTGGACTATCCCACCCCATTGACTATCAATTTAATCTTCTCTAAGGCACAGGCAGAAGTCTTAGAGATATTTGAAAAGTTTTCTCTCAATTGCTGGTTTGATTGAGTGGGCTTATACCACTCAATAATCTTTTACAGTACTCTTCTATCTAACTATTTGCTACTTTATAATAATTTGGAACATTAACAGCTGCATTTATACAACTGGATGCCCACTAACAGTGCAGTTGATACAAGCGCACGCGCGCGCGGACACACACACACACACACACACACAGAGTTTTGCCTAAATTATAACATGCAAGCCTGCATTTTCCTTTTAAACTTACAGACGAGAACAACTTACTTGTCTGTCACTGTGGGTGTATGTGACTGTTTTTAAAATCTGGAGATTTGTAGACAGATGTAACAGTATGGCTGAGCAAGTTTCATCCATAGGTGTGAACTCTCTATTTAGAAAGCACAGGGATTGTGTTTTGTGTGATGCTGTTTTACAACCCTGTTCTAGCAGCATTAAGCAGGCAGGTTCTGCTCCTCCAGGAGAGCAGGAAAATAATTTTAAATGCTGGACTTATTGGTCTGGTAGGGGGCAAATCCCCAAATCTACAAATCCAGATGTGATTAGTTTCATTCTGTGAAATCTGCTCTCCCCAACTTGTATTCTGCTGAGTGGAGATTCCAGTGCTTTATGTGTAGCCCAGAGCAAGAAAATATCCTTGAAGTGTAAGCGATGCCGATGGAGTGGACCAAGACTATTGAATTTCCTAACTTGATTGGGCCTTGTTCTGTGGGCTTGGTCCACGCGGTGATGCAAAGAACTCAAGGCTGTGTGCGCACAATGTATTTAACCAGAACTACAAATGATCTTGCAGTTGCATTCACATAAAAGGCTAAGCTTATTTCATATTAACCAAGCTTACTTTTTTAATGGTTTAGTGTGTTGTGCAAATCCAACCTATTTATTTAGTTTATGGTTCAGGTGCTGTGAAAAATAAACAATAGATCAATTTAAGTTAAGCATATTGTGTGAGTGCAGCCAAAGAAAGGTGAATTTGGCACCTGGTGTGCTGTTGCTCACTACTCCAAGATCACCCAGGCCAGAGTATGTGGCTCTTCGAGATGCACATATTTTGATGGCAACTTCTTCCCAACAGTTCACCCCAACATCAGTGGCTGTCAATCATTGGTTGATTGTCCTTTAGGAGACAGAAAGAGCTCCCTATAAGCTCTCAGAAGGTTTCTGCATGTTGCTGAGACAAGAGTTCTTGAGTTATTTGTAGCGAGAACTTGCCACCATGAACTGTCCAAGGTCCTGACAGGTTGTGTTGTACACGTTGCCATTCTGTGTAGATGACCTTTCAAATAGGTTCTGCTGTGACAAAAGGCCTCTCTTGGGGTCCTTACATTGGGTTGGGAACAGGAGAAACTTAATGGATAGAGAGACTGTGGAAGTAATTCTCCTTGCTGTATTTCAAGCCTCACGTGAGATAGAAGGAAATTGGCTTGTGTGTGCTGAGAATAATTGAGATAAACTCTCAGAGCAGGGTTTCTCAACTTCAGCAGGTTTAAGATGGTTCTGGGAATGCTGGGAGTTGAAGTCCACACATCTTAAACCTGCTGAGGTTGAGAAGCTCTGTCTTAGAGGAACCCTCCCAGACCCCATAAAAAAGGCTGCTTGACTTTACTCTGGCTTTGCCTTCCTTCAGTTAGTTTTCCACTGAGTGTAATAGCTTCCCGTCCTTCATTCCATGTGATTGGATCTCGCAGTCACTTCTAGTGGCAGAAACAGTGACATTTACCCATCTCAAGGAAGCAAACCCACATCCACTAACTTGCAACAACACAGATAGGGGTACCAATCGAAGAGAATATCTGTAGCTCAGGGTTGAACTGTGGAGTCCTTGGGGTTCTCTGAGCTTGGTGGTTTTCTTGCAAACGTTTCATTACAAACTCAGAGAATCCCAAGGACTCCACAGGTAGGGGTGCCTCTTCGGCCCTGTTTCGCTTCCTCTTACACGTTCAGCAAAAAGGTAGCTCAACAGTTGGGAAAGATGGTTTTTGGAGGAAAGCGTGAACCCATTGTAGTAGAAATACTTCAATTAAATCACACTACTTGTATGTGGAGCGTAATTTCCTCTCTTTGGGATAGAACTGGAGAACTCTGTTTCCCAGCCTTGATAGAGTTATGCTGAGATAGACTGTAGCTGGTTGGACTGCAAAACTTTTGTGTTCCCATGATTTACTGTTCTTCCTGAAAAAAGGGTTGGGAGTTTTCTGTTTGTGAGGCGGCACCAGCCTGAGATCGCAGTTACTTATCTTGACTTAGGCCCCACTTAGCTTAGTGGAACTTCTATGGAGATATGTATGAGGCTGCACCACACTTCCCCAATCAAAAGCACCATCATTGCTCTTTGAACGGCTTTCGGAAGTACCACTGGCCTCTTGGCTCTGCAAGTGGATGCTGTGGATCTCTTTACTCTTTGCAGTTAAGCTGTTGAAAGGGAACTCTAAACAGAGAGTAAATACAGCGTGCTGGGTTCACGACTTGGGTTTTTTGTTTAAAAAAGTTATTTAAATAGCGTATCAGCAAAACTTCATGGTAAAGAATGAAGCATGCCTAGATGTGCCTATGTGTGCATAGACATACATGGACCCATAAAGCAAAAGCATACAGAGTTTCTGATTTAGGTTGGTGAAATGTAAGTTCAGATCCAAAATCAGCCATGAAGTTGGGCCAACATGATCTACTTTGCAGGGTGGTCGTGAAGATTAAAAAAAAAAAAGCAAAAAAGGAACATATATGCTGCTTTTCGCTGCTCGGAAGAAAGTGAATAAACGTTCATAAATGCATAGGATTGGAAAGTTATGATCTAGCCCAGCCTTTATTGTTTTCTCATGCAGAGTGGTGAAAAATGGAAGGAAGGCCTGTGCCGTGAATGTGAATGTCTGGACTCTAAAGTAAGCTGCTACTCATGGTCTTGTCCAACTTGTCCCCCGGGAAGTGTGGCTGTTGCTGTGCAAGGAGAGTGTTGCCCTCAGTGCAAGCCAGGTATTTGCAAAGCCACGCAGCTGTGGTTTTCTTTTCAGATGTCTCACTTGCTTATTCTGATACTTTGGAACTGGGTCTTTATGTTTAGAAGCATTTGATTAGGCACACTTCCTAAATATTATCCATCCCAGCTTCTGCTTGCTCATATCTACAGACTGAAATTTTATTTGGGTGGGAGGAGCTGCTGATAGGGAAGGCCTTCTGATGTACTTGGGAGGAAGAAAGTAGCCTCACAGATGTCTGGGACAAGCCATGATGATGCAAGTGATTTGGGTGGTGACATCACGATGCGCATGGCATCACTTCCTTGCCCCCCAGAACACCTCCAATGCGTCTGTGGGGATGGGAGGTGCTTAGATTTTCTTACTGGCTTAGATCTGTGAACTTGAGAATGGTGTCCTGTCAGGTCTGATGGGAAGGAGACATGGTGGGAAGGAAAAGCCCTTCTCCTGGCTGCTGTGCCACCATGCCATGCTGCCTTCCTTCTTTTTTAAAATCTGCCTTTGCTTGGCCATGAGTGTCTCCTCTTCCTCACTGCCCAACATCATATTAGAAGTATGATCCATTTACGGAGCCTAGTAGAGGCCAGTCAGCGGGTGTCTTAAGGGGGATGCGGCCCATGAGGCGATGGAATGGTCAAGGCCTGGCCCCTCACCCTCCCATCTTGCAAAGCACAGAACCAGCCAGTTTGGTGTAGTGGCTAAGGTGCAGGGCTAGAAACCAGGGGACTGTGAGTTCTAGTCCTCCCTTAGGCATGAAAGCCGGCTGGGGGACTTTGGGCCAGGCGCTCTCTCTCTCAGCCCAGCCCACCTCACAGGGTTGTTGTTGTGGGGAAAAGAAAAGGCAGGAGCAACAGGCTGCCTTGAGCCGACCAAAAATAAAGGAATAAAAATCAAATAAATAATAAAGCAGCATCAGCATAATTGCAGCTTGAAACATTGTTTTACTTAAGCAAGTGGCAGCATCCAGACAACCTTGGCTGATCTTGAAAAAAGATAAGCAGGTTCAGATTTGTTAGGACTTGGATGGGAGACCAGTGGGAAACCCTGGGGCTGTAGGCTACATTGGGAAGGCAAAATGATCCCAGAAGAGACAAAGGCAAACTGCCTCCATATGAATGCCAAGAAAATTAAAGAGACGTGTCCATGGGGATCCCAGAGCTCAAGCTTGACTTGAAGGAGTCTTAATTCACCTCTTTTACTTTATTGTGTCTATAAATAAGCCTTGCAGTAACTCTACCAGGTGGTGAGTCAGTTGATTGCACCTGGAAACTGAAGATCAGATGGGTGGGCCTGCTACAGGTGTGTTCTAGCAGAGGTAACCTTGATTTGGGAACTCCTCAGCTCATGTTTAGATTTCATGGTACTCTGCCAGCAGGAAGGCCTCCTTAGGACATGAACTGCTTGTGCTCAGCCCCTTCTGAGTGATGGTATGCTCAAGAATCTCCGCATATACCTGTGCATTGTGAGAGTACAGGTAGTCCTTGCTTAACAACGCTAATTGGGAGAGGAAACTCCATCGTTAAATGACGTGGTTGTAAGGCGAAAAACTATGTGACTGCACCTAGCAATGGCAGTCCCAGTTGCCATTGTTAAGTGAGACCTCACATGACCGTGACTTGTGGCTTCCTGCTGGCTTCCCCTTTGACTTTGCTTGTCAGAAGCTGGCAGGAAAAGTCGCAAATGGCGATCACGTGACTGTGGGAATGCTGCAACGGCCGTAAGTAGGAGGACCGGTCGCACCTACCACTTGTTCAGTGCTGTCATAAGTTTGAACAATTGCTGAACAAGTGGCCGTTAAATGAGGACCACCTGAAATGTGAGCAAATTAAATCCTTAAACAAATCTTGTCATTGAATCTGCTGATTGAAAATCAGCATGAGGAATTCCAAAGGGGTTCTGACCTGGTGCAGAAGAAGCGTGCTTGTTTTCTTGCCATGCAGCAGGAGCTTCCTTGTACGTGAGCAGGCAAGCCCATCCTGCACTTCCGCACCCCAATTAAAGTTGTCTCATGTTTGTGATAGGTCAGTGCCATTCTGATTGCTCGACCTGCACCCAGGCTTTTGATCATTGTGATGTCTGCCGAGAGTCCACCAAGTTTCTACAGAACGGGCGCTGTGTTGACAGCTGTGGGCCTGGCTTCTATCCAGATGCTGGCCTTTGCTTAGGTGAGATTAACCTCCAGCTTGCTGTGGGATGTTGAAGCTTCTTGCTCTATAGGTGGTGCCGAGAGATTTCAGGAGATGCCTGTTGCCTCTGAGCGTGAAAGTAGATAAAACTGTTCTGAAAATTTGTGTCTTTCTAAAATACCATTTTATTACTCTGCTTCTGCCCTGACAGGGTTCTCCAGAACAGTCCAGAACAATAAATTATATAGAGAGAATCTGTAAAGCCCAGAATAAAACACTTAAGATAAACACCATAATCAGCAAGATTAACCCGTATAAAAGCCTGATAGAATAGCAACAATAACTGATAATCTAACTTCAGTTAAATCAAATCAATCTTTATTGCAGTCATAGACCAGTGTACTGTATCTATCTTCAATGTATACTTGGGTTGTCAGGAATGTATTATCTTTCTTCACTGTTGCTAATACTTGGGGGATGTTTGAGATCCCTGATCAGCAGCTGAAAAGCTGTATCATGGATCCCAAAGATCTGGCTCAGAGGAAATCAAATCCAATTTAATTTTTTTCAATATACTCCTTTTTTTTTTCTCCCTGCCTTGGGCAGCTTGTAAAGAGATGTGCTCTACTTGTACTAGTAAATTTGGATGTAGTTCGTGCCAAGGTTCGCTGCATTTGAAGGATGCCCAGTGCGTGACATCATGCGGTGAAGGGTTTTTCCCGGGACCTCTCCAGTGCACAGGTAAGACCGAGAGAAATAACTGTGTTAGGTAATCTGAACATGACCCAACTCTGAACACAAAAATGAGGTAAAGGAGAAGTTGAATAACAATGAATGAAATTGCAAGAAAAGATAAAGCAAACCTCCCTGTGCTTGCTTATTAAATTCTTAGCCCAATACTCAGCTCTGAAGATCCTGTGACCCGCCGCATCTGGCCGGACACTTATGAAGTGGTTAAGAGCACCAGCCTATCTCACCTATACCTTCCAAGTTCTCTTAGGCGAAACAAGTTGTCTAGTACTAAATTGGCTTCCATCAAAGGAAGGAAATCTTTGAAAGCACGGATCAGGTCGGCTGCTAGCATTTTCAGAATTATTTTGAAGCTATCTAGTGCTATTAAAAACCAGCCACGAGAAAAACAGAGTGTGGGTGCGTAGGTGTGAGAGATCCCACTGTTCATCATTTTGTTTGGCACCAGCCATTTTATCAGCCTTGCTAAAAGATTAGATTTGGTCTGATTCCTACATTTGAGCAGTGGACTCACCGTGGCCTTTTGCTGGGGTAACCCAAATTCTTTTGGCTTGAATTTGCAAAAGCTTGCAAAAGCTTGAACAGACATCACTCATTTTCGTTTGTGGCTTCTGGCATTCCAGGAATTTCAAATGGTTTTTGGCAAGGGCTAAGAGAGTAGGAGGGGAGAGGGGGAAGGTACAGAAGCAGGGTTCAGACCTGGACACAGTGAGAGAGGGAGGGGAGACAGAAAACAGTGAAAGCCCAACTCAGCTCAAGTTCAGATTTGCTCATTTTAATAGCAAGCGTGATCCTATTCCATGCTTGTCCATTCTGATGAGTTCACTCACCATTTTCTCTCATTTTCTAAGTGCTTAACTACTGAAAGTACTAATCCAGTTCCATTGTATCCAGAGGGTTTTACCACCCATGGAGGCATTAGGAACGCAGCCTTAATTTTCCAGTTCCTGATAACCTTGCATTACAAAAAATAAAACTCAACAGCTTCAGCCGCAAGCCTGTTAAAATGGTTGCGCTTGCCGTGAAAATCACAGGTGGAAGGGTGTTACGGAAAGGAGAGCCACATTCCCTGAAATAGCAGCAAGCATTTCGTCTTAATGCTGTTTGCAACGTTGTGATAGTGTGCAAGGGGGAAAGGGTAGATTTCTGCCTGTTTTTGCTGGGTTCTTTTTTTCTCTAAAGTCATAGATTCCTAGGGCTGAGAGAGAGAGGGACTGGCCCAAGGTCACCCAGCTGGCTTTGTGCCTAAGGTGGGACTAGATCTCACAGTCTCCCGGTTTCCAGCCTGATGCCTTCACCACTGCACCAAACTGGCTCTCGAATTCTGCTTTTGGCAATGTGAAGTTCCAAGTAAAAGAGCTGGTGACCTACATGTACCTGTGGCTTCTGCAATTCTGTGCTGAATATTTCTCTGGCTTCCCATTGGTTTTACACGTTGTACCCTAATCAGTCCCCTCAAAGACTGTAATCAGGTATAGAGGCAATTAAGGATGGGCTGATTGGGAAGTTTCGACCCACACAGAGCTAGCTTCTTTAGGACAGCTGTCTAGCAAAGCTGGCCAAGCTCTTCCAGGAATCACTTTTCATTTGGGAAGCTTCCCTTTTATGAAACGTTCCCTGCCTTTGAAACCATAAAGTCGAGAATCCGAAGCACTTAGAAAATGAGAGCGAGGACTCGGTCGGCCACTCCTGCTGGCAATTTGCATTAACCTTCGGGATGCAAAACCAGAGGCTGGATGCCAGTTTGGCACTTGTGCACTGAACTAAAAGAACAGGGGGGGAAATGTATAGTTCTGTTCTCATGTATTAAAAGGAAGGGCTCTTTGATGAGGCTTTACTTAGTCCATCTGTTTTGGGTTCAGTTGTTGTCTTTTACGTTTTCTTCTTAGTCCTCTTTGGAGGGTAACAGATGACTCCTTCCAGTTGCCCTGCAGTGGAAAACAGCTACTGATTTCATTTTATTACTGGTTTTGCAGCTCTCTCCCTCCATATATGCATGCGTGGATGTCAGTGGGAAAAAGTTGCTGGGAATTTTTCTCTGATCTTTTCTCTGGGGAGTTCCGACAGTTTGCTGAATTATACTTGGCTGCCTTTTTCAGCACAGCAACGAAAAACAATCGGCAAAGCGCTTAGTTTCAGAAAGCGCTTGTAATGTATATGTTCCCCTTTCCCTGCTCCTACTTCTACTCTGTGACTTAAGGCACAAATAGCAAAGGAGCAGATCAAACTAACATTAAGTACAGCCCAATACTTTGACATTGCCTGAGTACGAAAGATCATTGCCCCAGCGTTCATGCCCTTTTTAAGAAGGGCATGCTGCAACTCTGTGAAATAATTATTATCCAACAAGGAGACATCTACCACCCCCAGCAGGGGAACAGGCAACCTGCTTTCCATATGATTATCTGAACAGTGTGGTGATTTACCACTTTGCCATTTCCTTTTATTTTGGTTAAAATATACCTGTACCTTGCTGCTAGAAAAAAAATCCAAAGAAATCACTTAAAATAATAACAGTGCAAAAATCAGATGACCAAAATCAAAATTGCACTAAGCAGTCATTTAAACCAACTTTGTCTTTCCTTCCTCCTCTGGGTATGGCCGAAGCTTAAGTAGAGGTAGTTCTCACTTAACGACTGTTCGCTTAACGACAGTTCAAAGTTATGACAGCTTCAGAAAAGTGCTTTACAACCTATACTCACACTTACAACCATCGCAAACCATTGCACCCCCATGGTCTCATGATCACTATTTGAGAGCTTTTTTATGACAGTCATAAAACGAATCACTGCAGTTGTTAAGCGAATCACATGGTCATTAAGTGAATCATGTTGTTAAGCAACTTCTGGCAAAAACGTCCATTGGGGAAGCTGGATTCGCTTAACAACTGTTGTAAAAATGCTTGTAAGATCAGGTTTGGTCATGTGGTGACTCACTTAATGACCACCTCGCTTAGCGACTAATTTTCCAGTCCTTATTGTGGTTGTTAAGAGAGGACTATCTGTAATATATTTTCAGGAACCAAACTCAGTTCCCATCCATTCAGCAAAAGTCTGCTCCTGGTGAGCCCTATCTCTTTTCAGTTCAGCAACTTAATTTAGATGAGTGAAAGGATCATTCCATTATTGCTACAGTTAACCTGTCGAGCATCAAGAATTCATGCCAGTCTGTGCTTAAATGCTGGAACTCTATCGTAGATTTTCATCTGTGTTCTTCCTTCTCCTGAGTTAGAATATTTTTCAAGGAAACATTTTTCCCTCCCAAGTTGTTTTACTGGCAACTTTTTGATGGCTGAGAGCGGCCCTTAACATTTTATGGATGGCCTCCTGTCTTG
Organism: Python bivittatus; assembly: GCF_059951505.1. Taxonomy (NCBI): domain Eukaryota; kingdom Metazoa; phylum Chordata; class Lepidosauria; order Squamata; family Pythonidae; genus Python; species Python bivittatus. The sequence goes on along the minus strand of NW_028277034.1, from coordinate 50,418,472 downwards.
ATGGCTAAAATGACTAACATTCCTTCAAAAGATGTTGAAAACATAGTGAGCGGGTTGGATCTTTTTGTCCTATGCAGTTGGCAAAGTGGTAACGCTGAACAATACTGGAAAATAATTTATTATAGAACAGAGCACATTTGAAAGTTGTAATTCCATTGTATCCTGAAATATTCTTAAGGATTTTTTGGGGGAAAAAATCTCTGATTTCCTCTTTGGAAGAATGACAAACTAAATGGTGGAAGTATGCCTCAAAGTCTAGAATAACTTTGTATTTAAAAAAACAAATCCAACATAGAATTTAATTCTGATTGGAAACCATTCTTGGACTAGAGTTGTATACATCAAATTGTGCCACATCTGAGATGTGGGTTTTAGAGTTCATGCCTTCATTTGATGTATAATTTACAGTGTTGCTTCAGTTTATTGTTTATTATCTATGATCTTTTTTAGCAACTTTAACTGTGTTAACCAAGAACTTCTAGCTTAAAGTTCCACAGAGCATGTGGGTTTTGATTAGAAAATGGGTAAGAAATATGGCATAAGCTTCTATTGATGCATTGGATTATATTTGTTTTATGATATTTCAGATTTGTTGTTTATCTGCCCATATTTCACTGCCTGTATCCAGTTCTTCTATTTGTGTCATCTATTTTTACATTCTTTTAAAAAGATATAACAGTACAGTACAGAAAATTGTTCTATCATCTGTCATCTATCCATCTATCCATCTATCCAATGATATAGAACTGGGAAAAATTATGGGTAGCTGAGGATTTTGATGGGCTATGTTATGTGGCCAAATGGTTAGAGCAGCGTTTCTCAACCTTGACAACTTTAAGATGAGTAGACTTGGGGAATTCTGGGATTTGAAGTCCACTTATCTTAGAATTGCTAAGGTTGAGAAACATTGGGTTAGAGGCAGGGTTTTAATTTCTTTCTCTAATTGTTTTTGAAGGCTGTTCCTTGGTTTTCTACTGTTAAGCATATCTAGGCAACCTCAGATGACAACTCCCAGAATTCTCTGCAAAGGCTGCATTGGTTGGGGAATTCTGGGATTGGAAGACCACACGTCTACAAGTTGTCAAGACTGGGAAATTTGGTTTACACTAGCTTTTTTTGGCTAACAACAGGAAACTGTCACCAATATAAATGTGATGTATAAATAAATTAAATAAATATTTGTCAGCTATAGTCAGAGATGGCTCCAGTGATTGCAAAAATAATTTTTAGGAGCCACGTGTAATTTGGGCTTCAGGTTGCACACCTCTGCTCTACGAGAAAGGCTATATAAGCTTCCTGTTCAGCCTTGGAATATATCTGGTTGATTTCCTTTAGAACAGTGTTGTCCAAACTTGGCCACTTTAAGATGAGTGGACTTCAACTCCCAGAATTCCCCAGCCAGCCATGCTGGCTGGGGGATTCTGGGAGTTGAAGTCCACTCATCTTAAAGTGGCCAAGTTTGGACAACACTGCTTTAGAAGAATAATGGCTGAATCTGTCATCAGTACCATAATAAAAGCTACACAGGTACGCCTTCCTTCTTTTCCTATATGCTCTTACACTAGAGAGTTCTGTGACTTTTTTATCGGTCTGCACCTCATGCTAGAGGCCTCAAGACCACCTCCCTTTAAGGCGGGGTATATATAGCTTTGAGTGTTATATCAGCTATTAACTTTGACCAGATTTGAACCATGGTTGAAGGGTTGAACATAGGACATCTACTATGGATACAGTGACCATATTTTCTTGGAAAAAAATAAAGGATAAACCTGAAAAGGGGGCAAATCTGAAAGAGGTTCGTAAGGATTAAAACATTGTTTATAACTTTGCCTTACAAAGGAAAATTCAAGAGCAAAACCAAGGGAATAAATAAATAAATCTAAAGAACAGCTTTCTGAAATAAAAGACTGTTCTTTATAATAAAGATGTATGGTCTCTGTAACTATGGAGGATTCCTGCTCCTGAAGAAGTCCTACTAAGGACAAAACTGGTTGTGTAGTGCCTCCTACATGGTCAGTAGCTAATATAACATCAGAACAATAATGTTTGGTGCCCTGCTTTTGTCCTCTGCTCCAAGAGGCTCTCAGGGCCTAATTGTAAGCTCTTTTGGGTTGTTTAATTAACCAGTGAACCAGGAGAAGATTCCTGCTGTGGTGGACCTTACCCATGTGTTACTGCTATATCATATGTGCTGCTGGCTACAAGAACTGTAGAATCTTAGAGTAGAAGGAACTATTGGGGCCAATGAATCCAGTCCCCTACTCTATGCGGTAATCCAGAAGGATGGCTGTCTTGCCACTTGAGTAGATACATTGGTCTTACAGTTGAACTCCTGCTCCAAGTTTTTTTCTAAAATTCAGCTAGCATCTGTCTCCCTGTAATTTAAGGTAATTTCTTTATGCCTTGCACTTGGGGATGATAGACAGTTTTCTTGGACGTAGATAGTTCTTCCATTGGGGTACTATTTTTCATAGCTGTAGTTTTTTTGTTTTTTGTTTAAGATGGTGGTTACATTGCAGAAGGGCTTCTGCAGGGATGTTTCCAAGGATATTGGTCTGGTTCAGGAGTTTCATCTTGAAGTTCTTTGTGGAATGGGGGATTATAGACTCCAGTGTTCCTACTGCTCAGACTGAGGAAGACTTCAGATAGAGTTGAAGGACCAATGAGGCCTGGTGGATTGAGTGGGCAGGTTGAGAAACAGAAGGGGAAAAGGAAAATTCTGAGTTACAGTTAGGTTTCCTTGTAAAGGAGATTCTTTTTTCATGACCTGAGGCTATAGTATGGAGTTCCTTAAGCTGTTCTTCTCTCCTTGACTCCACCTCTTCCTGTGGTCCCCACAAGCTTTCTTCTAAAATGAAGATCATTGTGCAGACCAGTTTGCTATGGTTCTTTCTTCCTTGACAGATATTTCTTTTAAAGAACTGTACATTAATTAAAAAAGGAAAATTGGAGATTTGTAGGGAACATTAACTGCTCAATTATTGTTCATGAAGTCCATGGGTGACTTTGTAGTTGGGGTTCAGACAAAGAGAAAACTTCACAATTCAGAACTGAGCAATCACATCTTCAACAAGGCTCTAACAAACGGGGTATGGGTGTGTGTTTCCTAGTCCAGGGTGCAAACCCTTTCTCAAACCATGGGTTGCACTTATTCATTCTGCAGCATGAGGCCACCATCCCCAAACAGGTGGGAGCAGAACAAAGAAGGGCAGGGCCACAATGAAAATTGAGTTTGATTTAACTTAGCTTAAAGTTATCAAAATATAGTTAGTGTGATTAGCTATGTGGTTAAGAGTACTGGACTAGGACTGGAGATGCCCACATTTTAGTCCACTCTCAACCACAGGAGCATCCTGGGTGACTTTGGGCCAGTCCTTCCCTCTCACTACAAGAACCAGGGTGGTATAGTGGTGATGCCGGAGGAGCAAGGACATCCTTAGCCATAGAAGCTCTCTGGGTGACTTTGGGCCAAGGTCTCTCTCTCAGTCCAAGCACCAGTGTGGAGGAGTGGGGAGACCCTGGTTCTAGTCCCCCCTCAGTCATGGAATCTCCCTGCTGACTTTGGGGTGAGATCTCTTAGCCCAAGGGTGGTTGTTGAAGGGCTAAAATTGGAAAATGGGTTTCTGAAAGAAAGGTGGGATATAAATATTCAATTTAGGCTTCTGTCATTTCAAAAATTACAATTTAATGCTCAGTTCTGGAAAAAAAGGTTTGAGGGGCTACACCATGACTCTCAGAGGCCTCAGTGCTGTATCCTGTCCCAGACCAAGAGAACAGGAGAGGAAATTCTGGGGTGTCCTTATTTTATGGGTTCTCAATCTTTGCAATGCTTTGACTTTTAAAAAGAGAAATCAGTGTATGCGATCACTCGTGAATAAAACTAATAATAACTAGATGATAATAAACTTCTATAATTTTTATATATTATAAAATAATAAACTGCTGTGATTAGCAGGTAATTTTGACAGAGGGCTACACCCACAAGTTTAACCATCTCTCAGACTCACTCTAGACTTTGCACAGGCAAAGGGAGGGTGAGTTTTGAGCTTGCAACACCGGTCAGCCTAAAAATATATAAATGACACCCCCCCCCCAAGTTACATGGACTCCCCTTGGTGGGTCAAGACCCAGTTTGTGAACTCCAGCCTGAATTCACAGGAGCTGATTCAATTAATGCCTGACCTCTCTTCCCTATTAAAGTCCTTTAGGGAAGGTAGATCAATATGAGCATTAGTTAGCCTAAGGAGAATAGGGAGAGATGTCTTCTCAACAGCTCCAAGTCTCTGGAGCAGACATTCTAGCGAGATGTACTGGAGTCTTTCTTGGCTCAGCATTGGGTGGGACATAACATTATGTTTGAGAGAAATAGCCTCAGGGTTTTATGAAGCTGGAGCAGTTTTTATAAACAAGAATAAGAAAGAAACTCTGTCTTGCCAAATATAAAGGGTAAAGGCTGAAATGGGGACATTGCATCATAGCCATGCTGGTTATGAATAATGGATGTTCTTGTCTCATATTTTTGGAAGGTGCTAGATTAAGGCAAGTGGATGTAAGACTCCATGCAAGGACATGCCTTAAGATTTCCCATTCTTCTTTCAAGACAAATCCTTTCTTCAATCTGAAAGAAATTGTGTCCTTTTGTTATGGAATGTGAGGGTGATCTTGGAAGATGGGGGGAAGAGATGCCATGTAAGGTATGATCAGATAAAAGAGAAAGGAGTCTGCAACAGAGTAACGGCCAGAAAAAGACTCAGGCGGTAAATAGGGAGGGTGGGAGATCTGTACTTTCAGGGTTTCAAGATTCTGTGGAGTCCTTGGGGTTCTCTGAGCTTGGTTGTTTTCTTGCAAATGTTTTGTTACCTGGCTAGGTAACATCTTCAGTGCTAACTTCAGTGTTACCTAGCTGGGTAATGAAATGTTTGCAAGAAAACAGCCAAGCTCAGAGAACCCGAAAGACTCCACAGTTCAACCCTGAGCTACAGATATTCTCTCTTATTGCAAGATTCTGTTAATGTAGCCTTACAGTAAAGTAGAATTAGCTCATCTAATCGTATTTCCTGTCTGGTTTACCTGGGAATGCTGACATCCCTTCAGTGAAGGCCTCAGCCAAAGATAGCCCACTTGTCTGAGTCACCATAATTTCTCTGCTTCTTTTCGTTCTTCCATTATGCTATGGCACTGCATGTGGAGAGTAAAAGGAGAAGCCCCATTCCTCTGAGGAATTTTAAATGGTTGCTTAAAAGGAGGTAATGAGAGATCACCTTATGGGGGCTCAGGAAGGAGTTGAACAGTTGCTGGCATTATATTTGCCCCAAGAGGAGTGGGCAGATATGTGTGTGATCCTGCTATTTCTGGAGAGGAAGCTAAGATTGGCTTTGCAGCAAAATACAGGTCTGTTTAAATATTACTACAAGTGATGTAGCTATTTCACAAAGTGAAGCAACATCATGAAAACATGAAAGCACCTAGTTTGATCTTTGGGGTGATGGACTGATGCTGCATCAGGATAATGCTGTTTCCCTGGATGTTTTCTTAGCACCTGACGCCTGCTTAATGTGGGAAACACCTTTCCGAGCATAATTCTTTCTGTCCCATTTGACTCTTGAGGGTCTGCCTTCCTGTCCAGTTTGACCATTGAGGGTCTGCTCTGGATTCCCCTCCCCACCCCACCCATGAGAGGTTAAGGGGCCTTGGGCCGAGATATAGGCCTTCTCGATAGGCCCTTGTTTAATGGAACATCTCCCTGTTTGCCTTGTAGTCAGATCTTTGAAACGATTTGGGCCCTAGAGTGTTCTGGGTCATATCTATTTTTACAATTGTTTTAATGATTTTTCATATTATATTTTAGAATTTTTTTTTTTACAATTTCATTCATTTTTATTTGTTTGGGTATCTCACCCAGAGTCTTGTGGATTGAGCACATTGGAAGCCCTGTAAATCAATCACTCAGTGTTGGCATTTAAGCAGGCCATATATGGGACCCTGAGAGTCTCCATTGCTCTTCTGTTCTTTACAGAATAACTTGCAGAAAGTCCCAGAGCTCTGTTTCCCAGGAAGCATCCGTTCATCCCAGAAAGCACTTCTACATCTCCCTCCCTGTCCTGTGCCATTCCCATTGCGGTCTACCACATCATCTCACTTGTTTCATCTGCGACAACATCAAAAGCTCAGTTCCCAGAAATCTGCCTTTGAAACACTGCAGTAGTTTTTCATCTGGACCAGATCGGGTGACCAGGCTTTGGGCTTTAATTAGTTTAGCCCGAGGGAAGGGAGAGATTTTATTTTAATAGTGCTTTTATAGGGAAGACTGATTCAAATTCTAGCAATGGAGAAGGGTAGCAGAACATCTATATCTAAAACCACTGAGGCTGTTTGAGAAGGCCGGTATGTAAAGTAAGATGATATGCAGAAGTTCACTTTTTTCTGGCAAAGGAGGCAAAAACTGGAAACATGAGTGTCATTTGCAAACCCTGCCCTAACTTCAGATTGAAAGGGTGAGATGAGCGGGGGAGGAGTTGCAGATAAAGAAGAAAAGGCTGGCCTGACCCACTTTGGATTCAGTGCCCCCCCATGGCTTGTTTCAGCCCCCAGTGGGGCATGGGTTGAGGGATTAACCCCAGTGGTCTATGTCTTCAATGAATGAAAGCATCTCTCCCTAGCTTCAATCAAGGAACCTAGTTGCTTGTATCTCTGCAGTAAAACTAGTCATTGGATTCTGCTTGACAAGATGGTTTTAAGTTGAACAACACCATCATGGCCTCGAGGGCATTTTATGCTTCCTCAGAGAGTCATTTTCTCTTGGAACCGGATGTCAGCTGTAGAAGGTAGACCAGACTAAGAAACCAATGCTATATAGGTCAGGACTACTTTTACTGGAACAGCTAGAGTAACAGAATCTTGCAAGTCTGAATGTGCTTCCCCCTTCCCTAACTTAATCTTTTTATGAAGTAGGGAGGGGCTTGCCTGAGATGTTTTCTCATGTTATTTTCTTGGCCTGGGCTCAGGCCCCTCTTATCTGACCATTGCCTTGGTAGCAGTTCTTCTGTCCTTCAAGGCCATTCCCTCTTCCCTCTACTCCAGATGATCCTTAAGCACGCTGTGCTTGTCATCCAAGACAAGGAAGCCTGTTCAGCGATTCACCTCTCTGCATTTAAAAGCCTTCCATCAAAAGGAAAATGAGAAACACAGCAATCTGGGTAGGCTTGGTCTCTAATTGCAGCGTCCATGCCTTGTTGCCCTTATTTTTTTCCCTGAAGATTTAAACACTTTCCTCCTCCCTGAAAATGAACCCACTCTCACACATAAGATCCCCATTGAGTTTAATAATGGGTGTGGAGCATATCCCTTGTCCCTTTTGTTCTTGAGAATTAAACTTCTAGCGTGCTGTAACACAACAGCAGTTGTTCCCTGCTGATTTGATAATGGTAGAACCGCCGATTGCAGTTCACAAAAGGGTGCTAGTAAACCATTACCTTGGCATGCAAGTGAAAAGAAATAAAAATCCACCCCCAGAATCTGCAGACACTGTGGCCAGCATCAACCTTCCCTGATATGCTGCCATTCAGAAACATTAGGATTGTAGCTCTCATAATCCCTAGGCAGGAAAGGTGTCACTGGAAGGATGGAATTTATTCTTTTATTTTTTAAAATATTTCTGACTAACTTTATATCCAGATATTCCTGGGTGGTATTCAATAAAACGGATCCACCATAAAGCAAAAACAAGTCACTGGATTTTAGTCAGTAAAAACCCACAAAGGCAAGAGTCGATGATCAATGTGTGAGCCAGCACTATAGAGCAGTGTTTTTCAACCTTGGCAACTTTAAGATGTGTGGACTTCAACTCCCAGAATTCCCCAGCCAGCATGAATTGAATTTGAGACTGTAACTACACAACCAGCCAAGGGGCTCACTTAACCTGTTGGCCTGAATGCCTGTGGGAACATCCAGGTCTTTAACACTTTATGAATGGCCAACAGGTTTGGGGCCATCCTGATCTCTGGGGAGAGGCTGTCCCACAGGGCAAGCATGGCAACAGGCGTACTGCAGTCTACTGCATATCTGAAGGTTTCTGTCATACTTCCATTCTTTTTTTTCTGCAGGCTAAACCCACCCAGTTCCTTTAACTGTTCCTAATAAGACTTGGTTTCCAGACCCTTCATGATCTTGGAAGCCCTTCTCTGAACTTTTGCTGATGTCCTTGTTCTGGTGCCCAGAAGTGGACAAGCAGGCCATGACCAATTATTGGGGAGGAACAATTATTTTCCATAGTCTGAACTCTGTGCTTCGCTTAATGCATCCTAAAATAACATTTGCCTTTTGGACAGTTGCATCATACTGTTGGTTTGTCTTCAACTTGTGATTCACTACAACATCTTACACATCCACTACTGCCAAGCCAAATCTCCCCCATCCTATACGTGTGCCTTTCATTTATTTCTCTCTCCAAATGCAGGACTTTGAGTTTCTCCCTGTTAGTGTTCATTTTGGCCTTTCTTCAAGCCTGTCTAGATCTTTCTGAGATTTCTCTTTCTCTTCAAAAGGGTTAGCCGCCCCTCCCAAATTTGTGCATCTCAACTTTGATAACCATCACCTCCAGCCCTTCATCCTTAATCCAGGACCTTAATTTAAAAAAAAAAGAAAGGGGACAGCACAGGGGCCAATGACACTCCACTCAGTGCTATCAGCTTTCCAAGCTGATCTGATCATCCATTTGTGAGTCTGGGTGCAAGCATTTGTAACATTAAAGAATTATCATTTATGTTCTTTAATATAGGTTTAGAAACTTGTTTGACATTTGATGGATGTGTTTTTTAGACTGTAAATAGTCAGTTCCCCCCTTTTTGCTGGGTTTGTTTGTTTTTAATTAAGTTTGTTACTGGGTTTTTTGGGGGGGTTCATATATTTTCCTTTTTCTCCCTTTTTTGTATTTCTTTCTGTAAAATAAACAGACTAAAAAAAATCAAACCAAGATGAAACAGGTGTTTGGTAGCTGTCTTAGTTGCAATCCTGGCTAATCATCATTTCTGCTAATAATTCTGCTTCCAAAGTGTTGAAGTTTTTCATCAGAGACATTTGATGATTCTTCTCTGGCTGATCTTAATATCTTTTTCTCCTTTGGGCAACTTGTGTAAAGATCACCCTCGGGGCCTCTCGTTCAGCCACTGCCTAGGCTGAAATCTGCTTAGCTTGAATAAAACAGCCATAGTTGAGCCCCCAGACTATAAAATAATAAGCTTTGCAGGATCGCAATGGAGTGATGTTCCACTTTGACCCTGCTTTCACAATTTATTGTATTGGAGCCAGAAGGTAAACCACTAAATTACTGATCCTGGTTATAAATTACAAATTTAGGATTTCCCTCCCACGATGGATTTATATTGGTGGGTATATCCCACACCCCCACACCCAAGTCAGGATGAAATCTTGGCTCTCTGGCAAGCAGATACGTGCCTTGTTGAGGAATTTAAAAAAAAAAAACTGTTTAGAACATCGGGATGAACATGGGTATAATTATTTTTTAAAAAAATAATAGCTAAAAAAAGCTCTGATATAAATTCTGGCAGCACAGGACTTAACATGCCACAATCATTACAAGTGCCATAAATAAAATTTCCTTGTTCTGCACAACTCCCCCACTGCTTTCTAAATATGGCCTGCAATCTGTACTCCTGCTTTATTTCTTTGAGTGACGTTCAGCATGAGATATAGCCTTTCCAGGAAACACAAAACTATCCATTGGCCCTTTGGTATATTCAGAGTCACTCTTAATTTCTCGTGTGCCTGAGTGCCAAAGGATTGATTTTAGCTAACTGACCTTTTGTGGACTTTAAACCTGTTTTAAAAATCAGTGGCGTTCAGTATGTCTTAATAAAGAAGGCATTGGTTTAAAATGCACAATGCTTGTGCTATACGTGGGGACAAAAGATAAAAAGATTGTGCTCTTGGGATAATGACTGTCCACCAGGGGTCTTGAACATTGGTTGACCATGAGTGAATCAGGAGAAGTCCATGGATGGCACAGGTTTCTGGAGTTGGTCTGGAGAAGCTGTTTGTAATATTCAGAGTCACTTCATTTCAAAATCTGAAGCTCTCTTCTCCTTGTTTTTCTCTCCTCTCCCCCTTCATCTAGCTAGGTGGTCTTGTTTGAGTTTTAAGAACAATTGATGCCTGCTGAGTACAGTAAATGAGATGCTTTAATTGACTTGGAAATGTTTTCCCTTGCCTCCAGCTTGCCACCATTCCTGTGCTACGTGCCGGGGTCTGACCGCAAACAACTGTTCCACGTGCAGAGACCCGTCTCTCGTGTTACTGGAAGGCACGTGCGTGGCTAATTGCGGGGAGCGGTTCTACGTTAGGGATGGAGTTTGCAGAGGTAAGAGCCACACCTCTGTGCGCTGTGACTTTATTTCACCTTTTAGCAAGGACCAGCTGTTGAGAGCCATGCGGCTGTTTCCCCCATATCAGGATAATAATTGTGGGTGTGGAGGCTTTCCCCCAGCCTGTATTGCTGTTGAGAGTGTGTGTGCACATGTGTGTCTGTGTAAGAGAGAAAGCGAGAGCGCGCAACATATGAAACCACCCTTTCTTGAAGGGTTTTTCATAGTACCTCCATTGCCTTCACAACAAATGCTCCCATTTTCCCCTTGCCCCAGGATAAGGCACTCCTTTAACTTCATAGACACTTTTCTCGGGGAAAGCTTTGTTTAACCAGACAGTAAACACAACATTATCTAGAGTTAAAGGTGGGTTTATCAGCAGAAGAGCACCACGCCTGTCAGCATAAATATTTGGTGCTAAACACCACTCCTTTTCCAAGCCCTCTTGGTGGGTTTTAATAGAGACCAAACCCCTGGAGGTTTACCCTCATACTGAGCAGTAATGAAAAGATAAATGAAATTTTTTGCAGGCTTCCCAGTGGGGCTTAGTAATGGAAAATGCAGACTTTATCCGCAGCCCATTTCTACTTGTGGGCTACTTCAGCAGTGTAGGCCAAGATTGCTGCTAATACCAAATTTTGTTAAAAGGCAACAACAAAGGAGGAGACTAAAGTGTGCCCTCTTGGGCTAGTGAAGGTCAGGTTTGGGCTCCAGAGCTCTGTTTCAGGTGTTTAGTAGGGATTCAGTGAACATGTGTTGTAGTAGAGAGATCTAATTCCTTACACAGGGGCATCAGTGTAGTGCAGAGTTTCTTAACCTTAGCAGCTTTAAGAGGTGCGGACTTCAACTCCCAGAATTCCCCAGCCAGCATGCTGGCTGGGGAATTCTGAGAGTTGAAGTCCACACGTCTTAAAGTTGCCAAGGCTGAGAAACACTGGTCTAGAAACTCAAGTTTCCATACTTTGAATTTTCTTCTCTAACTTTTCTCAACAACTCTGAGATGGAGGTTGTGCAAACAGACAGAAAGTGTAAATACAAATGAGTGACTTTCCATGGACTTTCCCTGGTTGAGAGGAAATTTGACCCAAATCCAGCACTTTAACCTGTACGCCGCACTGCCACATAAGACTGACACAGGTGAGGTGAGAACAAGTTTTGCATTAGCCTTCTGTTGCCCAAAGTAACCAAGCATGGCTGGCTGGGGAATTCTGGGAGTTTAAGACATCCACACGTCTTAAAGTTGCCATAGGTTGAGAAACATTGATGTAGTGTTTTTTCCCCCAAAAAAACCAAGGTGGTGGTTATGATTGCACAGTTGAAACCCTACCCCTTTGTGTGTGTGTGTTGCACATACAACACAAATATAAAAAAAAGGAGTCGAGTTTGATTGGGGGCCATGGCTGCCATCTTGATTTTTTTGACACCTCCCCCCCATTCCCCCCACAGACATCCCTGCCCTTATATTCCTTAGCTTATCTGTAAGGAGCCCAGCAAGAATGCTGCTTCAGATGTAAGGCTGTCCTCTTACATTTGTATGCCTCCCTAAAGGGGCTGTTCTGAGCATTTTTTTACATTTCTTGAGGGTTGAAATGGTGCCTGACCGCAGCAGTTGTAAAAATACAGTAAAAATAAATGAAATATTGTTAAGAATTTGCAAGGCACATAAAAAGAAATCAGAGCTTTGCAGCCATTATTTTGATTTTTTAATCCCCTCCAGATGTCCCTAGTTGCGCTTAATAGATGTTTTATGCCCCCCACCCAAAACTTATGGGTGATTTCTGGTACCTCTTTAAGGACCAGGGATACAATGAATGCCTTAAATATCTTAGAAGCCATAGAACACCCATTTTGTCTCTTATTTCCCACTCCCACTCCAAAATATCTTGGTTTGGTTCATTTCGTGAGGTCATGTACAACAATGAACTGTGTATTTTAAATTTTAAAACCATGGCCCTTCCTTGGCTGCAAAAACAAACAAAATATTGCCTCCCCTCTACAGAAGGCCCCCTTTGCATATACAGGTAGTCCCCAGGATAAGAACTCCCAGGTTACAGATGACCCATAGTTAAGAACAAAGCCTACTCTAGCAAAATTTGAGTTAAATACACGATGGTTCGAGTTAATTACACAATACTACTTATACAGCATTATGCAATAAAACTATTCTGGCTTACATACAAATTCAACTTAAGGACAGACCTTGGGAATGGAACTCATTCTTAAATGAGGACTACCTATAGAGGTAGTCCTCATTTAGCGACCACAATTGGGACTGGCAACTTGGTCATTAAGTGAAGTGGTTGCTAAGTAAACCTGCTGACAATCTTCCTTCAGGTTTCCTTTGCTTTACAGACCTGCGAAGGTCATCAGTGCAAGGACTGATTGCAAAGTTACTTTTTTATCACCGTCATAACTGCGGGTGGTCACTAAACAAATTAGTTAGTAAACGAGGACTACCTGTATAGCTCCATGGAAATGGTGCTGTTAAATAAATCAGTTTTCCACCATCCAAGTCAGTTAACCTCTAAAGCTGGTGTGCATTCGTATGGGTCTAATCTGAAGTGGGAAAACTCTTCTGTCTGATCCTGCCTTCCAGCAGCTATTTTTCTCCAGCACTTGATAAAACTCAGAGGAGTGGGCAGGGAGGAACTATAGCTGAGGATAAGGTGCTGTGGGGAAGAGGATTCCAGGCTCAGATTCCAGAGCAGTAGGAGAGGAAATCTGGTATCTCGCATGTCTTCCCTTGCTCTACACATCTTCCCTCCTTTTTTTTACAGCTGTTTAGCTGGGAGAGGAGGCTGCCAAATGTGGTGGAGTGGATGCCTTGGCCCCTTTTGAAAACGATTCAAATTTAAGTTTCCTGCAGTAGTTCAACAATAAATCCATTGCTCCTGCCCACGTTCCTCATCATGATGATGCCAAAATGTGCATTGCGACATCATGATCTAAGCCCCGCCCTTATACTTGCTCAGCAACTGCAAGGAATGATATTTGCACCACTGCATTGCAGCACACGTTTTGTAGCTTGTTTCCTCCTCTGCCCCCCACCCCCCGCCTTGGAGCCTAGACCTTTCTCCCTCTCTCTCTTGATAAACACAACCCCCTAATTGGATTCTCCTCTTTGCTAGCTTGCCCTGAAGGTTGTGAAGTATGTTACCCCGACCAGCTGAGATGTTTGGCCTGTGCTTCAGGCCGAGTTCTGCGTGATGGGAACTGCGTGTCAGAATGTCCTCGTGGCTACTACGCAGATAGTTCTCACAAATGCAGAGGTAAGATGCCTGGGAATTCTTTGTAAGTATGTTGGAGCGCTGAACTTGTGGTCCTCCGGTTATTGCTCAACTACAGCTCCTAGTAGTCCCAGCTCCCCAGGCAACTTCTGGTTGTGGATCACACACTTGCGTATTCTTACCCACCCACACATACACACAGTCCATCAGTATCCAGCCTCAAGTGCTCTTTGTCTTAACACCAGGCAAATAATTCCTCCTCCTGAACTTCCTTCAGGAACATATTTTGACAAGTGCATTTCATTGAAATACAGATGGAGTGTGGTGCTATGTATTTATGAGGCAGCTAAGGGTTGTGTGTGTATATAGGTGTTGTCTTCCTTTGCAGAATAATTCCTTCAACAGTCTGTAGCCTCCCGGGTTTTCAATACATCAACAAGGCGTCATGCCTTCCCTTAGACCGTTTTGCAGTAACAGTATTACTGTCATGGTTAAGAAGCAGCCCTAATCCTTCAGACATTCTTAGAGAAGTTCTCTTTTTCCAGGAGAAACTCAGAGAAATTTCACCCAATTTCTCAACCAATTCACAGAACCATCCACCTACTTGGCTCAAAAACTTGGTGGAGAATCTTAAAAGGTAATTTGGAGCAATAAGCAATGTTGATTATCTATATCTGAGAATACCATGGACAACAAATAGATCATCAAACAAATCAACCCAGAGTTCTCGCTCAAGGCATACATGACCAGGTTCAAATTATCCTGCTTCAGACACATTATGCAAAGACCTAGCTCTCTGGAGAAGACTCAAAGGCTGGGAAAGAGGAGAAGAAGACAACCAGCAGCAAGGTGGATGGACTCAGTTACAGCAGTAGTGGGTGTACTGTTGGAAGATCTGAAGTACCAGGCTGGGGACTGATTGTCCTGGAGAAAAGCTGTGTGGCTGCTAAGAGTCCACACTGATTTGATGGCACATAATCAGTCTTTATGTATACTATGTGTGTATGTATGCACCATATGTATATGTGAGCATATGTGTGCGTACAGGTAATGGCTTCATGCTTTGTTTTGTAAAAACTTTACATCATAGATGCTTTTAGTCTCATTGAAATCAGCATTGGTACTAAATGGTCAGGCAGTAGAAAACCTTATTTAAAAACAAACCTGTTTGCTGTCTAGTGTTGCTGTTTTGCATGACAAATAGATCTTTTGCTTAAATCAGCTTTTGTAGTCTTTCTGGAATATTGATGAACTGAACAAGGACCCATCCCTAAATAGGGGTCTTATGGCTTTTTTGTGATCTGGTTTCATAGAACCAGGTGCAGGTATTGAGCCAGGAAGAGGTTTCTGCAGGAGCCGATATATTTCTCACAGTGACAAAAGCTGCGTTGCACTGTCTCATCACAAGCTCTGCCCCTTTTTATGTGAGCGTGGCATCACAACACCCATACGAAAAGGATGGAGCTTGTGGTAAAAGGAGCAGTGCTGCTTTTATCATTCTACAAACACCTGTCCCCCATGGATGCCTCTGAGCCCAAAAAATATTTACTTTAGGCAGGGTTATGATATGAAAAATTAGCTCAGATTAGTACAGAAAGAGGCAAGAGAAAGCAAACAGGATTCTGGGGTGATTTTCAGGACAAGGAGACAGAACGTCTAAAGAAAGAAAGCAAATTGCAGCTTCCTGCTTCAGGGTGTTACAGGACTGTGTATGTGTGTGTCAAAATTGGCCAGGTGGCAGATGGAGTGATGCGAAGGAAGCTCTTCCCCTTTTGATGGTGTGACATGCATGTACAAAAGAGGTGGGCTTGCATTGCAACATTCAGTCCACCTTGCCGATTTTAACCACTACCGTCACCACCACGTGAATATTGCTATGTTGGAACTGGAGAACTTGAACCAAAGGAAGGAATTTCATATGTTTTCATTCCAAGGTGTGGTGGGTGTCATTCTCAACTGTTGGAATGAGTTTGGAGAAATCCAAATTGTGAATGGTTCCATTTACATTTCCTTTCTTTCCCCACCCCCAGTTTGCCATAGTTCCTGCACCAGCTGCACAGGGCCTTTGCCTACGCAGTGCTCCTCCTGCTCCTTTCCCAAGGCCTTCTACGAGGGTCAGTGTCTTCTTGCTTGTGGAGGGGGCTTTTATCAGCACCACAACATCTGTAAAGGTAACACAGATTTTGGAAAGTTTTTTGTTACTCCTGAAAAGTTTTAGAGACTTTTTTCAGATACATTGCTTTTGGAGTTGAATTGAACTAACTTCCTTTCATGGGGTTCACTGACACCCCCTAAAAAGAAATGGTTGGGTGATGTTGAGAATGTTGATGGGTCAGGACAATAATGCTGGAAGGAGGGGGAAGAAAACAAAGTTGCAGACATCATTCTATTGACTGGAGAAGATACAATCTGAGTACCTTCCAGATGTGTAGACTTCAATTCCCAGGATTCCTAGCAATGGCTGTGTTGACTGAGGAATTCTGGAAGTTGAACTCAGTATATATGGAAGACACTGAAGTTGGGGATTGTGGATCTAGGGTGTCTCCCAAAAGAGAATCCATAGTTTTCTCCCACAAAGACAGCCTCCTTTAAGATGGATTTCACAGTCTGATTCTTCTGCAGGTTGCCATTCATCTTGCAGGGCATGTATTGGCCCAGAACATTCACACTGTACACAGTGCATGAACCCAGAGGAGAACGTGCAACCAGAAATGAGCCTTGAGGAGAGGTTCGTCGGAACCTGTCTACCTCAGTGCAGAGCCCAGTTCTACAATAACGAAGACAGGATTTGCAAAGGTGGGCGAAGGATCTGATCTCTCCCAAGCTAATAATGAAAAATAGAAATCCAGACTGTGTGAAGGGTGCAGATCGAGTCATTTAACATAGAGAATTGGCTAAGATTGAATCCCCCAAGCACTCCAGATTTGCTCTGCATGTTTTAAGGCCACCTACTGTGAAGAAAAATGATGGTTTTGTAGTTGATTTAGATCAAATTTTAGACTTTTTGGTGCCAGAAGGAAGATCACCTAAAGCCTCAGAACATAAGTATGTTCTTGGCCCTACCCATGTTTGACTGAGGTGGTCTGAGGGCTGCTGACAGCTAGAGGTGGCTTGTAGGTTGCTCTTCTGATATGCAGAACGTATGACTAGGTGGGTGGGGAGAAACATCCCCCCTCCCCAGCTACAACTATTCAATACATTCCTATAAGGACAAAATATTCTGTAGGGTTTTCAGTGCAGACTATGGCTGTACAACACTGAGGTTTTGGTTCCAAGGAGTTGCTACATACAGGGGTGCAACCAAAGCCATTATCTCCCACTCTTTAAAGCAGCCGCATCTTTCTCCAGGATCATAAGGTTGCCCATCACAGCAGCTGTACAATTTCAGGAAAAGACAGCTATTTTAAAATGTCTCAAACAGGTGCTATGTTCACACACACTCTCTCTCTCTCTCTCTCACGTACACCCCCAAGCTCCGAAGAACTTTGGCTTTGAATCTGAAGCAGTGGACAGCCTTAGTACAGATCACCTTGAAAGACAGAATTCTGCAGATCTGGATAACTTCCACTCCTCTGAGGAGTCCAATAAACTGCATTCAAACGATTGGCTAATAAAAAGTGGTTGTGTCAAGTGATTTAGATTGTCCTGACATTTATTGGAAGAAAATCCAGTCCAAAGGTAGTTCTGAACCCTTTTGTGCTCAAGGGTTTTGGTTAACAACACTGCATCCTGTTCCCTCTTAAAAGCACCAGTTCACATCTGTACCCAGAATACGTACCGCAGCAACAAATTTGCTTATTATATAGATTTGGGGGAAATTGGAATGAGAGGAAAGGCTGCTGAGACTAGCAGATCACAGCTGTATAGATTCCTGGAGAGTTTGTAAACCAAATAATTCAAACCCCTGCTTGAGGCAGGAAATTCGGAAATAAAGTATCCCCGAGAGACAGCTTTTTAACCTGTGATTGCTTGCGACCCCCAGATGCCCCCCATCCCATATCAGGCAGTCAAAATTGGATAGAAAATTGCCAAATATCGACAGTGAAACTCTTCCATGCCTTCGGTCAAGATTGATTGATTGATTGATTGATTGATTGATTGATTGATTGCCTTCAAGTCAGGCTTGCCTCCTGGCGACTGCCTGAACAAGCCCCTGCAGTTTTTGTGGCAACATTTTTGGAAGTGGTTTGCCCTGGCCGCCTCCTTCCTTAGGCTGAAAGAGAGCGAGCGAATTCACGGTCTCCCGGTTTCACCGCTGCACCAAACTGCCTTTCTTTCTGTCAACAGAAGTAGTAAAATAGTGACTTAAATGCTATGATAGGATTAAACCAGGTATTAAGATTAAGCCCCCATCTTCCAGAATGGGGAGAAAAGGGAGCAAAACTAGTCTTGCACATTCTAGTAGTATCACATCAGCATCAACCCCCTCCCCCTGGCCCTAAGCCATAAGGATGGATGGATGGATGGATGGATGGATGGATGGATGGATGTAAGCCAACCCCTGGCTGCAATAAGATTGCCCATCTCTATTCAAGATAATGGGTTCTAATGTGGATTTACTGTTTGCTCATGGTTTTTTCCCCTAATATCTAGTTCAGGGTTGTTCTCCTACAGCTCAAGCCCTCATGCATTTGGAAAAAAATCTGCAGTATTAAAAAAAGATGATTGGTGCTTCAGGAAAGCTCCTAGTGGATGGTGCAGAGTATGTGGCAGAATCCCGTGCAGCAATTCTCATGATTAAAAAATAATCCAAGAAAGTAAAATTGAACAAGTAGCTTTGGTAGCACTGATGTTCTAATTAGCTTTAGACTCTGGATCTAATGGTATCATGGAGGTCCCACGCTGGACTTCTGCTCTGTTGGGGGG